>NW_026262672.1:507151-1707151 GCF_021869535.1 Mytilus californianus
TTATATGAGTTTTTTTAATTTCCTCTTTTCTTTTCCTAAATTGTTTTATAATTTCTGGAGTTTTCTCCCTTGCTATTTTAAATACTAGTTTTTTTTCCACACTCATGCTGTCTAACCATTTTAAAGTTTTATTATTAGAAAATAAAATTATGCCTTCTAATGCGATGGTGTTAGCATTTAGGTTTTCACGCCTCAAGCGATCCAGATTAGCAAAATCTCTCTCAGAAACTATATTTGTTGTTGATACAGTTTTTGATATAACACGCAAATCTTTATGTACACCTTCTGTATTTTCATTAAAAATACCACCAGGTAAACAGTCAGAAAGCTGTCTTTCTATTATAATCAAAAAAATTATCAAAATAATATGAAGTGCCTCAATGGTTAAGAGGTTTAATTCTTCATCAGGGTAATTTTCAACAAATAAACTATTAAAAACTCATCTTTTTTTTTGCAAATTCGGGATTAAAAAAAATTTCTCTTAAATAAGCTCTGAAGCATCCTTTGAAAGGAGTTTAATAGTATTTTTGAAAACCAACCAAATATCGTTTAAATCTTAAATATGCTCAACATTTTCTATAATTCTCCATAAAGGACCAGTAAGAAGTTAATCTACAATACCTAAAGCTCTACAACCTGCTACATAAACAGGATTATTTACATAGTTATAAACAGCACAAAACAATCTATTTCGGTCCTCTTTATTAAAATAATTCTCAATAAAAATTTTAATATGATTTCTATGGTGAAAAACACCTGCACCAATTAAACAGTAAATTAATTCTTTGCCCATGAACAGTGGTAAGTTGCAAATCAACAGGAGGTTTCAACAGTTTAAAAATGTTTTAAAAAGTAAACCATAACCAGATTTTTCATCTGCACCTGGCATGCACAGCTTCATAGAAGCTCTTATAAAATCACAAGAACTAGGACTAACATAACTACTACAATCATCCGAAGGGTCAAAGTACAAGCATACATTGAGAAGAGCTAGAGATGAAATTCCCAGAAATATGCATACATTCAAAATTTTAAAACAGAGTGTACTGACGGTTCGGAATGATTAGACAAAGAAACAGCAGCAGTGCCTTTACAATAGGAAGATATTGAAAATAAAAGAAAATGCATTAAAAGCAAAAGCTCAAGGGGCTTCATGTACTAGAAAATCAACCTATCTTCTGCAAAAGCAGAAACCAAATTAGGATTTTAGTACTCCGATTTTTTAGAAAACCTGTTTTTGAGCATCATCAATCTCAATACCAATTTTCTTTCCAGACTTTTTTGTCAAGGCATCTGCCCCAAATAAATTAGGTAAACACTTTTCTGGCCTCTATTGATGAGTGTTCTTTGTCAGTGGACTTTGTGTCCGACTCATTGTCACTATCACCTAAATGTTCATCATCTTAAGGTCTTAACAGTTAACAGAATACTGTAGGGGTACCTTCTTGTCTCTGTATTACATGTTATTTAATAGGTTGATAGTTATTGTTAAGGTGTTTCTGCATATAAATAGGTTGCTTTCTGTTATTTTTTCGAAGTCGAAGGGGACTTAAGGTTTGCACTCCGTCTGTCTGTCTGTCCATCCGTGCTTGAAGATATCTGTCTGTTGTTTTTCGGAAAACTAAGGATTTTATTATCCCAGGAATAGATTACCTTAGCCGTATTTTTGGAATTTTGGCTCCTCAATGCTCTTCAACTTTGTACTTGTTTGGCTTTAAAACTATTTTGATCTGAGTGTCAATGATGAGTCTTGTGTAGACGAAAAGCGCGTCTGGCGTATTAAATTATAATCCTGGTACCTTTGATAACTATCTGTCAATCCGTAGGGGACCATGTATTGCCAGGCAATACTGCCAGAATGCATGTCTATTTGGAAATATTAAGTGCTCGCTACAAGGGGTTGAATTCAACTCTCATTAAAGGCTTTCTTCAGACCTCTAATATTTTCATCAGCTATTGGATCTTTTTTTCATCAAACCCACAAACCACATACTTTGTTTAGGCCTGAACAAAATTGTTCATTTCAGCTGAAGTTCTGCAATGAAAACAAAGATGACATAAGTTCAATAAATTGCTGTTCTACAATTTGTCTCAGACATTCTTTTCTTCTCAAACAGCCAATGGAACAAACACATAGAAGGGAAAATCTGCGTGTTTGGTTGCTGTGTTGATCCTGTTGTGCAAACCTGAAAAAATATAAAGATAATTAATAAAATGAAATAAAATATATAATTGTACAAAATTAAAGATATACAGTATATACGTGTATATTATGATTTTTAAAATTCACCAATAAAGTTGTATAGCTATCACATTTTCAAATAAGTATTGTTATTACTTATACTTCATTATATTACTTATCTCTAATTGAATTTAACTGCTATAAATTTTTCAAGTTTCAATTAAAAAAAAACATTTTCACCAACTTTTGCGGCCATTTCCATGTAAATTGGTAACTATAGATCTGTTTGGTGAATGTGCTCCTGGATGCCTGGTCTGAAGTGATCACCAACTTGGTTAACAGTAGCTTACAAACGTAGTATTGCGTATTGGACACTGCATGTCCAGAGTGTTGACTTCTTCTTGTCATTCTGAAATATCAAAAAAATTATAATTGTTTGCATAATCAGTATTAAGTAATTACTAGCCAATGTAATATAAGTTGTAATACCATAATTTCAGTAACACAAATCATCTCTTTTTTACGATTGCATAATGTAATATACCAAATGTAAGTTCCAAATGGAAGAATACTCTGAAGGATTATTTCCACCGGAACAAATATTAAAGTATTTGTTCCCAACATATTAAAGGGTATATAATGTTTGTTCCAAATATTAAAAAAAATAACCAAAAAGTCATCTGCATGAATAAGTTTTTTTTTTTATTTATATAAGTACTAGATCTAAAGTCATTTGTAAGTGAGAACATTAAAGCATTACAATACAAGTGTTTCCTTTAATAATATATGTTTGAGTGTAAATCTTTTGTGAACAGGAAATCTTCATAATCCTTTTTAAAGTTAACATTCATGAATCATCACGTTACACGAGTTATGAAAATAAAAAAAAAAAAACAAAAAAAAAATGAACGCAACCTGCATTATGTTGTTTACTTGTTAAATAATTTATATTCAACAAAGAATAACTTTTAGTACGATTTGAATTGTTCAAATACACAGTAATCACACTGGAGAACGAGCAAATTGCACACGCGTCCTCCGAATTGTCAGACATGGAAAAAGTGAAAATTTTGACGGCTTCCAAGAAAATTAATGACCTAATTGCGGCGGAATTAATAAAACTTGGTAATGACTCAATGGAGGCTTTATTCCTAGTGTGTCCGGAAGCCCTGACGAAATCTAATGTTCCAATAGGACAACAAATATTGGTATTGCGTGCGGTGAAGGCGACCTATTCGATGAACGGAAGCCCCACTCGCCCTATCATTTTCTATGTTCAGGGACCGTGAAATTTGGGTCAAAACATGTGTACTAAGGTTTAAGTTGATTGGACATCAACTTCATCAAACTACCTTGACCAAAAACTTTAACCTGAAGCGGGACAGACGGATGGACGGACGCACAGTCCGAAAAACATAATGCCACTAGGTGAAATATAAAAAGAACAATTGACCCCAGGTCTGTTGTCTAATATATTTATACATAACACTACATATTAAATTTTCAGAAAGAATAAAAAAAAATATCATGCAGGTTGACTTTGATAAGCAACATGTACGCGTTATTGTGAATTAGCAGAAGGTGAGAAGGTGTTTTGAATTGCAGTACAAACAAATTGGTTTAGTCAGTCACTCTTGTTTCATCACTCTTTTTTTACTTCAGTGATAAAAATATCTTCATTTCTGTTATAAAGTTATTATTTTGAACATATACATTGATTTAATTCATATATATATATTCCAAAGTTTATCTGTTTTTTAAGATGAAGTTTATAATTGAAAATTTTCTCTTTTAAAGAAATGCACCAAAATATGTACCAAACTACTTTAAGGTAAGTAATTATTGTTATTTGACTTATATCCACATTATACCATTGATTATATTTGGGGTTATGTCCCTTACTTCAACAATTATCAAAAGATAAACAGAAGTGAATTTTGTGGATATTTACTCACTGGCAGAGTCTTTTGGTTGATATTATTTTGCCAGAATGTTCTTGAAGTTAAGAGTATTTGTGAAAATCTGCCAGCTAATATTTACATTTTTTAAAAGCTTTATTTATGTTTTAATGAAATGGTATGCAGAGGATGCAGGTAAGGAAATAAGGCTCTGGTTATAATTTTTAGGGCTGAACATTTTTTTTATTAAATAACTATATATTTGTTTGGTTTTTTTAATTTGTAGTGAAAAAGATATCATAAACAAAAAAATCAAACAAGAGGCCAGCATTTTGAATTTTTTTTTAAATGATATGAAAGATAAAATGATTGACTGATTAATTGTTGGTTGCTTAACGTCCAGTGGCAAATATTTCATGCATATTCAGGACGAGAACAAATTAACAATAATTACAATAGGTAGGTTCTGTAATAGAGGCGTCCGGGATTAAGGTCGGAGAAATTTGGACTGCCAAGGGAAATGAGAGTATATTGGATAGGAACAGAAATTTAGCTTTGCAACAGGTCACCTAAGGACCCCTCAAAGAGTTGTTGCAAGGGTCCTTAACGTGCAAAAAGCGTGGCACTCTCTTTACACGAGGCATCGGATTTAACGTCCCCATTCTGACCGGACGTGGCTGCAAATTTGTACATCCCGCACAGCCAAACGGACGCCCCACTTTGGCAAGGGTTTTACCTTCGGTCGGAGGAAGACCAATGGTGACCATACTTCTATTCCCCAGTCACCCTTGGGAGGAAAAATGAAATGAAGCAACAGGTATGCTTTTCATAATGACTATTTATTTTTTATTTAAAACAGATATAAGTATGTTTCATCCGTTTTTCCTAAAAAAAATCAAGGAAAGTAACCATTTAGAAAGCTGCTGAAGTATTGAATTGAATATACTTTTCAAGTGAGGCAGAAACCTTCAGTATTTGAAAATAAAAGATTGGCCTTCTGTGATGATCATCTATGTTTGTGGTGACAACCTCTATATTTTATAGGGCCCCGGTGGCCCAGTGGTCTAAGTAGTCGAACTGCTGTATCACTAGCCAGTCAACACCAAGTGATCACGTAATCAAAAACCCCCTGAGGATGCTCACATGTCAATTCAGAAGATCAGCTTAATAAGTTGAACTTAATCTTAAGGAATGACTTTTATTTTTTCTGTCTATGAAGAGATAACATAACAAATGTGGTGCACACTGAATAACCTGCCTAGTTCAGTTATTTAAAAAGGTGCATTACGTTTTTGGGGGTTATTTCGAATAGACAGAACAAATAGAACAGTTGTTCCCTTAATTTAATTTAAAATTCCATTTTTAATGAGTAAATCATGAAAAAACGTTGATGACGTAACGGTACAAATTGGACTAAGTTTGCAAGTTTTTACAGGGTATAATCAACTTCAGAATGCCAACTCGAAGAAATAACGCTGCTCTCGTTAAAAATGCCAAATACATGACAAAAGAAATCTTTCATGCTAGAAATTGGCCAAAGTACCAAATCATAGAGTTATGTGATACAATTCAATCCCGTATGATGCCTGAAGATGTAAGATCTCTTAGTGACAAATAATCCTCCATACCTACCGTGGAAACCATTCCTTAGGAGAAGACTTTGATTTCATTTTTGAAGAAAAAAATAAGCAACTGAAGTCTTGGATACCAAAAGGTGTACCTTCATGACAAAACATGTTTCACAGTTTGTCGAAACAACAAAACTTTAGAAATGATAAAAGAGAACTATCTTACCTTATTCAACATCAAGTCTGATAAGCATGATATTGGCAACTCTCGTTCACTTGGAATTGATGAGGCTATTGTTGTTTATAGAATGCTTCTAAGGAGAAATGATTATTTAGGGAAAGAAGTGATCATGTTTCAATCTCTGGAATGGCACGGATGAAGAACTGAATGATTTTTTTTTAAATTAGCACTCATGAAAGGATTCATTTACTAAAAGCTGAGTGTATAGACCTTCTTATTCTACATGAGCATTGCATTAGCAGTCACCCCATTCGAAAACCCGAAATTACAGAGCACTAATAACATGACCATTAAACAGCTGCAATAAGAAATTGAAAACTGTTTGGAAAGATTGAAGATAAATCTCAGTCCGACTACCATAAGCAATTATATTAGCAGGAAGTTAAAACAAAGAGGAAGGCAAAGCTCCTACATTTCTTATACGAATTAAGGATGTAATGGATGCCATAGAAACCCATGTTACAGATAATAGACACTTTAGAAACTAATCAGAATAAATTATCAGTAAAACAGATTTTTGTTATGAATTCTATTATCATCTACAATGTTGGAGAGTGTCCTTTGTTGAATATGCACACAGACCAATGTGAGCGACACAGGCTATTTAGACCTATAGTTTCCTCATTGAATGGTGTCTGTACTACTTTACCATGATTTATTCCTCAATAATCTAGCTTTGTTTCTATACATGTGTATGTTTTGTCTTATTTAGGGAAATCTGTTATATTATTTTCAATTACGGCTACTTGTCACTTTATCTATAGATTAATTTCAATCACAATATCTATGATATGAAAACAGTTCATTGCTGGAAACTAAAATGTGGTTAAAAAGGAATGCTCAAATTGTCCCAAAAAAGAAAGAACATGTTTTACAGCCCAAGTAGAGAATATTAACTAATTAAACTTCAAAGCCATATCCAATGAACCTCAAAGTGACAATCATCTGTTTTGGTCTGTATTATGGTATGCAGGCGTAAATGGACGTGGTGTTTGAAATGAAATCAGAATAGTCACAGCTGCTTCTGTTTTATACCATACACGTAATCATTTTTTGAATTCATTACAAAGATCTGTAGGCATATCGCTTTACAACCACCAGCTGCAAAAGAAGGGATACTTTCTGCTTTCAAAGCTTGGTATTTCCAATTCCTACAGTTCTGTAAATAGAGACTTGCATAAGCTAAAAGTTACAACTGAAAAGAGTACGCTTGAACTTAAACAAATGTTGAGGACAACATCAGATCTTCTGTCAATGAAAAAGTTGCCAATATTTCAAATATGGATCATTCATATACACGACCTAGCACGGTTGTTTCTCAATGTATGAATACAGATCATGGCTATGCAAAACATAATGATACCAAAAACAAGTTGTACAGCATTAAATCCTGCTTATAGGTTTAATTAAGATAATTTGGATTTTCATATCAATGTGCGTCATATGACGGAAGACCACCAGAATGACTCCATGCATTATACATTGATGCAACCCAGTTACAGGCCGTTAAGAACAGGTCTAAGAAAAACCCAAGCAGGATAGCAAGGGAATTGTTACCCTACTATTTTGATAGATATAAGAAGATGTTGTATGAGTGCCAATGAGACAACTATCCATCCAAGTCAAAATTTATAAAAGTAAACCATTATAGGTCTAAGTACGGTCTTCAACACGGAGCCTTGGCTCACACCGAACAGTAAGCTATAAAGGGCCCCAAAAAATTACTAGTGTAAAACCATTCAAACTGGAAAACCAACGGTCTAATCTATATAAAAAACGAGAAACGAGAAACACTTATGAACCACATCAACAAACGACAACTACTGAACATCAGATTCCTGACTTAGGACAGGTGCAAACAAATGCAGCGGGTTTAAACGTTTTAATGGTACCAAACCTTCACCCTTTTTCTGACACAATAGTGTAACATCACAACATAAAAAGACACACTATAAAATATATCAACTGAAATAGCTTAACGCAATCAAAGGAAATATTAACACCAGTGAACATACACTGAACAAATAAATTTGACCTATGATACAATGTAAATACGAAATAAATAAACTAAGGGAAGAATTATAAAAGTAACATGTATGCCTGAATCCTTTGAAAATCGCTATGCAACAGGGTCAAAATCAACAAAGGATGACTTCCATCAACAATAAAACCCAATCAGAATCTTTTTAAAATAAAGACAACAGTAGTATATCGCTGTTCAAAAGTCAAAAATCGATTGAGAGAAAACAAATCCTGGTTACAAACTAAAACCGAGGGAAACACATCAACTATAAGAGGAAAACAACGGAACAACAGAAACACTGAATTTTTATTTTTTGACTTTACTGACCTTATTTTGTAATAATCTGTATTACAAAACTAGTATCTCAATTGTTTGTTAAACACTTGAAAGATCTTTCCCTTTAAAGTCTGATATGTGTAATGCACTCGTTACGACCTTTCATTTGATATGCGACAAGCATACCTTCTGAAACTTTTCACTTATTGCACTTAATGACCCTATCCACCTAAATTTTCGAGATCGGAAGTACTATATTTGTGATGTAGACTTGATTTGCTATGTGACAACACCATCTTCTAAAAAGTTTGATTTTTGCACTAAATAATCCCATCTAACTCATTTTTGGAGGAGAGGAATTTGATATTTTGAATGTACATATTATGACCTTTTATTTGATATACGACAACCATACCTTAGAAGACAATTTATTGTTTATACTCATTGACCCCACCCAATCCATTTTTGGGGGACGTCAATTTGATATTTGAAATGTACGCTTAAAGGACTTTCATTTGATATGCGACAACCTAACCTTATGAGAAGTTCGCACTAAATGACCCCATCCTTCCCACTGTGATGAAAGAGGGGTTTAAAATTTTCATTTTTGAGTAAAGCTCATTTAGACGTTCAATTTGATATACTAAATGACCCCATTTGGCAAAGTGCCAAAAAAAGATGCAATATCAATTGTATAAATAGAACTTACAAAGTCATTGTAAAACATGAAAATTTCAAATTGATTTTTATGAACGTTTTTCATTTTGGTAATTAGTCAAACATATAACCATGTTAAACTCTTTACTTTATGAAAATTTCAGGTGGCAGGATGTTGTTGATTTAGAAATCAGGCATCTGCTCGCAAAATTTCAAACTGCATTATCTCTAAAACTACAACATATTTCTCATATCTGCTAAGTGATAAATGATCTGCAGTTGAAGTACAACATTGTAGAAAAAAAAACTTTTAAGGTTCATTAAGGTCACAATGAATAATCAAATATATGATGCAATACCAAACTTGAGAAACGCAAGTCGTAGAGACGTGGGACTACCACCATTCAGCCCAGGACCACTTGATCTTTTAAATGTCACAAGGTCAAGGTCATAGTACATTTTGAAGGTCCAGGTTAATTTCATAAAAACCTTGAAATGCTGATTAATTTTGCATATTATAGTAGGATGATATCTGTTACCGTTTTAAAGATATACACAAAATACTATACTTTTAAGAATTATCTTGTAACTTTTGAACGGATGGTCGAACAGTTTTGGGCTTAATGTATAAAATGTAGAGCTTTTCAAGAGGAACATTTTATACTTGTATGTATGCAGGGATCTCTTATCGTTTTCTAAATTTGTGAGCCTGAAATTGCAGCGTAATTTCTTTTTTTCACTCGGCGACCTTTGACCTTGGGTGCAAATTAAAGGTCACATGAACTTAAGATTATTGGTGAAGGTCCCAAGTCTCTACGACTTCCGGTTCTCGGATTTTTTTTTTCAAAAGTTGTGTATAATTTTTCAAGAGAAATAACTCGCTTATAAGGGTTAATTGATTGATTGATTGTTGGTTGCTTAACGTCCAGTGGCAAATATTTCATGCATATTCAGGACGAGAACAAGTTCACAATAAATACAATAGGTAGGTTCTGTAATAGATTAAGGGATTAAGGTCGGAGAAATTTAGACTGCCACGGGAAATGAGGGTATATTGGATAGGGACAGAAATTTAGCCTTGCAACAGGTCACCTACGGACCCCTCAAAGAGTTGTTGCAAGGGTTCTTAACGTGCAAAGAGCGTGGCACTCTCTTTACACGAGGCATCGGATTTAACGTCCCCATTCTGACCGGACGTGGCTGCAAATTTGTACATCCCGCACAGCCAAACGGACGCCCCACTTTAGCACGGGTTTTACTGCCGGTCGGAGGAAGACCAATGGTGACCATATTTCTATTCCCCAGTCACCCTTGGGGGGATAAGGGTTAATAAGAAAATAAATGTTTGGTTTTTTTAATATTGCCAACTGTTCTTGTACATGCTGCCATTTTCAAATCGATTCTATCTTTAATACTTTAAGAAAAATGCAAATAAAAGAAATTGCTTCAAGGGGATATAACTGTTAAATAGGATGATGATATCCTGCAGAGCCTCATGTGGTTATACCTCATGATGAGGTCTTCTTTGTGTCCAAATAAGGTCATGATATCTTCAAAAACAAAGAGGGGGGGGGGGGGGGGGGGGGGATTTCGAAAAAAAATCAATAAAAGGAACGATAACTTCTAAAGGGGGTGGCGAAATCCTACACAGCCTCATCTGGTAATACTTCATGATGAGGTCTATCGATGGTCCTTATTTGGTCTTGATGACTTCAATAGAAACGGAGGGAAGATATGTCAAAAAAATGTTGGAAGAAAAAAAAAAACATTAGAAAAACAATAAGGTCTTTCCTTACGTAGTTGAAAGACCTTAATTACACCCAAAGACAAGTAACAAACACATAAGAATACAAGAGGTAAAATATTAACTTCGATTCGTAATAAAATAATTTAACTACAGTTAAGAACATGTCTGACATGGGTTCGTCTCCCTCGGACTGTTTAATGAAGACTACAATACTATTTAAAATTGAGAATGGAAATGGGAAATATGGCAAAGAGACATCAACCCGACCAAAGAGCAGATAACAGCCGAAAGCCACCAATGGGTCTTCAACGCAGCGAAAAAATCCCGCACTCGAAGGTGGTCCTCAGCTGGCCCCTAAATAAAAATGTGTACTAGATCAGTGGAAATAGACGTCATACTAAACCCCAAAACATATAAATGAAATAAAATTTAAAAAAAATACAAGACTAACAAAGGCCAGAGGCTCCTGACTTGGGACAGGCGCAAAAATGCGGCGGGGTTAAACATGATTTCTGAGATCTCAACCCTCCCTCTATACCTCTAGCCAATGTAGAGAAACACACAGCGATACGCACAGTAAAAATCAGTTTAAAAGAAGTCCGAGTCCGATGTCAGAATAGGTAACAAAAGAAACTAAGCAAAATGACAATGATACATAAATCAACAAAGAACAACTAGCAGTTTCTGATATGCCAGCTCCAGACCTCAATTAAACTGACTGAAAGATTATGTCTTCATCATATGAAAATCAAGCACAATCCATCCCGTTAGGCATTTTTCTTCATTTATGACTGATGGAACTCACCCTTACAACACCCCTAAATCAAATATAATATGTTTTGAATAATACATGTACTTTTATGCACTGAGTAGTCTCACGTCATAAAATTTGTATCTTTCAATTTTCATCTCTCGTTGAGACTCGTTCATTGCGTTTCTTGCCGTCTCTAGTTTCAGCACATACATTTCCATCTTCTCTTTAGCAAGTTTATAGTGTCCCTTATTGGACAACATATATTCTATTAACAAGAATTGATTGATTGATTGTTGGTTGCTTAACGTCCAGTGGCAAATATTTCATGCATATTCAGGACGAGAACAAGTTCACAATAAATACAATAGGTAGGTTCTGTAATAGATTAAGGGATAAAGGTCGGAGAAATTTAGACTGCCACGGGAAATGAGGGTATATTGGAAAGGGACAGAAATTTAGCCTTGCAACAGGTCGCCTACGGACCCCTCAAAGAGTTGTTGCAAGGGTTCTTAACGTGCAAAGAGCGTGGCACTCTCTTTACACGAGGCATCGGATTTAACGTCCCCATTCTGACCGGACGTGGCTGCAAATTTGTACATCCCGCACAGCCAAACGGACGCCCCACTTTAGCACGGGTTTTACTGCCGGTCGGAGGAAGACCAATGGTGACCATACTTCTATTCCCCAGTCACCCTTGGGGGCTATTAACAAGAATGTGTGATATATTCATTCGTTGTTTTCCGAAAAAAAAGAAGAAAAGCTTAGCGTAACAGACGGTTCGACCTTTGTATGGGCTCGATGTATAAAATATCCGTCTGTTAACATCATAAGGTTCCAACCACTGGCTGAAGAGATCGAGATATAAAAACTCAATAATTACTAGAACACGCTGTGGACTCTATATTTTAGATTGATTGATTGTTGGTTGCTTAACGTCCAGTGGCAAATATTTCATGCATATTCAGGACGAGAACAAATTAACAATAATTACAATAGGTAGGTTCTGTAATAGGGGCGTCCGGGATTAAGGTCGGAGAAATTTGGACTGCCACGGGAAATGAGGGTATAGTGGATAGGGACAGAAATTTAGCCTTGAAACAGGTCACCTACGGACCCCTAAATGAGTTGTTGCAAGGGTTCTTAACGTGCAAAAGAGCGTGGCACTCTCTTTACACGAGGCATCGGATTTAACGTCCCCATTCTGACCGGACGTTGCTGCAAATTTGTACATCCCGCACAGCCAAACGGACGCCCCACTTCGGCAAGGGTTTTACTGCCGGTCGGAGGAAGACCAATGGTGACCATACTTCTATTCCCCAGTCACCCTTGGGGGTCTATATTTTAGATAAAACAAGACAAAATAAAATAAAGAAGAATCACCCGAATAAATACAGCATATCGATTTTACACAAACCAAATTGCAGCGTCTTATTCCGACATCGATGTATACCACACCCGTAGGCCCTTCAAAATCCAGATATATTACGGAGGTTTAATTCAAACCAAAATGTTGAATTTGCCTTATACAGACATTGGCTTCATACGATCAAGCGCTGTATTAATAAAATGTAAAATCACAAAAATACCGAACGCCGAGGAAAAATCAAAACGGAAATTCCCTAATCAAATGGCAAAATCCAAAACTCGAACACTTCAAACGAATGTCATATTCCTGACTTGGTACATGCATTTCCTTATGTAGAAAATGGTAGATTAAACCTGGTTTTATAGCTAGCTTAACCTCGCACTTGGATTGATTGTTGATCACTTAACGTCCAGTGGCAAATATTTCATGCATATTCAGGACGATAACAAATAAACAATAAATACAATAGGTAGGTTCTGTAATAGAGGCATCCGGGATTAAGGTCTGAGAAATTCAGACTGCCACGGGAAATGAGGGTATATTGGATAGAGACAGAATTTAGACTTGCAACAGGTCACCTACGGACCCCTCGAAGAGTTATTGCAAGCGTTCTTAACGTTCAAAGAGCGTGGTACTCTCTTAACACGAGGCATCGGATCTAACGTCCCCATTCTGACCGGACGTGGCTGCAAATTTGTACATCCCGCACAGCCAAACGGACGCCCCACTTTCGCAAGGGTTTTACTGTCGGTCGGAGGAAGACCAATGGTGACCATACTTCTAGTCCCCAGTCACCCTTGGGGGTTCTCGCACTTGGAAGACAGTCGCATAAAATTCCTTTATATTGACAACAATGTGTGAACAAAACAAACAGACATAATAGGAAAAAATGTCACAAATTGAGGTACAGCAGTCATCATTGTGTTATAATCATAATCAGGATAAAAACAAACAAATATGTAATACAGAAACACAAAAAGGCATACAGATAAAGCACATTAGTAAAAATGAAAGACAAGAATACAAAAATTTACCATAGCACAATAACACAATGACGTGATGTATACATTGTAAGTACATAGCCAGGTCATATGTAACAAAGAAACACAAAACGGCACGATATATAGACAAAGCACATTGGCAAAAATGAAATCGAGAATACAAAGACTTACCTCAGTACATTAACACAATGACGGGATGTTTAAGTACAGAGCCACGTCAAATGGATATTATAGTATTTGCTACTAGAACTTATATAATAAGTAAGGTTACCTTGAGTTATCCAAGTAAATATATATGGCAGATGGCAGATACAACTTGAGGTTTAGACGTCTGTCTTCTTCAAGTACTGTAGTTATTCTGCGATGTCAAGAAGTACTCACCGCCGGAATTTAACAGGAACACAATAGAGAAATGTCCGGGTTCGGTGATGAGATCCGGACAATTACAACATTCTTCCCCCTTCTCTCTGAAAAGATTATCAGTATAATGTTAATTTATATAAAAAGTAGTTAATGGTAGTTTTTAATTCTGGAGTCATCTCTGTCTGGATATGTTATCTTTAAACTGAAAGATGTTACTGTCATTTAATCATGTCAGAAACAGTCCTTTGAATATCATGGTATTTCCAATGATTCGCTTTAAACTTGAGGTGTTACTGTCATTTAACCATGTGAGTAATAACCCCTTAATGTCCTAATATTTCCAATCTTCCTTAAAGCAACGGAAGTCATTAAACAGAACAGCACAATATTTACAGTTACACATCGAATAGACATAATTCATATAACAGTTTTACAACACAGTACAATTGTTACAGTTCCACACGAATACACACACGCATATTGTTATTTACATTTAAAAATATATACAAATAAAGGTACACTATTCCAACTTGTATAGCTGCTGAGCATTTCTGTCAAGCAACTCGGTCATAATGTCCAAACATCTAGCAGTTATATTTTCACCTCTACAATGGATCACAACAGGCAAATTACTATCTCTGGCCAACTCCAACTGCAGCCGTAGAACCTTTATTTGCTCCCTCAAATCCTTCTCCCCCTGACTTATATCCAATCCACATTCCCCTATTGCAATAAAATTACCTGGAATTCTTCCCTTTAATTCTTTCAAATGGTGACCCACCTGGTTCCCTGCTATTTTTGGATGGATCCCAATGGTATGCAAAATTCTCTTGTCCTTGCTTAACAGATCACCATCTAGGCAAGCTCTACATCGACTTGGAAAAACAAAATTAGATATTAATTTATGAATTTGAAATTTTTCATTACATTGTCCTTCCCAAATATAGGATGGCAAGAATCTGGCTTGCAGGAAGAATTTGTCCCAATGAAAATGAGTGTCGATAACTGTGTGAATTGGATATGAACTGATTTTGCATAGAGACATTTTACAGCTGTATGACAGTAGATTTTCAGAATCTTCGGATGACTTTAGGTGTAATACCACCATTGATTTTCCCCTATTAGTCTTTGTTAAATTTGCACTTTTCAAAAAATTGTGCAGAATTTATCTTTGTTTCAAATAAAGAAATACTTGGCATGAGTAAAGTTTTATCCTGCCCAGTACTATAGAAAAAATTTCACATAATATTTCATTGCATATAAGAAAATAACCATCACTGGAAGTTAACCAATCAAATTTTCCCCCTTTTTTAACCTGTGTACAAGCTTTAGTAACCATGTAACCTCAAGCTTCCAAAATATTAAATAGAAACCCCAAATAAAAAAATAATGGTGCTTTGAAACTCCCAAGATATATGTTTATGACCCAGAAATGTTTTACTGCAATGAAATGTAGGATCAATTACCTACAACTGTCAAATTCAAGGGAATATTTTTTTTCGACCTATTTTCGTATGCAACCGGATGTGACGTACTATGATTTGGTGGTATTACACCTAAAGAAGACTTTTTTGTTAAATAAACCGAATGTGACTTTTTTCCTTTGTAATACTGGTTATTTCAAGCATTCCTGTCAAGTTTTGTCAAAATCAGTTCAATAGTTTGAGAAAAATCTAGTATAATGTAAGATGACATCTACAGCGATTCGAGCAAAATTTCTTAGAAAAATCCAAACCAAGCCACATCATGATAGAATATAGTGTGGACCAATAAATGATCAAATATTTATCTCATCTGCCTACAAACAGTTGAATATGATACAAAAGATGACTTTAGGATGATAAATACTACTAATAGACCTCTTTGTCTTCCTTATAAGGTCTCTTTTGGTCCATTTATTCCTCTCCTTTCCTCAAAATTTCTACTTTTTAGGCCAATAAATAAAAATTTGGGGGTAACTTTCACTAATTTATGATAGAAATGTTATAATAAATGATTAATTGAAGTATTCAAGCTGAATGAACTATCCGTATAAAAGTTTACTGTCTCCAAGGAGGTTTCAATAAATCCTTAAGTAAAACTTAAATTTACGCCGCGTTCCAGAGAGGGACATAACAAGCTTTTCTTTTGGTGAATAATTTGTTGTTACTGCTTTAAAAATAATATCATTTACTTAAAACTATATATTTATTAAAGTATTTCTTAGGGAAAATTTTCTAGTATAGCAGAATATAAGAAATAAGGAGAAAAAGCTCCCCAAAACTCTAAGTATGGCTTGTTCTGTCAACTAATATTCATGGTAAAGTCCTATTTCAAGGAAATTTTCTCATAAAATGTGTTTTGGAGACTCAATCCACTCAGAATATTTCATAATTTGTAATATTTCACTTAAATAACAAGAAATTTTAACACATGAGAGTACTCACAGGGTCAAAGGTGAATGTACAGCTTCCCATATTAGGTGTAATACCACCATTGATTTTCCCCTATTAGTCTTTGTTAAATTTGCACTTTTCAAAAAATTGTGCAGAATTTATCTTTTGTTTCAAATAAAGAAATACTTGGCATGAGTAAAGTTTTATCCTACCCAGTACTATAGAAAAAATTTCACATAATATTTCATTGCATATAAGAAAATAACCATCACTGGAAGTTAACCAATCAAATTTTCCCCCTTTTTTAACCTGTGTACAAGCTTTAGTAACCATGTAACCTCAAGCTTCCAAAATATTAAATAGAAACCCCAAATAAAAAAATAATGGTGCTTTGAAACTCCCAAGATATATGTTTATGACCCAGAAATGTTTTACTGCAATGAAATGTAGGATCAATTACCTACAACTGTCAAATTCAAGGGAATATTTTTTTTCGACCTATTTTCGTATGCAACCGGATGTGACGTACTATGATTTGGTGGTATTACACCTAAATTTATCAGTAATGCCAAAATCTTCCAATGTAAATGAGAATAGATGTAAGTTGGTGGAAAAACGGTATGAGCTGATGATGAGTGAAAATGGTTAATTTTGTTGAAATTTTGCAAAAACGGTAGGTGTGTTTGATGGAAAGATGCTTTGCAGCACTGTTTTAGAGTTAAGATATCTCTGGCGAATGTTACCAATTTGTCCAATGTAGAAACCTTGAACTGACGACAAAATTCTATGAGCAAACCATTCATCATCTCCACCCAGTCAACCAAAAACTCATCTTTATATCCGTGTGTTTGCTCTGAGTTATGATAGTCATTGCAATGTATGGTTAGTGCACCCTGTTGGCCAAATTGAAGTTGACAGGTCCAACATGCCAACAGAGGTGCAGTATACCAGGGTACATGAGCACGGAGCACATGTCTTCTAATGTTAACAAACCTCCCGGTACATATACAACCTTTTTCTATTGTTACTGCTACCTCTTATTCTTTGCTCTTTCACCGGACCCAGTTCCTCTTCTTCTGGCTCATAATCCAGCTCTTCCTCTTCCATTCTTGAAAAATACAATAAAGAAAAAACATATTAAACATATAACATATATACACTATATATACACAAACTACTTCACCATTAGTTCATTATAAAGTCTTTAAAGTGGGCAGGGGTCTTCCTGTCCCTCCCTCTGTTCCTATCGGGCAGTTTAACTTGTGCGTCTACATTATTAGTTACATTATAGATTATTGTCTGGTCCCCAAAATTATCATCAAGGCTCATTAGAGTTTCCCAATCCTGTAGTGTAAACTGTTCGGCTTTTTGGGAGCTCTCTCTATTAGTCAGAAAATCTGACTGCCCACTTCCAGTATTGCTATCAACAGTCAGAGAGTCTGACTGTGCAAGGCTACTGACAATCATATTCCCTGAAGTTTGCTCATGGTTACTGAAAAGCCAATCTAGCCCTAAATCCTGGTGTTCTTCTTTGTCAATTAAATCCTCCAGCATTTTCATCTCCAAATTTTCCAGTATTCTTTTCTTGAGCCTTTGTGTCCAGACAGGTAAATCACGAATTTGACTAAGTTTGAGTCTATCATGGTGAATAACTTCGGAAGTCTTTTGTACAGGACAGGTGATTTAACCTCAGCTACTACAAAGGGCCCTTTCCAGGGTGCTTTCAGTTTTGGACATACCCCAATTTTCTTGGCAGAATCTATCTTGAAAACAATGTCTCCTACCTGATATACCTTACAATTGGAGTTCAGGTCATAATCTCTCTTTTGTCTCCACTGAGCCATTTTGATGTTTTCCCTTGCAAGGACATGTACCTCTGTCAGAGCCTCTCTAAGTGCCTTTATATATTCAGTTAGTTCTTTTTGTCTCCTTGTCCTGCATTAAGGCCCAAAACCAGATCAATAGGTTGCATATTTTCTTTGCCAAAAACCATAAAATTTGGGGTGAATCCGGTTTGTCTGTTTTCTGTAGCTCTAATGGCACCGGTCAGTTGCTGTAGGTGGACATCCCAGCTATCTTGCCGTTTCTTAGTGAAACATCTTATCATCTGTGCAAGAGTACGATTATAACGTTCAACTTGACCGTTTGAAGCTGGATGATATGCTGTCGTTCTTGTTTTTGTTATCTCCAAGAGTTCACAGAGCTGTCGTATCACATTAACATCAATGTTCTTCCCCTGATCTGTATGGATCTCCAAAGGACAACTAAATCTTGATATCGTGCTGTCCATGAAAGTTCTGGCTGGTTTGGTAATGCACAACACTCAATCCACTTGGTAAACTGATCAAGGATTACCAGTATGTATTTGTTACCCATTTTAGTTAGAGGTAGAGGGCCTAAAATGTCCATATGTATCCTTTCGAAAGGAACCCCAGAATGATATTGACCCAAATCTGCTCTAGCCTTCCTGCACGCCTTTTTCTGTCTATTGCAAACATGACAAGAGCTAACGTAGATTTTGCAATCTGTTGACATTTTATACCAGTACGCAGTCTTTCTCAGTTTTGACAGTGTTTTGTCCTGCCCTAGATGCCCAGAAGATCTTAGATCATGACAGCACCTGAGCAATTCATCTTTCAGACTGTCTTGGGTCACAAAAAGAATCCCAGAAGCAACAGGGTCTTCCCAGACATAAGACAGTATACTGTCCTGATATCTAAGTTGTGACTTACATTGCCAAAGATGTCTAACTCCTGGACTCTGCATCTGTAATTCCTGCTTAGAGGGATTATGATTAAGTGTTAACCATGCAATAATAGTACTCAGGTGTTTATCCTGATTTTGCAATTGCCTCAAGTCATCATGTGAATAACTGCTAGGCATTCCCATTATACTTTTATTATTGTCTGATGGTACATTCCTTATCAACCTAATGATTAATCCCACAATCCCGACTGGTGAAGTACAGCTGACAGATCTCGCTGTCAAAGGTACCACAAAGTCAACATCTTCTTCAAATGTCTGCCACTGGTTTCTTGCTCGATTACAGTACTTACATCCTCCACAAGAAGCAAATTAAGTGGTATCTCCGAGCTGTAATGCGAGCAAGGGTCTTGGTGATTAGGTATCCTGGAAAGCCCATTTGCATTTTAATGTTTCTTACCCGGTCGATGTTGAATGAACAGATATACTGTGATAACTCTTCAAGCCAACGAGCTAACTGTCCCTCTATGTTTTTAAAGTTCATGAGCCACTTTAAGCTGTTATGGTCTGTGCGTATAGTGAATTGGTTACCAAGAAAGTAGTGACGATATTGTCTGGTAAAAGCTACTATTGCTAGAAGTTCCTTCCTTGTGGTGCAATATTTTCCCTGGACTGGTGTCAATACCCTACTTGCATAGCTTACCGTAACACACCTACCATTTTGAATTTGACTCAACTCTGCTCCAATAGTATTTTCAGAGGCATCAGTAGTTAAGGCCTTTTCAATGCCATTAAAGGCATCTTGATGCTCAGATTCCCATTTAAACTCTTTTCCCCCTGTAAGGACATGTAAAGGCCCAGCCAGAGCAGCATAATGCGACACATGCTCCCTATGGTAATTAGCAAATCCTAAAAATGATTCTACTTCTTTCTTACTTCTTGGTACTGGCCATTTCTGAACTGCATCGATGTTTTTAGGATCTACTGAGATTCCATCCTTGCTAACAATCTTACCCAAAAATTTTACCTCTTTTTGGAACAGATTACATTTTGATGGTTTCAACTTGAGATTATACTGTTGGAACCGCTGTAATACATGCCTCAGTTTCTGTAGATGATCCTGAAAACTATAACCCAAAATGATGACATCATCAAGATATGCCAAACACTCCTCCCAAGTTAACCCCTGTAAAACTAACTGGACGACTCGACTAAAAGTAGCTGGAGAGTTACAGAGGCCAAATGGTAGTCTGACATGCTCGAACAAACCATATTTTGTCACAAAAGCGGTCTTATAGCGATCTCTCTCATCTATTTCCAATTGCCAATATCCTGCAGCCATATCAACGGTACTCATATATTGGCTCCCACGCAAAGTATCTAGACATGTTTCTATTTTCGCTATAGGATATAAATCTTTTGTTGTAGCCCTATTAAGCCCTCTATAGTCTAAGCAGTACCTGATGGAGCCATCCGTTTTTCGTACAAGGACAGGACATGCTGCCCAATCAGATATTGACGGCTGAATAACCCCTTTATCCAACATATCCTGTAAATGTTTTTGTTCCTCGCCTTCAAACTTTAATGGAGTCCGTCTCAGACGATGTTTCACTGGAGTAGCATCTCCGGTGTGGATACGGTGTTTAATTTCCCCTTTAAATAGGCCCAAATCCATATCCCCTTTTGCAAACACCTCTTGAAATTGAATCAATGACTCTGCTATGTCCTTACTTTCTGACAGAGTCATACCTTTAATGGTCCTTGCATACAGGTCTTGTATATGTTTCGGAATGAGTTCATTTATATCTTTAAATGCATGAGTTTGTTTGACAGAAACTCTGTCAGACATGGTTTTATCAAGATTTTGTGAACTTACTTCTGCATGAGAGTGGATATGGTCAGCTTTAAGGGATAAGATTGAATGTTCTGATGGAACCTTACTTGAATTTTTCTTTTGTCTTTGGAACAGCTGTCAGGCTATCAGATATTCTGTCAGCCTCTGCAGATTGATATGTTCTTAAAAACGGCTTAAAATCATTTAATGACTTGTCAGAGAACCTGTCAAGTTCATTTACATCTGTCAAAGGTATTGCACATTCTATTTCTGTGCCAATTCCAAATTTCAACTCTCCTTTCAAAGTGACAAACTTATTGGAGCCATTGCGTACTACTGTTGAGTCCTGCTGACCTATTTTCAGCACAACATTTGGTGTTAATAAACCTTTTAGTTCATAGTTAGGCTGTATAACATCATCCGAAATAGGTGTCCTATCAATCTCCATTTTTAATAACTTCATTGACTGAGGTGGAACAACTGTTTTCCTCCCTACTGTTACTCTATAAACATGTGAAATGTTACCCTCTTTATTTCCTAAACAAATGGCGGGTATAAGATCTTGATTTATTTGGACAGTATAATTGCCTAGATCAATTATAGCCTTAAAATGTTCCAAAAAATCAATACCCAATATTACCTTATCTGTGATATCTGCAGCCACAAACCTCCATTTGACTTTGAGTTTACCAGTTGTCACTTCAAGGTAATCTGTGTATCTGGCTTCCATTTCGGACCCTTTTCCAGCCCCCTTCAATATTATGTGCTGTTTCATCTTTACTTTTGGTCTCAACTGTCTAAGAAGTGATGTACTGATGATGGAAACCTGAGCTGCACTATCTACAACAGCTAAAACTTTTTGCCCATTAAGAGTTAAGTTTATGTACAAAGTTTTTGAATCTGAATTTTATTTATACAGAAATAGTTCCTGAATTTTTGCTGTATTGTCAATATCTTCTTTTTTTAAATTGTCTACATCTGTACAAATTTGGCCACCCTGGACCGAGCTGATCAATAATTGGCCGCCTTTCTTGATCCCTGGTAGTTTAAAGTGTTAAGACTTGGTGACGGAGACCTACTTCGCATGGGCGGCCCGTTTGATACATTACCCTGCTTGGACACTCCCGGCCATAATGTCCCTCTTTTCCACACTGATAGCAGGATGTTGTTCCCCTATTTGGACTTGTTGACCTTTCTGGTGTAGGAGACCTATATTGACTTCTTGACCTTTGACCCTGGTTTTGGCTGAGTATATTAAGAATCTTTTTCACAATATTTTTTGTCTCTGCAAGATCATCTTCTGTTTTCTTAAGTCTTTTTTCAATTCTAGCACTTACCCCTCTTTTATCATCATCTTTCTCAACCACCCTTACAGCAAACTTTTCTTCTTCCTGTTCTTGGACATCTTCTGTATCTGAAAATGTAACTCTTTTCACTTCAGACTTTTTACCTCCCATAATAACTTTTTGATTAGCGGCCGCACTACATACAAATTGGACTGCTTGATCTAAGGACTCTGGGTTCTTATCCATGGCAACCAAAGCAGCTCTTTTATCCAGCCAGCGTCTCAGCAAACTTCTCTAGAGTATCAGGGTAGCCATCAACTGACAACTCTTGTGCCCTCTCTGCAAAATCTTTCAAATTCTCATCAGTTTCCTGTCTCAAATCCTGTAATAATCTACGTAAAATATGGGGTAATTCTTTTTTACCAAATTTCTCATTAAATTTCTGACAAAAAAGTTTATAATTTGCCTGTAATGATTTTACCCTGTTACTGTAGTATTTCAGAGCTCTGTCTCTTAATAGTTCGACTAATTTGAACAATCTTTGTTCATCAGTCCATTTATATATATCAGCTATGGTAGAGAACTGTAAAAAGTATGGTCGCCAGTCACCTTTGCCATCAAAAGTAGCTAGCTTAGGGGCAGATGGACCATAGTTGTCGGAAGTTGAAGTGTGTTTGTAACTTACTCCTGTCTTAGATTCCCTATCAGTTATTACCTTTTGTATTCTAGCAAGAGACTCTTGCTGTTCTATCTGAAATTGCATTTTCTCTGTTTTTTCATGATACCGGCCCAATTCTTTATCTTTAGTAGCTACCATTTCTTTAAAATGATCTAATTCTTGTTTTACCTTTTGTAAATATACATCTCGCTCTTGCTCATACTGCAACCTTTGTTGTTCTAATATAGCCAGGTTCATTTCTCTCATCTGATCAACCTGTAACTGAAAAATAACTACCATGTCAGCACGATCCTTTTCAATGCTAGAGATTTTATTCCTTAGCAATGTTACCTTTTGACTCAAGATCTTCCCCCGATGCCTGAACTTCTTTAAAAGTTATCAGATTGTCTTTTAATAAAGATGCCCAAAGAGTACTAGAAATATCTGTAATATCAAAGATGTTGTCCTCAGTAAGTGTACCCTTTTCTTCTCTTGCTCTTAGTATAGCATTTGCTTTGGCCTCCCCAATGCCTTTTAATGACTTCAGTTGAACCAATGTAGCTTTGTTAATATTTACTGGTTCTGTCATGATTGTCTTAATTTATCTCTTATAAAATGAAATAAAAGTAAGATACAATGTATTTCTATATAATTAATCAGTAACACTGACTATATTATCAAGTTTCAGTAACACTGACACTTTCTGTATATTTTGTCATTGACAATGACAAAGAAAGAAAAATAAATCAAACTTGAGTTCTTAAAAATAATTAAATAATTGTCAAATAAATTATCAGTGAAACTGACAAAGGATTATTGACAATTGATTTAAACGCTTGGAAAATTATCCGTATACTTCGTCAATTTCGAATATTCTTGTTTTAAAATTCAAAAAGAGAAAATTTTGCCGCTACAAAATCATTTCCGGTAATTTCCAGGTGAGTTGATACAAACTTCTGACACCAATATAGTATTTGCTACTAGAACTTATATAATAAGTAAGGTTACCTTGAGTTATCCAAGTAAATATATATGGCAGATGGCAGATACAACTTGAGGTTTAGACGTCTGTCTTCTTCAAGTACTGTAGTTATTCTGCGATGTCAAGAAGTACTCACCGCCGGAAGTTAACAGGAACACAAAAGAGAAATGTCAGGGTTCGGTGATAATGAGATCCGGACAATTACAACAATATCACAAAAAACAGACTTAAATGAAAAAAGTAATATTAACTGTATACTTTATATACTAAGGGAGCTACCATTTGATTTTTATGGGGGGCTAGGATGAAAAATTTTGTCCTGCTTTTTTTTTTAGTTGTAATCTCTGTCCTGCCTTTTTATATTTTATTCTATTCGGTCCTGCCTTTTTTTTTACTAGTTTATCCTGACTTTTTTTTACCTAAATGTCATCCTGACTTTTTTTTTTTGCAAGTGTCTCTTCCTGCCTTTTTTTTTAATCAAAACTCCTGTCCTGCCTATTTTTTCAAATTTCATCCTAGCCCCCCCATAAAAATCAAATGGTAGCTCCCTTATTACAGCTTAAGAAATAACTTCAACCAACCGACGGTCCGCGTACTTCGATACAAACTTGTTTATAAAGGTGTACTCGAAAATACTAAAATAACTAAACAACTATTGATATACTACCGAGAAGACAAGAAAAACTAATTTATCTAATGTAAAACACCGAGAGCCAATAAAAATCAATAACATTTTACAGTTTATCCTGGATACGTACGTGTAAACAAAATAATAACCATGAAAATAAATAGGAAATAGAAATAAGACACCATATACATAAATTTGAAAATATGAAAAACGATTCCGCTACAGTTGTCGGCTCTAATATAAAGCTATGCCACTCAGGTAATTAGAAAATATTTTGTCGTTGTTAGTACTCTAAATACAATTTTGTTGTTGTTAGTACGCCAAGTAAAATTTTGTCGTCTTGCCTACAACATTTTAATTTTGGTATTTTAGTACTCAATTAAATGTCTTTATAAACCAACAGAAAGTCAAGAGGACAAAAAGTCACAATTAATTTGTTGACAATTGTGTGAATAAATGGGAGAAAGATCTTGAAATATTTACTTTTTATTACATTATATTCATTTTACAGTTTAGGAAATTGTTCAACAGACTTGAGAAATGAAGATTTATTCAATTTTAATCATGCAAAAGGATACATTTCTTGGCACCATGAAGTAACGTAAGAACCAAGCACTTTGCCACTTTGTTTTCTTAACAATAGATCAATATGTCAACACTCTAATTTGGCATTATGCATATTTAAAAGTACTTAAATAATTTCAAATTCGACATACACCAAATATGGTCCAATATCAAAATTCTAAATACATAGTTGGAAGAATCTAAAGAATTCAATTGTTGAAGAAATCCTACAAAGTTAAGACCCTTTGGATCTCAAAGTGAACCATTTTTACCTATTATGTCAGTTTGTTTTGTTTACACATTTAACATATATGTAGCTCCATTAAGGGTCCTAAATCCCCCCGTATTTGTTATTTGCGCATTTTTAAGTTATCACACGACAATCAGCTTTGAAGAAAGTACAAGTACGCAGCGAAGTCTAGTCAGAATGAGGCGTGTCAAAAGAGTGCCAAGATCTCTTCGCATTATGAACCCCTGCAGTAACTCGTTGGTTTGTTACAAGGCAACATTTCTGTACATATCCCTTATACCCTCATTTTCCAGTGGCATCTAAATTTGCCGATCTTCATCCTGAACGGACTCATACATGACCTACCTATTGTAGTTATAGTTATTGTTAATTTGTAATCGTTCTGAATATGCATGAAATATTTGCCACTGGACGTTAAGCAACCAACAATCAATCAATCAATTTTATTCCTAATTAAAAATGATCATAATCACAGTCGCATTTCTCGTTTTAAAATAAATTCTCCGCTTTTGAGTAATATTTATTTTGTTATCCAATTTTTCACTGCTCACAACTGTCTGTCGCTGGTTTTATTTTATACATTAACTTTTAAGTAACAGTAACAGTTCATTTCGTTTTGTTTCGTTCCGTTCCGCTTTTATTCCGTTTCGCACTTTACAGCTACCACTCTTTATGCGCGTATTCTATTTTTGATATCTTAATCAAAAATTAAAAAATCAAACTTTAAAAAAGCGAAATAATCAAAACAGCACAAAAATCAAACTTTAAAAAAGCGAAATAATCAAAACAGCACAAAAATCAAACTTTTAAAAAGCGAAATTATCAAAACAGCACGTTAAGTTTGGTACTTTTAAACTTTGATCATATATCTAAAGTATCAAATTTAAAAACGATATTTAGACTTTTAAAATTTTAATTATTTGATCAAAATTTCATAAAAATTTGGAATTTTGATATTTAAAAAACTTTCATCAAAATTCCAAAAATCTAAAATTTGAAAACTTTTTAAAATTTTGAAATGATAAGTGTAACACGGACCTATCTACATATTTCTTCAATATTGTTAAGGCTTTGTCATTCATCCCGAAAATACGAATTATATTCACGAATGTAGACAAACAAAAACCAAAGAATTTTCTCACTGTACTCTATAGCTGTATTAATCTCTCAATCAATGAAACATTCACAGAAGTACACTAGAAATAGTTTAAAAAACATACACAGGCGAGATTAATAGTTCATTAGTTAATCGTAGTAACAAAGTAGCAAAGGTTTTTGAGAGATCAGGTCACAATTTGTCCATTCACATTACTTACGGCATTGTTAATTTTCCCGTTCTTTACGATCATGTCTACCTTCAGGCTTTGAACTAATAGTTCTGGAAATCCTCATTTATCCCATATTCTTCATTTGGAGTCAGTACCAGTTTTTCTGAAATATTAGATATGTATTTGTTTAGGGGCCAGCTGAAGGACGCCTCCGGGTGCGGGAATTTCTCGCTGCATTGAAGACCTGTTGGTGACCTTCTGCTGTTGTCTGTTCTATGGTCGGGTTGTTGTCTCTTTGACACATTCCCCATTTCCATTCTCAATTTTATTAGAAAATAATCATTAACATGATATGGAATCATACAGGAATATCAACATGATCAATGTTTGTGGGTGATTTTAAGATTAAAACGCGATTCTTGTTTAGAGCATTGGTCGAATTTTAATTTCAAACAATCTTTAAATACTATAATACATATTCTTAGCTTTTATATTCAGGTGTAGTCATTTCATTTAAGTACAGTATGTAGATGAATTGGTTATTAGTTTTGTAATGAAATATAGTGTGGTGCACGTTTAAGCTAAGCGTCCAGTTGACAAATACTACGTCCACTGAAATATTGTTAGATGATCATGTTTTCGCTGAATCATGCTGATGGTTGAAAAAAAAATTTCAGATGGAAGGTAATATTTATATAAAGCGGTAGATTTTTCCGTTGATGTATTACAAAGGCGTTTCACAATAGTCTCGATGGCTGAATCAAAAGATGAAGGTTACACCATTTTCATCACGATCTTTTCTGGTCTCTTTCATTAATAAATGTACATCTATATATTATACTGCCATTAAATGTTCAGTGTATTAATTCAAATGTAATCAGACAGTGCTGAATTACAAAATAAACTGTTGATACAGAGATATGTCTCACCATTATGTATTCCCCCCAAGGGTGACTGGGGAATAGAAGTATGGTCACCATTGGTCTTCCTCCGACCGGCAGTAAAACCCGTGCTAAAGTGGGGCGTCCGTTTGGCTGTGCGGGATGTACAAATTTGCAGCCACGTCCGGTCAGAATGGGGACGTTAAATCCGATGCCTCGTGTAAAGAGAGTGCCACGCTCTTTGCACGTTAAGAACCCTTGCAACAACTCTTTGAGGGGTCCGTAGGTGACCTGTTGCAAGGCTAAATTTCTGTCCCTATCCAATATACCCTCATTTCCCGTGGCAGTCTAAATTTCTCCGACCTTAATCCCTTAATCTATTACAGAACCTACCTATTGTATTTATTGTAAACTTGTTCTCGTCCTGAATATGCATGAAATATTTGCCACTGGACGTTAAGCAACCAACAATCAATCAATCAATCACCATTATGTATTAAGATTATATTCAAATGTTGAAATTAAAAGGGTAAACACTAACATATAAACAATCAAAAGAGAAAGATTGAAGTTGCAGGGTAAAATAACCTCCAGGAACAATGAGAAATATCAATACTTACAAAACTCAATGAGGTTTAAAAAAAATGATCAGTAAATTTCTCAACAGGCCAGTACTCTTTTAGGGATGTGTGTCAACAGATAATGTATTGCTACCTATAACCTTATTGAGAGTATAAGGCATCTTGACAGACTGTGACAATTCTAATGTTTGCTGCTGACATTCCGTCGTAACAACCATCAAATTCCCCATTGTTATCAACCTTGGCTGATTGAGAGTTCATTTCTGCTGTTGAAATATGTTGTTAAGTTATCATTGACAGTCAAACCAATTTTACATCACTTTTCTGAAATAAAGTTGGTAAAACATCAACGTAACGGGTATATATAAAATAATTTGTAGTTGGTAATACACCGATAACGTACGTGTTTCCGCCAGAGAGTGTGCACCAGAATTAAGTTATTTTGTTTTGTAACCTCCATAGACGCAATGTCCAGTTAATATTAATGTTTTATTGGATCAAATATCCAGTTATATTCGCAAAGCTTTGAGAATCACAGATAATCTTTTACGTAGACGCTGGACTACGGATACATGCACTCACTTTGAAAGGAAAACAAATCATAATGAATAACGTAATAAATATTATCATGAATATGTGAGTCAAAGATGAAAAAGCTTGGAAAGTATAAAGTGTATGTTGACATACTGCAGTTATTTTGTTCAATAAAATGACCTACAGTTGCAAACATCTATATCTGACATTGAGTTATATTGATGGCAATCATACCATATATCCTTATGGAGTTATATTGTTGGCAATCGTATCACATATCCTTATGTTATCAGTTCATTTATTGTTGTGTAGAATGTTAACTCCCGATCAGATATTTGTCATCATTGTACCCTTTTCGGTCCTTCAGTAGAGTGCTCACGAGTTGTGGTGTCCTGACTTTTATTTTTGTCCATTTCATAGTCTGTAGGCACATTTGGTTTGAACACCTTTTTTTTGTTTGTGGCAACAACTCAACTGAAAATGCATTTTAACTTTTTCTGCTAGACTTGAGAGGACCTCTTTCAATCTCTGAAAAACCTGCGATATAAAACATAATAAATAATTTAATTTTACTCCAATTTTCCATGATATTTTATAGAAAAATTTTATAAGATCAATGAAACCTGGTTTTTTTTCTTTAAATTTTACTCCAAATTTATTTTTAGAAATATGTATAATAAATGTTTGCTTCGGCTTGCCTTTGTAAAACATTGTATCTGTTATCCAGTGCTTAATATCTCTGCGTAGTCTTTTTGTGTAGGTGTGTTTCCGAATATCAAATGCCTTGCATTTCCATAAAGAACATTGCCTCTTTCACTCCAACATGCGAGAACAATGCTATCCACATCCTACAGAAGGCGGACCTTTTCTGAGCACTGTTAATCTCTTTTATTTTGTTTGAAAATTACATACTTTTTGTTCTATACGGTAAATAAACAATAGTATCATGGGTCATTCTGTCTCCCTGAAATGTGACGTAGTCCTCAAACCAGTTCACTGCTGTTATGTAATTGGTTGTTCTCTGTCGAAACCTGACACAATAGCGTTCTCGTGTGTCTTGTTTGAAGAAAGGCATTTTCTGGAATACACACTTTTAATGATGTTACAAATTTTGACAAATGCAGTTAGACAAACTAATATCTCCCCTGTTAGAACCCGTATACTTTTATCAACATTGGCTTGCTTCATCAATTTGTCGGACAACAACTGCAGGGTTTATTGACTAGTGTTCTCTTCTCGTTGACTAACTTTGTAATGAAATTTAAATGACCGCATACAAGTTCTTATGCAGCAATATTCTTCAGCACTTTTAAAATATTTGATGTTCTCGTGTGTTTGGTTAAAATTTTGTCACTTGAGACTTTAAAATAAACACCAACTGTTAACATACATTAATTACAGATACAGCTCTTGCCCACTTTCTACATAAGTACACAAAATAAAACTTTTTATATGACTCGAAGTATATAAGACAATGCTATATACACATATATTAATTGTGTGTTGCAATTTCGTTTTGAGCTTTAAGTTGTTTCACCTCTTGTCAGTCTTGATTGACTGGACTAATAGCGCGGAAGGTCATCGACACGGTTCGAGAAATTTTGCTGTCGTGAAATCAATCACGAATATTGTCATGTTTGAGTCGAGCACATTGCACGGCTCTTGGCTTAAGATTAATTTCACGACAGTAACGCTTAAAGATGATAGTATTTGTTGATTTGAGAAATTCGACACATATCTAGTTGTTTAACGGTGGCATATGACAAGTCACATTTCTGAAGCGATTGACTTAGTTGGGTTATCTTACCAAAAGCTGGGTTATCTTACCAAACAGGTCAGATAAAAGAAGAGCATGAAAAAAAACTCGCATGTTGCCATACTGTTGTGTAGACAACTTGCAAGGATGTCACTGTCATTCTGCTCACATATTTACTATTGAAACGATAGAACGGTTGAGATTGTTTGAAGCATTTCCCATAGAAAACCAGAGCACTGTGAATATCAAGCAGTTTTATCAATGGATCCTCCAAGGGTGACTGGGGAATAGAATTATGGTCACCAATGGTCTTCCTCCGACTGGCAGTAAAACACTCGCCTAAGTGGGGCGTCCGCTTGGCTGTGCGGGATGTACAAAGTTGCAGCCATGTCCGGTCAGAATGGGGACGTTAAATCCGATGCCTCGTGTAACGAGAGAGCCACGTTCTTTGCACGTTAAGAATCCTTGCAACAACACTTTGAGGGGTCCGTAGGTGGCCTGTTGCAAGGCTAATTTTCTGTGCAGTCTAAATTTCCCCGACCTAAATTCAGGACGCCTCTATTGCATAACCTACTTATTGTGTTTATTTGTTCTCGTCCTGAATATGCATGAAATAGTTGCCACTTGACGTTTAGCAACCAACAATCAATCAATAATAATGGATCCTCTATTATTAGTTTCTTAGAGCGTAGTTCAGTATTAATGATGTTTTCCAAACATTGAATGTCAGGAATTTCTTTTGATGCGTCGCCACCACATCATTATTCATTAAATTTTCTGCCAAACATTCTTCCAAACTTCTATCTTGAAGGTTCAACATATCCGCATTTTCCTTCAGGTCTTGTGTGGCTCTTACGTGTTCGCCACGTGAATCCATGTCTTCCTGAGGCTACCGCCACTGCTTTAGTGTCAATACATGTCTTTTCGGTACAAACTACCCGATGTCTTATTCTGTACATGTACTGGGTATTGCGGTCCTTTACCGATTATATTTACTAAAAAATCTCGTTTCTCTCATCTTCTAGTGTTGCTTCTAGGTTGTTTATGTTGTCATTGTGTTTTTTTAAATGACGCCTTTGCTTTTTCAGCTGATTATTTTATTACACACATCACATTTAATGGTCATTTTTCTAGTGTTTTTTTCCTGCACTGTCACCAACTGAGTACAAAACTTACTTAAAATCGCACTGCCTCTATCTCTAGAAAGTCTAGTGTGTAGTCTATTTGCATCATGTCTTCAAATTCAATTAGGCAGATATCTGCTTGCAGTGCACCTGGTGTTGGTGAAGGTACTTGGACTGATGGAGAAACTGGGGGTGGTGTTGGTGAAGGTACTGGGACTGATGTAGCAACTGGTGTTGGTAAAGGTACTGGGACTGATGGAGTAACTGGGGCTGGTATAGCAACTAGTGTTGGTGAAAGTACTGGGACTGATGGAGTAACTGGGGCTTGTATAGCAACTGTGTTGGTGAAAGTACTGGGACTGATGGAGTAACGGGGGCAGGTGTAGCAAGTTTGACTGTTTTAAAAAATAGTCGTTATCTGTGGAAAAAAGATTGTTTCAAAGAAAAATATAGGAAGTACAAAACACTACATTTATACGTCATATCACAAATACTTCCGACTTTGTATGGTTTCAGAGAAAATGCGGCTCAATGATATCGGTCTCTTCCTTTTGTAGTATAGAAACGAAGCAATGAAACTGAACAAAGATAATATGTTAAATCAAATTTGAAATTCAAAATATAACAAATTTTAAGAGTTTGATGATCAACTTTACTTAGAACTTTTAGAAAAATTGCATTGAAATTAAAATTGAATGTTCCACTGCTTTTGTTTGGCCCACACAATTTTCCATTGATTTTTACTAATGTCAAATGTAGGCATTAAAAGTTTTCTATCCTTTTTACTTAGTGCTGCGGCAGATACCCTAAAGAATACCTCATTGTTTACATTGTCCTGATAAGCCGGAAGGTTATCAGGCGTATGAATACGCGTATCAGTTACAACAAGTAACATCGACGAGTGAAATAAATCTACTTCTGTATCAGCCGCATTTGTAAGGTTTTGCGACTCATTAACAGGTAGAGGTATGGGAGCCTGATTTGATGAATTAGGATTTGTAATAGATGTAGTTTTTTTGGTTTATTAGCCAAATACAATTGACGCAGCTTCTCTACCTTCCACGTAGAATTGACCCCGATACCCATCTTTTTTGAGTTTGCTAGGTATGTTTCTTTTGGCCAATTTCTAATGTTTGCACTGTTTTGCCGTTTTCTACCACTCATATTGTTCTAGCTAATGTACTTACGTACGAAGGATAGATATGTGTATACATTTATCCTCAGTAACACATTAAAATTCAACTATCTCGGGTTTCGAAAGTTCATCACTAGTTCATGAAATGTGTGTGTAAAACTGTTTGAATCAAATGTAAACTACACATTAATGTCAAGATAAAACCTGATTGATAAGAAATGTCAATTTTAAATCGAATTTAATCAGAACTCGCTTGGTTGTAGATAAATTAGTCGATTAATTATTAATAATATTAACAGCAAAGAATGGCGATGCTTGCAGCGTAAACAATGTGAATTTAAAAATAGTTCTCACGTGTTAAAATAATTAAGTGTAGATAAAATTATGAACAATCTCGACAATTTTGTTAGATTTTTCTTTACGAATTATAAATGATATCTTGAACGTCCGACCCCCAAGGGTGACTGGGGAATAGAAGTATGGTCACCATTGGTCTTCCTCCGACCGGCAGTAAAACCCGTGCTAAAGTGGGGCGTCCGTTTGGCTGTGCGGGATGTACAAATTTGCAGCCACGTCCGGTCAGAATGGGGACGTTAAATCCGATGCCTCGTGTAAAGAGAAGTCCACGCTCTTTGCACGTTAAGAACCCTTGCAACAACTCTTTGAGGGGTCCGTAGGTGACCTGTTGCAAGGCTTAATTTCTGTCCCTATCCAATATACCCTTATTTCCCGTGGCAGTCTAAATTTCTCCGACCTTAATCCCAGAAGCCCCTATTACAGAACCTACCTATTGTATTTATTGTGAACTTGTTCTCGTCCTGAATATGCATGAAATATTTGCCACTGGACGTAAAGCAACCAACAATCAATCAATCAATCTTGAACGTCCGAACAAATATACTTATGTGAACAGGAATGAAATATTTGCCACTTGATATTTAGCCACCAACAAAATCAACCAACCGACATAATATACTAACAGTATACTTTTCCTAGAAGAGAACTTCTCATACTTTTCATTATAAAGTACAAATAAAATCTGTCATGTCAGTCACAGTGTTGGATGATGTGGTGGAATAATTTTATTATGCAAACCATCCTGAACTACTGAGTTTAAATCATCACACCTCAGCAAGCACGACTAATTTATGCGCAGACCAACCCATCACACAATAGCCCAAAAGGAATCTGTGACGTACCCATCCATATTTAGAAGTGGGAAATACAGATACTGATACTGACTTTAGTGACAGTTTTATAGTACGAATACAGAGATGAAATGCTGGCACTCTAAATTGAAGCGGACAAGACTTTGTAGTCATTGTTTTCCAATATTTTTGTCATATGTATTATATAAGCCATCCTAACATCAAAATATTATTGCATTATAATGCGGCTATATATATTTACAAAATAAAGTGCAAATATGGTCAGTTTTATTGATGCTGTTGAAAAATTTTGTTATAAGAGTCAGCCTGAGGTATTAAAATTACTGAAATTTTGTTGCGAGACAATATTTTGAAAAAAAAGAGGACATGCTGGCTATTTAGATTGATGGGGACAAATTTTTGTTTTCATTGTATTGCAATGTTGCTGTCATTTGTATTATACAATCCATCCTGACATCAAAATATTGCTGATTTACTATGCGGCTATATAGATATACATAATGAAGTGACCCCCAAGGGTGACTGGGGAATAGAAGTATGGTCACCATTGGTCTTCCTCCGACCGGCAGTAAAACCCGTGCTAAAGTGGGGCGTCCGTTTGGCTGTGCGGGATGTACAAATTTGAAGCCACGTCCGGTCAGAATGGGGACGTTAAATCCGATGCATCGTGTAAAGAGAGTGCCACGATCTTTGCACGTTAAGAACCCTTGCAACAACTCTTTGAGGGGTCCGTAGGTGACCTGTTGCAAGGCTAAATTTCTGTCCCTATCCAATATACCCTCATTTCCCGTGGCAGTCTAAATTTCTCCGACCTTAATCCCGGACGCCTCTATTACAGAACCTACCTATTGTATTTATTGTTAATTTGTTCTCGTCCTGAATATGCATGAAATATTTGCCACTGGACGTTAAGCAACCAACAATCAATCAATCAATCATAATAAAGTGCAAAAATGGTCAGTTTTTGTTGATGCTTTAAAATAATTTTGATATACAAGTCAGCCTGAGGTATCAAAATTACTGAAATTTTCTTGCGAGACAATATTTTTAATAAAAAGAGGACAAAAATATTTTCAAATTTTTTAACCCTATATAAATTAACAGATTGACACATTCCCCATTTCCATTCTCAATTTTATAATTAAGTGCAATTAAGGTCAGTTTTTTGGTTGATGCGTTAAAATAATTTTGTTGTACATGTACCAGTCAGCCTGAAGTATCAAAACTACAGATAATATATATATGTTCCTGAGACAGTGAAAAAAAAGTTATATTGGAGCCAGTCTGAGATGTGAAGACTGATTTTTTGTGATGATTCAATTATTTGAATAAAAAAAGGACATTCATACTTGCACTGTTGATTGGTGCAGAAAAAGAAATATTATTAATATTACGCTGGCCATAAGCATGATCAGAGACATATAATCTCTAGCATGATTAACTGTACACCAATATTGATTTCAATTATCATGATTATTTTATATGATCTAAGTACTATTTGTTTTTGGCATTGTTTGTCGATTTTATCTGTAAACCAAGTTTATAAGATTTTTACGCTACATTTTAAAACCGATAATAATAGCATTGTAACCAATATCGTTTTTAATTTATAGATAGACAGATCGCGGATAAATTTTCATTACAAGCAAAGTTTATGCGTACTTTATTTACAAATACATGTATATATATTAAATCTGTATTGTTTATATAACCACCATAGTCATGACGACGGAGGTTTTAATTTTAATTTACAATATTGTGATCAAAATTCGTTTTTTAAAACAAATGAATAATTTTGTAGTCGCACGCTTTCTTTGAAATTTAATTGGATTATGGGTAATTTCGGATCGTGTAGATAGAATGGGGTATGGTGTAATGTGTAAGGTGTATGATGCAAAGGTGTAACGTGTATGGTGTAATGGTGAATGGTGTAAGTGGGAAGTTTACACCATCCAAGGACTGTATTATACTATCTTTATTTACCTGTATGCACGTATGTATTCAGTCATGGTAATATATATGCACTATGCACATTTTCATACACTTTTGCATGTATAAATGCAAAAAATAACATAAATAAATTGCGTAATTCAGGAAATTGATATGAATCTTGAGTGCATTTCATTGTTTTCTTTTTTTAGAAAACACTACATTTTTACGATTTTTTTTTCTTTATTAAAATTCAAAATTTTGAGGATTATTTTGTTGTTAACCAATACCCAAGTACTAAATATGTACAAGCAATGTTTATTTTGTCAAAAAGTCAAAATTTGTCTAAGAAATATTTTAGGTTGCAATTCTGTAAATACTGACAATGCAATTTCCCATAGGAACTCCCTTTGCGGCTAAAATTGTGACACTTTTACTATGAAGTTTCGTGAAAAATAATATCCCAGAACGGAAAGTTTATATGTACTACTATTTTATTCAAAGGTCAAAATATAGGGCTGTGCGGCATATTTTCAACATTTATATGCCCTGAACTTCTAAGAGTATACTAAAATTCTATACTACCCTTACCTCCATTTTTGGACCTCCTAAGAATTAAAATTTAGCCGCTACCATGTTTTTCAATACTGGTTACATTCCCAAGTGATGTCTCTATGAGATGAAACACAGAGATCATCAATGGGAACCAGTACGTTAACAAATTAACATACCTATGAATATTAAATATCTCCCCAAAAGAGGCGTGGTTTGAGAAACAGCTGTATTTACAAAGTGCAACCTTTAAGTTAATTTTAACAAAAGTTTAAGTTTCACCATGTTCACTTACTTTCACTAAAAACTATTATATGTACGCCAGAAAACAGTCATCTTTTGAAAATAAATTAATTCATATTGCTTACTGGCTATTTGCGATTGTTTTTGCAAAATACATTAAAAAGCAAATATTCTTGAGAAAAATCTGTACCTTCAACAAAATACAGAAATCTGGAAAAAAAAATTTAGAAGTCGAAAAACTATTTTTCCGTCGAATTTAAAGAAATGATTCATTTCTGGGGCATTGTTTTGTTTCAATATCAAATAATGGTTAACATTTCAAAATTAAAACGAAACAAAACTTTTGTTAAAAGATCAAATGTTTTTAACATTTTGGGGGTTTTTAAAAAGAAAGTCATAGATAGTAAATGTAAATGTTACTGCAATGTAAGGTAATGTAATGTAATGCACTGTAATGTAATGTAATGTAATGTAATGCACTGTAATGTAATGTAATGTAATGAAGTTGAGATGTAAACTGTAAATTAAATTTTAATTTAATGAAAATGTAATGTAATGGGATGGAATATAATGTATAGTAATGTACTGCACTAATATAAAGTGATGTTATGAAGTGTAAAAAAATGTCATGTTATGTTATGAAATATAATGTAATGAAAATGTCATACGAATGTAATGTAATTGTAAATGTTCATTTATTTTTAAATGTAATAGTAAATGTAAATACAATATACATGTTATGCAATGTAATGTAATATATTGTACTGTAATGCAATGAAATAAAATGCAAATGCATTGTCATTGTATAAGTTGTAAATGTATTGAGAAGTAATGTAAATGTGATGTATATTTATTGTAATGTGATATAATGAAATGTAAATATAATGTAATTGTATTCAATGTAAATGTAATGTATATAATAATATAAATGTAAAGTAATGTTAATATATTGCAATGTAATGTTATGTAATGTAATCGAATGGGATGTAATGCATTGCAATGTACTGTATTGTACTGTTATGTAGCTTAATGTGTTGTTATTTTATGTTATGTAATGTAAAGTAATGAAAGTAAATGAAATGAAGTGTAATAAGGTGAAATGTATTGTTATGTTATATTATGAAATATATATTATGTAATGTATTGTTAATGTAAACGTAAACTTAAATGTTATGTAATATAATGTGATGTGATGCAATGTAATGTAATATAGTGTAGATTTAAATTATTATTAATTAAAAATTAAATGTAATCAAATGGGATGTCATTTATTGCAATGTACTGTACTATACTGCAATGTAACTTAATGTGATGTAATGTAATATAATAAAATCAAATGTAATGAAGTGTAATAAAATATAATGTATTACTAGGTAATGTTATATTTTGAAATATAATGAATTGTTAATATAAACGTCAACATCAATGTAATGTAGTGTAAATGTAATACAAATTTAATGTTATTGTAAATGTTAATGTTATTTTAATTGTAAATGCAATGTAGATGCAATGCAATGTAATGTAATATATTGTAATGTAATGCAATGAGATTTAATGCAAATGCAATGTCATTGTATTAAATGTAAATGCATTGTAATGTAATGTAATGAAATGTAATCTAATAGTATCAAATGTAAATGTAATGTATATAATAATATAAATGTAATGTAATGTTAATCTATTGCAATGTAATGCAATATAATTTAATGTTATGTAATGTTATGTTATGTAGGTTATGTAATGTAGGAGTTAATGTTGAAGTTATTGTAAATGTAATGTAAAAGTAACATATTTTGGGATCGAAGTATGCATTTATGTATTGCTAATTTTTTTATCATAGCTATTTATTTTTTAATGAATGCATGTATACAGTTATCTATCTATAAATATATATTTATGAATGTATGTAAATTATATAAGCATTTATGTTTATATGGAAATATGTATGTATGTTTGTAGGAACACAGTTGATAGAAAAAAAGTTTTGTTAAAAATGAATTCATCTTAAACAATATTCACTTACTTGTAAAGACATAATATTTTGGAGCATTATTTTCTTATAAAAATTAAATAAAACAAATTGCTTCGAAAAAAATTTTTGGCTCTGAAAAAACCCTTAAATAATGTGAAAAACCAAAATTTATAAAAATTCCTGTAATTGTGCGGACATAAAAATCAATTTAAAAACTCAAATTTCGAGCGAATCAAGACACTGTTGTATGTTTTTGTAGTAAATGTTATATATACATATAAAATTAACTATTATATTAACGCCAGAAAACAGTCATCTTGATTTAATTTGCTTATTGGTTATTTGCAAAAATACCTTAAAAAGCAAATATTTTTTTAAAAAATTTATTAACCTTTTAACAAATAAAGAAATATCGAGAGAAAAAAAACGTTTTCCATCGAATTTTAAGAAAAAAGTCGTGTCTGGGGCATCGTTTTGTTTCAATATCAAATGTTATGTGTGGTAAACATTTCAAAATTAAAACGAAACAAAACTTTTGTTAAAAGATCAAATGTTTTAATTACTTTTTGGGTTTTTTTTTAAAAGAAGGTCAAGAGATAGTTATGTGTACTCTATAAAAGGTATTTTTTTGTAATTTTTTTTACAAAATATTAAACTGAAAATTTTAAATGAGAAGGTTTTATGTGTAAAATGATATATGTATTATTTTTGCAAATTGAGCAATCCTTTAAAAATCAAAATTATTGCAAAATATAAGTTTTGTAAAAATACAGTTCTCTTTGACAAAGTGATTTTGAATATTAAAAAAAAATAAAATAACTAAATTGCGTAATTCAGGAAATTGATATGAATCTTGAGTGCATTTTATTGTTGTTGTTTTTTTTTTTTTGAAAACACTACATTTTTACGAAATTTATTTTTTCAAATTTACAGTATTATTTTGTTGTGAACCAATACCCCAGTACTAAATCTGTACGAGCAATGTTTATTTTGTAAAAAAGAAAAAAATTGTCTAAGAAATATTTCAAGTTAATTTTAGGAAAAGTTTAAGCTTGACAATGTCCACTTACTTTCACTAAAACTATTATATGTACGCCAGAAAACAGTCATCTTTTGAAAATAAATTAATTCATATTGCTTACTGGCTATTTGCGATTGTTTTTAGAAAATACATTTAAAAGAATGTATTTTTGAAAAAATCTGTACCTTTAACAAAATACATAAATCTGAAAATAAAATTGTCGAAAAAACTTTTTTTCCGTCGAATTTAAAGAAATGGTTCATTTCTGGGGCATTGTTTTGTTTCAATATCAAATGTTGGTTAACATTTCAAAATTAAAACGAAACAAAACGTTTGTTAAAAGATCAAATATTTTAAACATTTTGGGGATTTTTAAAAAGAAAGTCATAGGTAGTTATGTGTACTCTATAAAAGGTTTTTTTTTTGTATTTTTTTTAACAAAATATGAAACTGAAAATTTTAAATGAGAACGTTTTATGTGTAAATTGATATATCTATTTTTTGCAAATCGAGCATTCCTTTTAAAATATAAAATAATGACAACAATTGCAAAGGTGGGGAATAAATACCGCCATCCATCAGTAAACAAATTACAAAACATAAAACAAATTTATACAATCAACATTTGATATAATAAAATAATAAAAAATAAACTTAGTAAAGAGGGTGTAGGTGGGTGGGAAATTAAAAATCTTTACTGTTCTTGCAAAACAAAAATAGCGTCTAGTAGCATTCAGTGCAATTGCGATAATGCGGGCGCAACCAGACGCTTGTTAAAAGTTAGCATGCACTTTATCCTCATTGGTCAATTAAAATATTTGTGGTCAATGATAGTTAGTATTGAACCTGATCATGCCATGACCATGCTGACCTTGACTGCCTGTAATCAAAAACTTGCATAATTCCCAGACAAAGACCATTGAAATTTTCGGTTTCTTATTACAACATTGATAACAAATAAACCAAATACAAATTGAAACAGTAGCCTATATAGCTAAAAATTAGTGTACTAAAATTTACTGCCAAAAATGCTTTTATTACCATAAAACTGATTTTTTGTCAGCTAAATTTTTCTTCTTTTCTAAATAAAGACATGACAATGGATACCAAGGATGCGAGTACATTTACAGAATATCTAACTCAAGATTTGTGAAAAAGGTAATTTTTTCAGAATATCATAAAGCATTATACAACTGACAGTGATGGACAATTATGTCATAAAACAAAACTGAATAAATGACAACAATTGCAAAGGTGGGGAATAAATACCGCCATGATCCCCAAGTCCCTGAGTTGGGGAGACCGCCACCCGAGACATCCTTGGAGACTATTTTTTATGACAAAAGGAAAAATTCAGAAAAATAACATTAGTAAAATTAACAAATTAGGTAGAGCAAGCCCTGTTGACTTCTACCTTAACTGTTTGGCAAGTAGACATGCCAATGTAAAGCAAACCCATTTGACCTTTACATTCCCATATCAACCGTTTGAAGTTTAATCTTTTAACTTGATATTGAGTTCATCCTATTACCAACATTAAAGTAACTTATATGTGTAAGGTACGCAGAGTGTAACAATATAAATAAAGACAAAATACATATTTATAGATAAAAAATGAGCAAAAAAAAAATATATATAAAATACAATAAAATAATATATACATATAATTTGCAAACAATGTTAAAAAATGGATGGAGCAAGCCCTGTTTACCTCTATCAACATTGACATAAAGGTCTACTCTTAATAAATGCAATGATTAAAAGAAAAGAAAATAAAGTAGAGCAAGCCCTGTTGACCTCTACCAGCTTAATACAAAAAGGAAAAATATACTTTATTTGGCAGATCGAGCCCTTCTCAAAAATTATTCATTCTAATGTAATTTTGCAATGCATTTGATTTCCATCTGCCCATTTGTTGTATAGCAGATAAAGATGTGCCTAAGGCTGCTTCGCTTGTTGCAGCGCCTATTCTGAAGCTATGACCCTTGTAAAGCTCTGGGTAAAGCGTTTATTGTGATGTGTAATTGAAGCATATTTAGAAGCCATTCTCCCGCAAACCAATTACTGCCAAAAACAGCAGCATATCCCCCATGAACTCCAGCTGCATCTGAATACAATTTCAATGATTCGGAAGACACCCATTTTTGAAACAAAAAACAAGACTTCCCATTGTAATTAGATATAAAATCAAACCATGCCCTCAAATCAGCTCTCGCCTCTGAAATTAGTGTAATTCTATAATGAATGGCCAATCGTTAGATCAAATAACCTTCTCAGAAATGCTCGTCCTGGAACTACAACACTACAGGCAAAATTCAATAAACCTAAAAGAGACTGCAATTCTCGAGAATAACTTTCTTTTTTACCTTAAATATGTTAAGGAGACCCAAAATGTTTGCTATTTTATCCTTTGGTAATCGAGCTACCATAGCCCTAGAATCAATCTCAATGCCATATATTGTTATGCATGTTGTAGGTAATTGAGTTTTCTCATCTTTTAATTGATTGTTGATTGTTGGTTGCTTAACGTCCAGTGGCAAATATTTCATGCATATTCAGGACGAGAACAAATTAACAATAAATACAATAGGTAGGTTCTGTAATAGGGGCGTCCGGGATTAAGGTCGGAGAAATTTAGACTGCCACGGGAAATGAGGGTATATTGGATAGGGACATAAATTTAGCCTTGCAACAGGTCACCTACGGACCCCTCAAAGAGTTGTTGCAAGGGTTCTTAACGTGCAAAGAGCGTGGCACTCTCTTTACACGAGGCATCGGATTTAACGTCCCCATTCTGACCGGACGTGGCTGCATATTTGTACATCCCGCACAGCCAAACGGACGCCCCACTTTAGCAAGGGTTTTACTGCCGGTCGGAGGAAGACCAATGGTGACCATACTTCTATTCCCCAGTCACCCTTGGGGATCTCTCATCTTTTATAGGAACACCCAAAGTTTTTGATAAAGTTAAAAATGTGTTAAGTGCTACAGAACACTTGTTAGTATTTGCTTCCCCTACAAAAAAGAAATCATCTAGCAAATGTGAAACACCTCTTATTTGAAATTTGCTATTCAAAATCCACTGAAGAGCAGAGGAAAATTTTTCAAACAGTTGGCACGAAGAAGAGGCCTCCATGGGGAGGGCTGCATCATGATAAAATTTACCCTCCCATTTAAAGCCTAATAAATGGTATTCTGAAAAATGCACCGGAATTAAACGGAACGAATCTTCAACATCGGCCTTACTCATTTCACAGTTGAAACCATGTTCTTGGACAAGTTCTATGACAGTTTCACTATTTTGATATGAAACTGAAGTGTATTCAGGTGGTGTTTAAAGATTGACAGAGTCCTCTTTCGAACAGATAGGTCATGAATTAAGCGGAAAGACCCACTTTCTTTTTTTGGAACCAGACCCAGGGGAGAACAGATAAATTTTTCAAAGGGTGGTTCATTAAAAGGTCCTCTTATTCTGCCTTTCATTATTTCCTTATTTAACTTGAGTGACCACTTCAGGATTTTCCCTTGCGCTTTTATGGTTGGAAGGAAATTTGTCAACTTTTTTATCAAGCAAAGAATTTATTTTAAAGCCAAATGTAAAACCCTGAATTAGTTTGAATTTCATTGCTTTGTCATAACCTTTGAGGAAAATGTTTAATTTATTTACTTTTATTGGTGTTGGTAGACTAGTGGGTTGTAAGCCACTCTTTACATGAGACTGTGGCTTGTTTTTTATCACATTGCACACATTAGTGCTTATGTTTGCAGTTGTCGCTGGAGCAGCCACCTGTTCGACAGAAGGTCCAGCAGTAACCAGGTGGGAATTGACTGCTTTGTTGCTGAACCCGCCGTTAAAAGGGAGGACCTCCATTTTGTTTTACAGATTTATTATTTGATGCATAATTAGTAGTATTTGCAAGATTGAAATAATCATAAAAGGCAGTGCGCCAAAGATCATCATTTACAACTGCCCAATAAAATTTCATCACTCTGCGTACCTTTCTAAATGTTTCATCGTATGCTTTTGCCATGATAAACCCAAATTGCTTTGACATTGCTCTAACATTATATGCATATTTGATAAGACTTAAAATATGTTCTGGATGGTTAACATAATAAATAGACATATAAATATCAAAGGCTGCAGTCCACTGATGGATTGAAAAGAACTGTTTTGTCTTTGCGTAGGTAGAAATTTTTACTGCTTTTGATCTAAAAAGTACATCATCATCTTCATCTTCATTAAAATTTGGAGAAAGGGTGACAAAATCCACATAACTATCAGACATAATGTCTTTCCTGAGTTTTTCGCTGACGTTAAAAAACCCAACGGTAAAGTATTTTTCAGTAAGTAACTTGCTGTCTGCCCTATAACAAAATTTTTAATACCTAATGATTGGTCTTCTTGTGTTGTTGGACTACTGGCTGTGAAGTATCCTGCAACTGATAGGTCTGACGTCACAGGTGGTACCAATGAGCAGTGGACGGTGTTTGAGGATGAAGACGGCAATGTATGTTGACTCATTGTTGGGTAATCAGTGCCGGAGACCGCTTCCTGTGTTGCACTAGAGCGTATACCGTATAGCGGGTTATTTTCGCGGGGTGTTTATTTTCGCGGATAAACGAAAATCGCGAAAATAAATTCCGCGAAAATTTATGCATACGTTGGGTACTTTCTAATTGCTAAAGCTTTTTGTGAACGATCTTTATTCCCGGTCGGCAAGTCAATAGGGGTATATGTTAGTTTTAACAACATAAATGACAAAGGGCATTGTACATACATGTATTTTATAAAATGACAGTCAGGTGTGTATACCCTTATTAATAAGTGTCAATTAGAATAAGAGTGTAAGGTACTCTGATCAGATAATTACCCTTATTAATTAGTGTCAAACTATACAGGAGTTGTAAACACTCATGATAATTTGTAACCTAATTAGTAAGTACATCAAAGGTCCGGTCAATTTCGTAACTAATCAACCGTAAAATTTACAAGACGTTTGAATACCTGTAACACATATCTAAGTCATCGGTATTCTATTTATTAACTGTATCGAATATAATCCATAAATAAGACGTCATTTAGGTAAAAACAAATCATTTTACCATAACAATAGACACTTGTTTGTCAAGTTTACAACTTTTTAACTACAACAATTTCAGTATCCGCCAAAATATTTAATTGGGATTTGAGAATCCACCAAAATAAAAACCGCCAAAATTTTTCGTATACTTTGTTGCCCCTAAATCGCGAAATTTTACACCCGCGAAAATAACCCGCTATACGGTACCATACACACTTGACAATCTGTCATCTGATATTCGGACTCCACTGCTGTCCGTTAAGTGTCAACCAGCTCCCCTCAACTGAGTGATCATTGCTGCAGTTATTTTATCTGCTGTTGGCTGTGCTGTTGTACTTGCACTGTTCATCACAGGAGCTGTTGATGTAGTTGGACCATTGTTTCGGACTCGTTTTCGCCCTCTTGATGGATTAGCCGTTTCAGTCAGTACCACGGGATCTATGACAAGGTCCCTTTCTGTGAGGTCGGAAGGAGCAGCTCTTCTTTTCGATCTAGCTCTTTGTTTAGGCATCTTTAAAGGAAACAAAAATAATTCTTGAATACCTGATAATGCGTGTTAACTTACAATATAACATCAGGAAAATATGCATACATGTATATCACTTATTTAATACTATTCATTGTTTATTGTTCATACAACAAGTTCACACAACGAACAATGTGGGACACAATAATGCAATATTATATGGCAACTACATTGTAACCATACATGATAATAACCATGTAAGTGTATGGTACATGTAAAACAGTATGTAAATAAAACAAGTGTAATCTGATACATAAATACAAAAGTGCACTTTGAATATCAGAACCATAACCATAAGATAGCTAACAATATGTATGTCTGATGATATATAACCATATATCCAGTGCAAATTGATACCATTTTACAAAATTGCACTGACATATATGATAACCATAGCCATAATGATGGCAATAAAACCATGTGTATAATGATACATTTGTGTGCCACAATAAATTGGATAAATTAAACAAGAGCAGTGGATTGTCTGCAAAATTTGTATATACTAATTAAAGTATCAAATAACTGATGCATCAGTTTTCATGAATAATAAAACAATGATGTACATGTACAAATAATAGCATACTATAACTAAAGCTTATTTATTTATTATAAGCAAACTATATAGACGTATCGTTATATACCTCAATTTCATTTTATTAATTTTTAATTATTTCACATACGATTTGCACTACCAACAGCTGCACGAATACTTTTAGCGTAGATGTGCATACCTTCATCATTTAATGAGGGTATAATGGATAGGGACAGAAATTTAGCCTTGCAACAGGTCACCTACGGACCCCTCAAAGAGTTGTTGCAAAGGTTCTTAACGTGCAAAGAGCGTGGCACTCTCTTTACACGAGGCATCGGATTTAACGTCCCCATTCTGACCGGACGTGGCTGCAAATTTGTACATCCCGCACAGCCAAACGGACGCCCCACTTTAGCAAGGGTTTTACTGCCGGTCGGAGGAAGACCAATGGTGCCCATACTTCTATTCCCCAGTCACCCTTGGGGGGGGGGGTTATAATTTTAAGATTGATTGATTGATTGTTGGTTGCTTAACGTCCAGTGGCAAATATTTCATGCATATTCAGGACGAGAACAAGTTAACAATAAACACAATCGGTAGGTCTTGTAATAGAGGTTATCCGGGATGATGGTCGGGGAAATTTGGACTGCCTCTGGAAAATGAGGGTATATTGGATAGAGACAGAAATTTTGCCTTGCAACAGGCCACCTACGGACCCCTCAAAGAGTTGTTGCAAGGGTTCTTAACGTGCAAAGAGCGTGGCACTCTCTTTATACGAGGCATCGGATTTAACGTCCCCATTCTGACCGGACGTGGCTGCAAACTTGATACATCCCGCACAGCCAAACGGACGCCCCACTTCGGCAAGCGTTTTACTGCCGGTCGGAAGAAGACCAAGTGACCATATTTCGTTTCCCCAGTCACCCTTGGGGGGTATAATTTTAAGATGAGTGGCAAATGTGTAAATATACAATTCGGAAAAAAAACATAACAAAAGATAATAACCATGTTTTCCTGCACATATATGTTAAAATAAAACTTATTTACATAATATAAAAATCAATCTTAGCTTCCATGATTTTTTTTCTGAAACGAACAATTGAAGTGGTGCCGAACAGTAGAAATTTTCTGCACCTTTTTTGGTTGCAATTGAATACTAACTTGCAGTCATCCTTTACATTTTTTGAAGAGTCTCATCATCTGGTTTTATGTTAAAATAACAGGCATTTCTTTACCTTCATCAAGAAATAAAATAAAACATAGAATGTCATTTAAATATTAAAAGAGGAAATCCTTTTCCTGGATTAAAATAATTTTAAGAGAAGTGGCAAATGTGTATATATACAATTCGGAAAAAAAACCATAACAAAAGATAATAACCATGCTTTCCTGCACATATATGTTAAAATAAATACTTGCGTAAAATAAAACTTATTTACATTACATCTTATGAAAATCATTGTTTTTATTTAGTGCTTTGATTCAGTACCATTTTCCCTGGTTGACTTCCAGGATATAGTTGGTAACTTCAAGAGTCCACCCATTGTGGAGGTCAGCCACGTTTCCAGCATACCTATAAACACAAAGAGTATGTGTTAGAGGAGAAATATCAAGAGTAAGTTTTTTTTTTCAAATTAATTTTACATTTTGCAAATATTAGTATGTGGAGAATACATCATTATATTTTAACATATAACAGTTGCATATCATTTTAATTACTTTTTACTTGGAACTCTTACCATTAATGAGTTTCTTCAAATGTTAATGTATAAGCATGAGATAAATGTTTTTCATAGGCTGACATTTCACAAGCAAGTGTGGCGTCTTCAAAAACAAGTATTTACATTAAATAAAGCAGTGAAGTACACATTTTGCAATTATTGCAATTGACCAGAACTTGAGAAGTTACATTATAGTATAAAGGGACAACATCAAAAGGTAAGATCAATGTAGGATAAACAAAAACATAAAAATCAAATAGTTTGGAGGGGGGGGGGGATAGGGATGAGTTGAAATTGCAGCAAGTTTTGTATATCCAAAATCTTTTTTTACATACATGAGAGGAGGGGGGTAGTAGGGCCTTCATACGAACTCTGGGATCGGGTGTTTTTTAAGCTCAGAATTTTTGAATTGATCCTTTGGGATCCGGGAATTCTTTTTTCGAATTTCGTGATTTAAATTTCTTCAAATTTGGGACCTCAGGAAGCATGGGATTTCAGGATGAGCATCCCTCCACCATATATCTACATGTATATTGGTCAATCAATTTTTCTCAAATTAAATTAAGAAAAGGGGGGGGGGGGTTGTCGGTGAAAAAACTGTGGTTCAAGTTTTTGCTATCCTACATTTAACTTTTGATGTCGTCCCTAATGGTAACAAACATTTTGATTGTATCTAACTATTAGAATAGAAATAATTCATGAAAGCTTTAAATTTGCTATAAATACACACATGGCCTGGCTTGAGTTGGGTTTTTTTTTTTTTTTTAATTCCTCCCTTATGCTTATGATGTATTTTAAACATGATGGCCTGGGACATGTGCAAATAAAGAACAAACCTTAGCTTCTATGTTTTTTTTTTAAAATAAACAATGGAAGTGGTGCCAAAGAGCAGATTTTTTTTGGAACTATACTTTTATTGGTTGCAATTGAATACTAACCTTTACATATTTTTTTTTTATATTTGAAATCTTTTTCTGATTAATTATTATACAAATCATACAAGATAAACAGGCATATAAAACTTACATTGTTTATTTATTGTAAAATAGATTCCATTAGAGCTTGAGCCCTCAAATGAAGCTGACAATCCATATAGGGGTCTACGCCTCACCAATCCCATCATGAGACCCCGCTCTCTCAAGGTGAAGCTGTGGAGGTAAAAAGCCAACATGACAACTGGCTTTGCTGTTGGTTACAAGATCCTGGTAAAAAATCTGAAGGTTGCGGAGTTTAGGGGGTCCATCTTCGTCAACTCCATGTCTGATACCAACATAATGGTGAGCTGGATTTTGTTTCAAGATCTTCATTCCTATGAAATATAAAAAAAAAACTTAAACAAAGTGTTATCTTTTTTAAATAACCATAAATTTCACTTATCAATTAAATATATTCTAAAAAACAAATAAATATGAACTGATGTTTGAAATGATAAATATGTCAAAAATACTACTTTGTATTGTACCACATGTTTAAAAATCCAATCTATTAATATATATACTAAAACACATTTTAAGCTAAAATTTAGTAGCATTTGGACTAATAATATACAATGTATACTGGATCTCTGTTTTTAATTATAAAGTTTACTATTAAAATAAAAAAAAAAACAAACACTGAAGATAAAGACAGAAAAAATATTTTCCATTCAACTTGCAATTTTACAATTATATGAAAGTTTGTTTATCTGCTGATACTTATATAAACCACATACCATTGTTATTTGTCAATCCAATTTAAATTCAATTATATTGCAGAATGACACCGAGTTTTAGGAGACAGTGGAGGGCCTCATAATTGGCGCTTCTTTCATAAGGTAATTAATACATTAAACATTAAGCCAAACCCTTTCATGTCTTTTAAGACTGAAACAGTAAATAAGAGATGGAAAAATGAACTTGGTAGCAAATATTTTAAAATGTACTGGACATCTAGGCAGTAAAGCTATGATAATTGCATGTAATCTATTTTTTTACCTTAAATACAATGGAGGTCTCCTTTTTGTATCTTTTATATCAAAAACAATGTAGATTAATGACACATCCATGAAGTTAGCTCTCAAAGAGACATTAACCAACATCCAACCATGTCCTAAAAAATGTATAAATGCCTTACTGGCAAGTGTTAAAGTAAAAAAAAAAAAATAGAAAACATGCAAGAAGTCTTTTCTTTTTTTCAGTGAAGAACTCTCAATACATATTGAGGACGAGGGAATATTCATGGTTTCACAAGAAATCATGAGGAACATCTTTCCTATAAACCAATTTCAAGAAGGGACTACAGTAAGATGCAAGGTGAACAACGGAGAACTGACCTACATTGTAAGTTTACTTTTTACTTTTTACTGGTTAAATTGTGCATTATGCTGTCTGAGAAGGGACTTTGAATCTGAAGCCTTGTATACATATATATATGGAGAGTGTAATACCAGGCTTTGTGCACATTAAAACCCTAGCTTGATAGAGATGTGCTGTCAGAGAGGGGACTTTGAATCGGAGATCTACTTTGAGGAACATGTCATGCTGCTGTATGAACTTGTCTTGAATTTTCATGAAATAATTCAGGCCACATTGAATCCATGCCATAGTACAAATCAAGTAGGCAACTAAATGTGAATCTGATTCATTTACCATGACAGGTGGTTCCAAAATATTGTATCGACCACTTTTCCAACTCATTTAACTTATTGGGAAGTCAATCTGATGTTCATCTGTTGAAAGTGCCATCGTCACTTTAAATTCAAGAATCAAACTTCTCTGAGAGTTCTGCAGTTGGTGTCGCAATGTGAATTCAAGAATCAAACTGCTCTGAGAGCTCTGTAGGTGGTGTGCAATGCATTAATTCTTCTTCTATTCCCCAGTCACCCTTGGGGGCTTTACTAAATTGAGATTTATGTCTGAGAATGGACTTTGAATCTGAAGCCTTGTATATATATATATATATATATGGAGAGTATAATACCAGGCTTTGTGCACATTAAACCCCTTGCTAAATTGAGATGCCCACTCAGAGAGGGAAATTTGAGTACAATACCTTAGGCTTTTTGCACATTTAAACTATACTAAATTGAGACGTGCTGTCTGAGAAGGGACTTTGAATCTGAGATCTACTTTGCAGAACCTGCCATGCTGCTGTATAAACTCGGTGTTGTCTTGAATATTCAAGAAATAATTCAGGCTACATTGAATCCATGCCATAGTACAAATCCTGTAGGCAACTAAAATGTGAATCTGATCCATTTGCTATGACTAAAAGCTTTTAAAAAAACAATTTTATAAATATTTTTATGGTTACTTCTTTAATAAGAACACCCTGAAAATAAAGGGTTATTTACCTCGATTAACTACCAGCATACACTACATTAAATTGCTCCAATAGTACCCCTCAAGGGTGACTGGGGAATGGAAATATGTTCACATGGTCTTCTGACTGGCAGTTAAACCCTCTCGAAGGGGTAGGGTGCATGAGCAGAATGAACAAGAATGAGGACGTTACATCTGATGCCTCTTGCAATATACTTTGAAATCAGGACATTAAGGAAGTAGAAAATCAGCACTGCATAATTTTGGTTTCAGAACTTATGTTTAATGAAGTTCATATGAATGTTTATAAAAGGGGAATTGTGTCAATCCTAAAGAATCAGATAATCCCTAAAGGGATTTGGGTACTAGAGAAATTTTTCTGTTGACCGCCAACACAAATCGGAAAAATTCTACTTGGATCAGAAAGCAGCATAAAGACTGCAAATGCTCATCACCCTCAACAGGGACTGCAAAGAATATGGGAACGACTAGAAGACCGGTACGGATATCCAGAAATTATAAAGATGAACAAACGTTGCGTTTTTAAGCTTGTAAATTCAAATTTTTAAATTGAAATATCTTGGAAAGATTAAATCCAACCATTGAAGACATGATAAGCAAATTTGTGGCTAAACACCAATGGACTGGGAACAATATTTACCGTACATTAAGATGGCTTATATGCCATCGGATCATACAACCTTAGAAACACCATGTGTCATGATGATGGACAGAGGTAAGGCTGTTTTTACTCCCTGCAAGAACAACAGAGGGTCACAGTGTTAAAAACGTTTTTATTTTGTAGTATGATTGATTTACTTAAAACTGACTATATCTACTCTTACCAATGCAATTACCGTGGGAAGCGATTTCCATTTAGGAACGTCTCCAAAGGCATATAATTAGGTCCCAGTCAGGAGTTTATAAAGTGTTATTGGTGTCAATATTCGAAAGTCAAGTGTGACGGTTACAGGAACGGGCAGCACGAGAAATGCCATGGCAGGTATACAAATCTGATAACAGGAAGAACTAGTTATGTGTGTGAGAGGTAAAAATATAAAAAAATATACCCCAGAGATCAGACACTGAATATCCCAAATGAAACAAAACAACAATCGACTGTATTTCTGGATGGCAGCATGCCAGATTTTTCTGACCTGTTGGGTGTGCAGCCCCGCTCTCCATCACCAACGAGGCAGTTGTTAAATGAGGAACAACTAACCGAAGAAGTCATTCCATCGGATCAACTTTTCGCATGATTCACTGTAGGAGTTATCCAGAATCGTTACGAAGGCCTTATACAATTATATACTTCACAAATGACAAAGTTCAACTATTTCCCACAAGAGCAAGTATTTTAATAAAATCAAAACCCTGACCGCATGCACACCTTCCATATACAGCCAGCAGAGTGAAAACCTCATAACATCAAAACTGTAGGAGGAGTCGTCTGGAATAACTATATATCCATATAAATGGAACGGACGGACAGGAGTTAAACAATATGCTCTCAAACTTTCAGTTGCGGGGGCTTTAAAAGAAGTTGTGTCAAGAATTTTCTCCTACATATTTAATTAATTATGAATACAGTGTTTGTGACTGTCTGTCCTGACACTTCTGTCGTTTACCAATAAATCTTTGCTTACTACCAACGACAAAATTATTTAATAATTACCTGTGTGACTTTGACACCTTCAATATAACCCGCATCCGACATTTTCCGAACGGAATATTGGATTCCGCCTAATAAGTACAGAAGGTCATACTTAAATAGGGGATCCGCTACTATGGAGAGAGCCGGATGCGGGTTACATTGTCGGTGTAAACGTCAAACAGATAATAATTAAATAATTTTGTCGTTGATAGTACGCTAAGATTAAATGGTTGGCCGACAGAAAGACAAAAATATTTTGATTATAATTGTTTGAGCTCCTCTCCAAACTATTCAGTTCCCTACTCAGAAAGGAGCAACCGGTTATGTGAGAAAACTTTCTAAATCGATGAAATAAATATTGGGTTCTAATCGCTAAGCATTACTTCTATTACACATCTACCAGTGGCGTAGCTAAGCCATTTTTCAGTGTACGCCCGAACCCCGGCGAGGGGTTTGAGGGTCCCAAGCAGGTACAGGGCCAGGGACCTCCCAGCAGGGGTCCGACGGAAGCTAACGATTTATTGAGAGAGAGATACTATTTCTGTCATTAAAACTCATCAATAGCAACGTACTTTAAAGTCCAATTTCTTGATTTTTTCATGTATAATTTATTCAGTGTGTTGATTTGGAATCTAATGGCCAATAGTTGTTACTATGAAATATGTTTAAAAGGAGATGTGGGGTAAAACAATCAATCGACCAAAGATCCAAACCTTTCGAAATATAAAAAAGCAAGTCTACATTTTCAATGGTGTCGTTCTTTTGATTATTATGACTTAATCTAGTTTTCTCCTCTTTTATGCGCAAATTTCGTTAATGGACAAGTACATGCAATAATAAATTTTCATAGATGGTCAGGTGTGATATGAACATACTCAAAGGGTTCCGTGGAATCCTGTGTCTCGCTTGGAATTGCTGCTGTCGGTTAAACTATAAAAAGTGAATCCATTTATCAGTCAAATTCAGGATTTAAAAGAAATCAAACTTTTCTTTAAATGTTTTTTCTTGATCTTGGAAGATAAGCTTCTGTCCAAGTTTCATAACAATCTATGAAAGTTTACAAATGTAGCAGGTGAAAAATATTTAATCCAAGACCGTCTGTTAATTGCCCCAAAAAATTGGTAAAATACTGAAAAATGGAAAAAAAAAAAAATTTTAGACTGAAATTTGCTGATTGTTATAAAAGTCTTGAAATCATTTAAAAATAAAGGAATATATCTCCCCCATGCAAAGCTCTGATTTTTTGTCCGGAATTGGCTATACTTTAGGTACGTTTTATTTTGATCAGCTCTTCCAATGTTTTTATTAGGTTTTGGATTTTCAAATATTTCGGCCTCGAGCATCACTGATGAGACATTAATTGTCAAAATGCGCATCAGGTGCAAAAAAAAACAGTACAGTTGGTGTTAACATTTTCACATAAAATTCGATGAAGTTTTGACAAAGTAATTGATGCGTAACAAACGGTATCTACTTGTTAGCTAATAGAAACAATGTTCTTTTCAGTAAAATGCGGAAAAATTAAAAGTAAATTTTCATAATTATGCTCTGGATACTCTTTTGGTCATAAAAAAAGTTTCTGCCTATATTCGGTAAAAATTCATAAAGGTTTTACAAATTTATTGATGTTCTAAAAAAAATTTAACCACAGGCTGAACATAAATATTGACGACGCCAACGCCGATTACGGAATGTCTCGCAGGCTCGACAAAACTGCATATCGTATCTCAGCAGATAATGAATTGCTTTAAACTATAGGAAAGGGAGGATAATTCACAGTAGATTCAGATTTTGACAGAAAACTAACAAACAAATAATATGATACCATTTGATTAAAAAGTAAATTTCTTCCGACTGTTATCTTCAATTAAAGTCAGTGGAGAAAGAACTACAAGGCTCATGTGCTTTTAGCCAGATCTTTTAATCTATTTAGATTAAAATATTTTTTCTCCAAAATTCATGTGTACGCCCGGGCGTTTTGACGTAAACGTAGCTACGCGCCTGTCTACCTTGTTTGTATTTCATTGGTTGAAATTGACGTAGAGATTTGAGCCATTGTAAAAATGCATCAATTACATCTCGTCTTTAATATATATTTCAAATTACTTTGCGAACGTCAAAATTAAGTTGTAGAGGCGGTCATACACAGAAAATATGCCGGGCAACCTCACACGGAAAATAATTTGTCGTTAGTATTACCCCAGCAAACAAAATAACGTTGGTATAACGTAAACTTTATGTTATATTTACGTTACTGAGAGACGTTTATTTTACGTCATTTTGTAGACTCCGATCAACGTGGAAGTAACGTTAAAAGTAACATTACAAGAAACATAAATCAAACGTTATAGTAACATATCTGCTAACGTTGTTTATTAACGTTAATCCAACGTTAAAGTAACATTTCTTAGAATGTAATTTTTTTACAGAAGACTAACGTGGTGGTTACGTTTTTGAGAACGTTTATTTTTTATGTAAAACTAACATTAAAGATACATCTTTTTATAACGTTATTAAAATATGGAAGACTAACGTTTGATTAGTATTTCTTACAACGTTGTTTTTTTTACAGAAGACTAACGTGGTGGTAATGTTTTTTTAACAATGTTTGTTTTTACTCAAAACTAACGTTAAAGTTACATTTCTGATAACGTTATTTATTTACAGAAGACTAACGTTAGAATTATATTTTTTACAACATTATTTATTTACGTAATATTAACGTTAGAGTAACACTTCTGATAACGTTATTCATTTACTGAAGACCCACATTAGTGAAATGTTTAAAAAAAAAATCATTTACTTGCGTTTACCATAAATCAATTCCTGTCTTGTGAAATCTTAATGTTTTATGTTATTCTTGAAATTCTGTATAGATGGATATGGCAGATGTCTGTTTCTGTTTTATTCATTCACAACTAGTTTAGTGAATAGACATCTATGTTGTTGAAGACTATATGCTATATTATGTTCCCATCTAAATATAATTTGACTACTTTTGTTCATCGAGTTGCTATTGCATTGATGTATCCCTCACGTCTAAAAGAGAGGCGGGAGATACCTATGGGATAGTTGAACTAGAATAGTCGAAAAATAGCCGACAGTGCTTAAGGCACACTTAAAATTAAAGGGTCATCTTTTAATCTAAAGATTTACTTAAATGGTATTCCAATACAATTAAATGCACTCTTCTTTTTTTACCCTGCCTCTCAGCTCTTCCTTACTAGTATTTCCATTGAAAAGTTAGATCATTTTGACATTACTGTTGGTTGAAAAACTTCAGCTTCAGATAATAGAATACTCCAAACAAATGCATAAAGATGTGTTTTCATATTTAATTTGATCATATATTATGTATATATAATATACATTATCATATATTATTTATCATTTATATAATTTGTATCATTAAAGAGTCATTTAAAGAGTCACTCAGAGTCTGATATATCCTCTCTTCTTCTTGAAGCTGGTTTCTAAAAAACACAATAAAAAATAAATAATGGCAATAGTAATGCAAATTTTAAAATGAATTTTATACATAATGAAAATAAATGTAAGTTTATTGATTTAATTAAACGAACCAACTTTAAACATGTAGTAGGCATGATTGTTTTATTAGTTGTTATTGGTTTTGAACTAGCTGATGAGTTAAGCCCTTTTCAACTGATTTTTATAGTTTGTTCTTATGTTGTACTATAACACCACTGTCCCAGGTAAGGGGGAGGGTTTGGCGACAACAAACTTAGTTTAACCCCGTCACATTCTCTATGTGCCTGTCCCAAGTTAGAAGTAATTTAGTGGTTGTTGTTTGTTGCTGTATATCATATTTGTTTTTCATTCATTGTGTTGTACTGAAATCAAGCCGTTAGTTTTCGCGTTTGAATTGTTTAACATTTTGTCATTTCGGGGCTGACTATGCGGTATGGGTTTTGCTCATTGTTGAAGGTCATACAGTGACCTTTAGTTGTAAACTTCTATGTCATTTGGTCTCTGGTGGAGAGTTGTCTCATTGACAATCATACCACATCTTCTTATTTTAATATAAAAGCAGTTAACTTTATGAATAAAAATAAATTGTTTAAATTGAATATTAGGTCTTGGACAAACACTTTGCCTTCAAGTATCTTAAATAACTCCTCTCTACTTTCTGTTCTGATGACACTTACTGCAAGCAATAAAAAATGTCTACATTTGTAATATAGTATGGCAAATCTCATTTTGAAAAGGTTCATTTAAACATAAAATAGAATACATGTAGAAGAAAATAGAAATCCAACTTGTAGGCAAAATGCGGAAACAGGATCTGTTTTTTTATGTATTAAAAATGAATACTCTGTTTAAGGTTTTGTTACAAACATCTTTTTTATAGATAGTTTTAACATGCAAGCTCATAATGTCATGCAGAGAAGCATTTTTCCATTATAATTCAGCAGCAACAAACATTTCTGAATTCTTTACTTTTATGTCAACTTTTTTAATGTGAATGCACTACAAAATATCATCTACAGGTGGGTGTTTTTGTACAGTGAAATTGTAGGTGAAATTCTAAAATTGTCTCTTTAGATGGTACCCCAACCTCAAAGTGCCTTTTGTGTGTACAAAGTATGTTTAAATGGAACAGCCCTAACTGCAATGTTATCCATGAGAAAATCTAATTTATTGTGGATTTTAAATATAACAGTCAAATATATATATGCAGTGAACACAATCTCTTGGTACTGTTCCAAAATTGATTGTGGTTTGGGGCATGGGTGTGTGGTTGTATTTTCCTTTTAATTATAAGTAAAATGAAAATTTTATATCATAGGTGAATGGGGTCTTAATAATAACCCTCCCATGCCAACTCCCACCACCACTTTTCTGCATTTAATTTTCTGTAACGCCCTTACCTAAACGGGTTAAATAACAACAAAATAATAGATCTGATTATAATGATTTTTTTTTAATGCATAATTAGCAACAAAGATTATTAGTAGCATGTGTTTTTTTTATCTGGTCAGTCACAATGGTAACTATAGAGGCTCTCAAGAGCCTGTCGCGCTCATCTGTATCTACTGTGGTTTGGGAAATAATGTAAAATAAGGTTAAAATCATAATAAATAGTATTAGATACCCTAATAATGATTGAAGCCAAGTTTGGTTTAATTTGGCCCAGTAGTTCAATCAAAAGCAGAAGATTTTTTAAAAAGTTTACAAAAATTACCAAAAAATTGCAGAAAATGACTTTAAAGGACAATAACTCCAATAAGATGTCAATCGACGATTTTGGTCATGTTGACTTATTTGTAGACCTTTCTTTGCTTGATATTTTTGCTGTTTACAGTATATCTCAATCTATAATGATATGCAAGATAATTAACAAAAACTGCAAAATTTCCTTAAAACGAGATATCATTGGAAAAGGATGCTGTCATGAAAGTCTCCCAAACGAACATCAATTGAATACCCCTCCTCTCCAAAATTTATTTCACCCAGGGCCTGTATAATGCTGGAAATGCCTTTGTTTTTGGGAACACCCCTTCAAAAAAAATTTGGGCAGGGGTTTCCCTGACCCGCCAGGTCGGGAAGGGCATTCACCCAATATAAGTATGCTGAAAGAGACGATATAATAATGGTTTATAGAAAAGTAACACTGAATAATTCTGAAAATGGAAAATATTAAGCAGAAATTATAAGCACCCCCCCCCCCCCCTGAAAAAATTGCACCCTCCCATGGAAAAAAATCAAGTCATCCCATTGTAGTCTTACAATAGTTACTGAAGACCCCTTATCATGATTTAAATTAGTTTTCAAGTTGTGACCAATTGAAATTGTTTTTTTACAATCATTGACTTCTATAGTAAACCCCTATGTTCTATTTTTAGCCATGGCAGCCATGTTGGTTTGACGGCAGGGTCATCAGATACACTTTTCAATCAAGATACCCTATTAAAAATTATGGCTAAGTTTAATTCTATTTGGCCCAGTAGATAAAGTGGAGAAGATTTTTGTAAAAGATTACAAAAATTTACGAAAAATTGACTATAAATTAAGGGCAATAACTCCTTAAGGGGTCAATTGACAATTTTGGTCATGTTGACTTATTTGTAGATCTTACTTTGCTGAACATTATTGATGTTTACAGTTTATCTCTATCTATAATAATATTCAAGATAATAACCAAAAACTGCAAAATTTCCTTAAAATTACCAATTCAGGGGCAGCAACCCAACAACGGGTTGTCTTATTCGTCTGAAAATTTCAGGGCAGATAGATCTTAACCTGATGAACATTTTTACCCATGTCAGATTTGCTATAAATGCTTTAGTTTCAGAGATATAAGCCAAAAACTGCATTTTACCCCCTATGTTCTATTTTTAGCCATGTCAGCCATGTTGGTTGGCAGGCAGGGTCATCGGACACATTTTTTTTAACTAGATACCCCAATGATGATTGTGGCCAAGTTTTCAGAGGAGAAGATTTTTGTAATAGTTAACGGACGACGGACGCCAAGTGATGAGAAAAGCTCACTTGGCTCTTTGGGCCAGATGAGTTAAAAATGTGGACAACTCTGTTATGTCTGAGCGTTGTTCATATCAAGGTAAACGTTGACAACTCATATCAAGTTATTTTTTTGCTTTTTAAAACCGTAAAAACACAGGATTGTTAGCTATCATTGGTACAAAGAAGATGTTTCTGTTGATTGATGCACCACTAGTTATTCTTCCAAGATTTCTGTACGAGTGCGGTAATTATTTGATGCCACAAACAGTTTATAATAAAATATATAACAATTTACCTTGTAATTAGGTCCTCCCGGCATATGAGGAGCATGCTTTAACACCTCAATCATGCAATCTTCTATTTCCTGTCTTTTGCACTTGTGCAACTTAAAACATGCTCCTGAAATAAAAAAATGATATTTTCATACAAGAGTACACACGCTAAAATGTCTCGCCTGCTTTACTGACCATTGACTTTATGACGAAAGTAAAAAAAGACAAAGGTTGTACAACAAGTATCACATAAACTTAACATTTTTAAAGATTCATGACAATAAGGTCAAGGTCAGATTAATCCTGTCAGACAGACATGTACACCTTACAATTATTCCATGCACCATATGTAGCTGACCTATTGCTTATGGTAATTAAAAACAGACCAAAACACAAAAACTTAACATTTACCAATGAACTATAAAAATGAGGTCACAGTCAGATGATACCTGCCAGACTGACATGTACCCCTTACAATCATTCCATCCACAACATATAGTTGACCTACTGCTAATAGTATCTGAGAAACGGACCTAATCATGCAACTTTATCCTTGATCACTGATACATGAAATGAGGTCAAGGTCTGGTGAAAAACATAAATCCTTAAAGACCTTTTTTTTCTTCTCTTTTCATGTTTCATTCTGTCAGGTGGTTCAGGATACAAAAGCTGGATGGATGGAAAGGCCCACAATATACTGCCTACTTCAGAAAGGGGGAATAAACAAGTATTTTGATCTACACCCATAATATATTTGTATCTGGAACAGCCCTAATGTACTTACTTATAAGAACTCTGTACAAGTTATGGTCCTGAAAGACTTTTTTCCCCTCAAGCTGTACAAAGATAGTATATTGTTAGTCACTGTTTTCTTCAGAATATTTCTCACTGTTTCTAGACATGTCGCTCCTCCAAAAGCAATACGGAAAGATGCCTATTAGGGAGAAAAAAGAGCAATTTTATTTATATGAGAATAAAAAGGGGAAAAAATATCTTTATTGAATACAAGGATGATCAAAGAAATGTTTCTTCAAACAACTCATATTACTGCTAAAGGAGATAGTTCTATACAAAAACAAACAAACATTAATTAACAATTTTAAGTACTGAGGTAGTATCATGAAGTTTTTTTTTACAAATTTATAAATTACCACAATATTTTATCATGCAAGACATATTATTCCCCAATTTTTCTAAAAAAAAATTACTGTCCTAATGTTATGTAGAAAAAGGATTCAAAATGGGAAATTGAAGCAAATTTCAAAAGGGGAATAATCTAATTATACCTTAAGATCAGTGGGTTCCAGTATTATTTCAAAAATTAATTAGGGGACATCCAATAAGGGATCATAAATTTATTCTTAAGAGAAAGCTCAGAGCTTTTCAAGATTGCTCTTTTCAGCAGTTTATGCAACACAAATTAAATCCATAGCACTTCTATCGATAAAAAAGTATTAAAAGCATTGTGGAGTTATCACAATTTATTTATTTTAATAGATAAGAAATATTTCAATATGACTGAGTTGTAAAAGCATACAAACTTTCATCAAAATCCAAAATATTGCCAAATAAAGAGTATTTTACCTTAATACAATTAAAATAGTTCATTTTCAAATACAATGTATGAGGCTGGCGAAGAATTTTATAATTAAACTATATAGAGTTTTTTTTATTAGGCGATGTTCTAATCTTTTCTGATATAAATATTGTGTATGAATTTGACAGGAAATTATATAAAGACAATTTAATCAAAATAATTTATCCAACTTGCCAAAAGTAGTTTAATGCATGCAGAAGAAGTGAATTATTATAATTATACCAGTTTCTTAAAAATGAATTTAATATCAATAAAAGTATGACAGAAAATCTATCTCCATGTATATTATTCCTTCAAAAAATTACTCTCTTACCAATTTCTTTCTGGACTGCTTCTCCTCCAATTTAATTCCCCATTGGATGAAATCCTCAAGGGAATTTACTGGAGAGGGAAGCAAGTCTTCTATTTCATCATCTACTGCTGCTCCGGAAATGAGGGCAAGCTCTGCCTGGATGTTTTCTTGATTCTTTACCACATGTTTAAGGATGCTCAATACTATCCGTTCAAAACCTGGAGCAATATAATTTGTATTACTAAAAAGGTTAAAAGTTTTATCCAGCCAAGAAAAGCCCCAAGCCCCCCCCCCCCCCCCCCCCCCCATGAAAAAATAAAAAAGAAAACAAGAATGTGTCCATAGTACACGGATGCCCCACTCGCACTATCATTTTCTATGTTCAGTGGACAGTGAAATTGGGGTAAAAAATCTAATTTGGCATTTAAATTAGAAAGATCATATCATAGGGAACATGTGTACTAAGTTTCAAGTTGATTGGACTTCAACTTCATCAAAAACTACCTTGACCAAAAACTTTAACCTGAAACGGGACAGACAGACGAACGAACGGACGCACAGACCAGAAAACATAATGCCCCTACTACTATCGTAGGTGGGGCATAAAAAAAGAAAAGAAAAAAGGAATGTTAGTCAGACTTGCCTGATATGGATTGCATAAACCAAATATTGAAAACTGCTATGAGAATAAGATGCCAAAAAACAGTTGACTAGGTAACCTTATTAAGAATTTCTTATTTAACATATCAAAAAAACAACTTGTAAGAAATGCAGGGGCCTTGGTGTCCGAATGGTCTAAGTAGTCGAACTACTGTATCACTAGCTTGTCAACACCGAGGTTGTGAGTTCCAATCCAGCACGTGGCAGGTGCGCTCGACTCCAATCTTAATTGACTAGGATTGTCAGTTTTCCTACCTTAGCTTAACACATTTCTGGTAAAAGGACTGTCTACCATTTGACCATAAATCAAGGAAATTTCATATGATTTTTTGTATATTCTATTCTTTTAAAGTCAGAAATAATTGTATCCACACGGTTCACATCTATATTTCGGCATTTGACAAGTTAACAAAAGCTAAATTTAACTTACAATATCATAATAGTAATACATCTGGTACATGTTGACTCTGCCATTGTTCAGAGAGTATAAAGTATATTCAATCATAACCATGATAACTGAGACATTTTGTGTATAAAATAAGATAAAGACAATTATTAGCTATTAATATACAACAAAAAATAATTGTTTGAATGTGTAGAGTCATTTGTGCTTTACATAGTTTTGAATGTATATATATGTTAATTTTTCATTTTCAATTCAACTCGCCTTTAATTACCCAAATATAGTTTTTTTGGCCCCAATGGCTCTGCATACTTTAATTATTCCAGATTTTTGTTTGAAATTATCTTCATTAGACTGCCATACCAAGATCTGACAGTTTCACTCAGACCTAAGCTCTTTTGTGGGCAATTGTGTTAAAAAAAACCATACCTACAATCTATCTTATTTTTTTATTTGGATAAAACTGGAACCATACATATATTTGTATTTGGCCTTAAAATTGTAGGATTGCTGTAATTGTGGTCTTACTTGTGTTTACCTCCTATTTTCAACATATTTAAATAAAATGTGTTTACTTTGTTCATATCAAAATTAAATTAATCCTCATTTAGGCCAGGGTTTTTTAATTTGTTGGTTTACTGATTTTTCATGTGAAAGATTTGGGTAAGTCGGTCGAAAAAAGAGAAGAAAAGAAACAATTCTTACAAGACATGAATATGTATATAAAAAAATATATCTTTCAGCTTACTAACAATATTTTTGGTATGCTTTTTAGTCATCATTTGTTAGTTCCAAATATTATTGCTCAGCTGTTTTAAACATACAATGCATGCCATCATCAAATAAGTTTGTACAAAGAAGGGGGTATGTCCAGGAAAAAACAGGAAAATAAAATAGTCATTTTACGAACAAAAAAATCAAGCTACACGTTGCTTTAAATCAACTTTCAGGAGACATGGTGAATAATGAGCTTCAAGCACGAAAACACATGAAATAAAAATTGCAAACACATGGAACGAAAATATCACCTTACCATCGGTGTCATAAACGAAGTAGACCCGTCCACCGGAAGGACAAGGATTTCGGTTTCATCGTTTTGTAGGCAATCCATATTTGATATCCAAATGGTCGAAATTTTTTCAATCTATGAAATTAGAAAATTCCCAATTGTTTGTGGATATCTCTTTCTTTTAACTTGACGTCTTTCACGTTTGGACGGGTCCATCATCTATGAGATGAAAAATTGTACGGAATTATGACAAAAAAGAAAAACAAACTTATTGTGAGGCCTTTTTAACATAGGCTTTGATCCACAAACAATATTTCAAGGTCAGTTTAATGATTGTCTACTTTTAGAAACTCGAACACTACGGATTATTTTAAGATTTTATTTTTTTTAGAACACAATGTGTAATCATTTCTGATAATGTTTTAACATGCTAAAATAATGCATTTTATTTCAGGAAAATCCTGCTACGCAGATATTTTTATTTATATTTCAGGGAAAATTTATTTCTTATGGTCGGTGGGAATAAAAAAGCATGAAATGTCTATTTGATTTTTTTTCTGAAAATCGGAAAAATTTGGTCGGCGGATATGTAAACCAACAAATTAAAAAAAAATCTTGCCTTAGGTTTAACAGAACTGTCTTATATCTGAACTCGTCCTGAACATGAATGAAATATTTGCTACTGGACGTTAAGCAACCAACAATCAATCAATCGTATATCTGAAAAATATTATAACTGCAAATTTAAGACATGTAAGATAATATATATCAGTGACTGACTTTAAGTACAAGCTCCATATGGTTAACTAACAGCAAGTGAAAAGAAAATAAGCAAGTAATGATAAATTTAATATTAATCAATGACTTGTAAAATCTCTACCAATTAATTATAATTATAACAGGTAAACCATCACACATTGTTCTTAAATGTTCATTTAGGTGCAATCCAATATTGTGTAAATATAAATATAAAAAATATGTAGATATACATCAAAATGATTTGTATGTGAATGTATTGATTGTGATTAAAATGAGTAACACATACTCCATTATATGTATTGGGCTGTTTTGTTTTCATCCTGGTTTGGTTGTTGTCCCTTTGAGTGTGACATATAACCCATTTCCTATCTTATTCTATAAACATTGTACTTCATTGAGTATTGCCTACACTATAATACATATGTACCTGCTAAATCCTCTTTATCTGCACCTTCTAACAATCCATATGATGGAATATTCCGTTCCTTCAACCTACTTATCTGTTCTTTCATTAATGTCTTTAAAGGCGAAATTATTAGGCTAGTGTGCTTCTTGGAAAAGTCGTCATGAAAAAAAAATTGTCTTCGAAGTGTTTACTTATTATTTATTTATCATATTTTAGGAAACATAATATTATAATGCTTTATAACTGTTTTCAGTTGATGGGTTATGTACATGTAAACATTTACAATGTACCCACCAACCGTAACACTTCTTACTACACTAAACCCAGTGGGACTCAAAGTCTACCTCTGAATCATAAACGATTTTACAAATGAAGCACTATTTTTTTCTGGCCACGTTTCCTTGGGAAGCTGTTCCAACTGACTCCAGAGGCGTACGGGTGGGTTCCTTAACTGGACTGGGAAAAGGGACACTTTGTAAATGCAGTCGCATATGTTTCTTCATCAGGGTTGACATTTTCAGCGGCATCCTTTTCCTCTTTTAACTCTTTCAACTCATCATTCTGCCATGCCTGAAACAAAGTAGCATATATAAATATCAATGTCAGGAGTTGTAACATAACATTATTCCCTCTAAAAAGTGTCCACCTGGTAATGCTTTTCTATATACAAGTTTATTGACGGAATAAAACACAAGAGATAAATGAAAAGTTGCCTGTTTTGTTGTAAATAAAATCGGAGAGTGCAACTATATAAATGTTCCTGCACCTTGTCCAGTCAAGGACACTGTTTGTACACCAGTCCATTCAAAAATGCAACAAAGTTCCTGGCAAAAAGCTTATAAACGAAAAGGCTTGTTAACTTATTATTATACCATGCCATTGCTTGTGGAATGGTATAAAATTAGCAAACACACGACGTACACTCAACGTCGGTTAATGGTCGTCTGAACGTCATGTCTTGAGTTTACGTCGTACCAACGTTGTGGGAACGTAAAACCCCAACGTTGGATTCAGACGTACAGACAACGTTATAAAATTACGTCGAATACATGTGAATTTAGTACCCTATCATGACGTAACATTTTATTACGTTGTGACAACGTTGTTATAACTAGCATAATCCGACGTAACATTTTGTTACGTCGTATCAACATTATAATAACGTAGTTGGCAAACCCTGTGAATATCAGCGCTAGAATAAATTAAAACATGTTTAGTTGAAACAAATTTCCAAGTCACGATTATTTTGATTCCCAAAATATCCCCCTTTTTTCGCACAGACATAATTTGCACCAAAATGTCCAAGAAAATATTACAAATCAAATGTGTTGTTATATTAATGTTCTTATGTATATTTTATATGAATATTTATTCATTTATATCATTAAAGTTCTATCATCATCTATTATTATTTTTATTTTAATATCGGGTTTTTACGATTGGTTTTTGTGGAACGTTCAGCAGTACTCGGGTTTTACCTCTGCATACTACGAAAAGTCTGAGCATGCGCACATTCACAAGTATTAACTTACCGCTTGATTTGAACAGTGAATGATAAAACTTGCATTGAAATTTAGCTCAATACAGATTGCAAAACAAAGAAAAAGGTAAATAAATATAATAATTGAACATTACGTCAAAAAGATACTCCATTATACTCCATGATAAAAACAAGAAAATAAAACATATCTTGCCGTGTTGGGTGTCTTTTAAAGGGTCTTTCTTCAAAGTTCAAGTCTGTTGTCTGAGACCGCGTGTTGAAATATGATACTTCTTCTTTTATTGTCAATATATTGCACTGATATGAGGTATTTGAGCCATATATAAATTCCCCGCTTTACTGTATACACCCCAGTTTACAGTATCAGGTCCGTTCGCACCTCACATGTTCGCCCCCGAAGTCTGTTCGCTCCCTACACTTCCACGCCCAATTTTTATTTTAATTCCAGTTTACTGGTGTTAAATAAATCCCTAAAAATTTTAATTGTACATACAGATCTCATTTTAACTGTAAATACTTGAAGGTTCTCAGTTGTAGTGTTCACTCACGCTGGAGTATATACACTCAAAAATGAGTCCATTCCTTGACGGGAAGATAGATATCATATATGACAATGTAGATAGTAGAAAGGGACTTCTTTTTTCCTTTTCAATGTAAGGTATCAAATCAAGGTGTTTATTAATGACACTAAAAGTGTGATCAAAAACAAAGACATAATCAAACATAAAACTTATGAATTTTGGAATGCATGTATATTTGTCACTTACATTATTACCTAGTTTTCCCAAAGATTTGTTGGACTTACACACATGTAAACAGACAAAAGTATGCCTCAGTTTTAAGAACCTTTGGTTTTTAAATGCTCATCTACAGGATGTATTTTGGTATACTGTTGTCTGTCCGTCAGTTGTCAGCATGTTGGACAATAACTCAAAAAAAGCTTTAACCAATTTGCATGAAACTTTGTTTATATCTATTGACCTGAACTCCCTTTCAATTTTTTTAGATTTTACATTTCTGAGTTATAGGGTTTTATTCATTAAAAAAGTGGAATTTTTCGGTTTTCAGACAATAACGCAATAACACTTTAACCAATTTGCGAGAAACTTTGGTGAATAGTTTATATATGTCATGAAGACATGAGCTCCATTTGAATTATTATAATTTTAGCTTGAAGATTTTGAGTTATGGGATTTTTTACATAAAAAAGGGGTGATTTTCCAGTTTTTAGACAATATCTTTAAAGTGCTTTAACCAGTTTTCATAAACTTTGGTGACTGGTTTATAGCTCTAAAAATAACTTTATTTCAGTTTTTAATAAATAAAAAAATGGCACTTAATTTTTTTTTGCAGGCTTTTCTTGAAACAGTCATTGTATTCAAGATTATGTATATTGGGATGTAATAAACTATTGGATAAATTTATTTGCAACTTCCCTTTTGACATAAGTTCAGTTAATTTTTCACTTTAATTTATGATGACAGAAATAAAATGGGTTAGGGTTTAAATATGACAAATAAGGGTCGTTCCGGTTCAAAATGTCACTTTAAACACAAATTGATAGACATAATATTTTTGTTCTAATGTTAAAATGTGAACGTTATAATGATAATTTACAAAGATATTATTTTGTTGAAAAACATGTACAGTAATGTATTAAATTTTAATATTTTCTGGTTTCATTTTGTAGTTGCAGTCTTCGACATATTTAAAAGTATGTTTAATCATTTTATTTATATAAAAAGACAAGATGAATATTGACAGATATCAAATAAAACGTTTTAATTGATTGATTGTTGGTTGCTTAACGTCAAGTGGCAAATATTTCATGCATATTCAGGACGAGAACAAAAATTAACAATAAATACAATAGGTAGGTTCTGTAATAAGGGCGTCCGGGATTAAGGTCGGAGAAATTTAGACTGCCACAGGAAATGAATGTATATTGGATAGGGACGGGAATTTAGCCTTGCAACAGGTCACCTACGGACCCCTCAAAGAGTTGTTGCAAGGGTTCTTAACGTGCAAAGAGCGTGGCACTCTCTTTACACGAGACATCGGATTTAACGTCCCCATTCTGACCGGACGTGGCTGCAAATTTGTACATCCCGCACAGCCAAACGGACGCCCCACTTTAGCAAGGGTTTTACTGCCGGTCGGAGGAAGACCAATGGTGACCATACTTCTATTCCCCAGTCACCCTTGGGGGGTAAAACGTTTTAAAATGAACGGGAAAAAAAATAAAGTTGAATGTTTGAGTACAGAAACATTTCATTTGTTTGATTTTTATTTTGATATACTAACTTTAGCTAACATAAGTGCATGTTGTTCAAAACTTCTGTTTCCAGGATGGATTTACAAAAAGAGAGGCGTAACAAATACAATAGACGGTGGATGAGTATTTCACGTTCAGTGAATAAAGATTTACATGTAGCTTCAAATAATGCTAATTACACAACAAGTTCTGATGATGACGAGGCCCAAGATTTTAGCCAAAACTAAAGTATGGGAACCTGTGGACTGGGACAAGAATTTATAGAATCTTCCAGTTTTCCTAACATTAACATTACTCAAGATTTATCAGATGAATCTGATACAAGAGTATCAATGAACCAAAATGAAGATGGTATAAATTAAGAATGGAATTGGGATATGATTGATCAACACGCTGAAATAACAGATTCAGAAGATAAAGGTGAAGGTGACGGTTCAACTATTTTAACTGATCTGTCAGAGTGGGCGACTGGAAATCTTATTAAACAAAATGCAACTGACAAGTTGCTCAAGAATTTAATTAAGAATGGACACAAAAATCTTTCTTCCACTACAAGGACTTTGTTACAAACAAAAAGACATATTGACACACAAGTTGTATCAGATATGGAGTACTATAATTTTGGTTTGGAGAAAGGACTAAAAACTAATCTGGAACAGTATCCATGTGAGTTAATTAGCCGGGTTAAAATGCATTGTTTGTGATGCTCCAGCAAAGGCGATGATTAAAGGAGTTAAACTTTACAGTTGTTATTGCGGTTGTGATAGATGTGGACAGAGAGGTGTATGGAAAGGCAGGATAACTTATCCAGAAATAGAAAACTTACCATATAGGACAGACTTATCTTTTCGTAACCAAACTCAGCCAGAACATCACCGTACCAGATCCCCTTTCTGTGATCTTCCAATAGATATGATAAAATCATTTCCTATTGACTACATGCATCAGGCTTGTCTTGGTGTCATGAAAAGATTACTATTAATTTGGATGCGTGGTAAAAAGAAGGAGACCAAAATATCATTCTGGTCATATTGAAGAAATCAGTACACGACTTGTCCAATTGTCTAAATTCATTCCAAAAACATTTGCAAGGAAACCAAGAGGCTTGGATGAAATTGACTATTGGAAGGCCACAGAATACAGGCAGTTCTTACTTTACACTGGTAAGCTTGTGTTAAAAGGTGTTCTAAAGAAAGAGCTATATGAACATTTCTTAAGTTTTTCAGTTGCCATACTATACTCGTAAGTCCAGTTTTAGTTGAAAATTATGTAGAGTATGCAAAGGAATTATTGGTGTATTTCGTATCACAGGCTGAAATTTTATATGGAGAAGAGATACTAGTCTACAATGTTCACAGCATGGTGCATTTGGCTGATGATGCAAAGGAATATGGCTGTTTAGATAACTGTGCAGCATTTTCCTTTGAAAATCATATGCAACACTTAAAAAATGATACTATCTGGAAAAAATCCGCTATCCCAAATTGTTAAAAGAATTAGTGAGCTAGATAATTTACAATCGAAAAAAGTTGAAACATTTGCAACAAGAAACCAAATAATGCTTTTGTTTTGAACAATCACACTTGCTGTGAAGTTGTTGGTGCGAGAAAGGAATCTGAAATAAATGGAGATAAATCAATCTTGTGTCGTGTGTATTTAAGGGGAGAAGCTATTTTTAATATGCCATGTGACTCGAGGATTAATGGAGGATACAAATTCTAGAAACGTTATTCCCAGATGAAAATGCTTGATGTTAGACTGCTTAATCGTCAAGCAATTGTGATCAACAAAGATGTTGATTTGCATGTCACTTTTTTAGCAATTCTGCATGACTTTTAGAGGTAAGTTAAGCCTAACAAAAATTTATAACTTGAATGAGTTGAATCTGATGTAAATGTATTTGAAAAACTAACATTGTTGCACAAACCTTTCTGCATGTAATTTAAGGGAACATAACAATAAGTATACAAAAGAATGGAAGTTAAGGGAATGTGTCAAAGAGACAACAACCAATTGAAAACATATTTTTCCTTAATAGACCTCAATCAACATCATGCAGCATACATGTTCTTTTAATATTTCATTAGAGTTCTTAAGCATATGAAAACCCAGTTGCATTTCATTTGATTGATTTTTCTTTCAGTATCAATTTGTAAAGTGTATGCTTCACATGTAAATCAAATACAAGTAAATGTACATGTACATGTGTGAACTTAAAAAATACATGTGCCATATATGTATCAGTACGCTTCCAAATTTAATTATTCAGGAGTATTTCTAATTGATGATTTAACCAAGTTAAAATTATGTTCTTCATTTCAGATGTTAAAGCAGTATGTAGTAGTAGGTTTTAAGGATTATTCAGTGGCAGTGGCACACAAAAAGTGGCTAAGAGAAACAAAAGAAGGGGTAAGAACTGACATAACACATTATTTAAGCTATGCACCCAAAACCAATTGATGTAAATTTAGGCAATTATAAATCTACTTTGCGAAAGGGACTCACATTTACAAAACATAAAACAAAAACAAAAAACAGTTGCCTGAATTAGGTAGGAACCTATTTTTGATACCAGTAAACAAGTTAACACATGTAGGTGGAAACAAACACATCATTGTCACATGCATAGAATAAAAATATCTAATTTATCGATAAATAAAAAAATTGTTGAAAAACACCCAATAGAATTATTTGTGTATGGCCAATTTTTTAAGGGAGCAAACAGCAAACACACATTTTTATTTCACGCCGAAATTTTTCTATATACATTTACATATAACTCTTTAGAAGTATTAAATGTTAAGATTTTATTATCATTGTTTATATATTTTTTTAAAGGAACCTGCATGTTGGTGGCTCTTTAACAACCAGAGTGCCAGAGCAAGAAAAGGGGAAGTACCTGACGAGGAAAGGTGGATGATTTATTCTGTCTGTATATTTGCATCTACAGGTAAAGAAATGTTATCTTATTAACAACAATGGTTAGACTATAAGAGCTGAACCCCTTTATTTTGAGCTTACAAGCAGTCATTCCGAAGGTCGTCAGACAATGGGCAAAGTCCAGTAAAAATTTGTTTAGTCCAGTTAAGTGATATGAATTACTGGACCAAATGACCAGTAAATTTTTTAACTTTATCCTAATCATATGTGTAAATGTCCTGTTAAAAAGAGTCTGGTCCAGATAAGAAGAATGTTTTACCGGACCAAATGTCCAGTTGATTTCTCAAAGCCTTGGGAACCACTGTACATGCTAAATGAAATTGTTGAATAATGTAAATTTATGAAAGCTATTGTGATGTCAGAACCGTGCTTCTTAAAAGTAGTTTTAGGTGCCGTAGATTTTATATTGGACTTTAAAAATGTAAACGTAATGATTGTTTTGAAAATTAAATAACATATCGTTAGCCAAAACAGAAAACTGATTGTGCTTTACATTTTATAACACACGTAACTTTACATTGTATACAAGTTTGTTTTATGTATTTAAAAATTATAACAAAAATTTGAATTTGCAGATTCATTTGAAATGGCTGTAATGAAGTCAAAGTTAGCTTTAGACACATCCAATGTAGAGAGTGAGGATCAGGGGGAAACCCAGACAAATAGCCCTGTCAATATCCAGCCAGTACAGACAAATAGCCCTGTCAATGTCCAGCCAGTCCAGACAAAATCTAGGACAATTAAAAGGCCTCAAAAATATGACAGTATTCCAGATGGTAATACATGTATATATATATTTGTTAAGTATTGTAAATTCAGAAATTATTGCGCGCATTTATTATTGCGATTTTGTCATTTTAGACTCAAATGCGATTTTAAGTTTTGCGATAATGAGAAAAATCCTGTTTAATTCACATACAAAATTTTGAAATGTGAGTTTCAATTATTGCTAATATTACCCTGTCGCATTTTTCGCAATTATAAAAACATCGCAATAATTTCTGAGTTTACAGTATTTGATATTATTCATTTGGTTGATGTTTTGTAGGCAATTTTAGTCTTCAGTTAACTTCATTTTACTATGTAAAAGCCTTTTAAAAATTTGGCACCCAAGTAAAAAAGTTGATGCAGTTGACCTCCTGAAGAAGATCTGTTGAAATATATTGATCAATCTAGATTGCAAAAGAGAGACAACTAGTTTTGAAACAATGTTTTTTTTGCTCTAAAGTTCACTTTTGAAAAATCATGTATAGATTCTTTTGATTGTTAGTAGACATTCTTTTATGACCTTAGGTCTAGTTTGGTAGATTAAATATAGTGAACCTGTTGATTGAAAAGAAAATGTATATAACTTTATTTTCAAGTCATTTCTATTGTATATAATTTTTTTTCAGAAGACTCGGATCATGAAGATGAACCACCATGTTCATCCAAAAAAATTTTCAAAACTGCCAGTGCCGCCAATGTTATCACCATTAAACAGAAGTTTGACAGGAGAAAATACCAGGCCATCAACAATGAGATTCTGTACAAGCAGTTCATTCGCAGCCCTATCACCAGAAATAACTAGACTGTTGACGCTATCACCAGCAGTAGATTGATTGATTGTTGGTTGCTTAACGTCCAGTGGCAAATATTTCATGCATATTCAGGACGAGAACAAATTAACAATAAACACAATAGGTAGGTTCTGTAATAGGGGCTTCCGGGATTAAGGTCGGAGAAATTTAGACTGCCACAGGAAATGAGGATATATTGGATAGGGACAGAAATTTAGCCTTGCATCAGGTCACCTACGGACCCCTCAAAGAGTTGTTGCAAGGGTTCTTAACGTGCAAAGAGCGTGGCACTCTCTTTACACGAGGCATCGGATTTAACGTCCCCATTCTGACCGGACGTGATTGCGAATTTGTACATCCCGCACAGCCAAACGGACGCCCCACTTTAGCGAGGGTTTTACCGCCGGTCGGAGGAAGACCAATGGTGACCATATTTCTATTCCCCAGTCACCCTTGGGGGCCACCAGCAGTAGATTGGTCATCACTTCATACAAGTAAGTTAGTAACAACATGATAGTGAGGCTTTCCTGTATCATTTAATTGCCATAAAAACTCATTTGTGCATCTTGAATAGATATCAGTGGTAGATCCAAAAGGGGGGGGGGGGGAGGTCAGGGGTTGAAACGCCCCCTTTTTATGAACAATGCATTTGAATTCGGACATATAGTAAGAACAACACCTCCACCCGTTATCCTGGGTTGGGACCCCTTTTTAAAAAATGGCTCGATCTGCCCCTGTATATATATATTTGAACTTTTCTTGATCAAAGAATGGCCATCGCTTATCATTATCCACAATACGTATTCATTGGAGAAGACTTTGAAATAAAGAGAAGAACAGAAGTGGGAAGACATATTTTACTTTTAATATAATCTTTCATCAGTGAAAACCTAACTTGAATTGCTGTTCAAATGTGATAATATTGTTCCACCATTTAATCCTTAATTTAATTATAAATTGATCCTGGTAAACTTATCGCTCCTTTAAATAAACTTTTTCTAAAAGGTTACCAATTCAACACTGTAATAAGATCATTGAATATTGTTTTTATTGGTATAAATATTGATTTTGTTATCAGTAAATTAAAAGCAAACTAAATATAACTAGTATGTTATATACATATACACGTTCATGGATCTACAATCTGTCGATACCTGTATCTTGGCATTGCACAAGGTCATGTTTTTCTCTGACTGTTTATGACGTCTTTACACTAAATCCATTGGATGTTGGATGTGTACGGATTGATAATTTAGTCTTAGATGCATGGTTTTTTTTTATTAGTTGTTAGTGGCTTTGAACTAGCTGTCAGTTAACTGCGAGTACTCTCAGGTCTGTTCCTAGTGTCTTTTTGTTGTTGGGATGTACAAGTACCCGGCCACGTCCACTTGTATTTTGACCATCTGATGAGTAAAGCCTTTTTCAACTGATTTTTATAGTTCGTTCTTATGTTGTACTGATATACCACTGTCCTAGGTTAGGGGGAGGGTTGGGATCTCGCTCACATGTTTAACCCCACCACATTATGTATGTATGTGCCTGTCCCAAGTCAGGAGACTGTAATTCAGTGGTTGTCGTTTGTATATGTGTTACATATTTGTTTTTCGTTCATTTTTTAGCTCACCGGGCCCGAAGGTCCCCATGGGTGTTTATGCCATCACTTGGCGTCCGTCGTCGTCAGCGTCGTCTGCGTCGTAAACTATTTCAAAAATCTTCTCCTCTGAAATACTGAGCCAAATACCTTCAAACTTTATCTAAATGTTCCTTAGGGTATCTAGTTTACAAATTGTATCCGAAGTTTTGATCCATCGACAATCATGGCAACCATGGCTATAAATAGAACATAGGGGTCAAATGCAGTTTTTGACTTATATCTCGCACACAAAGCTTTTAGAGCAAATCTGACATGGGGTAAAATTGTTCAATTGGTCAAGATCTATCAGCTCTGAAATTTTCAGATGAATCAAACAACCCATTGTTGGGTTGCTGCCACCGAATTTGTAGTTTTAACAAAATTTTGCAGTTTTTTGTTATTATTTTGAATATTATTATAGATATATATAAACTGTAAACATTTTCATTGTATTTAATTTGTCTTCTCTTTGCAGTTCTAGTATATGTTTTTTTGTTCTTTATCTGCTGCTTCAGAATTTGGGCATCTCTTTGTCAGCACTTTTTTTAAGTGTATCTCTTTGCTTTTAAGATCTTTGCTTCCGCTTCCCAGGGAATTATTTGTACATTTGAAAAATCGTTTTCGGCAGCAGCAGCGGCTTGGGTTAGGTGGATTTCTTCTTCAACTACTAGAGCAATTTGAGATAATTCAATGTCCTCGGTGGCATCAATGAGGTCTTGCTCGGTTCCAACAATATCCATAAAATCTACGTCTTCAATTATCACGGCCATTCTAAACGACATGTAAGCACTGAATGAACCGGCTGATTTTCGAAAAATTGCCTGGATCGATTTTCTCGCGGTACGTCTAAACACCGCTCAAGACCTCCTGTGTGCACTCAGGATATGAAATTTATCTTTTAGTGAGTGGTGAAGGTATGCATTCGATAGATAATTAAATTCCTCATCTTATAGTTTTGGTTTTGATAAAATCAATTCAATATTTAAGAAGTTACTGAAGTTTTCTCAGCACGCGCCGTTTTTATGAAATATGTCAGGCATGACCGATGATTATATTGAATAATAATTATCATGTTGATTAGGTCGTTTGATCCTTAATAATTAGGAGTGATTAGTGATGGTACTAACCTCATACAAGTAAGCTTGGCTAACAAACAAAACCAAGATGTCTTTTGAAAAATAAAGAACAATGAAGATGTATTGTTTTAGAAAAAAATGTTAAATGTACTTTTTGTTTTGTATGTAATAATTGAAGCCAGTTGAGAAATATGAGAAATCTACATATAGTTGGGAAATTTTCATTCAATTCATTTCATTTGAAAACGTTCAAATATATAGATATAATGTTTTTCTCATTAAAGTCGTTCTTGTCCAGTAATACAAGCCTGGAACGAATTTCGATGTAAAAATTTATTATGGAAAATGAATTTTTCTCCGTTTTCTGAAAATTATATTTAAATGGCGTTCAAGTTCCTAATTCTCACTGCAATACCACGTAATTGCAAAGATGGAGATGATCTTGTATCTGTAATGTGGACACTATCATCGCTTCATGATCCATCAAAATTGTTTATTTCAAACCATTTTACACCTTTGATCAAAGACATAATTGCGTCGCCGGTCAAACCACGACTTGGTCTTCGTGCACAGATTTTGAAGTACCAAAACCCCAGAAACTTGCTCGTAAGCCAAACCAAAGGAAAAGACCAAGGACAGCACGTACGCAGCTAAGATATTAGACTTAGCAAATCATATTAATAAATACTGATCTATCTTGTTAAGGTTAAATTCTAAATATTGTCATTGTAAATATTGTACATAATTATCTTCTCTTTACCTATGTACATGTATATGGTTTATTGAGTATAAAGTTATACAAATTCAATAAAATTTGATATTCCGTAAACATTGTTTTTTTATTGAGTTGATTTGGAGAGAGAGAAAAAAAAAACACAAAGAAAAACAAAAATCGAACTTGTTACAGAAAAAAGGCAACTATAAAATAATATGATTTTTTATTTTCTTTATTCATGAAATGCAGAACACAACAAAATTGATTTAGCCGTTATCATGAAAAATAAACTGAAAAGGTACATCGAATGGGTTATTTTATTTACTCCATCAACGTAAAATTCACTATGCATAATTTAAATTTAACTACATTAAACAATCCCGGAAAACTTAAAACATTGTCATATTCATTTCAAACGTAACACTGTACTAACACCACAATTCATAAAGAACAATAAAGATATTCCATTCAATTTTGTTGATTGGATAATACCCGGCTCAGTAGTTGTGTGATTGGTGACACGTGCCCTCATTATTTTATAAGAATTAAGATATCTATCCAAGTTCGATTTCAAATTTTACCAAAATTTAACTCTTAAAATAAGCAGAGTGTAACGAATATATGCATCCATCCTGTGTGCAAATACGATGACTATAAAGGGTCTTGAGTTCACCCTGTGGGTCCTGAGCAGTGTTTAGACGTACCCATTTTCTGGTACGCGTGCTAAGCAGCGGGCTAGAACGACACTCCAACTGGTTTTGTATTGGATTGATTGATTGTTGGTTGCTTAACGTCCAGTGGCAAATATTTCATGCATATTCAGGACGAGAACAAATTAACAGTAAATACAATAGGTAGGTCCTGTAATGTAGGCCGTCCGGGAAGAAGGTCGGGGAAATTTAGACTGCCACTGGAAAATGAGGGTAAATTGGATAGGGACAGCAATTTTGGCTTCCAACAGGTCACCTACGGACCCCTCAAAGAGTTGTTGCAAGGGTTCTTAACGTGCTGAAACCGTGGCACTCTCTCTACACGAGGCATCGGATTTAACGTCCCCATTCTGACCGGACGTGGTTGCGTACTTGTACATCCCACTTTGGCAAGGGTTCTACTGCCGGTCGGAAGAAGACCTGTGATGACCATATGTCTATTCCCCAGTCACCCTTGGGGATTGGATAAAAAAAACACCAGGCCACTGTTGAATGATGTTACAAAACATATACACCAGGCCTTACTCATTAACATATTTAAACGAACTCATCCTGCGGATTCGTCGTTTAAATATGTTAACTCGTAAATAGCGTGGTACTAATTAACAACTTGAGATACAACGACAAAATTATTTACAACAACGATTTTACCTGTACTTAGTTTAATTGTGTGATAATGTTCCAGACGGGCGAGGCACGGTATAGAAAGAAGAAAACAGTAATACCATCTACGAGAAGAGGACAAGCTTATCATAACTTTCGTGATTAATATTAATCTTGTGTTAGTTAACTGGATGGTGATATTTCTTATATAACCTAATCAAAGTTTAAGAGAGTAAATATAATTATCGTAAATGTGTTGTTTTAAAGACATACAACGGCATAAATATTTTATTATTACCTGTATGACATATCACATCTAAAATTATCAGGGATTAATAGAAACTTCGGAAATATCTTGGACAAATCTTATCTCTAGTAAACTATTCAAAGATAACCCAAGGGTAACTGCAGAATATATAAATAATTAATGCAGAAGAAAAACCTGTTTAAATAAAAACTTTCATTTAGGCTTTGCAGGTAGTCTGATAATATATACATATGTCAAGATTATAATACAAATGATATACCATGTGATCATAAATTATAACTGACAAATAAACTCTGAATTAAAGAACTACTAAGAAGTATCTTAACAAATATAAAGAATGAAGCATAACAAAATAAAAATTCTATGAGATACAAATGAAATGTAAATTTCATACCCGCCTCATACAAACCTATTCCACATGAAGGGAAAGGGAGGGAGGGTTTTGAAAAATGAAAAACCGACGAAACACAATGTTCATTAACACACTCACTCCGCTTGATAGAAGTTTTTTCAACGACAAACTAAGACATATTTAAACATAACAATTCTAAATTATTAAAATGTTGACTACCGGTTTTTCTGGTGTTTCTGAAAAGTGAAAATCAGTAGTGAGTTCTACTTTTAATCTGAAATTTTTATCCAATATAAATTACTGTTCTACGTGATCAATACAAAACGTGTTTAAATTAAATTAGAAGGCAGTCCAAACTAAACCTTGACCAGAGGTGTTTACTGTGAAATGAAGTGACCCAATATTCCATTTACTTATTAACTAAATTATTTTTCTGATTCTGCAATAATTATTCATTTCTAATCAGAAATTTACACATCCAAAAAGCTGATTTATATTTTAAAGTCTTGAGACGAAAAGTTATTATAGAACTCTTGAACCAAAGTGTGTATCCGTGTGTTTGTGCTTTTTTGTTGGGTTTATAAGTTTCAGGTCATGCGGTTCACTCATACACGGACGACAAATGCCAAGTATTCCATTTAACAGGGTTACCATAGAAATCTACTGGTAGCGTGATTAAGTGAATCCTGGTCAATTAAATTAATAAATGGATCCTGGTACTGTCTGAACGAAGCCTTGAGGCAATTATACCAGATCTTATTGCTCTATATATAATAAACATTGTAGTATGAATTCCCAAAGATAAATTTAATAAAAAAATTCATCAGTGGTTTGATAATATGCACAGTTGTCATAATTGTACAACAGCATTAATTCTTTCTTTTAGCATCGTTATGAATAATCTTGCATCAGGAAAGCTCAACTGCCGTCACATGATCGCAACGTCCAATAGCTGACATGTACATCTAGCAATTCTGACAGCTACACTTACACAGGATAATGTTACTTGCACTATCCTATCTTCATTGCATATCAGTAGCTGTAAAGAGAGACTTCCGTCCCCTCTTGTTATTTTTATTGTCGTGTTATTTAAATGAGACGACCCTCTATTCTTCAAACATTTGAATTGGCTATTGACGATAGAAGTCAAGTGAGATAATTAGCCTGTCTCGTTTCTTAAAACTAATCTCGGGAAACTGCGCTATGGCAGTAGTATTCAAAAGACAATAAAGATTTTGTATTTGTATTAAACAAACATGACGTAAAGCAACAATAACAATGTAAAATATCAACTAATGTAAACATGTAAAAAATTCAACGGTTAAAAGATAACAGAATTGAAATCTTAGGAGTATAACAATTACTTGCATTTCAACACAAATGGTGTATCCGAGTGGACCCAAAGGTAAATAACTAGTTTTTAGATGGACCTATAATATACATCTTCTGGTTTATTTTCGTAACAATATATTTAATTTGAACGTTAAAGATTGTAAAAGAACACGCTGTGGTAGTAAACAGTTTGCGAAAAAAAAACTTCAATGTTTTAGTTTACTTTATTATATTTTATCTATTATTTATCAGTAGTAACTGATTTTGTATGTGAACCTTACTTTAGCATAGGTCCAAACACCGATTGTGTTTTGAACTTAAGACTATAAATAAATTGATTATATCATGTACGAAGTTGTATTTAAGTTTTCGTTATTCAAAAAAAAATTCGCAACATGTTTGCAAACAATCAATTTATATATCTGAAAGATATGATTCGTGCAACATTCTTGCAAACAATCTTGATTACAATGTTTCGAAGAACATTTTCTTGCAACAGTTGTTGCAAATATTTTCCTTCCTGCAACATTGCCGCAAAGTTGCTGCAATTTTCCTGCTAACTTGCAGAAAGCTGCAACTTTCCTGCAAACATTTTTTGCGGCAATATTGCAGCAAACTTTTCTGAATTCTTTTTATTACTTACAAATCTGTAAAGTAATTCTACTGACCTAAAATTGAAATTTCTTACCTGTGTTTCTGTAGTGTCATGACCAGAAGGATAATAAAATTGACGAACCTGTCAAATGCATCGTTTTATTCTAAAAGAGGAAGTTCGAAAATGTATTAAGGTTTTAAAGAATTTAAATTTTTACATGGGAATACCGCAATAATTATGTATTTTCATTGTTAAATATGAAACTGTTTTATGAACCTTGGTTATTTGTTATATGAGCATATGCATTGCTTGTCAAAATTGTCATCTCTAGTAGTTTCGATGTTTCTTATACCTGTCATTTATTGAATTTATTATTTCCTTGTATTACGAGTATGCTTTCCGAAGCCCAGGAGCGAAAGCACAGGTTGAACCCTCTCTAGCAGTAACGTAAACGGCTGAGCTGGCAGGGTATGAGACAAAATATGAAAGGAGAAACTGTTTACACACGAAAACCCATTTACGTTGCATTACTACTATGTTTAAAAATGACCTGTATTATATTGTGTTACAGTTGACAAGTTTAGTTCTGGGCAAATGATTTTTCATTGAAAAACAATTGTTCTGTTCACATATTATTACATTCATGGATATATATTGAAACACAGAAACCTTAAATGAAGTGAGAACGTTGGCTTGTTTAATAAAAAAAACTAGTACATGTAACTATGGTGCTAATTTTGTTCTTGTTACTTCCCTTTGGCTGATCATTAGTTATTCTTTTTACCTGATTTTTTATTTATGTTCACTTCACCTTTTAGAGTGAATTGATTTTCTTAGTGATCACTTTAGAAATCTTTAAAGAAATAAGTTCGAAGATTTAAAATTTGTAAGTAGACGAATAATGGTAATTTAGTTGTCTTTTCAGTTAAAGTAAAAGAGGGGGTTGTTATTCCAGAGGCTTGTTAAACGTTTTATGGAGAATTGTTTTAAATATGTGTCCGACCAATTTCATTGAAATTTTCTACTTAATTTGTAATAGAGTATATAGATCCCTTAACTTTTGTTTTACATGCTCAGGTTATAACCCAATTTAAAATGAATATCGACATATTGATAAAGCTATACTTGACTCCAATGAAATTAAATTTTGCACACAATTACGTATATATGCATCTTAATATTTCGCAAGCTATTTTTTGTTATAATGATATTTAAATGTTTACGAAAATAAGATCGTTTAAGTCTTGGATAAGAATTCAAATTAGTTTCGTGCACGGAATAATGCCTGCGACTATTATACTATATTATACTAATTAGTATAATAGTCCCAGATAATGCAGCCCAGAGGACGGCGGACTATGAAGATCCAGGGTTGTTATTGCCAACACAAATAATGCCAACACAAATAATATTGAAAGAATGAAAGTTGATCTTAGGCTACTCCACATCAACACGTACGAACAAATTTTTGTTTTTGTTTGAACTTATGTTGTTCTGTAACACCACTGTTGCAGGTTAGGAGAGTGGTTAGCACCCACAGATATGTTTAACTCCGCCATACTGTATATGATCCTATACCATAGTCATTTGTTGATTATTGAGCATTAATTATTATTGGGTGGTTGTCGTTTTTTGCTCATATGGTTCTCGTTGGTACATGTCTTTTATAGCTAAGAATAAGGTATGGGTTTTTCTGATTGTTGAAGAACCTGATATTATGTGGTATGATTGCCTATGAGACATCTCTTCACAAAAGACAAATTGTCACAGTAATGAACAAGTATAAGTCACCGTAAAGCTTTCAACAATGAGCAAAGTCCATATTGCATAGTCAGCTATAAAAGGCCCAGAAATGACAAATGTAAAACAATTACAAACGAGAAAAGATATTCAGCATTGTTTATCTCATAAAACGTATGAAATTGCACCATTTGTGTGCGTTTTGCATCTAGCAGTTTTATCAAACGTTTTATGCAATATCGAAAACTCACAAGAACTGTACCCCCCAAGGGTGACTGGGGAATAGAAGTATGGTCACCATTGGTCTTCCTCCGACCGGCAGTAAAACCCGTGCTAAAGTGGGGCGTCCGTTTGGCTGTGCGGGATGTACAAATTTGCAGCCACGTCCGGTCAGAATGGGGACGTTAAATCCGATGCCTCGTGTAAAGAGAGTGCCACGCTCTTTGCACGATAAGAACCCTTGCAACAACTCTTTGAGGGGTCCGTAGGTGACCTGTTGCAAGGCTAAATTTCTGTCCCTATCCAATATACCCTCATTTCCCGTGGCAGTCTAAATTTCTCCGACCTTAATCCCTTCATCTATTACAGAACCTACCTATTGTATTTATTGTAAACTTGTTCTCGTCCTGAATATGCATGAAATATTTGCCACTGGACGTTAAGCAACCAACAATCAATCAATCAATCACAAGAACTGTATAATTGAATAAATAAACTAACATGCACATTGACATATTTATATATACTCAAATAAGTTGAGAGGCATTCGAAATTGTTGTCATCCCAAATGTTGTCCTGATTATCGCATTGAACGCGACAACGTCCGGATTCATTTGTATCGGGGTTATATAGGGTAAACAAATTAACATAAGAAAACCAAAATTGATGGTAAAAGATTCTGCCAAATTGGCTGAAACAGATCAACAGTGCATTGCGGTACTGTCTTTAACCACTTTAAAATAAGAATTTGCTTTTATAACTTATTTTTCCGTTATAAGTCCAGGAGTGACGTTTTCATGTCGCTGTATGAATTTAATCATTTATTTTTGCCATTAAAGATAATATTTAGGATGCAAAATTTTGTCCTGCATTTTTTTTTTAGCTGTAATCTCTGTCCTGCCTTTTTATTTTTCACTCTATTCGGTCCTGCCTATTTGTTTTAGATTATCCTGACTTTTGTTTACCTAATTTGTCGTCCTGCATTTTTTTACTCAAAACTCCTGTCCTGCCTATTGTTTTCAAATTTCATCCTAGCCTAATTGTGATTTATTGTCCTGTAACTTGCTGTCGAACATTCTTTCGTCCGGTATATTTACACGATCAACAACTAACAAATATGTAAGAGATAAATTCCTTAAATTCCTTGACTGTCCCTCTGGTATCTTTCGTCCCTCTTTCTTAAATTATAAATATTAAAAATTACAGAAAAATGACCTCAATGAACAATAATTCCATAAAGATGTCAATTGAACATTTTTGGGGCTAGGATGCAAAATTTTGTCCTGCCTATTTGTTTTAGATTATCCTGACTTTTGTTTACCTAATTTGTCGTCCTGCCTTTTTTACTCAAAACTCCTGTCCTGCCTATTGTTTTCAAATTTCATCCTAGCCTAATTGTGATTTATTGTCCTGTAACTTGCTGTCGAACATTCTTTCGTCCGGTATATTTACACGATCAACAACTAACAAATGTGTAAGAGATAAATTCCTTAAATTATCAATATTAAAAATTGCAGGAAAATGACCTCAATGAACAATAATTCCATAAAGATGTCAATTGAACATTTTTGGTCACGTTTCATTTAATTGTAGATGTTTCTTTGATTTGGTATTTTTAACTCAATCCATGAGGGTCATTCTGAGCTATTAGTCAATTATACTGGGTCCATGAAAAATGTATTGACTTCAAATTATGCTCTTTTGTTTAAAATTGTGGAAGCAGAACATCTCTTTTTCACCTTTTAAACATTATAAAGATAGGGTTGTTTTTTTTTAACATTTTTGATGGTTAAAAGTGACTAATTATTATTATAACACACTGCATCGGGCCCCAGGGTGACTGGCGAATAGAAATATGGACACTTGGTCTTCTTCTGACCGGCAGTAAAACGCTTGCCAAAGTGGGACGTCCGTTTGGCAGTGCGAGATGTATATAGTGATTCTGGTTCCTTCCCTAAAATAATTAATACATTATCAGTTATATCAAAATAATTACCATTTGCATAAAAATTTTAAGACCATAAAATATTTGAAGGTCTTTCTACGAGTAAATGTCATTGATCAGCTAAATGTCTCTAATTTATTACTTAAGTCTATTCACAAACTTTCCTGTGCTTTTCTTCTCCGTAGATATCATCTGTAGGATCTGCTGTAAAAAGGCATCTTCCGATCGGATCGAAAGGGCGCTGCCAGCTTTATTGTTTACATCCTAGTTATGTTCGTCGCCATCTTGGTTACCAGCGCCGACATTTTGGATCCTAGCGATAGTTCTCTGTTTCGCCCGTTTACAGTTTCGCATGAGTGCGTGTCCGCCAAAATTTAGTTTCAGCGCGACTGTCCTTGAAATTTTTTTTAAACTGCTCGCATCAAAACTTTTTGCTGTCCAAGCGGAATGTTAAATGCATATCGTCTTTAAAAGTTATTGAAATCGCTTTCATGTAATTAAAACCAAGTCTACTTAATTCTAAAGCTGTTAGAATTCATCCCACATATGTACCCGTTCAACATTACGTGGACAATCCACTTCGTCTTCACACCCCAAGGGTGACTGGGGAATAGAAGTATGGTCACCATTGGTCTTCCTCCGACCGGCAGTAAAACCCTTGCTAAAGTGGGGCGTCCGTTTGGCTGTGCGGGATGTACAAATTTGCAGCCACGTCCGGTCAGAATGGGGACGTTAAATCCGATGCCTCGTGTAAAGAGAGTGCCACGCTCTTTGCACGTTAAGAACCCTTGCAACAACTCTTTGAGGGGTCCGTAGGTGACCTGTTGCAAGGCTAAATTTCTGTCCCTATCCAATATACCCTCATTTCCCGTGGCAGTCCAAATTTCTCCGACCTTTATCCCGGACACCCCTCTTCCAGAACCTACCTATTGTATTTATTGTTAATTTGTTCTCGTCCTGAACATGCATGAAATATTTGCCACTGGACGTTAAGCAACCAACAATCAATCAATCACTTCGTCTTCACTGTCACTTGCCATAACGCCTTTAGTTGAAACTACAACTTTCATATATTTAAAGCAGGCCATTCCTGACACAAATAATTCCCTCGCCGATGTGTGAATGAAAAAAACTACAAAAGTCTACAGGGAATCACAATAAATTCCATCACCAGAGCACGGTTAACAAGGAGTCAGCAGATCCTGATAAATCCCATTTACCCCTGACGAGCGTCCTGGAGTGTGAAGTACCAAGCGTCTCTGGATTTCTCAATGCTATTTCAGAATAGCGAAATGTGAACTCCCCCCATCGGTAATCTCCTTGTATTCCGCTCTTAAACAGAGTATCATTCTTTTTGGCTTTACATTATTTTGAAATACCTTATCCTTTATTGGCATCCTCAGCCACTTTTTGTGCTATGCAATCTCAATCTCAAGAGGAATGACCTGTTTCTTCCCACATTTTGAACTTAGCTCTATCATGGTCTGCAATTATCTTCCAATTCTTTTTATGGATACCCGTGATACCTGACTAGCAAATCAGTAGCTGTCAACACCATCTTTAATAGTCTTAGAAAGATTTTGTTTTTCATACTTCATTGATTACTTTTCTTTAAAATAAAAACGAAAGACCAGACTAAGTATTTTTGTTCGATAAAATAAAGGATAAATTCCACATTCCTTGGTACCCCCAAGGGTGACTGGGGAATAGAAGTATGGTCACCATTGGTCTTCCTCCGACCGGCAGTAAAACCCTTGCTAAAGTGGGGCGTCCGTTTGGCTGTGCGGGATGTACAAATTTGCAGCCACGTCCGGTCAGAATGGGGACGTTAAATCCGATGCCCCGTGTAAAGAGAGTGCCACGCTCTTTGCACGTTAAGTACCCTTGTAAAAACTCTTTGAGGGGTCCGTAGGTGACCTGTTGCAAGGGTAAATTTCTGTCCGTATCCAATATACCCTCATTTCCCGTGGCAGTCTAAATTTCTCCGACCTTAATCCCGGAAGCCCATATTAAAGAACCTACCTATTGCATTTATTGTTAACTTGTTCTCGTCCTAATATGCATGAAATATTTGCCACTGGACGTTTAGCAACGAACAATCAATCAATCTTTCTTTGTGTTGTGTTTTCTATTCATAATATTACTTGTATAAGAAAAAAAACACTCGATTAGACATTGTGTAACTGTTCTTCATAAAACTACTTTGTGAAGAAGGGTCATTGAAGTTCCTTGCATTATAATTTCTGTTGCAGGCCCAACATAAAATGATATTTTTTTTCTAATGATGATTTTTGCGCATGCAATTATTCCAGAATAAAATGTGTGTGTAAATGTTTTATTTGTGGGGAAATATTTGTATTATCAGATGACAACCATAATAGAATTATGTGAAAAAACTGTCAATTTTCATATAAAGAAAAATAAAAGCTTCCTTGCTGGTTCTTAGGGCAATAACTCAAACAAAAATATTGGTTTAAATGTTTTATTTCTGGATCTACATTGACAATATCAGATAACAACCACATAGGAATGATATAAAAGAACTGTCAATAATAGATTCCTTGCTGTGTTGATAAAACATAATTAAAGAGCTGAGATAACACTCGAAAACAAATATAAAAGAACAGTGTTCCAATGTCCCCCGCCTGGCAACGAAATTTTCAGACTTCCAAAGGCAATAACTGTGAAAATAATGATGGTACAGCACTGAAATTCCAACTTGACAGAGGTAATACTAAATTACAATTGTGATATAAGTTTAAATAAAACATGTCAAGGTGTGTAGGCTTGAGAGCGCTTACTATAAGATATAACGAAAATTTCTGAGTTCAAAGGGCAATAACTCATACAAAAATATTGGTACAGCGCTAAAATTCAACCTTGAAAGAAGTTATACTGAATTACAACTATGATATCGATTAAAATAAAATATGTCAAGGTTTGCAGAGTTCAAAGGACAATAACTCTAACAAAAATATTGGTAACGTGCTGAAATTCGAACTTTACGTATATGCTATAAATTAAAAAAAAAAGGCCATCAAAATTTGTAGTCGTGAGAGTGCTTACAATGTGGTGGGATTGATACATGGATTCTTCTCTAAGGATGCTCTCCTAAAAATTGACAACTTGATTTAATATCAAGTCAAAATCATAAATTGATGTCAATTAAAAAATGTAAAATGACAAACAAATATTGTTCTGTTTTCTGCCTTCTACTCATACACAGTTTATGAATTTTTTGTTTTAGCACTGTAAAAGTCCATTCATTTTTGGACGGTTAATCAGAATTAAAGTCATAGCATATTTCCCAATATAATTTATGAGAAAAATGAATGAATAATTAAACAAACATTCACTTTATTACTTAAAAAGGAGGCAGAAACAGATATTACTCGAGCCACTGAATCTTTAAAAAAACTATTTTAAATTTAAATACTAAATATTTCTAATAAGATTTTTCTGTTTTCATTAGGATCAACATTTACCTGAAATTATCTTCCTCTGTGTCTGAAGGTGTCATACTCCTCGAATGTCTCTGAGGAGTTACTTTTACTGAATATCTACTATTTGCATTTGTTTTTTTTTTCCTTTGTGGGTTGACTTCTACAAAAAAAAGATACATTTTACTTTACAAATTTGAGATAGTAGTATATTTCAAACACATTTTTTATATAGAATTGACTGTTTGATAATTTAACCTTTTCACGGCGAGTGTATCCTTGAGGATACACAATGCGCAGAGCCGATGTATCCCAAAAGATACACGGTGCGCAGGGCGAGTGTATCATTCAGGCTACATAAATAAAAGCCGCAAGTTTAGCTATTTACCGTTCTTAACAGTTAAAATCAATGTTTCAATTAGAATTACGATATCTGAAGATATTATTTCAGTCCTTCAACAGCTTTAATAACATCGTGCAGGTAAACAAATCAAATTGGAAAATTTTATTTTCTAAAATTAGAACCGGGAACACGTTCTAAGGTCATGTGGGGTTTCAAAATGGCTCCTCTCGGTAACAAGGAGTGGAAGTACAGCGGTTTTCATTGTTTTGATGAAGCCCTTCATAATTTTTAGGTAGTTTTAAAGCCTCTAATTTTTCCTCACAAATCGGAACAAGACAAAGTAAGTTTTTCGCTTTCCTTTGCTACAAAAAAAATTTCGATTTCGAGGGAACAGAGCTATGGCTTGGATAAGCTGGTTCTCGGGTGACACATACACTTTGATTGAGTGTAGAGTGATACAAGCGGATATGGCTGAGAATGTACGGGAGAACAATGCACGAAATTGAACGTTGTTAGGAAATGAAATTTCGTCTGCTAGTATTGCAGTGTAAAAATGAAGTCAGACGAATCGGATGTCGTATTTGAAGGTTCAGTAAAACTTACGAATATGGTAATTAATGTCAAACAAGAGGTCTTAGTTGCTGAAGAAAAATTAAGAATTGGTCAGAATGGGCAGGGGATAGATGACAGTGAGGGCTATATTATGAGTCAAATAATGAGGATGACAAAGGGCAGCAGGAGGTTAATATTAATGAGTGAGGAGATGGTGGTGATGGATGGCACGATGAGTTTAATATTGTTGAAAGGGGTCTTCCACATATATTTGCTCCTTGTGGTAACGCTACTGGGCCAAGTCGTGTCATGGGTGCTGAAAAGGAGGTTTTAGATTTCTGGCAACTTTATATGGACAATCTTTTTCTTGAATGCATATTAAATCAACGAAACTGATAACTATGCTTTCGACTGATTAATACAATTTGATCTTATGTTGTGCTGTAATACCACCATCCCAGGTAAGGAGGAAGGGTTGAGCGCTCACAAACATGTTTAACCCTGCCACATTATGTATGTGCCTGTCCCAAGTCAGGAGCATGTAGTTCACTTGGGATGGTTAAATTTAATGCCTACATATTAATTACCTTGCATTCATCTAACCAAACATTTCTTCAGTTTTCTTGTTTGCTGGTAAAGGCTAAATTTTAGTCCCTATCCAATACACCCTCATTTCCCGTGGCAGTCAAAATTTCTCCGACCTTAATCCCTGAATCTATTACAGAACCTACCTATTGTATTTATTGTGAACTTGTTCTCGTCCTGAATATGCATGAAATATTTGCCACTGGACGTTAAGCAACCAACAATCAATCAATCAATCTTAATTAGCTGGATAAGCTAACCACCCATTCAGTCTCGTTGACGCTATCATTGTAATGATTTCAGAAAATATATCCATATCTTTTTCTTATTAGTCCCCTACCGACGAAATCTAAAGGGACTGTAGGTTTGCACTCTTGTCTGTCCATCCGTCAGTCCGGCAACTCAGTTTTCCACACTTTTTTTCTTCGTTCTTGAAGATATTGATTTGATATTTGGTATATAGTTTTATCATGACAAGTTCGAATTTTGTTCCGGCCTGATGATTTAGTCCAGAGTTATGGTCCATAAAAGAACTCCATAACTAATGTTAGAGTACTATGTTAAACCATATATCTGTACAAAGGGAGATAATTCATTTTTTAAGACATTCTTTGGTAAATTATTTGAGGAATTTTGTGGCATGTTTATATGTTATTTTGTATAAACTAATTTTCTAAATGCTACATGTATATATATATATATATATTATTAAGTGAAATCCTTTAATTAGATAATAATCTATTTTTATTAAGGTATATATTTCATTACATTACATTGTGTAGATAAACGTTACTGACATTTTATAGATAAGTTACAAATCTATATTTGTTTGTGACAAATGAAAGAAAAAATATTTGGAACTATTGATTATATTTGATTGTAATTTGAAAATAGATATACATTGTATTACATCATATCTGATTTTAGAGAACTATTAATCATATCTAATGTTAGAGTGTTATAGGTTTTCCACACTTTTTTTTATCATGCTTGAAGATATTGATTGACAATTGGTACATAGTTTTATCATGACAAGTTACAGATCATGTTCAAATTTTTGTTTTGGTCTGATAATTTTGTTTATTGTCCTTGGACTTGAAAAAATTCACTCATATAATCAGTTTTCCACACTGTTTTAAGTCATGCTTGAAGATATTGACTTGATATTTTTCTTTTTGTTTACACCATGACAAGTTATAGAACAAGTTGGCATTTTGTTCCAGTATAATGAATTTTTACCCGGTAGGGGACTATGTATTGCCATGCAATACTCTCAGAATGCTTGTTTAACTGGATATGCTGACCACCTGCCACTTTTTAGTGAATTCCAAAACTAAATAAAAAAACATATAGTTCTGCCCAAAACAAAATTTCTTTATCTTTTAAATTCTTTTTGTGTCATCGGGTTCTAGAATTAAAGTTCTGTTATCGCTACGGGATCATATGGTCTCTTTTACACTATCACTCTAATGATTTCAGAAATATATCCATATTTTTTTTCATTTAACTGGATATGCTGACAACCCGCCATTTTTAAATAAATTCAAAATTTTAATCACTACTTTCGTTCTGCCTGAAACAAGATTTCTGTTGGAAGACGATTTGCTAAGTTGGAGGAGGTGGAATAGGGGCGAGCACCTTTGAAATTCGTCTCGGGTCATCAGGTTCTATAATTGATGCTCTGTTCATCCATATGGCATCATTCAGTTTCTTTGACACAATCATTGTAATGATTTGAGAAATATATCGGTAACTTTTCTCCTTTTTTACTGGATATGCTGACCACCTGCCACTTTTTTTGTTGAAACTTCTTTGGTATCTACAAAAAAATGTATGCTTCATATACTCATTTGTTTGTATTTTAAATAGTCAAATAAACAGATGTTGATGATCCGTAATGAGCAGATGAACTTCAACTTCATCAAAACCAAAAACTTTAACCTAAAGCGGAACAAACAGAACTGACACACAGAACGATAAACTTAATGCCCATAGGTTTGGCATACAAATGTTACAAATTAAGTCTTATATGTTACCATTCCTAGCAAAATTAGTGAAAATGTATACAGTCCTTTTCAACATAAACAGAAAAGCCATAAACAAAGTTTCAAATAAAGGCAACAGTAGTATACCGCTGTTTGAAAGTCATAGATGGATTGAGAGAAAACAAATCCGGGTTACAAACTAAAACCGAGGGAAACACAAGTGTATCTCATCCTTTTGTTAAATACAGGTTTCATTTTTGGGCATGACATGTATTTATAGTTTACTTTGCTGATTTTTGTTGTTTCGTGTTGTTAATTTCAACCTGTAAGCCTGAAAGCCCAGGAATAGAACATACTTGTTTTGATGAGAATTTTGCTGAAAAGGTGAATGGAAAATTGTAGTTATTGCTATCGTGCAGATAACACTTTTTCAATGTGATTGACATCGGAACACCTTTCTTTAATCCCATTTGGTATACCTCACCGTTACCAACAGATGCAATTAGTGTTACCCGTGACTGTTTGTCCGAGTTTTTGTTGTTGCAAAATTGCAGCATGGGCATTTATCCTCGGACACATTCTTTTATTCTAGTATTCTGCACAACATGCATCCGGTCAAAGTTATTATTTGGGATAAAGGTAGGTTCTTGTCATATAAACTTGAGACCCTGTACACATTTTCATAATGAAGTGAACTGTTTAATATTTGTGTAAAGTTTGAGTTTGACTCAAGATTTCAGAGTTCACATAACATTCAATAAAGACAGTCTTAGAAGCGCATGCATTGTGTCCTTTGGATTCATATTCATGTTTAGAACTATTGGTTGTAGAAACATGACATAATGTATTTTTTTATTTTGTTGTAGGAGAAAAATTAAAAAAAGACTAGCATCCTTGCAACCACTGCTCCAACTATGTTTGGCAGTTGTACCAGTAGTGTAAAATCAGCCAAGTACCTTGCATCAGAAGAAGTGATGAATCAAGTTATGAGCTTTACATCATCAAGTACAGAAGAAATGCGAATTGGGAACTAACCACCTGAACAAAGCTTATCATCACATATTCAACCAACACCCATCTTTAAATCCAATTTCTTCTCATTCAATAAGTCATAACCAGTCATCAACTCCGTCTGATATTCAGCCAGCCATTCTGTTGAAAACTCATTATTAGTCCGCTATATATATATATCCTGAGTCAACCAGCTTCAACTCAACGGTCACCACATTCATCAGTTTAAGCAGTATTGTCACATTCTCCGTCAGTACCTTCTATTCAACCAGCTTCAACTGAACAGTCACCACATTCATCACTTCAAGCAGTATTGTCATCTCCTCCGTTATTACCTTCTACTTCACCAGCTTCACCTCAACAGTCACCACATTCATCAGTTCAAGCAGTATTGTCATCTCCTCCGTTAGTACCTTCTACTTCACCAGCTTCAACTCAACAGTCACCACATTCATCAGTTCAAGCAGTATTGTCACCTCCTCAGTCAGTTCCTTCTACTTCACCAACTTCAACTCAACAGTCACCACATTTATCAGTTCAAGTTCCCCAAGGGTGACTGGGGAATAGAAGTATGGTCACCATTGGTCTTCCTCCGACCGGCAGTAAAACCCTTGCTAAAGTTGGGCGTCCTTTTGGCTGTGCGGGATGTACAAATTTGCAGTCACGTCCGGTCAGAATGGGGACGTTAAATCCGATGCCTCGTGTAAAGAGAATGCCATGCTCTTTGCACGTTAAGAACCCTTGCAACAACTCTTTGAGGGGTCCGTAGGTGACCTGTTGCCAGGCTAAATTTCTGTCCCTATCCAATATACCCTCATTTCCCGTGGCAGTCTAAATTTCTCCGACCTTAATCCCTTAATCTATTACAGAACCTACCTATTGTATTTATTGTGAACTTGTTCTCGTCCTGAATATGCATGAAATATTTGCCACTGGACGTTAAGCAACCAACAATCAATCAATCAATCTTTGCACGTTAAGAACCCTTGCAACAACTCTTTGAGGGGTCCGTAGGTGACCTGTTGCAAGGCTAAATTTCAGTCCCTATCCAATATACCCTCTTTTCCCGTGGCAGTCTAAATTTCTCCGACCTTAATCCCGGACGCCCCTATTACCGAACCTACCTATTGTATTTATTGTTAATTTGTTCTCGTCCTGAATATGCATGAAATATTTGCCATTGGACGTTAAGCAACCAACAATCAATCAATCAATCAATCAATCATCAGTTCAAGCAGTATTGTCATGCTCTTCGTCAGTACCTTCTACTTCATCAGGTTCAACTCAACACTCTTCAAGCAGTATTGTCATCTCCGTCAGTACCTTCTACTTCACCAGCTTAAACTCAACAGTCACCACATTCATCAGTTCGGGCAGTATCTCGGTCATCTTTTTAGTCCGCGATACCTTGTAATTCAGTTTCTACTTAATCTTCTCATTCAGCAAAATATTACCAGCCTGATATTCAACAATCAGTGATCAACCCAATATCTGACATATGGTCTACATCACACAGTCATTCTCCAGGATCTACAGTCACCAACATTCTCCACTCAGCATTTGTAGCAGAACCATTTGTTCCAATGTTTTCTTCAGCTTCAGAGAATTCTACTCCATTATCCATGTCATCTGCAAGACGAGAAAAAGTTTCACAGGTGACCCAACTGATTCTTCAGACATTTTATCAGGCAGCAATGTTCAGCATATTATTGCAAGCCCAGAATCGACAGGTCTTCTACAGAGACTACTAATGAAGGATAACATAGATACAATACCATCCTGCCAAATGATACACTACTGCAGTTGGCTTGACAGAATTGAGCAGACGGTGAATGAAGTTCTCAAAGTATTGATATCAATGCAGTCTCTCAATCCTGTGATATAGTGACAAGTAACACAGATTCTACCCATCCTTAGTCATTCAGTGCTCCAACATCAACAGAGACAAATCGTGTCATTCCTTCTGTAAGATCTACAAAAACCAAGGTCAACTCTGCCGTCAACCATCGCTCATAAACAAACTATGCAACAAGTAAGAAATCCATAATCATTAATATCTTCATTGCCATCAGCTACAAGTAGCCACATATTGTGAACGTCATTTGACAGAGACATCTTAGCCGAACTGAACTGCCAGAGCAACATTCCAGATATAGAACCAGTTGCACCAATTTCTCTCAACATTAGGACACCAGTGATTGACTCACAATTTTTAGCTTTGGATTTGACAGCAATTCTGCAAAAACAAACCATCCTCTGTCAACACCAACTTGCAGTTGTTTCAACCAGCACCTACCATCTCACCGTATAATCAAATCCCTGACAATTAATAGCAAGATGCCAAACTAACATCGGTGATTCAAGTAGAAGATTCGCAGTAAACCTTTACAGAATTAAATGTTCAGTGGAAGATCAACAAAAATGTAAAAGGTAAAGTTTTTCAAGGGAAAGCTTCATTGAAGGGACAACTATCCACTGAGAAGATACATGCAATTCGCTTTGCCTGTCAGAGTTATAATCCGTCAATACCATCAAATGCCGAGAACTGCTCAACGGTTGTGAGAGCAATTGACAAAGCGTATTGAAACTTTCATCAACATTTGAGGAAATACTTTGATCTGTCTCATCTCAACCTTTAAAATTGTATATTTAAAGCACTGTTCATTCAAATAGCATCCAAAAGCTTGTATTGATTTTGTTTTGGACCTCTTTGCAGTAGAACTGGATAAACTTTTAAGAGTTTGAATTTTAATATTAGTAAGAAATTTGATTTTAAGATGATTTGATACAGTTAGACAATTTTATGTTTTTGTTGTTGCAAATAATATTTCAGTTTTAAGGTGTGAATGTGCTTTGCAAGTGGTGTGCAGAAAATTGAATGATGTGTTGTACAGTATATCTATATATAAGTTGTAATAATTTTGTTTTGTAACCGTCTTGCGACAGAAATGAATAGACATTAGAATTTGAACGTTTTTTGACGTTTTTTGACAGTTAATTACATTGAGACATTTACATATGTGTGAAAGTGCTTTCTTAAAGAAATTGCAGTGAAATGAATTGTGTGCTGTAAAATAATATTGATATATGTTGATTTTCCTAGTTTTATTTCAAATATTCTCATCTTAGCTGACAATATGTTGATGTTCATAATTTAATTTAAATATATTCTCATCTTCTCTGAACATGAGTATAATTTTATCAACAAAACATCAGTTCTCATAAGTTGTAGCTTTTTTATACTGAACACTTATGTGTATTCCAAATAAATATATCCAGACTGTATCCGTTGTTTACATACCAAAGTTTTAGGGAACTACAACATACTTTACAGATACAGATCATTGTAAAAGTAATAACCTGTGGTACTTTTGCCAATGAGACAACTATTTATCTGATACAAAGGGACATTGCTGAAAACATATAACCTTCAACAATGAGCATTTTTTTCCTGTTTTATAATATAATATCAATGGCCATGGCACAACAAAATGGGGAGCAATTCATGAGAAAAACCCATTTTTTGTCTGTTGTTATCTGTACAGTATGTTTGGACTGTCTTAATTGGTGGTACTATTTGTCAGTTTTTATCTGTACAATCCGTTTGGCACGGCAGTTTATGTACTGTGATATTAACATTACTCATACCTCCTTTTTCATCATTCTTTCATGCTTCGATTCTTTATCATTGGTACCTGCATTTAAAATCATGTTGTTCCATTCCTTCACAGATGACCATTTCTGAAATTAGAAGTATAAAGAATTACTGATTACTGATATCCTTAACACATGTGTTCAAGCCATGACCTCTATTTACACTTAAGATTGATTGATTGTTGGTTGCTTAACGTCCAGTGGCAAATATTTCATGCATATTCAGGACGAGAACAAGTTCACAATAAATACAATAGGTAGGTTCTGTTATAGATTGAGGGATTAAGGTCGGAGAAATTTAGACTGCCACGGAAAATGAGGGTATATTGGATAGGGACAGAAATTTAGCCTTGCAACAGGTCACCTACGGACCCCTCAAAGAGTTGTTGCAAGGGTTAATAACGTGCAAAGAGCGTGGCACTCTCTTTACACGAGGCATCGGATTTAACGTCCCCATTCTGACCGGACGTGGCTGCAAATTTGTACATCCCGCACAGCCAAACGGACGCCCCACTTTAGCACGGGTTTTACTGCCGGTCGGAGGAAGACTAATGGTGACCATACTTCTATTCCCCAGTCACCCTTGGTGGTTACACTTAAGACACGCATGTGTTAATTTGCAATCTTTCCATTTGCATGTTCAATTTTTAAAATGGTTACAAAGAGCATGACCCTCTGCTTGAACTACCCCCCAAGGGTGACTGGGGAATAGAAGTATGGTCACCATTGGTCTTCCTCCGACCGGCAGTAAAACCCGTGCTAAAGTGGGGCGTCCGTTTGGCTGTGCGGGATGTACAAATTTGCAGCCACGTCCGGTCAGAATGGGGACGTTAAATCCGATGCCTCGTGTAAAGAGAGTGCCACGCTCTTTGTACGTTAAGAACCCTTGCAACAACTCTTTGAGGGGTCCGTAGGTGACCTGTTGCAAGGCTAAATTTCTGTCCCTATCCAATATACCCTCATTTCCCGTGGCAGTCTAAATTTCTCCGACCTTAATCCCTTAATCTATTACAGATCCTACCTATTGTATTTATTGTAAACTTGTTCTCGTCCTGAATATGCACGAAATATTTGCCACTGGACGTTAAGCAACTAACAATCAATCAATCTGCTTGAACTATATTCCTCTCATGCCTATCTTTTGATTTATCCACAACACGACCGTTCTCCGTGTGTGGGGCGCATGAAAGAGTTTCTTGATAAACTCTCTCCACTGATTTCTCCCTTTAGCGGTTGAAATATTAAAAAATCATTTGTATTTCAGTTTTAAACTTAGTTATACGCTAAAAAAAAAGACACACAATACAGAAGAATAATACAGAATTGAAAGAAGAAATATTGACTAGAAACAGCGTCCGCCAGCTTTTGATATACGTAACTGCAGTTATTGATATCACATTAACACAAGTGATGTTGTTTTTACTGTATTAATACACTTGCAGATAAAGTCTTTTTTCTCATAGAAATGTTGGGTTTTTTTTTCTGAATAAGTACTTGTATTTCCCTTTATATTCCAATATCCTTAATTGTCATTTAAATAGATAGAAGGAAGAACTATTTTCCAATATATAAAAAGTTGAATAACAAAAATACTGAACTCCGAGGAAAATTCTAAATGGAAAGTCCCTAATCAAATGGCAAAATCAAATGATAAAACACATCAAACGAATGGACAACAACTGTCATATTCCTGACTTGGTACAAGTATATCCGAACTCTACTTGTCCCTCATCGAAAATGTTAATATACCTTCAATTGTATCGACTGTCAGTTCTTCATTTTTAGCTTACTGGGGCCCGAAGGGCTCCATGTGAGCTTATGCCATCACTTGGCGTCCGTCGTTGTCGTCTATCGTCGTAAACTATTTCAAAAATCTTTTTCTCTGAAACTACTGGGCCAAATACCTTCAAACTTTAACTAAATGTTCCTTAGGGTATCTAGTTTCTAAATTGTATTTGAAGTTTTGATCCATCGACAAATATGGCTGCCATGGCTAATAATATAACATTGGTTTCAAATGCAGTTTTTGGCTTATATCTCAAAAACTAAAGCTTTTAGAGCAAATCTGACATGGATAAAATTGTTCAATTGGTCAAGATCTATCAGTCCTGAAATTTTCAGGCGTATCGAACCATCAATTGTTGGGTTGCTGCCACTAAATTGGTTGTTTTAAGGAAATTTTGCATTTTATTGTTATTATCTTGAATATTATTATAGATGAATATAAACTTTAAACAGCAATAATATTCAGCAAAGTGAGATCTACAAAAAAAGTTAATATGGCCAAAATTGTAAATTGACCCCTTAAGGAGTTATTACCCTTTAAAGACAATTTTACACATATTGTTCATCAAGTTTGCAAAAATTTAAAAACTCCTCCTCTGAAACTTTGGGCCTAATACTTCTTAACTTTAAATGAATGTTTCTTTAGAAATCTAGTCTAAGAATTGTATCCGAATTTTTGATCCATCAACAAACATGGCCGCCATGGCTTAAAATAAAACATAGGGGTCAAATGCAGTTGTTGGCTTATATCTCAGAAACTAGAGCATTAAGAGCAAATCTGCCATGGGGTTTACATGTTCAAAAGGTCAAAATCTATCAGCCCTGAAATTTTCAGACAAACCAAACAACCCATTGTTGGGTTGCTGCCACTTAATTGGTTATTTTAAGGAAATTTTGCAGTTTTTGGTTATTATCTTGAATAATTTTGAAGATAAATATAATTGTATACAGCAAAGTAAAATCTACAAAAAAGTTTTATTATGACCAACATTGTCAATTGACTCCTTAAGGAGTTATTGCCCTTTAATGACAATTTAACACAAGTTGTTTATGTTTTTTTAACTTTAAAAATCTTCTCAAATGAAACTAGTATAAATTTTGTATTTTATTTCCTTGTACGTCAGGAACATAGACACTATGGCTAAAATGGAACATATGAGTAAAATGCATTTACTTGCTTTAATATGACAGTTACAATGAACATTTAAATGGAATTTTTAAGCCACTCATTAATATTTATTGAAAAGAAAAAAAAATCATTGATGAAAGATTTAAGCAAAAAATTAACAGGTGAGAGATTCAGGCACTTGCAAGCCTCTTGTTGAGTTATACAGCAACTGAGTGTCGCATATTCCTGAAACAGATTTACTGAAGAACTTTTCGTAGGTTGGAATCCTGTTGGGATTTGATATGTTGTTTAAATTTATTGTCACTGTAATTTTCGGCTTTATTAGTTGGTTCTGCCTGCTACTTTTTAATGACAATTGGATTTCTGAAAACGGAAAGGTTGGTGTTCACGTATTTAGGTACCATATTTCTCTCTTGCAGATTCTAGTGTATATGATACCTCGATTTCACAATTGTTTTTAATTTCATCTTTTTGCTTTTGTTTAATTTCAACGTGTTTATTGGATCTGAAGTTCAAACGCAGTGATGTGTTCTTTAAATCAAATTGCGTAAGATTTTCATCCTATCCGCTCCTTCTGTCATTGGTTTCTCTGGACTATATGTAATTTCTGATATCCCAAAATTACACTTTGTTTGATTTCAACAAAATATAAGATTGGGTTATTTGCTATGGAGATTCCAGCCATGTATAGAGATTTTGGATTTGGGCCCCGTTATCAAATTGGTCAACTTTTAGGTAATAAGGGTCCAAATTAAAACTGCTTGATTCTTAAAAACTAAAATCTTCGAGTTGTTTATTATTGTGATGAAATGCTAATTAATTTTTTGTAAATCATTTTTACCCAACACAAGAATATTCAGCCCAGGATTTAGCCATTGTATGTATTCATAGCATTTTATCATATGATATCGAAGTAGATTCACAAATCCGAAGACCAATCAGGAGTTTAGTTATACATATTATCTGTACAGTATGTTTGGACTGTCTTAATTGGTGGTACTATTTGTCGGTTTTTATCTGTACAATCCGTTTGGCACGGCAGTTTATGTACTGTGATATTAACATTACTCATACCTCCTTTTTCATCATTCTTTCATGCTTCGATTCTTTATCATTGGTACCTGCATTTAAAATCATGTTGTTCCATTCCTTCACAGATGACCATTTCTGAAATTAGAAGTATAAAGAATTACTGATTACTGATATCCTTAACACATGTGTTCAAGCCATGACCTCTATTTACACTTAAGATTGATTAATTGTTGGTTGCTTAACGTCCAGTGGCAAATATTTCATGCATATTCAGGACGAGAACAAGTTCACAATAAATACAATAGGTAGGTTCTGTAATAGATTGAGGGATTAAGGTCGGAGAAATTTAGACTGCCACGGAAAATGAGGGTATATTGGATAGGGACAGAAATGTAGCCTTGCAACAGGTCACCTACGGACCCCTCAAAGAGTTGTTGCAAGGGTTATTAACGTGCAAAGAGCGTGGCACTCTCTTTACACGAGGCATCGGGTTTAACGTCCCCATTCTGACCGGACGTGGCTGCAAATTTGTACATCCCGCACAGCCAAACGGACGCCCCACTTTAGCACGGGTTTTACTGCCGGTCGGAGGAAGTCTAATGGTGACCATACTTCTATTCCCTAGTCACCCTTGGTGGTTACACTTAAGACACGCATGTGTTAATTTGCAATCTTTCCATTTGCATGTTCAATTTTTAAAATGGTTACAAAGAGCACGACCCTCTGCTTGAACTATATTCCTCTCATGCCTATCTTTTGATTTATCTACAACACGACCGTTCTCCGTGTGTGGGGCGCATGAAAGAGTTTCTTGATAAACTCTCTCCACTGATTTCTCCCTTTAGCGGTTGAACTATTAAAAAATCATTTGTATTTCAGTTTTAAACTTAGTTATACGCTAAAAAAAAAGACACACAATACAGAAGAATAATACAGAATTGAAAGAAGAAATATTGACTAGAAACAGCGTCCGCCATCTTTTGATATACGTAACTGCAGTTATTGATATCACATTAACACAAGTGATGTTGTTTTTACTGTATTAATACACTTGCAGATAAAGTCTTTTTTCTCATAGAAATGTTGGGTTTTTTTCTGAATAAGTACTTGTATTTCCCTTTATATTCCAATATCCTTAATTGTCATTCAATAGATAGAAGGAAGAACTATTATACAATATATAAAAAGTTGAATAACAAAAATACTGAACTCCGAGGAAAATTCTAAACGGAAAGTCCCTAATCAAATGGCAAAATCAAATGATAAAATACATCAAACGAATGGGCAACAACTGTCATATTCCTGACTTGGTACAAGTATATCCGAACTCTACTTGTCCCTCATCGAAAATGTTAATATACCTTCAATTGTATCGACTTTCAGTTCTTCATTTTTAGCTTACTGGGGCCCGAAGGGCTCCATGTGAGCTTATGCCATCACTTGGCGTCCGTCGTTGTCGTCTATCGTCGTAAACTATTTCAAAAATCTTTTTCTCTGAAACTACTGGGCCAAATACCTTCAAACTTTAACTAAATGTTCATTAGGGTATCTAGTTTCTAAATTGTATTTGAAGTTTTGATCCATCGACAAATATGGCTGCCATGGCTAATAATATAACTTTGGTTTCAAATGCAGTTTTTGGCTTATATCTCAAAAACAAAAGCTTTTAGAGCAAATCTGACATGGATAAAATTGTTCAATTGGTCAAGATCTATCAGTCCTGAAATTTTCAGGCGTATCGAACCATCAATTGTTGGGTTGCTGCCACTAAATTGGTTGTTTTAAGGAAATTTTGCATTTTATTGTTATTATCTTGAATATTATTATAGATAAATATAAACTTTAAACAGCAATAATATTCAGCAAAGTGAGATCTACAAAAAAAGTAAATATGGCCAAAATTGTAAATTGACCCCTTAAGGAGTTATTACCCTTTAAAGACAATTTTACACATATTGTTCATCAAGTTTGCAAAAATTTAAAAACTCCTCCTCTGAAACTTTGGGCCTAATACTTCTTAACTTTAAATGAATGTTTCTTTAGAAATCTAGTCTAAGAATTGTATCCGAATTTTTGATCCATCAACAAACATGGCCGCCATGGTTTAAAATAAAACATAGGGGTCAAATGCAGTTGTTGGCTTATATCTCAGAAACTAGAGCATTAAGAGCAAATCTGCCATGGGGTTTACATGTTCAAAAGGTCAAAATCTATCAGCCCTGAAATTTTCAGACAAACCAAACAACCCATTGTTGGGTTGCTGCCACTTAATTGGTTATTTTAAGGAAATTTTGCAGTTTTTGGTTATTATCTTGAATAATTTTGAAGATAAATATAATTGTATACAGCAAAGATGTTCAGCAAAGTAAAATCTACAAAAAAGTTTTATTATGACCAACATTGTCAGTTGACCCCTTAAGGAGTTATTGCCCTTTAATGACAATTTAACACAAGTTGTTTATGTTTTTTTAACTTTAAAAATCTTCTCAAATGAAACTAGTATAAATTTTGTATTTTATTTCCTTGTACGTCAGGAACATAGACACTATGGCTAAAATGGAACATATGAGTAAAATGCATTTATTTGCTTTAATATGACAGTTACAATGAACATTTAAATGGAATTTTTAAGCCACTCATTAATATTTATTGAAAAGAAAAAAAATCATTGATGAAAGATTTAAGCAAAAAATTAACAGGTGAGAGATTCAGGCACTTGCAAGCCTCTTGTTGAGTTATACAGCAACTGAGTGTCGCATATTCTTGAAACAGATTTACTGAAGAACTTTTCGTAGGTTGGAATCCTGTTGGGATTTGATATGTTGTTTAAATTTATTGTCACTGTAATTTTCGGCTTTATTAGTTGGTTCTGCCTGCAACTTTTTAATGACAATTGGATTTCTGAAAACGGAAAGGTTGGTGTTCACATATTTAGGTACCATATTTCTCTCTTGCAGATTCTAGTGTATATGATACCTCGATTTCACAATTGTTTTTAATTTCATCTTTTTGCTTTTGTTTAATTTCAACCTGTTTATTGGATCTGAAGTTCAAACGCAGTGATGTGTTCTTTAAATCAAATTGCGTAAGATTTTCATCCTATCCGCTCCTTCTGTCATTGGTTTCTCTGGACTATATGTAATTTCTGATATCCCAAAATTACACTTTGTTTGATTTCAACAAAATATAAGATTGGGTTATTTGCTATGCTGAGTCCAGCCATGTATAGAGATTTTGGATTTGGGCCCCGTTATCAAATTGGTCAACTTTTAGGTAATAAGGGTCCAAATTAAAACTGCTTGATTCTTAAAAACTAAAATCTTCGAGTTGTTTATTATTGTGATGAAATGCTAATTAATTTTTTGTAAATCATTTTTACCCAACACAAGAATATTCAGCCCAGGATTTAGCCATTGTATGTATTCATAGCATTTTATCATATGATATCGAAGTAGATTCACAAATCCGAAGACCAATCAGGAGTTTAGTTATACATATTATCTGTACATTATGTTTGGACTGTCTTAATTGGTGGTACTATTTGTCGGTTTTTATCTGTACAATCCGTTTGGCACGGCAGTTTATGTACTGTGATATTAACATTACTCATACCTCTTTTTTCATCATTCTTTCATGCTTCGATCCTTTATCATTGGTACCTGCATTTAAAATCATGTTGTTCCATTCCTTCACAGATGACCATTTCTGAAATTAGAAGTATAAAGAATTACTGATTACTGATATCCTTAACACATGTGTTCAAGCCATGACCTCTATTTACACTTAAGATTGATTAATTGTTGGTTGCTTAACGTCCAGTGGCAAATATTTCATGCATATTCAGGACGAGAACAAGTTCACAATAAATACAATAGGTAGGTTCTGTAATACATTGAGGGATTAAGGTCGGAGAAATTTAGACTGCCACGGAAAATGAGGGTATATTGGATAGGGACAGAAATGTAGCCTTGCAACAGGTCACCTACGGACCCCTCAAAGAGTTGTTGCAAGGGTTATTAACGTGCAAAGAGCGTGGCACTCTCTTTACACGAGGCATCGGATTTAACGTCCCCATTCTGACCGGACGTGGCTGCAAATTTGTACATCCCGCACAGCCAAACGGACGCCCAACTTTAGCACGGGTTTTACTGCTGGTCGGAGGAAGACTAATGGTGACCATACTTCTATTCCCCAGTCACCCTTGGTGGTTACACTTAAGACACGCATGTGTTAATTTGCAATCTTTCCATTTGCATGTTCAATTTTTAAAATGGTTACAAAGAGCATGACCCTCTGCTTGAACTATATTCCTCTCATGCCTATCTTTTGATTTATCTACAACACGACCGTTCTCCGTGTGTGGGGCGCATGAAAGAGTTTCTTGATAAACTCTCTCCACTGATTTCTCCCTTTAGCGGTTGAACTATTAAAAAATCATTTGTATTTCAGTTTTAAACTTAGTTATACGCTAAAAAAAAGACACACAATACAGAAGAATAATACAGAATTGAAAGAAGAAATATTGACTAGAAACAGCGTCCGCCATCTTTTGATATACGTAACTGCAGTTATTGATATCACATTAACACAAGTGATGTTGTTTTTACTGTATTAATACACTTGCAGATAAAGTCTTTTTTCTCATAGAAATGTTGGGTTTTTTTTCTGAATAAGTACTTATATTTCCCTTTATATTCCAATATCCTTAATTGTCATTCAATAGATAGAAGGAAGAACTATTATACAATATATAAAAAGTTGAATAACAAAAATACTGAACTCCGAGGAAAATTCTAAACGGAAAGTCCCTAATCAAATGGCAAAATCAAATGATAAAACACATCAAACGAATTGACAACAACTGTCATATTCCTGACTTGGTACAAGTATATCCGAACTCTTCTTGTCCATCATCGAAAATGTTAATATACCTTCAATTGTATCGACTGTCAGTTCTTCATTTTTAGCTTACTGGGGCCCGAAGGGCTCCATGTGAGCTTATGCCATCAATTGGCGTCCGTCGTTGTCGTCTATCGTCGTAAACTATTTCAAAAATCTTTTTCTCTGAAACTACTGGGCCAAATACCTTCAAACTTTAACTAAATGTTCCTTAGGGTATCTAGTTTCTAAATTGTATTTGAAGTTTTGATCCATCGACAAATATGGCTGCCATGGCTAATAATATAACATTGGTTTCAAATGCAGTTTTTGGCTTATATCTCAAAAACTAAAGCTTTTAGAGCAAATCTGACATGGATAAAATTGTTCAATTGGTCAAGATCTATCAGTCCTGAAATTTTCAGGCGTATCGAACCATCAATTGTTGGGTTGCTGCCACTAAATTGGTTGTTTTAAGGAAATTTTGCATTTTATTGTTATTATCTTGAATATTATTATAGATGAATATAAACTTTAAACAGCAATAATATTCAGCAAAGTGAGATCTACAAAAAAAGTTAATATGGCCAAAATTGTAAATTGACCCCTTAAGGAGTTATTACCCTTTAAAGACAATTTTACACATATTTTTAATCAAGTTTGCAAAAATTTAAAAACTCCTCCTCTGAAACTTTGGGCCTAATACTTCTTAACTTTAAATGAATGTTTCTTTAGAAAACTAGTCTAAGAATTGTATCCGAATTTTTGATCCATCAACAAACATGGCCGCCATGGCTTAAAATAAAACATAGGGGTCAAATGCAGTTGTTGGCTTATATCTCAGAAACTAGAGCATTAAGAGCAAATCTGCCATGGGGTTTACATGTTCAAAAGGTCAAAATCTATCAGCCCTGAAATTTTCAGACAAACCAAACAACCCATTGTTGGGTTGCTGCCACTTAATTGGTTATTTTAAGGAAATTTTGCAGTTTTTGGTTATTATCTTGAATAATTTTGAAGATAAATATAATTGTATACAGCAAAGATGTTCAGCAAAGTAAAATCTACAAAAAAGTTTTATTATGACCAACATTGTCAATTGACCCCTTAAGGAGTTATTGCCCTTTAATGACAATTTAACACAAGTTGTTTATGTTTTTTTAACTTTAAAAATCTTCTCAAATGAAACTAGTATAAATTTTGTATTTTATTTCCTTGTACGTCAGGAACATAGACACTATGGCTAAAATGGAACATATGAGTAAAATGCATTTATTTGCTTTAATATGACAGTTACAATGAACATTTAAATGGAATTTTTAAGCCACTCATTAATATTTATTGAAAAGAGAAAAAAAATCATTGATGAAAGATTTAAGCAAAAAATTAACAGGTGAGAGATTCAGGCACTTGCAAGCCTCTTGTTGAGTTATACAGCAACTGAGTGTCGCATATTCCTGAAACAGATTTACTGAAGAACTTTTCGTCTGTTGGAATCCTGTTGGGATTTGATATGTTGTTTAAATTTATTGTCACTGTAATTTTCGGCTTGATTAGTTGGTTCTGCCTGCTACTTTTTAATGACAATTGGATTTCTGAAAACGGAAAGGTTGGTGTTCACGTATTTAGGTACCATATTTCTCTCTTGCAGATTCTAGTGTATATGATACCTCGATTTCACAATTGTTTTTAATTTCATCTTTTTGCTTTTGTTTAATTTCAACGTGTTTATTGGATCTGAAGTTCAAACGCAGTGATGTGTTCTTTAAATCAAATTGCGTAAGATTTTCATCCTATCCGCTCCTTCTGTCATTGGTTTCTCTGGACTATATGTAATTTCTGATATCCCAAAATTACACTTTGTTAGATTTCAACAAAATATAAGATTGGGTTATTTGCTATGCTGAGTCCAGCCATGTATAGAGATTTTGGATTTGGGCCCCGTTATCAAATTGGTCAACTTTTAGGTAATAAGGGTCCAAATTAAAACTGCTTGATTCTTAAAAACTAAAATCTTCGAGTTGTTTATTATTGTGATGAAATGCTAATTAATTTTTTGTAAATCATTTTTACCCAACACAAGAATATTCAGCCCAGGATTTAGCCATTGTATGTATTCATAGCATTTTATCATATGATATCGAAGTAGATTCACAAATCCGAAGACCAATCAGGAGTTTAGTTATACATATTATCTGTACAGTATGTTTGGACTGTCTTAATTGGTGGTACTATTTGTCGGTTTTTATCTGTACAATCCGTTTGGCACGGCAGTTTATGTACTGTGATATTAACATTACTCATACCTCCTTTTTCATCATTCTTTCATGCTTCGATTCTTTATCATTGGTACCTGCATTTAAAATCATGTTGTTCCATTCCTTCACAGATGACCATTTCTGAAATTAGAAGTATAAAGAATTACTGATTACTGATATCCTTAACACATGTGTTCAAGCCATGACCTCTATTTACACTTAAAACACGCTTGTGTTAATTTGCAATCTTTCCATTTGCATGTTCCATTTTTAAAATGATTACAAAGTATATAACCCTCTGCTTGAACTATATTCCTCTCATGCCTATCTTTTGATTTATCTACAACACGACCGTTCCTCGTATGTGGGGCGCATGAAAGAGTTTCTTGATAAACTCTCTCCACTGATTTCTCCCTTTAGCGGTTGAACTATTAAAAAATCATTTGTATTTCAGTTTTAAACTTAGTTATACGCTAAAAAAAAAAAGACACACAATACCGAAGAATAATACAGAATTGAAAGAAGAAATATTGACTAGAAACAGCGTCCGCCATCTTTTGATATACGTAACTGCAGTTAATGATATCACATTAACACAAGTGATGTTGTTTTTACTGTATTAATACACTTGCAGATAGTCTTTTTTCTCATAGAAATGTTGGGTTTTTTTTTCTGAATAAGTACCTGTATTTCCCTTTATATTCCAGTATCCTTAATTGTCATTCAATAGAAAGAAGGAAGAACTATTATACAATATATAAAAAGTAGAATAACAAAAATACTGAACTCCGAGGAAAATTCAAAACGGAAAGTCCCTAATCAAATGGCAAAATCAAATGATAAAACACATCAAACGAATGGACAACAACTGTCATATTCCTGACTTGGTACAAGTATATCCGAACTCTACTTGTCCCTCATCGAAAATGTTATTATACCCTCAATTGTATCGACTGTCAGTTCTTCTTTTTTAGCTTACCGGGGCCCGAAGGGCTCCATGTGAGCTTATGCCATCACTTGGCGTCCGTCGTTGTCGTCTGTTGTCGTAAACTATTTTATTTCAAAAGTCTTTTTCTCTGAAACTACTGGACCAAATACCTTCAAACTTTAACTAAATGTTCCTTAGGGTATCTAGTTTATAAATTGTATCCGAAGTTTTGATCCATCGACAAATATGGCTGCCATGGCTAACAAAATAACATTGGGGTCAAATGCAGTTTTTGACTTATATCTCAAAACCTAAAGCTTTTAGAGCAAACCTGACATGGATAAAATTGTTCAATTGGTCAAGATCTATCAGCCCTGAAATTTTCAGGCGTATCGAACCATCAATTGTTGGGTTGCTGTCACTAAATTGGTTGTTTTAAGGAAATTTTTCATTTTATTGTTTTTATCTTGAACCCCCAAGGGTGACTGGGGTATAGAAGTATGGTCACCATTGGTCTTCCTCCGACCGGCAGTAAAACCCGTGCTAAAGTGGGGCGTCCGTTTGGCTGTGCGGGATGTACAAATTTGCAGCCACGTCCGGTCAGAATGGGGACGTTAAATCCGATGCCTCGTGTAAAGAGAGTGCCACGCTCTTTGCACGTTAAGAACCCTTGCAACAACTCTTTGAGGGGTCCGTAGGTGACCTGTTGCAAGGCTAAATTTCTGTCCCTATCCAATATACCCTCATTTCCCGTGGCAGTCTAAATTTCTCCGACCTTAATCCCTTAATCTATTACAGAATCTACCTATTGTATTTATTGTGAACTTGTTCTCGTCCTGAATATGCATGAAATATTTGCCACTGGACGTTAAGCAACCAACAATCAATCAATCAATTTTATCTTGAATATTATTATAGATGAATATAAACTTTAAACAGCAATAATATTCAGCAAAGTAAGATCTACAAAAAAAGTTAATATGGCCAAAATTGTTAATTGACCCCTTAAGAAGTTATTACCCTTTAAAGACAATTTTACACGTATTGTTCATCAAGTTTGCAAACATTTAAAAATCTACTCCTCTGAAACTTTTGGCCTAATACTTCTTAACTTTAAATGAATGTTTCTTTAGAAATCTAGTTTAAGAATTGTATCCGAATTTTTTATCCATCAACAAACATGGCCGCCATGGCTTAAAATAAAACTTAGGGGTCAAATGCAGTTGTTGGCTTATATCTCAGAAACTAAAGCATTAAGAGCAAATCTGCCATGGGGTTAATATGTTCAAAAGGTCAAAATCCATCAGCCCTGACATTTTCAGACAAACCAAACAACCCATTGTTGGGTTGCTGCTACTTAATTGGTTATTTTAAGGAAATTTTGCAGTTTTTGGTTATGATCTTGAATAATGTTGAAGATGAATATAATTGTATACAGCAAAGATGTTCAGCAAAGTAAAATCTACAAAAAAGTTTTATTATGACCAAAATTGTCAATTGACCCCTTAAAGAGTTATTGCCCTTTAATGACAATTTAACAAAAGTTGTTTATGTTTTTTTAACTTTAAAAATCTTCTCAAATAAAACTAGTGTAAATTTTGTATTTTATTTCCTTGTACGTCAAGAAACATAGACACTATGGCTAAAATGGAACATATGAGTAAAATGCATTTATTTGTTTTAATATGACAGTTACAATGAACATTTAAATGGCATTTTTAAGCCACTCATTAATATATATTGAAAAGAAAAAAAATTCATTGATGAAAGATTTAAGCAAAAAATTAACAGGTTAGAGATTCAGGCCCTTGCGAGCCTCTTGTTGAGTTATACAGCAACTGAGTGTCGCATATTCCTGAAACAGATTTACTGAAGAACTTTTCGTAGATTGGAATCCTGCTGGGATTTGATATGTTGTTTAAATTTATTGTTACTGTAATTTTCGGCTTTATTAGTTGGTTATGCCTGCAAGTTTTTAATGACAATTGGATTTCTGAAAACGGAAAGGTTGGTGTTCACGTATTTAGGTACCATATTTCTGTCTTGCAGATTCTAGTGTATATGATACCCCGATTTCACAATAGTTTTTAATTTCATCTTATTGCTTTTGTTTTATTTCCACGTGTTTATTGGATCTGAAGTTCAAACGCAGTGATGTGTTCTTTAAATCAAATTGCGTAAGATTTTCATCCTATCCGCTCCTTCTGTCATTGGTTTCTCTGGACTATATGTAATTTCTGATATCCCAAAAATAAACTTTGTTTGATTTTAACAAAATATAAGATTGGGTTATTTTCGTCCTGAACATGCATGAAATATTTGCCACTGGACGTTAAGCAACCAACAATCAATCAATCAATATTTGCTATGCTGAGTTCAGCCATGTATAGAGATTTTGGATTTGGGCCCCGTTATCAAATTGGTCAACTTTTAGGTAATAAGGGTCCAAATTAAAACTGCTTGGTTCTTAAAAACTTAAAATCTTCGAGTTGTTTATTATTGTGATGAAATGCTAATTGATTTTTTGTAAATCATTTTTACCCAACACAAGAATATTCAGCCCAGGATTTAGCCTCAGTATATATTCATAGCATTTTATCATATGATATCGAAGTAGATTCACAAATCCGAAGACCACACAGGAGTTTAGATATACATTTTATTATCCCAAACATTGGATGAAAAGTTTATTACTGAAATTATAGGGGAAAAAAGGTAAATCCTTCAATTAAATTATATTAATATTAAAATCAATATAATCTTTTTCTTGTAGGTTAGGTAAAAATGTAATTAAATGTCCTGAGGAATGCAACACATGCCATGAAACAATATTTAAGACTTAACTTGAAGAAAACAACAAGACTTAACTTGAAGAAAACAACAATGATGAATAACAGCTAAAATGTAGATGTGTTAGTGCCATGATTATTAAAATGTTTCCAAATTCCCCAAAATCCACAGTTAGGATCAAAACAAGTGAGGAAATGAAAGTGCTCGCTTCCGGTTAAACATTTTGTAGTTTTTGACGTAGTTGAACTTTGTACAAAGTTTCCTCCGAAATGATCTTTCTAATCGTAATGCCAAATTAGAATTGGGATTGCAATTTCACGTTCCATTGAAGAAAGATGCAAGTGGGAGTGGGGAATCTGCGTACTATGGACACATTCGTGTTTTTTTTTAATTTTATTTATACGGTTCATTCATATATTTTGAAGTTTAATGTGACGTCAATATTGTAAAGATTTTGTTGAGTGCCAAACTGAATCCACCTCAGGGTGTGGGATTTTCGCTCTGTGTTGAAGACCCATTGGTGGGGTTGGACTGTTTTGAGGTCTTTGTTCGGGTTGTTGTCTCTTTTACACTTTCCCCGATTCCATTCTAAATCAAATGTACACGAAATAGTAACAAAAAAACAAGAGAACCTTCAGTGGGGATCATAAAGTATTGGAAAGGAGTGTGTACATGTGAAGCCCTAAAGTGTCCCTATAGTTGATAAAAAGTGTAATACATTTAACAAACATAATCTGCCATTACCACCCTCATTACCAAAGTTTATCAAACATCATAACTATTTTCATTCAAATTTCTTCACATGTATTTTGTTGATATGGGTATCTTCAAAGGATAGCGCAAAAATGATTAAAGCTTGCCACGGATAAGAAAAAAAATACATATACAAAGGACAACAAAGACAAGATGCATTGAACAAGTAACCTTATAAAAATGTATTCATACTATAATTCTACCTTTTATGTACAAACTATTTCATCTACGTCTACTGATAAACTACAAAAAAGTATTTAGTCAAACGATTTCATAGACACACTTTTAAATTTTACAATTTCTTCAGCTGAAAAAAACGATTTTGAAAATGTAGAGGAAGTGAAATCCTTCGGGACAACCTCCATAGGAGCATCTGTTATGGTTTCGTAATTAACCTCCATCATCAAGAATATATAAACATCACGCTCGCATATTTGAAAGGTTACCGTTAAAAATGTAAACAAACAGACTAAGAGACTGTCGGGATTTTGTTTTATTTGTATGGTAAAATAGAAATATTTTATCAGAATTAAAACTGTGCATATTTTGTTGTCAAACATACTCCTTATTTCTGTGTCCACACCACAGATGCCTTTGAAAGAGGCGCTATCTTTGCACAAATCTATTATGTTGGAAATAGCTGTACTGACATCTTTTGGCTTTGGACTACCCCAGTCTTAAGAGACTCTTTCTTATTATCTGTGAATATTCTCTTTGCTACTTTTTTACAATTGGACCATTTATCCTTAACCTCTTTGGGAGTTTTGATGGCAACTCCTAAGGCACTTGTCTGATGAGCAATGATTTTCCAAGTGTCTGCCTTTTTTTTTTGTTTGTTATTGTGTTGGTTTGTTTTGAATTCAAAATAGGATAATATTTCTCAACCAAATGTTGAACTTTCAGTTCCTCACCCCCCGGTGGATCGCTATCCTTGCCGTGGTCGGGGGGCTTGCGTGTCTCAGTGACCCCTAGAGCTATGCCAGTTGGAGCTCCGTCTCCTAGTAGGGTTACCCATGCTGGACAGGTCGAAGGGTAGAGACCAGACTAAAGTGATCCGAACATCGTACGAGTTGCCCGATGTTTTGAATAAAATAGGCTCTCCAACCCGTTGGCCGTGGGTTGCTACCCGTGTCGGTGGTTGACGAGATCCTTGCGGATGAGGGCTGTAGCCAGACTCCTTACGGTCAGAAAATACCCGGACGGACAAGACTATAGTTCAATAAGCTGCACTGGCTCCAATATCATCTAAACGGGAGGTCGGATGGACCCGGTTCGATCAATCGGCTGGTCATGTCGAGCCCTTCAGTTAATCCTCAACAATAAGCTTTCTTGTAACAATTTTCATGATATACACATGTGTTTTAAATAAAGCTATTTATATTTAGGATAACTGAAGAAGGCGATGGCTCATGGGTCAATCAAGTGGTACGCTTTCTATTTCGCTTGATGGATACGCTCTGCTTGAGTATACCATTCTTGGAACATCTGGTGCTTTCCGCAGTGGATCTTGGGTGCTAATTTTGGGGACCAGCTACGTTATACATGTTATACTTGGAGCTCGTTTTCAGCATTAGCACTTGACCCCGGCTCGCCACGGAAACACAGCATCGCCCTTGTAGGCACTCCGAGGTGGGTGGATGACAAGAATGGTGAATCTTTCTCATTTCCTATGGCACAACAAAACCAACCCTCTAAATCAGCTTTAATACATAAAAAAAGAAAATGTGATGATTCAGTGCCCTGTCAGGAAGATGACAGTTGGCCCAGATTTATTGTAATAAAAGGAACAGATGAAAAACCAATTTCCAAAATATCTCCCTTTGTGATTCACAAACAAATTCAAAGCGTTGCTGGTACTGTAAAAAAAGTTTCAAAAATGAGATCAGGCAATTTGTTGGTTGAATGTTCCAACAAAAGTCAATCAACAAATTTGCTTACACTGACAACAATTACAAACTTTCCTGTTTCTGCCTCTCCTCACAACAGTTTGAACAGCTGTAAGGGGATCATTCGAGACAGAAGTCAATACCTTGGTGACCTTACCGTGGAAGAAATCTGTGAGGAACTTTCAAGCCAAGGTGTAACTGATGTTGTTAGATTTCAAATAAAAAAGAATGGAAATATAATCAAATTAAATACATATCTTTTGACATTTAGAACTCCAACTCCTCCTCCATCTATTACTTTAGGTTGCTTCGGAATCAGAGTTGACAGGTTTATCCCTAACCCAATTCGATGCTTCACTTGTCAAAAGTTTGGTCATGGAAGCAAACAATGTCGTGGTACGCAGAGATGCTTCAAGTGTTCTGACGAAGGACACGAGGGAACAACCTGTAGCTCTGAATCTTCTAAATGCGTAAACTGTGGTGAATCCCATTTTTCATCATCTAGGGACTGCCCTGTTTACCTTAAAGAAAAAAATATTATCAAAATTAAAACAGAAAGAAACATCAGTTACCCAGAAGCTAAACAGATAGCTTCTGTTTCGAATGATCTCCTTGTTTCGAACAGACCATCGTACGCCAGCAAAGTTGTCCGCTCATTCAGTCACGAGCATACACAAACTCGCATGACCTGGCCAATTGATGCTGAGACATTTACAATGCTGCCTGTTGAAACAGAACCTAACGATAAAATATTAAATCCAAGAAAACCAACACCTTCTAAAACCAGTACTCAGTCAACTCAATCTTCCTTACAGAGCTCAATGTCATCATCTAAAAAAAATGAAAGAAAGAAATCAAATAAAAAAGATACAGTTAAATCAGACAGTTGGGGCGGTGAATCTGTCTGGGATCTTCCCAGTGACATTGATGATTCTTCCATCTCCAATAGTCCTCCTTCATCTGCATCTAATAAAACTAGTTTATCTTCTGCATCTAGTACAAAGTCTTCTAAAGCCCCGTCTCCTCTTCGTTCTCCAGAACAGAAGGATGTCCCAAAGAAGCCAGCAAATACATCCTCTCAGAAGTCTTCTGATTCGAGGTCGCGGGGTAGGGGTCGAGGCGGAGTAAAACCAGCTGCGCATGGTCCTGGAGATCGACGACTCTCCTCACACAACAGATTTTCAACACTTAACGACGAATCAGAAATGGAAATCGAAAGTGTTCCGCCACCCGAAAGATTACAATCTCAGGGTGAGCGAAATAAGAATGCTGGCAAACTCGATAGCATTCGCCCGTCTATTAACAAAACATGACTAATATCATCCAATGGAATTGCCGAGGTCTTAAAATAAATCTTCTCGAGTTAACGCTTCTAGTTCAGTCTTTTTTACCTACTGCATTTTGTCTTCAAGAAACTCATTTAAAAGAAAGTGACAATGTATCTTTAAAAGGATACAACATGTATAGCACATTTTCTAAGGTAGATGAACGTGCTGCAGGCGGATCATCCATTTTTGTGAAGGACAACGTCATTCATAGCACAGTCCAACTCACCACGGATCTGCAGGCAGTTGCAATTCGTTTATCATTAGATAAAACAATTACATTATGTTCTATATATATTCCACCCAATTCAATTATAGATAAAGCTAAACTCAAAAACCTCACTGATCAATTACCCTCACCATTTATACTTATGGGCGACTTCAATGCACACAACCCCTTGTGGGGAAGCAAGTCTCATAATATCAAAGGTAAGATCATTGAGGACTTTGTCTCTCAAGAAGGATTATGCATTTTTAATAATGGATCTAATACTTATCTTCATCCTGGAAACGGGTCTTATTCTGCTATTGATATCACTATTTGCGATCCCTCTCTTCTTCTGGATTATTCATGGCGTGTTCATGATGATCTATGTGGAAGTGATCACTTTCCAATAGTACTTGAACATCTTTTTACTTCTGTCCAACAGAGAGTACCACGTTGGAAACTTGACAAGGCGGACTGGTCCTTGTTTGAGAATCTCTGTCAAGCGGAACTTCAGTCAAAGATGTTTGAGACTGTACAAGATCCAATTTTAACTTTTAATACAGTTTTAACGTCAATTGCTGACAGAACTATTCCTAAGACCTCGGCAAATCCGAAACATCCCAGCAAATCATGGTTTGATGATGCTTGTGATCAAGCAATAGGTGACCGTAAAAAATCTAAGAGACGGTTCAATCAACAACCAACGACAGAAAACTTGAGTAATTTCCGTGTTTTTCGCGCTAAGGCACGGCGGACTTGCAGGCAAGCACGACGAACGTCTTGGAAGAAATTTGTCTCGGAGATAACATCTCGCACTCCGATGACAAAAGTATGGAACATGATACAAAAGATAAAAGGTAAAAATTCTAAAGCCACAGTTAAACATCTAAAAAATGGCAATGATTTATTAACATCTGAAAAGGATATTGCCAACAAGCTTGGTGAAACTTTTGCGAAATCTTCTTCTTCTAACAACTACAGGGAAGATTTTAAAAAAGTTAAAAAACAAAAAGAAAAAAATAAATTAAACTTTAAATCAAAAAATGGTGAAAATTATAATAAACTCTTTTCCCTTGAAGAACTTAAAACTTCTCTGTCAAAAGCCCATGATACAGCTTGTGGGCCTGATAATATTCACTACCAACTGTTAAAACACTTGCCAGATTCCTCGCTGGAAGCTCTTTTGCAGCTTATGAATAACATCTGGGAATCTGGTGATTTACCATCAATCTGGAAGCTTGCAACCGTCGTGCCTATTCCAAAACCAAGTAAAGATCACACGGATCCTATTAATTATCGGCCAATTGCTCTTACCAGTTGTGTCTGTAAAACACTAGAACGGATGGTCAATGATCGCCTTGTTTGGTTCCTGGAATCCAATGGGCTTTTAGCCAATATCCAGTGTGGATTCCGCCAAGGTCGCAGTACTCTTGACCATCTTGTTCGATTCGAATCATTTGTCCGTAATGGTTTTGCGAAAAATGAACATGTAGTGTCGGTCTTTTTCGATCTAGAAAAAGCCTATGATACTACATGGAAGTATGGTATTTTAAAAGATCTGTTTGATATGGGGTTGAAAGGCAATATGCCAAATTTTATTTCGAATTTTCTATCTAACAGACAATTTAATGTTAGAGTAAATTCAACCATGTCTGATCTGTATGATCAAGAGATGGGTGTCCCTCAGGGCAGTATTTTATCTGTTACATTATTTAGTCTTAAAATCAACAGCCTTGTTGAAGTTTTAAAAAGTAATATTGAAGGTTCATTGTATGTTGATGACTTTTTAATATGTTATAGAGCCAAAAATATGAATAACATAGAAAGACAATTACAGTTATGTCTTGGAAGAATTGAAAAATGGGCCTCGGAAAATGGGTTTAAATTTTCCACTTCAAAAACGGTCGGGATGCATTTTTGTAACAAAAGGAAATTGCATCTTGATCCAGAACTCACTTTGTACGGCAACCCAATTAAAATGGTTGATGAAACCAAATTTCTTGGGTTAATTTTCGATAAAAAGTTAACCTTTCTACCCCATATCAAAATGTTAAAATCGAAATGTTTAAAAGCACTAGATATTTTAAAAGTTGTCGGCAGCACCGACTGGGGTGCTGATCGCAACATTTTACTTAATTTATATAGATCTCTAGTTAGATCTAAACTAGATTATGGCTCTATAGTGTATGGCTCTGCAAGGAAGTCCTACATACAGATTCTCGATGCTGTGCATCATCAGGGTTTGCGTCTCTGTCTTGGCGCATTTAAAACCTCACCAGTTGAGAGTCTGTATGTAGAGGCTGATGAGCACTCACTCTCTAACAGACGTTTGAAGCTTGCACTTCAATATGCTGTCAAACTAAAAGCCTACTCAGATAATCCTGCCTACAGCTGTGTTTTTAATCCAATTTATGAAGATATTTTTGCAAAACATGAAAATAAAATTCCTCCGTAAGGTATACGTTTAAAACCACATTTAGCTTCTTTTGATTTAAAATCTGTTGCTCAAGTTGAAACTTGCAAATGTCCTCCATGGGAACTTCCCAAACCAAAAATGATATTTGATCTCCGTGAACACAATAAAAATAAAACAAATCCTCTTTTAATTCAGCAACACTATGCTGAAATCAAAGCCAATTATTCAGATTTTTCAACTGTCTATACTGATGGATCAAAAGATGGTGACAGAGTTGCATCTGCTGCTGTCTTCAGGGACAGAGCTGCAACTCTCCGTTTGCCATCTGATGCATCGATCTTTACTGCTGAAGCAGAAGCAATAATTTTGGCTTTGAAATTTATTGCTTCTTCAGATAAATCCAAATTTATTATATGTTCTGATTCACTTTCATGCTTACAAGCTATACAAAATACTAAAATTAAAAACCCAACAATTCTCAAAATTTTATATGTAATGAGGAATTTAAAAATTCTTCTTAAAGAAATATTATTTCTATGGGTGCCGAGTCATGTTGGAATCCTTGGAAACACAGCTGTAGATCTTGAGGCAAAGAATGCCCTGGGTGACCCTTTATCTAACTGTGATATACCATATACCGATTTTAAATCTAATATTAGAGAATAAGTTTTTAATATATTGAAAAATGAATGGAGTAAAAAAGATGGTAATAAATTACATGAAATTAAACCTAATTTATGTAAACCTTTCAATAATTTTATGTGCAGAAAAGATCAGTGTGTTATTTCTAGATGTCGTATTGGTCATACTAGAATAACACACGAATATCTTTTAAAAAATGAAGTAGAACCACAATGTATACCTTGTAACTGCAAGTATACTATTAAACATGTTTTAATCAATTGTATTGACTTTGCTGATATTCGTAAGAAGCATTTCAATGTCAATAATATGTATGATTTATTTAATAATGTTTCATTTACAAATATTGTTTCATTTTTAAAAGAAGTTGGAATATATTCTAAAATATAAAAATGTTATTATATTTAAAACGATTTTAAATTTTATCACGTTATCTTAATGTTCATTTTTATTTGTAAATAATCAATTTGCTATAATCTAGAATTTTAGTTTATTGAAGGACCTTTTGTCTGATTTTAAGAATATGCTTTAAATTGTAAAAAATATTCGAATTAGCTCTCGCCGCGATATAGCCTTGTTGTGCTAATGCGGCGTAAAGCAACCAACAATCAATCAATCAATTCAGTTCCTCATCTTTGCTGAAATAAGGTTTTTTTAACCTTTTTTTGTCTGAGGTGTGTTTCTGCCATATTGATTTCTTGCTGTCACAGGAAATAATACATAGGAATAATGCATTGTGGGAACATAAATCATCAGTTAAATTTAACCCCTGGTTAAAATTTTTTTAACCAACGGTTAAATGATTTAACCCTGGGTTATATTTAACAGAGGGTGAAATTTAACCAAGTGATGAACAACCGATGAAATAGTGACAGCATACTGATGCACAAAAGTAACTACTATTGGTAATTATATTTATTATATAAGTTATTAGGGTTGGTCTCCTGAGCAGACATCACAAATCTTCTCTTTCTCTTGTGAGTAGGTTAATCAATTCGTATTTGGAACAATCAGCGTGTAACAAAAAATGAGCAATATCCGCAACTGGTGTAGATTCTGAAAAAAAAATAAAAATAAAATTTATCTCCTTCAGAAAAAAATGACAAAAGTATACATTTTGATTATTAATCTTTATTCAGAAATGTAATATTTAATTCAAAATAATTAAATATGCAATTTAATGGTGTGTTAATCAACTGACCTTATTTGCCGTCTACACAAAATAATTGTTTTCTCGGATGGCTCCTGCTGTGATACATTTCTGATTGAGGTAGTTAGAGCTTTTAGATGGCAGATGTAGAAAGTCCACTGTAAGTTCAAACTTTCTTTAAACTTTGTTTTTCAATTATAAAAATTGTGATTACAGCCACACATTTTTATAAGGTTTTTGTTTCAAACATAAAAACAACACCGGTGTACAGTTTCATGATACATGTATCAAATGTTCGACAACAATGTACTTTAATTGGCCATACATACAAAAACTTGATGGCATCTTTATGACTTAATTAGCATCAGAGACGCCCATCCATATGAGATTGGGTCTTTTAACTCGGCCCCGTATGGTAAGTCTCCCATTTTTAATTGCTTTCTTTTTAGAAATGGATGGCACCGCTTGTTTTTTTGAACTGACTTAAATTCGGCCAAATTATAGCTGTTTTCAGTTTTTTCGAGGTAATTAGTCGGTAAAATGGCGAACAAGAAATGATATACAGTAATACAACAACATAGGTCAGTTGATCACCGATATGCCCAAAGACAAGTTCAGAGTAGATGAATTAAAACCTTTCTGTGACAATAGCAACATGGCGGCAATTCCAAGTTGTATCAATGAACCTGATGAATTTCGTTCAACAAATAACCAACAGGATCTACAGTGTTCTCCTTTTTTTACCCCCCAAGGGTGACTGGGGAATAGAAGTATGGTCACCATTGGTCTTCCTCCGACCGGCAGTAAAACCCGTGCTAAAGTGGGGCGTCCGTTTGGCTGTGCGGGATGTACAAATTTGCAGCCACGTCCGGTCAGAATGGGGACGTTAAATCCGATGCCTCGTGTAAAGAGAGTGCCACGCTCTTTGCACGTTAAGAACCCTTGCAACAACTCTTTGAGGGGTCCGTAGGTGACCTGTTGCAAGGCTAAATTTCTGTCCCTATCCAATATACCCTCATTTCCCGTGGCAGTCTAAATTTCTCTGACCTTAATCCCTTTATCTTATACAGAACCTACCTATTGTATTTATTGTGAACTTGTTCTCGTCCTGAATATGCATGAAATATTTGCCACTGGACGTTAAGCAACCAACAATCAATCAATCAATCTCCTTTTTTTACTAAGGTAAGGTGGGTGTTTTGTAAAAAAAAACACTTGCAACCGGGTGATTTTGTTTTAAATATTTTCAACCAGGTTGATTTTTTTTACTGTGGGTGGGGGTCATAAAAAAAGGATTAGTATTGTATTCACATTTAATAGAATTGAACCATCTTTTTTGCTATCACTGCTAGCCATTCATTTGACAAATTAGTTTTGTGCATTTCGGAAAGCAGTTACTGGTCCTGTTTCTCGCTTTAGTGCTGTATTTTTGGCACACAAAACAGTAATATCCTTATGTGACGATTAGCCATTTAAAGTCCTGTACATGTTTATCAGGTTGGGAACAACCCTTCAAATGAGGGATAACCTCTAAATATAATGACTATCCCTTTTATGAGGGGTACATTTCAAGAGGTACAAATGAGCACATATTAAATTCATTTACAGAAACCTTTCCCATAGAACTATACATCTATTTGGTATGTAATGGTCAAAACATGTCAACATTTTCAACAATACTATGTTGAGGTTATTTGTGTTATTGTGTATCAAAACATACACTAGGTAGGTCCGCTTATAGAGATCTGCCGGTCGGAAAATGAGGATGTTTTGGATAGGAACATCATTTTAGCCTTGCAACAAGCCACTCGCTAAGCTTAACAATCATATCTTCACGAGGCATCGAATTTAACGATCCAATTATGGCCGGATGTGCTTCTCGCGCATTCGAACGGGCGTCCTACTTTCGATCTAATTAATTTAGACAATGTTCCACAAAGTTTCCCTAAGTTGAACATTCAACATTATTTAATTGCACAACTTTCTATAAATACTACAAACATGTAAAAAAACAATGATATAAAGGAATACTGTCTGGAACACATAATGGCCCTCCGCTTTAGTAGGAAGGGCATACAAATTAACGTGTATTCAGTGCATCAAATGTAATTTTAAAAAAAATGAAACACTCAACAACAAGAAAAATTATAATATATTTTAACAAGTCATAACAGTTCAGTAATTTGAAAATCTCTGATCCTTTTTTCTTATCATGAAATCAGGAAACAAGTCTTTGAAATCCCTGTCTGTAAGAGATATGAAGATATGCCCATTAATTTTGTTTTCTAAAAAGAAATCATATTTTTTTGAAGAAAACAATATTTTTGTTTTATTGTCTTGTTTAATACACGTATTGTGTATTCAAAATGGTTTGTAGACCTCTGTTTTCACTGTCTAATTTGCTGTATTGTATTAAATCAATTCTTTGTCTACAATGGTGTGCATGTATATGTAAATGTACTTACCTATTGCTACATAGATGATTATTTGTATATTGGTTGATTACGGCCCCCAAGTAATTGCTTCTTGATTGGGACAGTTTATTGTGCAAGCATCTGTGGTAATTGATTGCTGTTTTGGTTGTGTATTATCAGTTAGTGTCCCATCTTTTGTTGAAAATATGGTCATATTTATTTTACAGTGGTTGCTGAAGTTGTTCGGAAAATAATTTCCAGTAAACAAATATTAAAAATCATTGCAATTTTACCCTCAAATGATCCCTTTGCAAAATTGTGATATACAAATCCTCAGTGTTGAAAAAATCATTATAAAATGACTGAACAACCGGACTTCTACGAGGATTATAGAAAAATTTTAAATAATTTCAAATCCTCAACACCTCTTTTTATACATGTTCTTTGTTGTACTTCTAAGAATGAATATAACTTTTACTCATTGTGTATGTGTGATCTTGAATTGTTAGTAAGTTTTGTATATTTTAAACTTGTTTCATTTCTGGTTCTGTCTTTCTAAATCCTATCAAATGTCCATTTACAAGTAACTGATGCCTTTATCCAACCTAAGAAATTTTACAAATGAAAGGATGTTAGTTACTATACTAAGAATACCTTTATCATCGATTACAAATATTTCTTTCAGGTAGTCGGTTGTACACAAGTCATTTTGTCTTCCCTTACAAGGCTTAGTTGGAAGTGCATATCCTATAAATGCCCCATGCTATACAAGAATCATTTATCAATTTATCTCTTACTTGGTTTATCATGACAAAAATAATACTAATCTTTGATATAATTCTTAGTAAACTTTTTATTATTAGTTCAACCAAAGTCTACAATGAAAACTTTAACTATTGTTTTGAATTTATTTTAATGGTCTTGTTAACTGCCCTTACTGCTAAATTTAACAATTGTCAATATGTAAGCATGACTTGAATAAGGAAAGACAAAACTATAAAGTTTAATGATACGCAGATCAATGGTTTGCTTTTCAATGTAATTATAGGTTATCGTCTCAATAAAAACCACCCAAAATGTCTTCTTTATCAAACAGTGCATATATGGTTTTGGTTTTAACATTAGGCCATAACATCTAGTAAAAACTATGTCAAATTATCTATAAAGAAAGTGACTGATTTGAGGTTACATTTTTTACAATTATCTTTAAAAAGTGGTCGAATCTTGCAAATCTTAATATAATTATCAGTCAACAATATGACCGATTTAAGGTTACATATAATACAATAATCTATAAAAGATGACCGATTTATGGTTACATCTGATAGAAATATCTATAAAGCATGACAGATTTAGGTTACATCTAAGGAAATAATCTATTAACAGTGGTCATTGATTTAAAGTTATATTTACTAAAATTATAAAATATGATTGATTTCAGGTTACATCTAGTAAAAACTATGTCAAATTATCTTTAAAGAAAGTGACTGATTTGAGGTCACATGTTATACAATTATCTTTAAACAGTAATCGAATCTTGTAAATCTTAATATTATTATCAGTCAACAATATGACCTATTTAAGGTTACATCTAATACAATTCTCTATAAAAGATAACCGATTTAAGGTTTCATCTAATACAATTATCGATAAAAGTATTGTCGATTTAATGTCACATATAATACAATATTCAAGAAACACTAGTTGAATTTCACCAAAAACATTATAAAATAATCAAGAAAATGACCGATTCAAGGTCACATTTAATACAATTATCTTTAAAAAGTATTAGAATCTTGCAAAAAATACTATAATTATAAATCAAGAATATGGCCGATTTGAATTTACATCTAATACAATTATATAAAAAAAAATGATCAAATTCATTGTAAAATGAAATCAAAATACCGAAAGGGAAAGTTGCCGATTAAAGATTACATCTTCAACAATTATCTCGAAAAAAATGACAAATTTTAGGTAACTTTAATGCAATTATCCTTAAAAAGTGGTCGAATCTTGTAAAATTAAAGATAATTTTCAGTCAAAAATATGACCGATTTATGGTTACATCTGATTAAATTATCTATAAAACATGACCGATTAAGGTTACATCTAAGGCAATAGTCTATAAACAGTGGTCATTGATTTAAAGTTATATTTACTAAAATTATAAAATATGATTGATTTCAGGTTACATCTAGTTAATAATATATTTAAAGTGGTCGAATCTTGTCAGATGTAATATAGTTATCAATAAAAATGGCCGATTCAAGGTTACGTCTAATACAATTATCTTTAAAAAGTCGTCGATTTAAGATTAAATCTACTACAATACTTAAAACAAAGTTGTAGAATTTATTGTTAAAGTGGCCGTAGTCGAATCTTGTCAAATGTAATATAGTTATCAATAAAAATGGTCGATTCAAGGTTGCGTCTAATACAATTATATATAAAAAGTTGTCGATTTAAGATTAAATCTACTACAATAATTAAAAAAAAGTTGTAGAATTTATTGTAAAATACTATGTCAAATTATCTATAAAGAAAATGACTGATTTGAGGTTACATTTTATACAATGATGTTTAAAAAGTGGTCGGATCTTGTAAATCTTAATATAATTATCAGTGAACAATATGACCAATTTAAGGTTACATCTTATACAATAATCTTTAAAAGATGACAGATTTAAGGTTACATCTAATACAATTATCGATAAAAGCATTGTCGATTTAATGTTACATCTAATACAATAATCAAGAAACACTAGTTGAATTTCATCAAAAACATTTGAAAATAATCAAATAAGAAAGTGACCGAATCAAGGTCACATTTAATACAATTATCTTAAAAAAGTATTCGAATCTTGTAAAAAATACTATTATCATAAATCAAGAATATGGCCGATTTGAAGTCACAACTTATACAATTAATTCAAAAAAAATGATCAAATATATTGTAAAATGTAATTAAAATACCAAAAGTGAAAGTTGCCGATAAAAGGTTACCTCTTAAACATTGATCTAACAAAAAATGACCACTAAAAGGTAATTTTAATGCAATTTTCTTAAAAAAGTTGTCGAATCTTGTAAAGTAAAAATACTTTTCAGTCAAAGTATGACCGATTTATGGTTACATCTGATACAAATATCTATAAAGCATGACAGATTTAGGTTACATCTAAGGAAATAATCTATAAACAGTGGTCATTGATTTAAAGTTATATTTACTAAAATTATAAAATATGATTGATTTCAGGTTACATCTAGTAAAAACTATGTCAAATTATCTATAAAGAAAGTGACTGATTTGAGGTTACATTTTTTACAATTATCTTTAAAAAGTGGTCGAATCTTGCAAATCTTAATATAATTATCAGTCAACAATATGACCGATTTAAGGTTACATATAATACAATAATCTATAAAAGATGACCGATTTATGGTTATATCTGATACAAATATCTATAAAGCATGACAGATTTAGGTTACATCTAAGGAAATAATCTATAAACAGTGGTCATTGATTTAAAGTTATATTTACTAAAATTATAAAATATGATTGATTTCAGGTTACATCTAGTAAAAACTATGTCAAATTATCTATAAAGAAAGTGACTGATTTGAGGTTACATTTTTTACAATTATCTTTAAAAAGTGGTCGAATCTTGCAAATCTTAATATAATTATCAGTCAACAATATGACCGATTTAAGGTTACATATAATACAATAATCTATAAAAGATGACCGATTTATGGTTACATCTGATAGAAATATCTATAAAGCATGACAGATTTAGGTTACATCTAAGGAAATAATCTATAAACAGTGGTCATTGATTTAAAGTTATATTTACTAAAATTATAAAATATGATTGATTTCAGGTTACATCTAGTAAAAACTATGTCAAATTATCTATAAAGAAAGTGACTGATTTGAGGTCACATGTTATACAATTATCTTTAAACAGTAATCGAATCTTGTAAATCTTAATATTATTATCAGTCAACAATATGACCTATTTAAGGTTACATCTAATACAATTCTCTATAAAAGAGAACCGATTTAAGGTTTCATCTAATACAATTATCAATAAAAGTATTGTCGATTTAATGTCACATATAATACAATATTCAAGAAACACTAGTTGATTTTCACCAAAAACATTATAAAATAATCAAGAAAATGACCGATTCAAGGTCACATTTAATACAATTATCTTTAAAAAGTATTAGAATCTTGCAAAAAATACTATAATTATAAATCAAGAATATGGCCGATTTGAAGTTACATCTAATACAATTATATAAAAAAACTGATCAAATTCATTGTAAAATGAAATCAAAATACCGAAAGGGAAAGTTGCCGATTAAAGATTACATCTTCAACAATTATCTCGAAAAAAATGACAAATTTTAGGTAACTTTAATGCAATTATCCTTAAAAAGTGTATGGCCGATTTGAAGTCACAACTTATACAATTAATTAAAAAAAAATGATCAAATATATTGTAAAATGTAATTAAAATACCAAAAGTGAAAGTTGCCGATAAAAGGTTACCTCTTAAACATTGATCTAACAAAAAATGACCACTAAAAGGTAATTTTAATGCAATTTTCTTAAAAAAGTTGTCGAATCTTGTAAAGTAAAAATACTTTTCAGTCAAAGTATGACCGATTTATGGTTACATCTGATACAAATATCTATAAAGCATGACAGATTTAGGTTACATCTAAGGAAATAATCTATAAACAGTGGTCATTGATTTAAAGTTATATTTACTAAAATTATAAAATATGATTGATTTCAGGTTACATCTAGTAAAAACTATGTCAAATTATCTATAAAGAAAGTGACTGATTTGAGGTTACATTTTTTACAATTATCTTTAAAAAGTGGTCGAATCTTGCAAACCTTAATATAATTATCAGTCAACAATATGACCGATTTAAGGTTACATATAATACAATAATCTATAAAAGATGACCGATTTATGGTTATATCTGATACAAATATCTATAAAGCATGACAGATTTAGGTTACATCTAAGGAAATAATCTATAAACAGTGGTCATTGATTTAAAGTTATATTTACTAAAATTATAAAATATGATTGATTTCAGGTTACATCTAGTAAAAACTATGTCAAATTATCTATAAAGAAAGTGACTGATTTGAGGTCACATGTTATACAATTATCTTTAAACAGTAATCGAATCTTGTAAATCTTAATATTATTATCAGTCAACAATATGACCTATTTAAGGTTACATCTAATACAATTCTCTATAAAAGAGAACCGATTTAAGGTTTCATCTAATACAATTATCGATAAAAGTATTGTCGATTTAATGTCACATATAATACAATATTCAAGAAATACTAGTTGATTTTCACCAAAAACATTATAAAATAATCAAGAAAGTGACCGATTCAAGGTCACATTTAATACAATTATCTTTAAAAAGTATTAGAATCTTGCAAAAAATACTATAATTATAAATCAAGAATATGGCCGATTTGAAGTTACATCTAATACAATTATATAAAAAAACTGATCAAATTCATTGTAAAATGAAATCAAAATACCGAAAGGGAAAGTTGCCGATTAAAGATTACATCTTCAACAATTATCTCGAAAAAAATGACAAATTTTAGGTAACTTTAATGCAATTATCCTTAAAAAGTGGTCGAATCTTGTAAAATTAAAGATAATTTTCAGTCAAAAATATGACCGATTTATGGTTACATCTGATTCAATTATCTATAAAACCTGACAGATTAAGGTTACATCTAAGGCAATAGTTTATCAACAGTGGTCATTGATTTAAAGTTATATTAACTAAAATTATAAAATATGATTGATTTCAGGTTACATCTAGTTAATAATATATTTAAAGTGGTCGAATCTTGTCAGATGTAATATAGTTATCAATAAAAATGGCCGATTCAAGGTTACGTCTAATACAATTATCTTTAAAAAGTCGTCGATTTAAGATTAAATCTACTACAATAATTAAAACAAAGTTGTAGAATTTATGTTAAAGTGGGTCGTACTCGAATCTTGTCAAATGTAATATAGTTATCATTAAAATTGCCGATTCAAGGTTAAGTCTAATACAATTATATTTAAAAAGTTGTCGATTTAAGATTAAATCTACTACAATAATTAAAAAAAAGTTGTAGAATTTATTGTAAAAAACTATGTCAAATTATCTATAAAGAAAATGACTGATTTGAGGTTACATTTTATACAATGATGTTTAAAAAGCGGTCGAATCTTGTAAATCTTAATATAATTATCAGTTAACAATATGACCGACTTAAGGTTACATCTAATACAATAATCTTTAGAAGATGACAGATTTAAGGTTACATCTAATACAATTATCGATAAAAGCATTGTCGATTTAATGTTACATCTAATACAATAATCAAGAAACGCTAGTTGAATTTCATCAAAAACATTGGAAAATAATCAAATAAGAAAGTGACCGATTCAAGGTCACATTTAATACAATTATCTTAAAAAAGTATTCGAATCTTGTTAAAAATACTATTATCATAAATCAAGAATATAGCCGATTTGAAGTCACAACTTATACAATTGTTTTAAAAAAATGATCAAATTCATTGTAAAATGTAATTAAAATACCAAAAGTAAAAGTTGCCGATAAAAGGTTACCTCTTAAACATTGATCTAAAAAAAAATGACCACTTAAAGGTAATTTTAATGCAATTATCTTTAAAAAGTGGTCGAATCTTGCAAATCTTAATATAATTATCAGTCAACAATATGACCGATTTAAGGTTACATATAATACAATAATCTATAAAAGATGACCGATTTATGATTATATCTGATACAAATATCTATAAAGCATGACAGATTTAGGTTACATCTAAGGAAATAATCTATGAACAGTGGTCATTGATTTAAAGTTATATTTACTAAAATTATAAAATATGATTGATTTCAGGTTACATCTAGTAAAAACTATGTCAAATTATCTATAAAGAAAGTGACTGATTTGAGGTTACATTTTTTACAATTATCTTTAAAAATTGGTCGAATCTTGCAAATCTTAATATAATTATCAGTCAACAATATGACCGATTTAAGGTTACATATAATACAATAATCTATTAAAGATGACCGATTTATGGTTACATCTGATACAAATATCTATAAAGCATGACAGATTTAGGTTACATCTAAGGAAATAATCTATAAACAGTGGTCATTGATTTAAAGTTATATTTACTAAAATTATAAAATATGATTGATTTCAGGTTACATCTAGTAAAAACTATGTCAAATTATCTATAAAGAAAGTGACCGATTTAAGGTTACATATAATACAATAATCTATAAAAGATGACCGATTTATGGTTACATCTGATACAAATATCTATAAAGCATGACAGATTTAGGTTACATCTAAGGAAATAATCTATAAACAGTGGTCATTGATTTAAAGTTATATTTACTAAAATTATAAAATATGATTGATTTCAGGTTACATCTAGTAAAAACTATGTCAAATTATCTTTAAAGAAAGTGACTGATTTGAGGTCACATGTTATACAATTATCTTTAAACAGTAATCGAATCTTGTAAATCTTAATATTATTATCAGTCAACAATATGACCTATTTAAGGTTACATCTAATACAATTCTCTATAAAAGATAACAGATTTAAGGTTTCATCTAATACAATTATCGATAAAAGTATTGTCGATTTAATGTCACATATAATACAATATTCAAGAAACACTAGTTGAATTTCACCAAAAAACATTATAAAATAACCAAGAAAGTGACCGATTCAAGATCACATTTAATACAATTATCTTTAAAAAGTATTAGAATCTTGCAAAAAATACTATAATTATAAATCAAGAATATGGCCGATTTGAAGTTACATCTAATACAATTATATAAAAAAAAATGATCAAATTCATTGTAAAATGAAATCAAAATACCGAAAGGGAAAGTTGCCGATTAAAGATTACATCTTCAACAATTATCTCGAAAAAAATGACCAATTTTAGGTAACTTTAATGCAATTATCCTTAAAAAGTGGTCGAATCTTGTAAAATTAAAGATAATTTTCAGTCAAAAATATGACCGATTTATGGTTACATCTGATTAAATTATCTATAAAACATGACCGATTAAGATTACATCTAAGGCAATAGTCTATAAACAGTGGTCATTGATTTAAAGTTATATTTACTAAAATTATAAAATATGATTGATTTCAGGTTACATCTAGTTAATAATATATTTAAATTGGTCGAATCTTGTCAGATGTAATATAGTTATCAATAAAAATGGCCGATTCAAGGTTACGTCTAATACAATTATCTTTAAAAAGTCGTCGATTTAAGATTAAATCTACTATAATACTTAAAACAAAGTTGTAGAATTTATTGTTAAAGTGGCCGTAGTCGAATCTTGTCAAAAGTAATATAGTTATCAATAAAAATGGCCGATTCAAGGTTACGTCTAATACAATTATCTTTAAAAAGTTGTCGATTTAAGATTAAATCTACTACAATAACTAAAAAAAAGTTGTAAAATTTTTTGAAAAAAAATGTCAAATTATCTATAAAGAAAGTGACTGATTTATGGTTACCTGTTATACAATTATCTTTAAAAAGTGGTCGAATCTTGTAAATCTTAATATAATTATCAGTCAAAATTATGACCGATTTAAGGTTACATCTAATACAATTCTCTATAAAAGATGACCGATTTAAGGTTACATCTAATACAATTATCGATAAAAGTATTGTCGATTTAATGTTACATCTAATACAATAATCAAGAAACACTAGTTGAATTTCATCAAAAACATTAGAAAATAATCAAATAAGAAAGTGACCGATTCAAGGTCACATTTAATACAATTATCTTTAAAAAGTATTCGAATCTTGCAAAAAATACTATAATTATAAATCAAGAATATGGCCGATTTGAAGTTACATCTAATACAATTATATAAAAAAAAATGATCAAATTCATTGTAAAATGTAATCAAAATACAGAAAGGGAAAGTTGCCGATTAAAGATTACATCTTCAACAATTATCTCGAAAAAAAATGACCAATTTTAGGTAACTTTAATGCAATTATCTTTAAAATGTGGTCGAATCTTGTATCTAAGGTAATAAACTATAAAAAGTGGTCATTGATTTAAAGTTATTTCTACTGAAATTAATAAATATGATTGATTTCAGGTTACATCTAGTTAATAATATATTTAAAGTGGTCGAATCTTGTCAGATGTAATATAGTTATCAATAAAAATGCCCGATTCAAGGTTACGTCTAATACAATTATCTTTAAAAAGTCGTCGATTTAAGATTAAATCTACTACAATAATTAAAACAAAGTTGTAGAATTTATTGTTAAAGTGGTCGTACTCGAATCTTGTCAAATGTAATATAGTTATCATTAAAATGGCCGATTCAAGGTTACGTATAATACAATTATATATAAAAAGTTGTCGATTTAAGATTAAATCTACTACAATAATTAAAAAAAAAGTTGTAGAATTTATTGTAAAAAACTATGTCAAATTATCTATAAAGAAAATGACTGATTTGAGGTTACATTTTATACAATGATGTTTAAAAAGTGGTCGAATCTTGTAAATCTTAATATAATTATCAGTTAACAATATGACCGATTTAAGGTTACATCTAATACAATAATCTTTAGAAGATGACAGATTTAAGGTTACATCTAATACAATTATCGATAAAAGCATTGTCGATTTAATGTTACATCTAATACAATAATCAAGAAACACTAGTTGAATTTCATCAAAAACATTGGAAAATAATCAAATAAGAAAGTGACCGATTCAAGGTCACATTTAATACAATTATCTTTAAAAAGTATTAGAATCTTTCAAAAAATACTATAATTATAAATCAAGAATATGGCCGATTTGAAGTTACATCTAATACAATTATATAAAAAAAAAATGATCAAATTCATTGTAAAATGAAATCAAAATACCGAAAGGGAAAGTTGCCGATTAAAGATTACATCTTCAACAATTATCTCCAAAAAAAAGACCAAATTTAGGTAACTTTAATGCAATTATCTTTAAAAAGTGGTCGAGTCTTGTAAAATTAAAGATACTTTTCAGTCAAAGTATGACCGATTTATGGTTACATCTGATACAAATATCTATAAAGCATGACAGATTTAGGTTACATCTAAGGAAATAATCTATAAACAGTGGTCATTGATTTAAAGTTATATTTACTAAAATTATAAAATATGATTAATTTTAGAATACATCTAGTAAAAACTATGTCAAATTATCTATAAAGAAAGTGACTGATTTGAGGTTACATTTTTTACAATTATCTTTAAAAAGTGGTCGAATCTTGCAAATCTTAATATAATTATCAGTCAACAATATGACCGATTTAAGGTTACATATAATACAATAATCTATAAAAGATGACCGATTTAGGTTACATCTAAGGCAATCATCTATAAAAAGTGGTCATTGATTTAAAGTTATATTTACTAAAATAATCAAATATTATTTTCAGGTTACATCTAGTAAATAATCTATTTAAAGTGGTCGTGGTCGAATCTTGTCAAATGTAATATAGTTATAAATAAAAAAGGCCGAATCAATGTTACTTCTTGTACAATTATCTATAAAAAGTTGTCGATTTAAGGTTAAATCTACTACAATAATCGAAAAAAAAGTTGTAGAATTTATTGACAAATACTATGTCAAATTATCTTTAAAGAAAGTGACTGATTTGAGGTCACATGTTATACAATTATCTTTAAACAGTGGGCGAATCTTGTAAATCTTAATATTATTATCAGTCAACAATATGACCTATTTAAGGTTACATCTAATACAATTCTCTATAAAAGATAACCGATTTAAGGTTTCATCTAATACAAATATCGATAAAAGTATTGTCGATTTAATGTCACATATAATACAATATTCAAGAAACACTAGTTGAAATTCACCAAAAACATTATAAAATAATCAAGAAAGTGACCGATTCAAGGTCACATTTAATACAATTATCTTTAAAAAGTATTAGAATCTTTCAAAAAATACTATAATTATAAATCAAGAATATGGCCGATTTGAAGTTACATCTAATACAATTATATAAAAAAAAATGATCAAATTCATTGTAAAATGAAATCAAAATACCGAAAGGGAAAGTTGCCGATTAAAGATTACATCTTCAACAATTATCTCCAAAAAAAAGACCAATTTTAGGTAACTTTAATGCAATTATCTTTAAAAAGTGGTCGAGTCTTGTAAAATTAAAGATAATTTTGAGTCAAAAATATGACCGATTTATGGTTACATCTGATTAAATTATCTATAAAAGATGACCGATTAAGGTTACATCTAAGGCAATAGTCTATAAACAGTGGCCATTGATTTAAAGTTATATTTACTAAAATTATAAAATATGATTGATTTCAGGTTACATCTAGTTAATAATATATTTAAAGTGGTCGAATCTTGTCAGATGTAATATAGTTATCAATAAAAATGGCCGATTCAAGGTTACGTCTAATACAATTATCTTTAAAAAGTCGTCGATTTAAGATTAAATCTACTACAATACTTAAAACAAAGTTGTAGAATTTATTGTTAAAGTGGTCGTAGTCGAATCTTGTCAAATGTAATATAGTTATCAATAAAAATGGCTGATTCAAGGTTACGTCTAATACAATTATCTTTAAAAAGTTGTCGATTTAAGATTAAATCTACTACAATAATTAAAAAAAAGTTGTAGAATTTATTGAAAAAAAATGTCAAATTATCTATAAAGAAAGTGACTGATTTAAGGTTACCTGTTATACAATTATCTTTAAAAAGTGGTCGAATCTTGTAAATCTTAATATAATTATCAGTCAAGATTTTGACCGGTTTAAGGTTACATCTAATACAATTCTCTATAAAAAATGACCGATTTAAGGTTACATCTAATACAATTATCGATAAAAGTATTGTCGATTTAATGTTACATCTAATACAATAATCAAGAAACACTAGTTGAATTTCATCGAAAACATTAGAAAATAATCAAAAAAGAAAGTGACCGATTCAAGGTCACATTTAAGACATTTATCTTTAAAAAGTATTCGAACCTTGCAAAAAATACTATAATTATAAATCAAGAATATGGCCGATTTGAAGTTACATCTAATACAATTATATAAAAAAAAATGATCAAATTCATTGTAATATGTAATCAAAATACCAAAAGGGAAAGTTGCCGATTAAAGATTACATCTTCAACAATTATCTCGAAAAAAAATGACCAATTTTAGGTAACTTTAATGCAATTATCTTTAAAATGTGGTCGAATCTTGTAAAAATAAAGATAATTTTCAGTCAAAAATATGACCGATTTATGGTTACATCTGATTCAATTATCTATAAAACATGACAGATTAAGGTTACATCTAAGGCAATAGTCTATAAACAGTGGTCATTGATTTAAAGTTATATTAACTAAAATTATAAAATATGATTGATTTCAGGTTACATCTAGTTAATAATATATTTAAAGTGGTCGAATCTTGTCAAATGTAATATAGTTATCAATAGAAATGGCCGACTCAAGGTTGCGTCTAATACAATTATCTATAAAAAGTTGTCGATTTAAGGTTAAATCTACTACAATAATTGAAAAAAAGTTGTACAATTTATTGAAAAAACTCTGTCAAATTTTTTATAAAGAAAGTGACTGAATTGAGGTCACATGTTATACAATTATCTTTAAAAAGTGGTCGAATCTTGTAAATCTTAATATAATTATCAGTCAACAATATGACCGATCTAAGGTTACATCTAATACAATTATCGATAAAAGGTATTGTCGACTTAATGTTACATCTTATACAATAATCAAGAAACACTAGTTGAATTTCATCAAAAACATTGTAAAATAATCAAAAAAAAAGAGTGATAGATTCAAGGTCACATTTAATATAATTATCTTTAAAAAGTATTTGAATCTTGCAAAAAATACTATAATTATAAATCTAGAATATGGCCGATTTGAAGTTAAATCTAATACAATTATTAAAAAAAAAAAGATCAAATTCATTGTAAAATGTAACATAAATAACACAAAGGGAAAGTTGCCGATTAAAGATTACATCTGAAACAATTATTTCGGAAAAAAAATGACAACTTTTAGGTAACTTTAATGCAATTATCCTTAAAAATTAGTCGTTACTTGTAAAAATAAAGATAATTTTCAGTCAAAAATATGGCCGATTTATGGTTGCATCTGATGCAATTATCTATAAAACATGACCGATTTAGGTTACATCTAAGGTAATAAACTATAAAAAGTGGTCATTGATTTAAAGTTATTTCTACTGAAATTAATAAATATGATTGATTTCAGGTTACGTCTAGTAAATAATATATTTAAAGTGGTCGAATCTTGTCAGATGTAATATAGTTATCAATAAAAATGGCCGATTCAAAGTTACGTCTAATACAATTATCTTTAAAAAGTCGTCGATTTAAGATTAAATCTACTACAATAATTAAAACAAAGTTGTAGAATTTATTGTTAAAGTGGTCGTAGTCGAATCTTGTCAAATGTAATATATTTATCAATAAAAATGGCCGATTCAAGGTTACGTCTAATACAATTATATATAAAAAGTTGTCGATTTAAGATTAAATCTACTACAATAATTAAAAAAAAAGTTGTAGAATTTATTGTAAAAAACTATGTCAAATTATCTATAAAGAAAATGACTGATTTGAGGTTACATTTTATACAATGATGTTTAAAAAGTGGTCGAATCTTGTAAATCTTAATATAATTATCAGTTAACAATATGACCGATTTAAGGTTACATCTAATACAATAATCTTTAGAAGATGACAGATTTAAGGTTACATCTAATACAATTATCGATAAAAGCATTGTCGATTTAATGTTACATCTAATACAATAATCAAGAAACACTAGTTGAATTTCATCAAAAACATTGGAAAATAATCAAATAAGAAAGTGACCGATTGAAGGTCACATTTAATACAATTATCTTAAAAAAGTATTCGAATTTTGTTAAAAATACTATTATCATAAATCAAGAATATGGCCGATTTGAAGTCACAACTTATACAATTGTTTTAAAAAAATGATCAAATTCATTGTAAAATGTAATTAAAATACCAAAAGTGAAAGTTGCCGATGAACGGTTACATCTTAAACATTGATCTAAAAAAAAAATGACCACTTAAAGGTAATTTTAATGCAATTTTCTTTAAAAAGTTGTCGAATCTTGTAAAGTAAAAATACTTTTCAGTCAAAGTATGACCGATTTATGGTTACATCTGATACAAATATCTATAAAGCATGACAGATTTAGGTTACATCTAAGGAAATAATCTATAAACAGTGGTCATTGATTTAAAGTTATATTTACTAAAATTATAAAATATGATTAATTTTAGAATACATCTAGTAAAAACTATGTCAAATTATCTATAAAGAAAGTGACTGATTTGAGGTTACATTTTTTACAATTATCTTTAAAAAGTGGTCGAATCTTGCAAATCTTAATATAATTATCAGTCAACAATATGACCGATTTAAGGTTACATATAATACAATAATCTATAAAAGATGACCGATTTAGGTTACATCTAAGGCAATCATCTATAAAACGTGGTCATTGATTTAAAGTTATATTTACTAAAATAATCAAATATTAATTTCAGGTTACATCTAGTAAATAATCTATTTAAAGTGGTCGTGGTCGAATCTTGTCAAATGTAATATAGTTATAAATAAAAAAGGCCGAATCAATGTTACTTCTTGTACAATTATCTATAAAAAGTTGTCGATTTAAGGTTAAATCTACTACAATAATCGAAAAAAAAGTTGTAGAATTTATTGACAAATACTATGTCAAATTATCTTTAAAGAAAGTGACTGATTTGAGGTCACATGTTATACAATTATCTTTAAACAGTGGGCGAATCTTGTAAATCTTAATATTATTATCAGTCAACAATATGACCTATTTAAGGTTACATCTAATACAATTCTCTATAAAAGATAACCGATTTAAGGTTTCATCTAATACAATTATCGATAAAAGTATTGTCGATTTAATGTCAAATATAATACAATATTCAAGAAACACTAGTTGAAATTCACCAAAAACATTATAAAATAATCAAGAAAGTGACCGATTCAAGGTCACATTTAATACACTTATCTTTAAAAAGTATTAGAATCTTTCAAAAATTACTATAATTATAAATCAAGAATATGGCCGATTTGAAGTTACATCTGATACAATTATATAAAAAAAAATGATCAAATTCATTGTAAAATGAAATCAAAATACCGAAAGGGAAAGTTGCCGATTAAAGATTACATCTTCAACAATTATCTCCAAAAAAATGACCAATTTTAGGTAACTTTAATGCAATTATCTTTAAAAAGTGGTCGAGTCTTGTAAAATTAAAGATAATTTTGAGTCAAAAATATGACCGATTTATGGTTACATCTGATTAAATTATCTATAAAACATGACCGATTAAGGTTACATCTAAGGCAATAGTCTATAAACAGTGGCCATTGATTTAAAGTTATATTTACTAAAATTATAAAATATGATTGATTTCAGGTTACATCTAGTTAATAATATATTTAAAGTGGTCGAATCTTGTCAGATGTCATATAGTTATCAATAAAAATGGCCGATTCAAGGTTACGTCTAATACAATTATCTTTAAAAAGTCGTCGATTTAAAATTAAATCTACTACAATACTTAAAACAAAGTTGTAGAATTTATTGTTAAAGTGGTAGTAGTCGAATCTTGTCAAATGTAATATAGTTATCAATAAAAATGGCTGATTCAAGGTTACGTCTAATACAATTATCTTTAAAAAGTTGTCGATTTAAGATTAAATCTACTACAATAATTAAAAAAAAGTTGTAGAATTTATTGAAAAAAAATGTCAAATTATCTATAAAGAAAGTGACTGATTTAAGGTTACCTGTTATACAATTATCTTTAAAAAGTGGTCGAATCTTGTAAATCTTAATATAATTATCAGTCAAAATTATGACCGGTTTAAGGTTACATCTAATACAATTCTCTATAAAAGATGACCGATTTAAGGTTACATCTAATACAATTATCGATAAAAGTATTGTCGATTTAATGTTACATCTAATACAATAATCAAGAAACACTAGTTGAATTTCATCGAAAACATTAGAAAATAATCAAATAAGAAAGTGACCGATTCAAGGTCACATTTAATACAATTATCTTTAAAAGGTATTCGAACCTTGCAAAAAATACTATAATTATAAATCAAGAATATGGCCGATTTGAAGTTACATCTAATACAATTATATAAAAAAAAATGATCAAATTCATTGTAATATGTAATCAAAATACCAAAAGGGAAAGTTGCCGATTAAAGATTACATCTTCAACAATTATCTCGAAAAAAAATGACCAATTTTAGGTAACTTTAATGCAATTATCTTTAAAATGTGGTCGAATCTTGTAAAAATAAAGATAATTTTCAGTCAAAAATATGACCGATTTATGGTTACATCTGATTCAATTATCTATAAAACATGACAGATTAAGGTTACATCTAAGGCAATAGTCTATAAACAGTGGTCATTGATTTAAAGTTATATTAACTAAAATAATAAAATATGATTGATTTCAGGTTACATCTAGTTAATAATATATTTAAAGTGGTCGAATCTTGTCAAATGTAATATAGTTATCAATAGAAATGGCCGACTCAAGGTTGCGTCTAATACAATTATCTATAAAAAGTTGTCGATTTAAGGTTAAATCTACTACAATAATTGAAAAAAAGTTGTACAATTTATTGAAAAAAACTATGTCAAATTTTTTATAAAGAAAGTGACTGAATTGAGGTCACATGTTATACAATTATCTTTAAAAAGTGGTCGAATCTTGTAAATCTTAATATAATTATCAGTCAACAATATGACCGATCTAAGGTTACATCTAATACAATTATCGATAAAAGGTATTGTCGACTTAATGTTACATCTTATACAATAATCAAGAAACACTAGTTGAATTTCATCAAAAACATTGTAAAATAATCAAAAAAAAGAGTGATAGATTCAAGGTCACATTTAATATAATTATCTTTAAAAGTATTAGAATCTTTCAAAAATTACTATAATTATAAATCAAGAATATGGCCGATTTGAAGTTACATCTAATACAATTATATAAAAAAAAATGATCAAATTCATTGTAAAATGAAATCAAAATACCGAAAGGGAAAGTTGCCGATTAAAGATTACATCTTCAACAATTATCTCGAAAATTAGAAAATATTTGGATCTAAAAGATTTTAGATTAAGGCAATCAATCTGTAAGATTAGAATAAGCGCTCATCCATTAAGGATTGAGACTGATAGATATGCCAAAATTTATGTGAATAGAACACTTAGAAAATGTTTATACTGTACATTAAATAAAGATGAAGATGAGATACACTTTGTGACTGAATGTCCACTATATGTTGATAACAGAAATGAGTTTTTTACCGAAATTTCTCTAACTTGTAATAATTTTCAATCTTTAGACAAGTTTTCAAAGTTTTCATGGCTATTTACACAAGAAAATTTAAATATGTATAAATGTTTGGGAAAGTATTTATCTAAAAATCTTGAGAGTTCAAAGATAATAAATGCAAATTAGCCACAAATACACATATTTTGAGTGGTATATGATTTTGAATGGTATATTTCAAAGATGTGAATTGTATTATCTGGTTCTGTCCTGGCCTTTTATAGCATTTTTTAATAGTATTAAACGATGTTGTTTTCTTATATGTCTCTAATTTATGTCTAATCTTATGTACTTGTATGTAATGTGATGAAAGCTCTTTATAGGGCCCTTTAATTGGAAATAAAATATTCTTATTCTTATTCTTATTCAGGTATAATTATTCACAGGCAGCGCACGTGGTTACTAGATTTAAATTTGAACCGGAACACTTATAAATATTAGTTGTTTGATATTACAGGAGATGCTAAGGGTCTCCAGTAAAATAATTTATATTGATAGATAATAATAGATCGAGCATGCCATTAATACAATTAAGAACTTCTCATTATCAAACGTCTAATTCAGCAAATCATTTGTCATCACCACAGCGTTATAAAATTTTCAATTGTAGGAGTGGAATTACTACTTTTATTTAAGTGCGATATTTCTGTCGTAAGGATATGAATTAAGAGTGATGAGTCATTTTGGACTTTTTAACAAGTAGAAGGTACTCTCAAACATGCATACCTGAAGATATATATCTAATATTTGGCCTCCATTATGGAAATAGTACTGTATATGTTAACATAGTTTTATCATGTACATGTTTGAAAATGTCGAGCACAACATTTATTTGGTTCACCCTTTTGTATAAGAGTACCCGTGTAACATACCATATCATGATTTTTAAGCAGAAGCATTTACATACGTAATGTTATCAAACAGTTACAACAAACCTCGTTTCTAGCAGACTTAATGACAAATTCAATTTACCCCTGTATTTTCATTCATTTTTATCGCCCATATTGCCTGTTGTTATAGATGCATAGAAGCCAGATCTCGGATTTTGATAAAGAAAAATCCCACAATGCATTTCACCTATAACTGTAAATATTGTGGCTGCTTTTGTTGTGTTCTAAATTTGTTTGTGCTTGGTGGTGTGATGTGTCGTTTTGCAGAAGAGGATTGTGACAAGAAATATATTCCCATTGATTTTATATTAGAAGAGTATAATTGTAAGTTTCGTGGAGATGGGTTGTATGCATATGAAGATCGACAGATAAACATGATCAAGATGATAACATTCAATAAATTGTCAGAGAAATATTTTCTCTTTGTGGACGGGGTTGTGGATACTGTTCGAATTTCCGGAGGAGGGATCCGTTGTCAGTCAATGAGATCACATATAAGGACACGGAAATTTGGATCAACAAACGGAAATGTGTAAGCTTTTCATATTAATATCAACACAAATTTGTACTCATTACCATCAATTCAAAAGTAAAAAGTTCTGGTATCTTTTTTATTCAGACAGACCAATAGTTCCTTTCATGTTAATTTATGAAAGATTCTAACCCAACAACAGTAGAATGTCAAAGCAATCTCAAGACTCTTGTGTTCTTAAACCTATAAATGTTAATTATAAATATTTCATGACTTGGATGGAGAGTTGTCTCATTGACGCTCATACCACATCTTCTTACTTTTATCTTTACTGTAAATAATAATATACAATAAATAACTTTATATTGTGTATCCAGTAACGGACGTCTTTATTGACAAGATCAAGACTTTTTCTAAATGTCTGTCCCTATCAAATATACCCTCATTTCCCGTGGCAGTCTAAATTTCCCCGACCTTAATCCTTGACGCCTCTATTACAGAACCTACCTATTGTATCTATTGTTTATTTGTCCTGAATATGCATGAAATATTTGCCACTGGACGTTAAGCAACCAACAATCAATCTAAATGTATAAAAAGGGAACCATGTATTATCCTTGTTCCCAATCCCACGAAAGTCTTATCATAGTATTTTATTTTCAAATACTTCTCAGGAATTTGTAACAACTACTAATAATAAACCTGCTTAACCACTTACAACTCCAACTAGACCTGCTAAACCCACTTACTACATCAACTAGACCTGCAATCAAAACTAAGACTCCTTCTAGACTTGAAACCAAAACTACAACCTCAATGAGTACCACAGTCGTAGATTCGAACATGTGTCCTACCACACCACCAATAAAGCCCACCACTGAGGTATGTAAGTTAAAAGCAGTGCAATACTTGAAACTAACAATGCTTGGCTTAATGACTAATGAGTTTTGTTGAAGACCATACTACAACCTATAGCTTAACACCAACATTCTATGAAAAGGACTTGTCTCATTTGTAATAATACACCATTTAATAATCTGGTTTTAAAAACAAACCTACAGAGTTCTTAAAGAAATAAAATAAAAGCAATTGACTATATATATAATTTTATATGAACAAAACAATACAGATATGTACAAATATACAAATATGTTAAAAAAAAAATCACAATTGTTCGTGTTTAATTGAGACACATGGTAAAAGTGCCTCATCCTCTGAAATTTCCGACATTTCCTCCTCCTCACAGTGATCTATTTTGACTTTTAAATGTTTTGCGTCCGACGCCAATTCACTCGGCTTTGCATCATTCTTTTTGTCTACCTCCTGCACAGAAGGGTTCCTTGCAAACGAAAGTTTGGCTCTTGCTATATCTAACATTTAATCAACCAAATATCTCCTTTCATTATCTCATTCGATGCAACTAACACGAGGAACACTCATGACAGAGAAATACATAAATAATATAATAGTACAGTATAAAGATGATGGTGATTGATATGACTTTTTCATTATGATTAATTCCGATATGTGAAATAACTTGTTTTTATTCACTCTCGAGACCTCCAAATTCCCGTCCTGATTCAATTTACCATAAATTTCCCCGACCTTCATCCAAGACCGCCTCTATTGAAAGACCTACCAATTGTATCTATTTTAAACTTGTTCTCGTCCTGCACATATAAAAAATAAGATGTGGTATGAACGCCACAAGAGACCTAATGAAACAGAAATTAAAAAGTATAAGTCACCGTACGGCCTTCGACGGTGAGCAAAGTCCATACCGCTGAGTCAGTTATAAGGTCCCGACATGACATAGGTAACACAACTCAAACGAAAAAAAAATAACGGCCTAATTTTATTTACAAACAAGAATGTGTCCATGCCCTACTAGCACTATAATTTTCATTGGACTGTGAAAATGGGGTTAAAACTCTAATTTGGGATTAAAATTAGAAAGATCATATCACAGGGGACATGTGTACTAATTAATGACAGTTTAATTTCCGAAAAATGTTCGTCCGATGAAATAAATTAATGATATTGAATAAAGCAAAAACAACAAACTCAACAGTTACGGATATCCTTTTCTAAACTTTTATTACAGTGACGGATATCCATCTATTCAGTTACCCATATCATCGCTTTGGTCTAACAGAGAGTTTTAACACTTTAATACCAAAAAACATTAAAATATCAATTTCATCAAACATGATTAATACTTAGATTCATGTATATGGTGAAAATCAAAATGCTGTCAACAAACTTCAACACTTACCAAACTTCTCTTTACACAGAACACAACTCTCAAGCTCTGAATCGATATGTCGTTTACTCAGCTGTAAGCTGCACATGTTGTTGATTAGAGTTCACTATACTAACAACTTCAAAATCTGGTAGGGAAATACGAAATTGAGCAAATCTATTTTCAAGTCTCTCTTCTAAACTAAAACTTTCAAAGACCTCAGATGGTGCCCTCATCTTTTTGCTGTTACTTTGATCAATCTGTATTTCCAGGGAATCTCGTGTCATTTTTTTTTAAACAGATGTCACCTCCTTATGCATATCTCGCCAACATCTTTCTATTCTTTGGTTATGTACTGAACGACCAGTTATATGGCTTCTTCTCTTATAAGTCATGATTAATGCTACCCTAGTGTTCAGGTCGTACTCTAGATGGAACACCAACTGTTGCGCAAGTTTTAACAATCTGTTAAAGAACAGACGATGCCGTGTTAGTTGCACCACATTGAAGAAATGTAATGTACCTGCTGTATCCATCAATACAACCATGGCTCACAAATTCCCATCTGTAAACAATGAAATAATTTTTAATGAGACAATCTTATGATTTTATATTTTTAGTTTAAGGATGTAGCACATATCATTAATCAGAACTTTGATTGACATAAATACAAGCAAAGATCGTGATTCTTTATCTGATGGTACTCATTCAGCAGCATCTGAATCACTGACGTCTTCAACTTTTTCATGTTGGCTACTTGTATTACTTCAAATAGGTCAAGTTCTGGAGGTAGGACGCTACTTTCCGTTTGCGTACTGTTGGCTGTCATTTCAATGCTAGTTTGAATTTGGGCATGTTGTCTAGGCTATTGTATAAAAGGACCCCCAAGGCTGACTGGGGAATAGAAATATGGTCACCATTGGTTTTCCTCCGACCGGCAGTAAAACCCTTGCTAAAGTGGGGCGTCCGTTTGGCTGTGCGGGATGTACAAATTTGCAGCCACGTCCGGTCAGAATGGGGACGTTAAATCCAATGCATCGTGTAAAGAGAGTGCCAGGCTAAAGAATCCTTGCAACAACTCTTTGATGGGTCCGTAGGTGACCTGTTGCAAGGCTAAATTTCGGTCCCTATCTAATATACCCTCATTTCCCGTGGCAGTCTAAATTTCTCCGACCTTAATCCCGGAAGCCCCTATTACAGAACCTACCTATTGTATTTATTGTTTATTTGTTTTCGTCCTGAATATGCATGAAATATTTGCCACTGGACGTTAAGCAACCAACAATCAATCAATCTTTAAGGCTATACTTCTGATAAATAAGTATTAATGTGAGAAAAAGAGTTTTTAAATAGTTTGAATAAATGTCTGTATAGGTTGCACTTTGTAAATACAGCTGTTTCTCAAACCACGCCTCTTTTGGGGAGATATAAAATATTCATAGATAATTAATTTTGTTTCAATACTGGTTCCCAGTTATGATCTCTAATCTCATAGAGACATAACTTGGGAATGTTACCAGTAAATACACATATGCATATTGTTTATATTGAAATCTGTGGTAATCCTACAGTTAAGGTAGGGGTTGTTAAGAAATTTAGTGTTAGTTTAAACTCTTATAAGTTCGGGGCATATAAACGTTAAAAATATGCCGCACAGCCCTATATTTTGACCTTTGAAAAAAATAGTATTGCATATGAACTTTCTATTCTAGGATATGATTTTTTTCAAAACTTCACAGTGAAAGTGGTACAGTTTTAGCCGTAAAAGGAGTTCGTATGGGAAATTGCATTGTCAATATTTACAAAAATGCAACCTACTATGCATGCTAAGACAGCATGTCATAAATTATGAAACATATTTCACTGTTTAAAGTCCAAAAAATGACTCTCCGAAGTCAGAATGGAAATTGTATATCGTTATGTTCTCGCAAGTATTGCATTGGCATGTGATTTCATTATTTTATATTTGTCTCTCACTTGTGAGAATGATCATTTAAGCATGAAAAAATATTTCCTAGATTTTAATTATACATTTTGTTAAAGTTCAGGAACATTGGGGGTAAATTTTAATTGATTACTTCTTGGACAGGTCTCTTTTATAGATTTCACAATAAACGCACTCTTACGGTGGGCAATATGTGCAGAGAATTTGTTAATACGAACCTAGTATTCTTTTTTTTTCTCACCATTGCCATTATCTTGTGTTGGTCCATCTTGCCACTATAATAACGAAAATAAGATACAGATTTACAAAAAAAGAAAGGTGAAATCTAATTCTGGATATTTTAAATTATTGAAATTTATATAATTAAAATCATCCATAAACAATATTTAACAGAATGAAAAACTATGAGATATAAAGATGCTTAATCTAATAACAAGAACCCCAAGGGTGACTGGGGAATAGAATTATGGTCACCATTGGTCTTCCTCCGACCGGCAGTAAAACCCTTGCTAAAGTGGGGCGTCCGTTTGGCTGTGCGGGATGTACAAATTTGCAGCCACGTTAAATCCGATGCCTCGTGTAAAGAGAGTGCCACGCTCTTTGCACGTTAAGAACCCTTGCAACAACTCCTTGAGGGGTCCGTAGGTGACCTGTTGCAAGGCTAAATTTCTGTCCCTATCCAATATACCCTCATTTCCCGTGGCAGTCTAAATTTCTCCGACCTTAATCCCGGAAGCCCTTATTACTGAACCTACCTATTGTATTGTTAATTTGTTCTCGTCCTGAATATGCATGAAATATTTGCCACTGGACGTTAAGCAACCAACAATCAATCAATCTACTGACAAGAATAGGACTGACAGAAATTCCCAATTTGGCGCAGCTATTCTTTAAATGCCATAACATGATTTTAAATTCAATTGAAGGCGCTTTGAGATCTACCTCATCATCCTACTACCAGTGTGTTCGTTGAGTTTTAACGGGAAAGCTATAAGTTGTCAAGGAGAAGAGGTGTGTCATCATATGTTTGGTGTTTTCACATTTTCTTAAAAAGTAGTATGATTTCCCATACTTTTAGCTTGGTTATATATTCCTGATTGTTGATTTGTAGGATTTGGTTAAGTAATCTCCTTATTTTCTACACGTTTAATTAAATATCTAATAAATGTGATGCCATCATCAGGACAACAATATTTATTATAGAGGATTGGCAAGCCTAAGTATTGATCAAGAAAATCAAAACTTGATTCTAGAGCATACCCTCTCATTTCATGCATGTTTCTATTGTAAAAGCCATTTCCAGCAACATTAATATTGTTGTCACTATGTGGTCTAATAACTCGGTTAGATTATTTAACTACGAACATGGAATTAACTCATAACTGGTGCACTAGCACAAACATATACAATATGAAGGCTTGAGATATCTTTACCCCATCTGGCATGTTATCAAGAAAGCGTTTTAATGGAAACATTACCTAGTTGTCTAATATTTTAATTAATATGTTGTTTCTCTATTGAGCTTCTTGGTCAGATATAATTTTCGAAGATTGAAGTTAAACTTCACTTTGTAGTTCAATTGTTTTAGCAGTAATATTATTACGTTATTCTTTATCACCACCAGCTCTGTCAGTATACGATGTAATGTAGGAAGTATATTGTCAGGATTATATGGTATACATCTTTTGTTCAAATTGTTTTTGCAGAAAGGAATGTCCATTGTTGACAGCAACTACTAGTATCCAGTTAAGGAAGTACTCAATATATAGCATACTTCGTCCAACTAGCGAAGGAATTCGTATCAGAAGACACTGAAGGATGTGCCACAAAAATAGATGAATAAAACTCGTACGGATAAATTTGCTGAATATTTACAAAAAATGAAGTTTGTCTGATGATGGATTATGTTCAGGACTATCTTTGTAGGTTTCAAAATGAAAGACAGATAGGTTCTGTTTTAGCAGAACCCATGTACCATTTATCCAATAATGGCTTATTATAAGAAGTTTGTAGTCAACAAAGAGATTACATTTAGACATGCAATAATGGGAGTTACAGATGACAGCAAAAAAAATTCATCAAGGGTAATAATGTTTGAGGAAGCTTGCTGCAAATTTTACCTCATGTTAAATTAAACTAAACAAGATAGAAATTACTGTAATTAAAAGTTGGAAAAACTTATCAAAACACTTTGCTTAAAAACAAATGTAAAAAACATAACGAACTAGCAACTTCAATTAAAATAAAAGATATACACGTAACGAATTTAATAACACATGTAGCAACAAAATACTAAAGATGAAGTCATATGAATTTTATGCGAAATAAATGCAAGACTTTCTTGTATGTTAATAAATAAACTCATCATAGATACCAGGATTGAAATTTTATATTTACGCCAGACGCGCGTTTCGTCTACAAAAGACTCATCAGTGACGCTCGAATCAAAAAATATTAAAAAGGCCAAATAAAGTACGAAGTTGAAGAGCATTGAGGACCAAAAATTCCTAAAAGGTTTGCCAAATACAGCTAAGGTAATCTATTCCTGAGGTAGAAAAGCCTTAGTATTTCAAAAATTCAAAGTTTTGTTAACAGTTAATTTATAATTATGAACATATCAATGATAACTCAAGTCAACACAGAAGTGCTGATTACTGGGCTGGTGATACCCTCGGGGAAATAAATCTCCACCAGCAGTGGCATCGACCCAGTGGTTGTAAATAAACTCATCATAGATACCAGGATTGAAATTTTATATTTACGCCAGACGCGCGTTTCGTCTACAAAAGACTCATCAGTGACGCTCGAATGAAAAAATATTAAAAAGGCCAAATAAAGTACGAAGTTGAAGAGCATTGAGGACCAAAAATTCCTAAAAGTTTTGCCAAATACAGCTAAAGTAATCTATTCCTGAGGTAGAAAAGCCTTAGTATTTCAAAAATTCAAACACGTATATTTTGTCACTTTTTTCACGCATGTCGTCCGCAAGCTCGTATCCATTTTTCACACTTGAATCTATTACGTAATGGTTTTTGCAATGGAACACTTGTTTCTCCGCAAGTCTCTCTGAGTGCCAGCTGTCAATCTTACAAACCCCGAACACGCAATGCTTGTTAACCATCCATAATTTCCGTATTTTTCGCGCTAAGGCACGGCGGACTTGCAGGCAAGCACGACGTACGTCTTGGAAAAAATTTGTCTCGGGGATAACATCTCGCACTCCGATGACAAAAGTATGGAACATGATACAAAAGATAAAAGGTAAAAATTCTAAAGCCACGGTAAAACATTTGAAAGATGGCAATAACTTGTTAACATCTGAAAAGATATTGCCAACAAGCTTGGTTAAACTTTTGCGAAATCTTCTTCTTCTAACAATTACAGGGAAGATTTTAAAAAAGTTAAAAAAACAAAAAGAAAAAATGAAGTTGAACTTTAAATCGAAAAATGGTGAAAATTATAATAAACTCTTTTCTCTGGAAGAACTCAAAACATCTCTGTCAAAAGCCCATGATACAGCTTGTGGACCTGATAATATTCACTATCAACTCTTAACATCCATTCTCTGTAATAGTAGGGTGCCAAATGTCCAATAAGTCCTCTAGTTAACGAGTTTAAGTTAACGGATAACACACGGCTGATTTTTTTGCACATTATAGGAAAATCATTATATTTTACAATCATGATTGTCGTCGTAAGTTCCAGGGGTCACGATTTTCTAAATTTCGTGTTTTTACAGGGTACCACCAGATACCGTATTGTACGGGGAATCTTTAACATGAAAAATAAAATTGTTGCGTTCTTTGTTGGTAGTTAAAACAGTACCTATAATATAGTTTATATATCAAATATATCATATAAAGAAATCGGAAAGTATTTAAGTGATTTTGATATAAGTATTTCAGCATTTAAGTAAGAGTAAAATTTTACCCGAAATTTACCCTATTTTCATCGAAAGCAATATTATTACGTGTATCATCACAATATTTTTTACTCTGATTTAAGCAATAACACACAGTGCATGTGTGCCATGTGTAGAGAGAGTGCCACGCTCTCTGCACGTTAAGAACCCTTGCAACAACTCTTTGAGGGGTCCGTAGGTGACCTGTTGCAAGGCAAAATTTCTGTCCTTATCCAATTTACCCTCATTTTCCAGTGGCAGTCTAAATTTCCCCGACCTTCTCCTCGGACGGCCTACATTACAGAACCTACCTATTGTATTTATTGTTAATTTGTTCTCGTCCTGAATATGCATGAAATATTTGCCACTGGACGTTAAGCAACCAACAATCAACAATCAATCACAGTGCATGTGTGTGCTAAATTGCATGTGTGAAATAAAAATTTTTTTGAAGAAATAAGCTATTAAAAACTCAAATTAAGTCAATATTTTGGTATTGATTAAACACGGATTATCTCGTGCCATTAATCAGTTTGTTGCTTACACTATTAGGTCATTAACAAGGACAGAGGTCACTCAAAACATTTGTTTTTTTTTTGCTTGTTGTGTGGTTGATTCATTTGTTGTGAATAGCCAGCTAACTTTGTAGATTGTCACTTTGTTCGGAGAAATCTGTTTTGTGTCTGTTTTTCAAAACTTTTTATTGAATACATATTTTGTTATAATTGTAGTATAAGAATCAAATCGGTCGGTTTTGTTACACACCCGGAATATGGCACATCAAAAGTCTTGTATACATGATGTTTTCGACCTAAATCCCTCTCGGTGGGAACGACAACAAAAATATACCACCGTTCGTTCAACAAAAGAAAACACAGATACAACAGACAGCAACCAACGACAACCACTTAATTGCAGGCTCCTGATTTTGAACAGACATATACAGAATTTGGAAGGGTTAAACATGTTTGTGATCCATCAACCCTCCCCTGACCTGGACAATGGTATAGCAACACAGATTAAGAAAAATCTGCCGAAAAACAGTTTGAAATGGCTTGACTTATCAAATCGACATGAAGCACAAAACAACTAACATGAAGACAAAAATCACAAAGTACCGATATAATAGTACTCTCCGTTAGGGTAGAACATTTCATATTCTGAAGAAAGGGATAGGGTTGGCGGCGCGAAAATTTATTTTCACTTTTGTACACATTCATATCCTCAACTATTCTGCATTTCATGTTGAAGAGTGTTCATTCTCATCCTGTCTTGTGCAAGGTCAATTATTTCAGTTCATACAAAGCCAAGTTATTCATTCTCAAAATCCTCATTCCCTCCCTGTTTTCGAAATCAAATGGGTGTTCCCTTTCTGAAAACTAATGAAAGGACGTCATTAATAGTCTGAGAAAAGTATGATCATAAACATCATTACCGTAAAAACTAGCTTTTGTTATAAATCAGGCCGTTAGTTTTTTTCAAATGAATTCTATCATTTTTTTCATAACTGGCCTTTTTATAGCCGACCATACGGTATGAGAAGTTCACATTGTCGAAGGCCGTACGGTTGCCTATAATTGCTTGCTTCCATATCTCCTAATTTTTATATTATACAACAAGTATTACATAAAATTAACACTATGAATGTTCCATGTAAATGAGGTACGGTCAGATGAACTCTGCCACAAAATCATGTACACCTTGTTACCATTCCTTACACCAAATATATTTAACCCACTACTATCTGAGACTGTACGGACTTGACCACTGAAACTTAACCTTATTCACTGATCCGTGAAATTAGGTCGAGGTCGGGTGAATCATGTCTGACGGTCATGTAGACCTTGCAAGGATACCATATATTAGTAACCAAATATAGTTATCCTAGAACTCATAATAATTGAGACATTCACATGACGAAAAAAGCTATACAGTTTTTTAGCAGTCACTTAACCATGAATATGAGGTCAAGGATAATGATTATATGACGGAAACTTCGTAACACAATGGATCTATATACAAAGTATGAATCATCCAGTTCATCTGCCCTCTGAAATATAAAGCTATACAAATAGTTTACGGTGTTGCCTCCACCACCATCAGATTGTATTCTGTATGCCTCGCATTCTGCTACTTGCGTCGAATGCGATTTAAAAAAGAACAACTGAAATTAGCTCTCTTACCTAAACATAGTCGGTGGGCTTTCAACTTAACAGTAGACAATGAAAAGTAATAGCTACTACTAGCTTCGGCAATTTTTCTATGTTGTTTCGCCCTTATTAAAATTCTGATCTTTATTAACTCGCGTGCTCTTATATATAAGCTCAAATGAGGATACCGAAATCAGAGATCTATATTTTAATTAGATTGATGTTGTTTACAAGTGTTCGTAAAATACATCGATGCTGTACAAAACTTTCTTTTTGTAGATAATCTTTAACTTCATGTCAATTGTAGGCCAATTTATGTTCGATAAGTCATGTACATTACACTTGATATAAGTGTGTAGGATGGAGTGATTAGCCTGCTGTTTCTAATTCTCATTTTGTTTTCATAACTTGTAACATAAACCCTCCCCCTTTTTCACCGTTTGCAATTTTTTTTTTATTTCTGTAAAGCAATTATATACTCAGACCTGCTAACTCAATCAATTCTGCGTTCATATTCATCAGTTTCGGAACTAAGTACTGTTTGATGTGCTTCGGCGTTCACCAAAAGAAAATTGGATATTTACCTAGAAAATCATGACGAACACCTTCTATCATAAGACGGAAAAATAACATTTTGGGAGGGCAACTTATAAATGTTAATATCTAAAAAAAACATCTCTAAAGATCACTTGTATCGAATCTTATGTAAAAATTCCGATTTTGGAACTTTTAAAAGGTCAAGGTCACTGTTATTCAACAGCTGAATGAAAATTGTAAATGTGCACCCTATAAGTACAAATGTCAATCTCGAACCATATTTGGCAACAGAAACATTATATTAGTCATAAATATAGAAACTATATATATAATCTTTTGGATTTTTCGAATTTATTTTGCTGTAAACGCAAATATGTAGGGGTAGCCAGCTGTCTAAACGTGACTACGTTTTCCTTGAAATTTTAGATTTGACCTTTGACCCAAATTTAAGAAAATCGTGACCACTGTAGACAACGACGACATCAATATTTCGACGAGGCTTGTTCTCCTCTTTCCAATTATATAAAATATAGCCGTGTGTAATTCCGTTAACCCAAATCGATCAAATTTGTTGACTGGGCACCCTACTATAAGGATGACCCAAATTAAAAAAATAATGGCCAAACTATTTTTTTTAAAGTTATGTTTTTTTGATTCAAATTAAAGGAATGAACCATGAGAACATAAAATAGACCAACATTTGTATTGCCATGGTCTTGTTGCCATGGAAACCGGGCTGTCTTTGGATGATATAGCCGTTTTTGTGTATTTCAGCAAATGACCTATTTTTGAAAGATATTTAGGCAAATTGATAAAATAACTTGCACTGCAGCAGTTGTGTTAAGGATAATACCGGTTTAAAAAATCTTTAAAACCACATATTGACAAAATTTGAATCTACTTTTTAAGATTTAAGCGTCGTTATGTAGTATTTTTTACTGAAAAGTCCTTGATTTTTGACCATTTAGAGCATGTTATATACTCCAAAAGCAGAATTTCCCAATTATATCATTATGAAAAATAAAATAAAGGTTGTTTTCTCATCAAATTTACCCAAAAATATTTTTGGGCAATAACTCTGGAAGCCACCTACATAGAGATTTTATTGATCCTTATCAATATATGCAATGATTGCATTAGTCAGACCTTTATCAAAGTAATATGAAATATTCAAAATTTAAAGAAAATGAATCAGTTTTAATTTTTTTAAACAATTTAAAACAAATTAGAATTGCTCATCTACTTTAAAATGTGTCTACAGTAATAAAGTACAGACTAAAAGCTCCTGAACTGACTGTAGTGAGTTATTTCCCCTTTTTGGAACTCTTCAGAAATAAGAGAGAGAAGATCTACACAAATGGCAGACACACTTACTTTGTCAACAACTAAAACATATTTTAACCATTATGAGTGTAGAATGTACTTTCTTTAGGAAATTTGCATCAATCAATTGTGATCCGGAAATACCCTTAAATTTGAACAGTTCAATCAACAGACTAAAACAAAACTGTTTGCAGAGCTAGGGCTTATACATTGTGACGCCAATCCTCATGATGATGATGAAACTAACATTTGTCAAAACCATTTAAATTTAATTCACCAAATATCAGCAAACAGAAGTAGAAAACAATCTTGTGACGTTCCAGAATTAATAAATGCACACAAGAAACAAAGTAGGAGCAAAAGAACGGCTATTTCTGCAGAGAGAAAAATTGGGGTAGAACATGTTCCCATCATTTACAGAAATACTGGATATGTTTTGCCGGTTGGAACAGGTACGTAAAAATATGTAATACTAATAATAAAATGAAAAAGTTTCATGATATGTGTGTGATAGTGTAACTTGCAGAAATCTTTCTTAGAATAAATGTCGGTGAGACATCAATCAAAAACCAAACATTCAGGAGGGTAGCTGCAAAAGCAGCAAAAACCGTAGCTCTTTTGTCCTTGTTATAATATTTTACTATTTGCGAACCATTGTCCTTAACTGTGGTCGCAATTCCAAATGTTTTGAAATAGATAAAATCCATAGCTTTATATATGGTTCACTAATAGTAAAAAAATATTATAAGGACCTGAGCTACGGTTCCACAGCAGTAGGAGGGTACAGTGTATCAATGGGGTCTTTCATTTCTGTATTACAAAATTTAAGGCAATTTTTCACTTATCATTATACTTTTTTCCCATTTTTCTCAATTCTTTAAATTTTAGGAACTCAGTCATTATTCTCTATTCTTTATTTTTAAGGTCTATTAATTTATATTTTCCTACATTATTTTCTCTTCTGTAAACCCCAATCCACACCCTCATTCAGAATTCACAATACACCTCATTTCCATTCTCAATTTTATAAAATATTATTTTATTTAAGACTGATTGCTTCCCTCTAAATATCAAATGATATGACTCTAATTTGGGACATGTACATAATGGGACAGGAATATTTTGCTTTGTTCATACTCAACCTCTGTTACCTTCTCTAATTTATCAGTATCAGTACTTAGGGAAAGAAAACATTATAGTATACAGTTAAATAAGAAAAAGAAGGCAGACAAGCATTTGATTCAATTAAACAAATTGAATAAGGTTATTACAATTGTTTAAATATATGTACATTTTTTTTTATATATAAGGTTCAAATGTTCACACAATTTACTCTGTCTGCATAGGGTTAATCTCCTTACTCCAAAATATTGTCCTGAAAATGCCCACCTTAAAATTTGAGCCCAATAAATATATAAACATGTATAATATGTTTAACTTTTTACATGGTGTTGGGTTGCTGTCCAATTAACATATACCAACATTTTCTATTATTCATACCTACATTGCCATTTGCACAAGTATATGCCCAGGAAATATATCTTTGAGCTAATATAAAAATAAGGAAATGATTGGCAATGGCAGCAGGGTTATAAAAATATGATATACCATTTTGCCTAAACGGTTCATGATGTTTGCTGTTGAGTTTGAATTTCAAGTGCAAAAAGCATTGAATATTTCACATAGTGCTAAGCATACCCAAAATAATCCAAGTGATGTACATGATTTGAATGTAAGCAATGTATAGGTCACTGTCACAATGCATGTAGGGCCTTCAAAAATAAGCAAAACCCATGCCATATATTGTAATGCTAGTAAACTTTAAAGACTAATTATGAAATAATTCAAATCAGAAAATTAATATCCTACAAAATGACCTACATACATACAAAACATGTCTGACAGGGTTAAAAGAAATATATGACATACTATTTCACATAAAGTTTTTGATTTGCCATGTTTGCTGTCGAGTTTAGATTTCAAGCTAAAAAATAGAATTGATTTGAAAACATACTTTTACCTATAATGGTTTACTTCTACAAATTGTGACTTGGATGGAGAGTCGTTTCATTGGCACTCATACCACATCTTTTTATATCTATTAATGGATATTTCTGAACAATACTAAATAAGTTTTATGAAATTTACACAGAAATATCCAGATGTCCTTCTTATTTCCCAGTGCTAAGATGTTCAGGCCTTGTTCATGATCTTTTTGAAGAGTTTTCCTTTTCTACTTTATAACTTAACCTGTGTTAGACATATTTTTGTATTAATTTAAAAAACTAGAGGCTCTCAAGAGCCTGTGTTGCTCAACTGACTCTACTTTGGTTTTAGAAATCATGTAAAGATAGATAAAAATCATAACAGATACCCAAATAATGATTGAAGCTATATTTGGATTAATGTTGGTCCCGTTATTTAATAAAATATCCTGGTGGCCATCTTGAACAGTAAATCGGCAACAAAGTAGCAACACTTGGTCAGCAGAAAAAAGAAATATGGTCACCATTGGTCTTCCTCCGACCGGCGGTAAAACCCTCGCTAAAGTGGGGCGTCCGTTTGGCTGTGCGGGATGTACAAGTTCGTAGTCACGTCCGGTCAGAATAGGGACGTTAAATCCGATGCCTCGTGTAAACAGAGTGCCACGCTCTTTGCACGTTAAGAACCCTTGCAACAACTCTTTGAGGGGTCCGTAGGTGGCCTGTTGCAAGGCTAAATTTCTGTCCTTATCCAATATACCCTCATTTTCCCGTGGCAGTCAAAATTTCCCCGACTTTCATCCCGGACGGCCTCTATTACAGGACCTACCTATTGTATTTATTGTTAACTTGTTCTCGTCCTGAACATGCATGAAATATTTGCCACTGGACGTTTAGCAACCAACAATCAATCAATCAATCCTGGTACAGGGATGTCTTCAAGTTTGAAGTAGCAGGCTAAATTTAAAAAGTAGCCGTGAGAGAACGTGGTCCAAGCTCGTCGCGACTACGGCCAGGGGTCTGGGGCCCCAGAAAAATTTTTAACATTGCAAAATCCTGCATTTTAGGGGTCTCCTGGACACTTATTCAGCTCTCTAAAAATATCATTTTTTAATAAAAAAAATGTAAAATTTTGATTAAAATTTGTAGCACGGGTCAAATGTTCTGTAAATTTGATCACATTTATTCAAATATCCAGACTTTCAACTTACAACTGTTTGAAGATGTTTGAGAATAGCAATGACATGGTGATAAAATGTTAAAAAAGTTAATAAACAAAACAGAAACCTTTAGACAAATCATGATACTCTCCAAGTATAAAAATACAAAACAAGAAAAAGAAAAAAAAAAAAGAAATATAAAAAAGTTAAGGTTTAGGAATTTTAGACTTTCTATGTGATTATGATTGTGTCACATGAACATTCACTCCATTCAATGCTGCAAGTCTAGTAAGAAAAAACTCCTTGAAAGAAGCAAACTGAATGAAAATATTCAGTGTGCCTATTTTAAGAAAATAATTCAAACAAGGTGATCAAATCGACCACAGTAATAATAATACCATTTCAAAACACTCTATTTAAACCAAAAGTACAGATAAACTATTCGCTGCACATCCAATACTGTTACTCTAGAACTTCGTCGTCTGATTCACTATCACAATCTTAAAAGGCTCTCTCTTCGTAAGAATTTGGCAAACCATAAGCCTTGCTGTAGGCCTGAATTTCATCTCTTACAATTTGGTGCATATCTTCTCTACTGAGTGATTCCTGAACAGGGACAACATCAGTCTGACAACTAAAAGCTTGGAACTGTGATTTCATCTCTTACTCTAAAAAGGGATGCAGTACTAGTTGTGTTAGAAATAGTCTTTGAAACTCTAGGAAGTCGTCTCCTTTTCATTTGTCAACAGAAGTTTTGATAACTGTTGAAGCTTCACCTGGTCTTTCTATGTTGATTGAGACATAAAATTGAGAATGGAAATGGGGAATGTGTCAAAGAGACAACAACCCGACCACAGAACAGACAACAGCAGAAGGCCACGAACAGGTCTTCAATGCAGCGAGAAATTCCCGCACCCGGAGGCGTCCTTCAGCTGGCCCCTAAACACATATATATACTAGTTCAGTGATAATGAACGCCATACTAAACTCCAAATTGTACACAAGAAACTAAAATTAAAAATAATACAAGACTAACAAAGGCTAGAGGCTCCTGACTTGGGACAGGCGCAAAAATGCGGCGGGGTTAAACATGTTTATGAGATCTCAACCCTCCCCCTATACCTCTAGCCAATGTAGAAAAGTAAACATGCATTAGTGCTTGAAGCATATCATTACTTATTCTAGATCTTGATTCTAGTTTTGACCCTCTTGACACAACTGGATCCTCTTTCTGGCCATGCGTTTGATAATGGTGTAGCTAAAATAGCATCTCCTATACAGCTTAGTTTAGGATAGATAAACATTGTAGGGGTAAATTAATATGCCCCTCGATTGACTTGGGGGGTGGGGGCATAAAAGAAGTGCACGATTGATCTGCTTTAGGGCCTATCTAGTCCTTTCGATCGAGTCATAATTTCTTTGACACATCAGTATTCATGAGACCAGGCATGCTTTGAGCATTTTGAGAGAGAGAAAGATAGGATACTTGAACAGACAACATTTATAGAAGATGTTGTCATTTTATCCTATCTTGAAAGGTGTTTGACTTCAGCGATATTTGGTATTTGTTTTGAATATCAGTGTTCTGAGTGTAGCGCTGGAACACCCGACAGTTGACACTGGCTGTATGGACATCGATCTCTTCTTTCTGTGTGATACATTTGATTGAAAACTTCTACAGCCTGTTCAACGAATGTTAAAATAATCGTTGACCATCCTCATTTCTGAAATAAATTGCTTAAAACTCCCGATAAACAAATAAGTTACCTATTAAATCCAAAGAAATCCAACCGTCGCTGCATATTTGAAAAAATCGGTCAAATTTAAGAACGGAAGTGACAAAATCACCTGAGCGTTAAAAAAAACTCGAAGCGTCGTCGAAAAGCTTTAACCTGTAAAAATGGCGAAAACACTCCGTTTACTCGATGTATCTCTTGTTCACATTAAAATCACGGAACTAAAACTCAGTAACAGAGAAATATTGATCACTGTTGTTTTTTTTCGTTTCTCAAAAAGTCAGGTCACACTTGCCGCTAGAGTAGCCCGGTCTACATGCGGAAGTTGACGGGGGAAATCCCCGGCCCCCGTGCCCTAAAGACAAGTCACTTAATTTTTTGTTTTGGTTCTTTTAGAAAGTGGTTAAAAAACATACGTTCCCGGTGATTTGAAATTTTCTTGTAACATGCACAGAAGCTTCTTAAACCCATTAACAAGGGAAATCACAAGTCTTATTTCTTAACACAGTTCTTTGCTGATGATACAATCATATATCTCGCATTATCATAGGACACAGACAGCGACCACCTTCAGGAAGATCTGAATAAATTGGCAATTTGGGAAAACAAATGGAAAATGGCATTTCATCCAGATAAATGTAACAAGAAAACGTAAGCCTATTATAAAAGAATATGTACTGCATGGCCACACCCTCCAATCTCTAAATTCTGCAAAGTACCTTGGCTGCACCATCAGCTCCGATTTAAAATATAATGAACACATATGTGTCAATGCAAACAAGACCATAGGCTTCCTCAAACGTAACTTGAACATCAATAACAACACAATAAAAGAAATTGCATACAAATCACTTGTAAGACCGACACTAGAATATGCATGTACAGTCGGGATCCTTATCAACAAAACAACAAAAACCGACTGGAAATAGTACAGAGGAGAGCAGCCAGATATGTCACTAACAGATATCATAACACATCATCTGTTAGTGACATGCTTAACAAACTAGAATGGAAAACCCTCGAAAAGCGTAGGAGAACATCAAGGCTTACAATGTTGTACAAACTTGCCAACGGGATGGTGAAAGTTAACACCAGTAATACGCTCATTCCACCAGATATGCTATCCAGAAACATCAACACTAATGGATACCAAGTACCATCTTGTAGGACCGAAGTGCGGAAGGAATCTTTTTACCCAAGGACGATACGAGACTGGAATGCCCTACCGCATACTGCCACCAATGCAGATAGTCTTGAATGCTTCAAGACTTACCTGCATAGGATGAACTAGATCAACGTGAAATTCACTGTATATATGATGTATAGCACAATTCAAATCAATTCAATATTTATTTCTTTGTCTAAATTTTAAATGCGCATCCAAAAAGTGGCAAAATAATCAACTTGTTGATGGTGGCCGCGATTTGGTAGAAGTAGAAGTATAATTCTGTTTTTTCCAAGTCTACTGCGGGAAGCTGCCACCTAGTCGTCCCTGTCAGACACCTGCAACTCGGTGAAGTGCGACACCAGCTTTTCCATCTTTGGTGATGGTGATGCTCTGGCAACCTTTGTCATCTTTGGTGAATGAGATGCTCATGCTACTTTTTCCATCTTTACTAATGGTGATAGAGACGTTTTTGCCACCTTTTCAGCACCTTCAACAACTTCAAGTACGCGTACACAATATAAATGTTACCTTGTGGCTAGCTTCAGTTCTCTAATTGAGTTCACCATTACTCCCACCTTAAGATGGGTAAGACAATAGAGGAACGCAATACAAAGGTAATTAAACGCCAGTCAAAAAGTACTAAAAAAATTCAAATGTTATGTCCAAAAAATAAAACTAATTTCATCACAATTTAAAAATTTCCTTTACATGTATGTCTCTTTGGTTAAGGGAGTCTTCATTCGGTGGCTTCTGGTTCTTCTCGCAATTGGTGGTGTCAGATCTTCCATTGGAGGTACTGAGGGTTCTGGGGATGATTCCTTGTTGAAACTTTCAGTTTCTGATGATGAAGAATGGGCATAGATCGTAAAAATAGGAGGGATGTCTTCAATGGATCTTAATGAATCAATTCTAGGTACTGCCGGTCTTTGGGGAGTGGATATTTCTGGAATTGGAACGATGGTTGGATGTTCAAAGGACGGAGTAATGTCTAGTGTCTGGGTTAGTTGTGTTGTTGTGGTTGAATCCTGTTGTGATTTAGTAATTGGTAAATATGGCTGTTTCTGCTGTCTGCTTCTGTAAATCATCTTGACTACAACCAGTGAAATGTAGGTAACAAATATACCTGACACTGTCCAGAATACTGCAAACTAAAAAAAACATGTATATTCATTGAAAAACTTTTGTATAACCTTACCACAATAAATTGATATTTTACTTGCCATGACAGAATATAAGGTTATCCCCTTTTTTTCTTTTTTCATGTCCAATTGACAAGTTAAAAATATACTGTTTAGTTGATCAAATACCAATTCTCCTTGTCTTGTGCAAAAGGACAACCTTTAATGTCAAACCCTCATCCACATTTATGTATTAAACCCTTAACTAACATTCGAGAAAATATTATTTTCTATTTGGGTTAAACAAAACTACAGAACTTACATATTCAGTGTCATAAATCTATAGCTATGGAATTGACAAAACATGTGATAATCTACCAGATCATTTGTATTGCAATGGTCTTGACTTGATACAGACATTTCAATAGAAATGATTATTTAAACATCTTACTTAAAAGCTTTTTTTTTAAAAAGCATGTACCTGTAATGGATGTATCCATCTTCTCAACATAATTCCACAGGTCTTTCTTCTGTTCTAAAATTATGAAAAAAGTAAAACACATTTAAATTACTTAAAAAAAAAGATATATCTTGAATTATTTTTATTAGTCATAAACAAAAAAGTCTTACTAAGTGTACGTGTGTCAGATAACCTACATTGTTAACAATATAAAACAGAAACTTGTACTGTTAAAATGCTTTATTTTTGAAAGATCTTATAATTTTATATTCTAGGTAAACAGTCACTTTCTATTTTTACATATCACCTTTTGGTATCATTACCTGAATGTGTTGCTTTGCTGTCTGTGGTCAACAAGTCTGTAGTGCTAGGCCATGTTTTTAGGTTTGTTGTTGTGGTTTCTCTGATTTGTTCAGTGGTTTTTTTTCCAACACTGCTAATTTTATGTTGTCAGGTACTGGAAATTAAAAAAAATACATTTTAAACACAAATATATCTTTATAAAATAAACAAAAGGTTGTCTGACCAATTGTCTGTTGAAAAAATTATGATTTTTACAATAGAATTAATATGAATATTAAGTCAAAATTAAGTTCTGTTCAGTAAAACACCTTTAGAATCATTGTATTGGGTGCCATTTTTGGATCTTAAATCATTTAAAGTATTATTAAAGATTTGACACTTGTGGAATATATTTAAATTTTATAAACTTTTTAATATAATTCATGTATATAATACATACATAAAGGTTAATTTTCTCATTTGATTTGTTTTACATTGTCATTTCAGGGCTTTTATAGCTGACTATATTGTATGGGCTTTGCTCATGGTTGAAGGTTGTATGGTGACCTGTAGTTGTTAATTTCTGTGTCATTTTGGTCTCTTGTGGAGAGTTGTCTCATTGGCAATCATACCACATCTTCTGTTTTACATTACAAAAGTTATTATTCCTTGAGTAAGGAGACAGCCTTGCAGGTAATTCATTATTTGATAAAGTGACTTGCTACTGGCCAGTGCAATAAAGTTGTCAGTACAGCTATATAGTACTGTCAAAACAGATGTTGTCCTGTGTACTTTATACTATGTTATTTTCTTTTGTGGGTATAAGATATTTCAGCAAATTTATTTGTGGTTTCTACTTTCCTGTGTAAAAAAGAAAAGTACAAATTTTATTTTTACACACCAATAGTCAGTGGTATCATTCAAACAACAAAATTCTTGATTTTATATTTTAGATTAACCTTAGGATGATTGATTGATTGATTGTTGGTTGCTTAACGTCCAGTGGCAAATATTTCATGCATATTCAGGACGAGAACAAGTTCACAATAAATACAATAGGTAGGTTCTGTAATAGATTAAGGGATTAAGGTCGGAGAAATTTAGACTGCCACGGGAAATGAGGGTATATTGGATAAGGACAGAAATTTAGCCTTGCAACAGGTCACCTACGGACCCCTCAAAGAGTTGTTGCAAGGGTTCTTAACGTGCAAAGAGCGTGGCACTCTCTTTTCACGAGGCATCGGATTTAACGTCCCCATTCTGACCGGACGTGGCTGCAAATTTGTACATCCCGCACAGCCAAACGGACGCCCCACTTTAGCACGGGTTTTACTGCCGGTCGGAGGAAGACCAATGGTGACCATACTTCTATTCCCCAGTCACCCTTGGGGGCCCTTAGGATGAACTTACTTGACAGTCCTGACAAGTTGAATGACATTTTGTAAATTTTTTTCTCAAGAATTACAAATCAATTAAATAATGTTAAGTGAATAAGTCAATATGGGGTGACTTTTTGAAGTTTATCAAGATAACAAGATGAAAAAAGTTTTAAACAACATAGTAATAAATGAAATTATAGGTTTGTTTATGACCCACTCTGCACATATTGGACGTAATTGCATAATTTGTGTTGCAATGTGTTGTCCTTCTTTAAACTTGTGGTTCAAAATTAAATAATATATTCATGAGACTTTTGAAAATAAACACAGTTTTTATTGTTTTGTTATCCACATCATAATGTCCATTTTCCCACCAAAATGGAGGTTAAATAAATTAGTACAGCAGCTAACTTTATGAAATACATGTTATAATCAATCAAGGGGTCTTTGAGGTGTAAATAAGGTACAATATGTTTGATTAAAATCTGTATTTATGTATTATACTTATGCTGTGCTTAAACCATAAGGAATTGTCTATGGTGGATTTTCTTTTAAACTTTGAAATTGAACATTTACATAACTTTTGATTTTAATGGGTGGGTGTGCAAGGGGTAATGTTTTCTTGGTCAAAATTTAATAACAGACAGCATAATTTTTACTTCATATAAGTTACTGTGTTAATGTAAAACCTACCACATGTCTCATTTGTGCATATCCAACTACAAGCTCTGTTAAACATGTTTGCTACAGTAGGGGCTCATTGAAATCTACCAGATGGATTATGCAATTACAATTTTCTGACATAACTTGCACTATCACCACTTCCCTCACATAGACTTCCTTGTTGCAGAAGCAAACGGCCGAAGCTGTGTCATACTGACACTGACCACTTGTAGTTGAAAGAAATATCAAGTAAAATGCTACAATTTGAAACCACGCCATTTCTTGTTTTAATTAGAACGGAAAAGAGGTCAGATGAATGGAGAACCTGTTGGGAGAAAATCGAATGTCACTAGTTGTTTCAGTTAATAAGAAAAACGTTGTAATTATTCTTATTAATTGTAAATAAAATATTAATTCAATTTTGGATTATATATAATTATAAAAGAAAATAAATTCAACTCCATGATATTCGAGTTACCTTCTTAATTTAGAAGATTCGATATCGAATATAAAAGTTAAATCGTTTAACGAGTTGGAGATAAGCCGAAATATGATTTCCCTTAAGTCTAATTTAGAAAGTTGCATAACTGGTATACGACATCAGACACAAGGAATAAGCGCAAAATGAGAAAAAAAATAGTGTGATTTTTTCAACGTTATTACTTAGACGTGAAGTCTCCGGTAAGTAATAACTTTTTAAAACTTAATATTAAATTGTATGCATCAAAATAAAGCACAAAAGTGAAGTTATATATAAGTGTCATAAATTGACAGGTAAGTAAAACATATAATTTCTTTAAACACTTTGTTGAAAAACAATATTATACGGAAAGCAAGAGGAAACCCATGTAAACAATACTGTAGTAAGAATTGGTAGAAAAATCAAAATAAGTAAGAAATTTGGTAGAAGTTTAGGCAAAAAGGGAGAGAAAAACACAAAGGAAGATCTATCTATAGAATTAAAAAGTCAAGGCAGTCCAAAAATGAAATGTTGAAGCTGAAAATTAGGCAAATTCACATGTTCTACAACAACACCATAAAAACAAATCAACAGCATCCGTTAATGCATTCTTTGCTACTGGTTGTGATCAAAAGCTCAAGATACGTAAGGTGAAAGATCTTAGCCCAAAGGGTTACCGATTAATGAACTTAGCTTGTTTACAGTCCAATATATCAGAAATTACCATGCATGTATGCTTATGTGCAGAAGCCATGAAAGTAACAAGAAAACACTTATTCATCCTATTTCTGATGGTTTTTTTATCAAATTTCTGAAACTTTCAGACTTCTGCAGACAAATTTTCATCGTGTAAATTGTATAATTTGGAATGCTTTGTAATTATATATAGATTAAAGTTATATTTACATTGTTTTATATTCAGATATTTGCGTTTTACTAGTGAATAAGAACAAGCTTGTTAATTACGGGTACAAGTTGAATGTACGTGATGTTTATGTGTACAAGTTTCCGAATTTCCTTAAGTACGTAAAACTATCATGCAAAATATGATGTTTATTAAAGTATGACACATTTGCTACATATTAACCTTTCAACATTACCTTTAAAATATGGCTTGCTTCCATAGTCTTCGACCATTTATTAGACGGGCAGGTAACCAAGCAGCTTAAATAGACGATATTTCTTCAATTCAAATGTTTAATGAATAGCAAAATCTTCTATACGGTCAATATCAAAATAAAGTGAAAAAATATTTCGTTTCGCATCATGCTTTTCTACCTGGCATCAGTGGCGGATCCAGGGGGTCCGGGGGTTGGAACCCCCTTTTTACATTTATTTGGAACCCCCAAGGGTGACTGGGGAATAGAAGTATGGTCACCATTGGTCTTCCTCCGACCGGCCGAAAACCCGTGCTAAAGTGGGGCGTCCGTTTGGCTGTGCGGGATGTACAAATTTGCAGCCACGTCCGGTCAGAATGGGGACGATAATCCGATGCCTCGTGCAAAGAGAGTGCCACGCTCTTTGTCCGTTAAGAACCCTTGCAACAACTCTTTGAGGGGTCCGTAGGTGACCTGTTGCAAGGCTAAATTTCTGTCCCTATCCAATATACCCTAATTTCCCGTGGCAGTCTAATTTCTCCGACCTTAATATCCCTTAATCTATTACAGAACCTACCTATTGTATTTATTGTGAACTTGTTCTCGTCCTGAATATGCATGAAATATTTGCCCCTGGACGTTAAGCAACCAACAATCAATCATACATTTATTTGGAAGATCAATGCAATTGAATGGGGACATATAGTTGGAACTCCCCTTTATCCTGGGCTAGGACCCCCAACCCCAACCCTTATAAATGACAAATACCACCCCTGCCAATTTATTTCAATCAAATTATTTGTTTAGATTACTTATTAGTTTTTTGCTTAGCAAAGCTGTTATGAATTAAATGAGTCATGGAGATTGATCTGAAAAGGACCTTGAATGGCGAAAGGGAGGAATCATTGATTTTTTTAGGGCATGGAAGGGGCCTATGATCCCGCCTATTCTTTGCGAATCCTGGCAACTTTTTAGCGATGTTTCGGATCAGGATAAATTTTCCCAAATTCCTTTCTTGCCCACCCCCCACCAATAAAAATAAATGGCGCTCTAATTTTGCCCAGTCAGGTCACACCTGAACGATGCGTAATGATACCCTGAGGAGTTGAATCAGGCTTTGGAACCCGAGTTTCGACCTCGTGACTAAAGGCAATGAAAACAATTTCAATTAGCCAAAGGAAATAAGCTAGAGTCCGGACAAAGGAAATAAGCTAGAGTCCGGAGATATTCACTGTTTTCATTGATAGTCGGACAGAGCGGGTATTGTACCTGGGATGGAATGGTGGGGAGAGGGGTCTTTTAAGTAGAATATATCTTTAATAATAGCAGACGTTAGATCTTTAAACAGGTCACGTTTAACTGTAACTTTTCAATGCCCTTTCATTCAAACAATAACGTTTTTTCTCCCAATGATCTTTATCCTTTTGTGTTAAGTATTGCTTTATATTGAAATATAACGCTAAGTCTCCAAAGAAAACAAATAAAACCTTACTTATGACTCGTTCCATTTGCTCCCGCTTCTGTTGTTGCTGTCGATCTCCATCTTTAATGTGTCAGCACAGGAAGTAAAATACTGACCGTGGGAATCTGACCGTGAGAACGAATAAAGTTAACATCAAATAAGCAAGTTGACTTAATCAATTAACAAGTCGACTTCTTATTTTATGTCATTTACATTTATATTAGCAAGTCGACATTGTAATGCAAACTTTTTCTATATCATTCCGACAAGTTGACTTCAACATGATGATTTAATATCAAATAAGCAAGTCGACTTAATCAATTAACAAGTTGAATTCAACATGTCGACTTCTTATTACTATGCCATTATATTTATATTAGCAAGTCGACATTGTAATACAATTTTTCTACATCATTCCGACAACTTGACTTCAACTTGATGATTTGAATCCAGCTTATAACACACAACATAACTTATAATTCCGACTTATTTGCAACAAAATAACTTTACAAGGGGTGTACCATATCCGCTTCCATACACTTCAGAGCATTATCTTGATTTTTAAGCAAGAAAACAAGATAATGTCGACTTATTATTAAAATTATCATAAAACTTATCTTGTTAAGTCGACTTAATTTGAAATTAAATGTCAACTTAGCATGATAATTATCTTGTCAAGTCGACTTAATATTGAAAATATCATTATAATTATCTTGCTATCTTGACAAGTTCATGTCACTTACATGACACCATACATTTTGGTATGTTTGTCATAATTAACATTAAGTTTTTTGTTGAAGCATTTTCACCGAAAGCTTGATTTTTGTCGAGCCTATGTGGTCGAGTGGTCTAGCACGCCGGGCATAGTGTAAGGCGATTTGTTGTCACGTTATCTCGACTGCTCCAGTCAGACAGATTTTGACATTTGTCTCGTATGCTACCTTTGCTACAATTCAAACTTCTATAAGGAGAGGTCAAAACAGTAAATTGAGAATTTTTTTTCATTTTCAATCAATTTAACGATTGATTTTGTCAGAACATTCTCTTAGCAGATCTCCAGATCTCATTTTCTTACATTCTAAACAATGTCGGCAATGCTCTGAAAGCTTATTTTCTATAGCAAAAGGAGATCTCTTTGAAATGGGTTTCTCATCTGTACCATTAATAGCTAAAAAATCGAGGCCAACTGGCATTTTCCTGACAGGGTGCAAAGTCATCACATTTTCTCTTTTATGTTGAAAGCCGGATGATAAAGCTTATTTTGGTGTGCCATTCTTTTCATCCCCTCACCTCGGAGTCCATACAAGAGCGATGCTGTGTTTTCCGTGTCAGGCGGGGTCAAGTGCCTGCTTTAATAAATTTTCAGTTTTGTCCATTCATATTTGATTCGCTCTTTTCGTAACCTAAAGATATTTCACTAAACTCAGGTTGATTTACCAATAATACTTGTCAGCAAGTTCAAATCCCTTGACAACAGGACACTGTTGAAATTAAAATGTCCATTTCTTCGTGTGTCTGGAATTTTGCAGGATCATAAAGTAGTGAAACCATGACATTGATGTATATGTGGTTCAATATTTCGAAGTGGTCATGCCACATCTTGCACTTTCTGGTTCTTTCCAATTTTTTAGTGACATCCACGACTTCTGATTTTTAAAAGTTGTTCATATTTATATGGTATTCTGTACATATTGTAGAAATTTAACTAAGGACAGAGCTGTGTTAAGACGCTCTATTCCCCTTGATGTAATGTCCTTTAAAGGAATCTTTTACCATATATTTTTTAAATGGGTTCCGTTTGCATGCTATCATCATTTATTTGGGGTTGCACGAAATTTGTTGGTGCTATTTAAATACCGATCTTGCCTTCATTTGTTTCTTTTTTTCTTTTCACAATCGACTTAATATTTTTGCTGGTCGTTGTGTTGGCATTAACAGTTTTGATCTATAAATCCTTTTTTTTTTACTCTTCGTATTCTGTTTGTGTAGTCTCGCCCACTCATTCTAACATTCCTCACTATATCTTTACCAAATAAGCAATTTTTCGGATAAATTATTTCTCCATATCACTTTAGCCAAACATCCACCCTAGTCCCTTTGGCTTTTAAGGACACGGTCTATCTGATGGCTCCCCGACTGCTCTTTCGGATTTTAATCTCTTCCCCTGAGCATTTAGCAAACTATTGTATTTTCTATCCAAACGCTGTATCAGCTGTTTAAATTCGATACCCACGACAGAAGAGTGTAACGAAGATAGAATCGTCCTCAGTATTGGAATCTTCTGAGGACATGGTTTCAATCTCCAATGCTTTCATGATTCTTTCCTCCTTCTTTGGGTCAAAATGTACAGTTGGGTGCAGACCAAGCATAACATGTTAAGCGGGTATTTAATTCGAAAATGTTTTGACGGTTTGAAGCTACAATGTTTTCCAAATACTGTACCTTCCCTCTGCATTCTCCATGACCATGATTTTTAAAGTTTTCCGTATGAAAATTCTGCTGTTGAGGTGACCAGTGATAGTTGTCCTCGAAAAGCCTTAAGCTTTCACAAACATTGTCTGATGATTGCCTGTAAAATAAATAGAATATGATGCTAGTCTAAGGTATGGATATCTGACTTTAAGTGATTCATCTAATTCATATTTAAAATTTGGAATGCTGGTTCTATGAACTTTTGTACCATTCGAAAATGGTTAGGATATCTATAACATAATGTATTGGTGCTTTTGAATAAACTCTTATAGTTCTTTGTGTTTGATCTGTAATACAATGCAGGAAATGTACAATATCTGAGTATTGGGATCCCATTTAAGCAGTAAAGGTCCTATGAAAATGATCCAATGGTTTCAATTAAAGGAAGAACAATTTGGCATCATCCATATATATCTGTGTATGAGGCCGGCGTACATATCTGAAATATAATAACGAACATTTCTTTCCCCGATTTTATAATTTTATAACTACGACATCATTAAATGGCTTATAGATATGGTCCTGAAATTCATAGAAGAATTTCCAATCGAAGGTTTTATCAGGTTCTTTTCTCATTATCATGAGTCTGTCAAGTGCTTTTGTATACTTGACAGTTCCAGCATTTTCTTCATTCCAAAGCAACGACATGGTATACACTTCCTGGTATACAATTACTTTCCTAAACAAATGATACCATGACTGTAATTTCCATTCATTTTATAACTTCAGATGCCTAACCGATAATTCTATTTGCTGACCTTGAGAAATAACGGTTTGAGCATGCTGTTAAAACAACAAACACTCGATGAAAGTCTTTTATTTAATTACTGTAAATTCAGAAATTATTGCGTGCATTTATTATTGCGATTTTGTCATTTTAGACTAAAATACGATTTTAATTTTTGCGATATTGAGAAAAATCCTGTTTAATTCATATGAAAAATTTCAAAATGCGAGTTCAAATTATTGCGATTATAACCCTGTCGCATTTTTCGCAATAATAAAAACATCGCAATAATTTCTGAATTTACAGTAATTAGTGTATACATTAATTCAATGTTTCTTCAGATATGCATCATTTCTTTGAAAAATCGTTTTTCTTCATTAATTTGAAATAATTCATCTCAGTCCTTTAAATTGTTTAACATACTACCAAGAGGTTAGATTATATAACCTTGTATCCAATTACTTTTTAGATGGAAATTCTTTTATCCAATTGTTTTAGGGCAAACAGAGTGTGGTTTCAATCTATTATTTCAACATTCTCCTTGCAACTTTCAGGATCTGCTTACTCTTCCGGAGCACCTGAGATCATCCCCGGTTTTTGGTAGGGTTCGTGTTGCTTAGTCTTAAGTTTTCTATGTTGTGTCTTCTGTACTATTATGCGTCTTTTTGTCTTTTTATTTGTAGCTGTGGCGTTGTCAGTTTATTTCAATCTATGAGATTGACTGTCCCTCTGGTATCTTTCGTACCTCATTCATTGTCACGGCGAGTTTTGTATTTTTGGCATCTCATTTTTTGGCTAATCCAACCATTTCTTTGCAATCTAAAAAAGATGCACAAGAAAAGTCTAGTTTTCTTCATTGGTTTGATACATGATTTATTTGTTTTTATTAATGGATATCATGTTATAGTGTGTTCCTCTATGGCGGTCATCTTAATGATCTGCATCAAAAACTCAAAATTAGAACAGGAACATATTTCAATCTATCCAGCGGAGTCTTAGAAGATGTTCACCAATTCAGAACGCATTTTACGACCACTTAACTATCCGGTAAAGATAACAATGAAAAAAAATACAGAAATCGCCGCCGCCGAATTCGACTGACTCAAAGTAGATTTCAAAACCTGCTTATGGCCCTTTGGTCCAGGTGAGGTGATAAGACACATCATACATAAAACGACAGTATCGCTGACGGGTTTAATCGATTCTTTTTAGTAGTCATTTGCGTGCAGACCTTTTGAGAAATCAAGCATGAAGATCATAAATAAACAGGGTTAACAACATGTTCATACCTGCCATACTTTACAAGAAATAAACCCCTTTTTGCTCTCTTCATAATTTCGGCATGATGCGCTTGTGATCATTTTTCAACTGTTTAAATCCTGAAACAGGCCATTCTATCTCCAATGGTTCAGGAGCATGGATACCAGGATTTTTAAAATTCTGATTTTTATCATATGCTGTTTGTCTACAAAAGAAAATAAAATTTGTTTTGTTTGCAAATTAATTAAAAAAAATAGAATGAGGTGTTCTAAAGTAGACAAAATAATATTAGAGTATTATGAAATTGCATCCATCGAATTAAAATGTAGAAGGCATTGGATAGTTGTCTCATGGCAACCATATCACATCTCCATTTTTATAATGAATGATTAAAGTATATACTGATGGGAATTATTGGAGGAAATTAAAACAGTAAGTATAAATAAAGAATATATGTTTGAGAAACATATTTGGGAAGAAACACATACATGCACATGACGCAGATGCTTATTCTCTACCAACTATATACAGGGAGCATAAAAAATCAGCCCCCAAGGTGACTGGGGAATAGAAGTATGGTCACCATTTGTCTTCCTCCGGCCGGCAGTAAAACCCTTGCTAAAATAGGGCTTCCGTTTTGGCTGTGCGGGATGTACAAATTTGCAGCCACGTCCGGTCAGAATCGGGACGTTAAATCCGATGCCTCGTGTAAAGAGAGTGCCACGCTCTTTGCACGTTAAGAACCCTTGCAACGACTCTACGAGGGGTCCGTAGGTGACTTGTTGCAAGGCTAAATGTCTGTCCCTATCCAATATACCCTCATTTCCCGTGGCAGTCTAAATTTCTCTGACCTTCATCCCGGACGTCCCTCTTACAGAACCTACCTTTTGAATTTATTGTTATTTTGTTCTCGTCCTGAAATGCAAGAAATATTTGCCACTGGAATGACTGGATATTTTTTTTTAATTCTTTCCATGGCCAAAATTATGTATCACCTACCCAAATTTGCTATATAGATATATTTCATATAGAAAACTTTGAAATATAGAAACTTTTTGGAATAGTTACATCAGTAGCATTTCCCTCAAAATGTGCACTACATAACCTAGTGTGATCCTTCACATTTGAATTAGCTCTAACATTCTTAATTTTAGTGATCCAAAGCCTCTGTGTGTGCGCCTTTTTTGCCGACATTTGAAATCTATGCAGTATGATCTTTGTTCCATCAGGTAAAACTGTGTTGGAAGTGCTGTGACATCAAGGGATACAGCAATACTTTTTCCCAATCCTGCAAAAAAAAAAAACAAAAAAAAAACACCAAATTGTTGCTCGAATCGTTATAGCGGAATTTAACTATATGAAGTACGGAAAAACAAAGTAATTATAGTAAGAAATTGAAATAGTAAATTATGGCCATTTTTCTAGATTTTAGTTATCAACCAGGTTTTTGTCTGATCATTTCTGCTCCCAAAAAATAATGTCCTTTAACATGACATTATACAACCGCCAAGTGCTGTGGTCGTTTAAAAATGAGAAAAACTATGAACTTATATCTAAAGGGATAGTTATCAGATAAGAAGTTCAATTAATAATGTTCCACACTTTTTTCTTCTGAGACGATCCCCTTTAGACGTTTAGCTTTTCTGTATAGCCATGCAATAGTCCTACCTTCCATGTGATGTGCCTGTTTGTATATGATTAAGATTGATTGTTGATTGATTGTTGGTTGCTTAACGTCTAGTGGCAAATATTTCATGCATATTCAAGACGAGAACAAATTAACAATAAATACAATAGGTAGGTCCTGTAATGTAGGCCGTCCGGGAAGAAGGTCGGGGAAATTTAGACTGCCACTGGAAAATGAGGGTATTTTGGATAGGGACAGCAATTTTGCCTTGCAACAGGTAACCTTCGGACCCCTCAAAGAGTTGTTGCAAGGGTTCTTAACGTGCAGAGAGCGTGACACTCTCTCTACAAGAGGCATAGGATTTAACGTCCACATTCTGACCGGACGTGGCTGCGTACCTGTACATCCCGCACAGCCAAACGGACGCCCACCTTTGGCAAGGGTTCCACTGCCGGTCGGAGGAAGACCTGTAGTGACCATATTTCTATTCCCCAGTCACCCTTGGGGAGTATATGATTAAGGAAATATTGTTTGATTTCATATTCCTTTCTTGGTCCACCCTCATTTGCCAGTGAGTGGCAGTCCAATTGTGCCCTGATTGCCTCTTTTCACGACCTACCTATTGTATTTATTGTTAACTCGTTCTCGTCCTGAACGTGCATGACATTTTTTGCCACTGGACATTAAGCAACCAACAATTAATTCTTGATTCATTTTACTCGTGTAAATTTTCTATAGATAATTGTAGAAAATGTGATGATTTAGATTCATGTGGTATACTATTGATACAGATTATACTGAAGTGACCACGATTCAAAGATTATAAATGACTTTTTATTAAGAACTTGCACCTGAAAATTTAAGTTTGTTATCATGGTAATGGCACCCAGTTCACTGTTACCAGGCAGATGTTTATCATATTGACATGGAATAATAACCATAATTGTGGAGTTGATGGTGGTATAGGCGATTGCAATTAAATAGGCAGAACTGGTTGCTGTGTTGCCTACCTAAAATGATATGGGTCATATCATACAGCAGTATGGCGGAATCTCGGTTGGACAAGGTTTGACATCCACTATATTACTATTATTATCCTTGAATTGTAATTGTTGACTCGCGTTCATTTTGCAGTTCTTTCAGGATCTATTGTTCCATTTGATTAAATTTCTCTGGAGTAAGACAAATCTTGTCAATGTATTGGAATTTGGTGCGACTGTCATACAAGTGAGAGGTTTAGCGCTATAAAACCAGGTTCAATCCTCCATTTTCTACAAAAAATATGCATGTGCCAAGTCAGGAATTGAACAGTTGTTGTCCATTCGTATGATATGTTCATGCTTTTGATTTTGCCATTTGATTGATTGATTGATTGTTGTTTGCTTTACGCCGCATTAGCACAGAAAGGCTATATCGCGGCGAGAGCTTATTCGAATATTATAACAATTTAAGGTATATTTTTAAAATCAGACAAAAGGTCTTTCAATAAACTAAAATTCTAGACTAAAGCAAATTGATTATTTACAAATAAAAATCAACACTAAGATAACGTGATAAAAATTAAAATCGTTTTAAATATAACAACATTTTTATATTTTATAATATATTCCAATTTCTTTTAAGAATGAAACAATATTTGTAAATTGAATATTATTAAATAAATCAAACATATTATTGACATTGAAATGCTTCTTCCGAATATCAGCAAAGTCAATACAATTGATTAAAACATGTTTAATAGTATACTTGCAGTTACAAGGTATACATTGTGGTTCTACTTCATTTTTTAAAAAATATTCGTGTGTTATTCTAGTATGACCAATACGACATCTAGAAATAACACACTGATCTTTTCTGCACATAAAATTATTGAAAGGTTTACATAAATTAGGTTTAATTTCATGTAATTTATTACCATCTTTTTTACTCCATTCATTTTTTAATATATTAAAAACATATTCTCTAATATTAGATTTAAAATCGGTATATGGTATATCACAGTTAGATAAAGGGTCACCCAGGGCATTCTTTGCCTCAAGGTCTACAGCTGTGTTTCCAAGGATTCCAACATGACTCGGCACCCATAGAAATAATATTTCTTTAAGAAGAATTTTTAAATTCCTCATTACATATAAAATTTTGAGAATTGTTGGGTTTTTAATTTTAGTATTTTGTATAGCTTGTAAGCATGAAAGTGAATCAGAACATATAATAAATTTGGATTTATCTGAAGAAGCAATAAATTTCAAAGCCAAAATTATTGCTTCTGCTTCAGCAGTAAAGATCGATGCATCAGATGGCAAACGGAGAGTTGCAGCTCTGTCCCTGAAGACAGCAGCAGATGCAACTCTGTCACCATCTTTTGATCCATCAGTATAGACAGTTGAAAAATCTGAATAATTGGCTTTGATTTCAGCATAGTGTTGCTGAATTAAAAGAGGATTTGTTTTATTTTTATTGTGTTCACGGAGATCAAATATCATTTTTGGTTTGGGAAGTTCCCATGGAGGACATTTGCAAGTTTCAACTTGAGCAACAGATTTTAAATCAAAAGAAGCTAAATGTGATTTTAAACGTATACCTAACGGAGGAATTTTATTTTCATGTTTTGCAAAAATATCTTCATAAATTGGATTAATAACACAGCTGTAGGCAGGATTATCTGAGTAGGCTTTTAGTTTGACAGCATATTGAAGTCCAAGCTTCAAACGTCTGTTAGAGAGTGAGTGCTCATCAGCTTCTACATACAGACTCTCAACTGGTGAGGTTTTAAATGCGCCAAGACAGAGACGCAAACCCTGATGATGCACAGCATCGAGAATCTGTATGTAGGACTTCCTTGCAGAGCCATACACTATAGAGCTATAATCTAGTTTAGATCTAACTAGAGATCTATATAAATTAAGTAAAATGTTGCGATCAGCACCCCAGTCGGTGCTTCCGACAACTTTTAAAATATCTAATGCTTTTAAACATTTCGATTTTAACATTTTGATATGGGGTAGAAAGGTTAACTTTTTATCGAAAATTAACCCAAGAAATTTGGTTTCATCAACCATTTTAATTGGGTTGCCGTACAAAGTGAGTTCTGGATCAAGATGCAATTGCCTTTTGTTACAAAAATGCATGCCGACCGTTTTTGAAGTGGAAAATTTAAACCCATTTTCCGAGGCCCATTTTTCAATTCTTCCAAGACATAACTGTAATTGTCTTTCTATGTTATTCATATCTTTGCCTCTATAACATATTAAAAAGTCATCAACATACAATGAACCTTCAATATTACTTTTTAAAACTTCAACAAGGCTGTTGATTTTAAGACTAAATAATGTAACAGATAAAATACTGCCCTGAGGGACACCCATCTCTTGATCATACAGATCAGACATGGTTGAATTTACTCTAACATTAAATTGTCTGTTAGATAGAAAATTCGAAATAAAATTTGGCATATTGCCTTTCAACCCCATATCAAAGAGATCTTTTAAAATACCATACTTCCATGCAGTATCATAGGCTTTTTCTAGATCGAAAAAGACCGACACTATATGTTCATTTTTCGCAAAACCATTACGGACAAATGATTCGAATCGAACAAGATGGTCAAGAGTACTGCGACCTTGGCGGAATTCTTAGAATTGGAAGTGACCAAAGCTTAAAATGACGTCTATCCATACACTGGGACTACTCGATTGCTGTGTACATGGACATAATGTTTGGCTCAACTGGTCTTGTTACAACAGACGATTCAGTAGAATTTGACCTCAAGTTCAAAGATATCGTCCGAAATATCCGCAGTTTACTATTTTCTAGTTTCCATTAGGGAACACGATAATATTGCCGAAGACGAGAAGAAAATGAATAAGCGGGAAGTGCTTAAATGAATAACTAAAAAAACGCAATGAACGAAACGAAACCAGATAATAAGAATAGGACCGGGATGGTTTTTTCAAAGGAGTTTTGACACGAGCACTAAGGACCTGTAGGCAATATGCCCATGCAGTTTTCATTATTCAGTATGCTTCTTATTATCTCGTTCTGTTCTTTTTTCAACTCGAACTAAACCCCGTATTTTCCTTTTAGTGTCCGGAAGCTATCTACAAGTTCCATTTTAAATCACGTGTATCATAGAAGGCAAGGATGGAAGTGTGTGCAAATAGTTGAAATATGAGCAGAAAACGACAGGTCGAGGGTATAAAAGACATAGTCGTTATGGTCTGGAAGAGACTGATGTCCCGAAAGTTATTGGGACAGAATCTTTTACTCCACAGATTTCCTTTCAATTTCTTTGCAGCGATTGCTACAAGTTACTAGATACTTTAGCCTCCAGCTCCAGAAAGGGCAGTTACATCTCGTCAAAAAGAAAATTAATACGTCAACCAAAACATCAAGTAAAGTTAAGGAATCAGCTATTGTATGCTATTTGTCGTATACCGTGTATCGTCTGTCATAACGTTATGACGTATATCGACCCAAATTTAATATATGAATAAAATATTTAGGGTCGACTCAAATATGAAATGGACTAAAACAGATGAAAACAACACAAAGAAAGCAAACATTTGTTCCTCATTATCAAACAATCGTTTTGACATATAAATAAAAGTAAACATCAATGAAATAACAACTTAACAAGACCAATACCATCGATACTATTGACGACAATGACACAAGACCAATAACATCGATACTATTGACGACTTAAGTAGGTAAGTGTAAAACAAAACTGGAAAGAACTGTTATGTTAACTTTCTCACAGAGTTATTTTGTTTCATATTTCATAACTGGACAAATCATTATCTTTAATTAATGGAAGGAAAGAGCATTAAAGAGGAATTCTTGTCAGCAATGAGACAATTTCTCTATGGTACAAATGTTAATTGGAATAATCTTGCAGAAAAATTTAATGTCACCAACAAAAAAGGGGGAAGACCAGCCAATGCAGGCCAGATACTGATCGGCTTTGCCAAATAAAACAACATCAACATCGACCAATTTCACCTAAACATGAGGATAAATCAGAGAGACTATATTCAAAGAGTAAGGAGGACCAAAAAGAGATTGTCTAAGGGGTTGACTGCCATCAATTCTGTATTCTTTATACATTTTACCCATTATCCTGTATTCTTTATAATCTACCACATCATTAATATCTATTCTTTATTTTTTGGAACAATTTTCTCTACTATTTATATTTGTATCCAATTATTCTCTATTTTGTAAACCCACATTCAGTGCACCCTCCTTTATATTTCAGCACCTAAATCATATATTTTTTCCATTTTTCTGTATGCTTTGTCTTTTATTCTCTATTCTGTTAATTCACACCCTAATAAGACTACTCGTCAGCAAGCGGTTATGTATACAATGTTTGTCTTTATGCAAAATTCTTGGTAGTCTATGAAATTCAGAATATTCTGCTCTTGAAAAATATTTTTACACTGTTTCTCTTCGAAAATAGAGAAAGTCAACACAGAGGTTGAAAAAGGAGGTCAACCCAAGGTTAAATCCAATAAGGAGGAAGAGGTAGATTGATTGATTGATTGTTGGTTGCTTACCGTCCAGTGGCAAATATTTCATGCATATTCAGGACGAGAACAAATTAACAATAAATGGGTAAATAGGTAGGTTCTGTAATAGAGGCGTCCGGGATTAAGGTCGGAGAAATTTAGACTGCCATGGGAAATGAGGGTATATTGGATAGGGACAGAAATTTAGCCTTGCAATAGGTCACCTACGGACCCCTCAAAGAGTTGTTGCAAGGGTTCTTAGCTTGCAAAGAGCGTGGCACTCTCTTTACACGAGGCATTGGATTTAACGTCCCCATTCTGACCGGACGTGGCTGCAAATTTGTACAAACCGCACAGCCAAACGGACGCCCCACTTTAGCAAGGGTTTTATTGCCGGTCGGAGGAAGACCAATGGTGACCATTCTTCTATTCCCCAGTCACCCTTGGGGTGGGAAGAGGTAGAGATCAGTCAGAGTCGTCAGGGGAAAAGGAAATCGACGGGGAAGACTGTAAGGTTTTAATGACAGAAAAAGCTGGAGAAGAAGAGTAAATGTTTTTTTTTTCAAACAAGAGAAGAACAATTTGGTTGCAGTGAAAGAGGGTCTTCAGAAATACTGTGAAAGTGTTTACTCGCGTAGTGGTATTGACCATGTCGAGGGGTTATTGCCACAACCCAGTAACAGAAAAAAAATAAAAAAAATGATTTTGTTTGCAACATATTTGCCATCGCGATTCTTGAATTCTCTCAATTTCTTGTTTGATTTGGCCAATTAAAAGTATTTTTAATTACTAAAACATCAATCATGTATCTGATTATAATCAGAGTAAAAAATGCATCAATCATTTATCTAATAATAGCATATTGAGCCAACACAATTATAATTATTTAATTATAAATTGTATTGCCACATTATATTTTCTCAAGATACTTTGTGTTGAAAATTTTTTTCCTAATTATTATTGTAAAAATGATATGCAACAACATGGTAATAAACGATATATGTTTGATGCTTTAATGATAATAATTTGTAAATGAATTCTTATCATGCCACAATCTGTGTAACTACAGTTAAGTGGTTGCAGATGTTTTGTTAATCATGAAATGCAGTGTATGAAATCCAATAAATCTTGATAATATTTTGAGTCTTTATCACATATGTAAACAAAAATACTTTCTAGAGCTGAAACAAAGTATCATCTTTCAAAATCTACTGTAATTTCCCAAGAACGTGTACACGAGGAAAAGAAAACAATAGTATAAATGTGTATCTTATTTGATATTCATGATATGGTAAGTGAATTTATTTTATTATTAATTAAAAGATCAATTATAATTATTTTCATGCTAAGTTTTTAACTTTTAATATCATTAGTTATTTTCATATATATTTAGCGATAATTATTGAAACAAATTACCCCTTTTCTAGAATAACAAACCTGAGACATTGTAAGAAACTGTTTCTATATTTCTGAATAATTTTAAACTTGTATGAAAAACATATAGTAGCTTTTAGATCTAATTTTTCAGGTGATATTCAGCAGCGCATGACAATTATTTCTGGCAGTATAAACAAGAAGTCTCTCAAGGTAGGCACATTTTGAAAATCAAATATTTATGCCCCTATTTTTTTAAAGGATAATAGCCTGATACTAATTTATTTCTTCTAAACCATGAACATTTTAGCAAAAAAAACTTTTGTGCAGTACTTCCCCCTTTACAGACACACTACATTCAATACAACTTGATAACAATTGCATGAATGTTTTGGTACACTTAATCAATATATATCTTAGACAAAGGCATGAAACGAGTGAACCTCTGATCAATGTACAGAAAAGGGAATGGAAATAAATGTAAATGAAAAAAAACTTAACACATTCTGATACATTTAAGAATTGGAACAGCGCTTTGGTGCCATAATATGCAAACATGAAATGAAATGCAACACATAGAAAATATTGACAACATCTTAAAACGAAAGTTTATGTAAAAGTATATATTGTGTTTTATGTTTTCCTGCCTTTGTGACCACTAGGTAGTTTTATAGTACATGTTAATGGAGGAGAGTATAGTAAATGTAATGATATTTTATTTCAGAATGGATTATGAATGGTCTTCAGATGAAGATTGGTTAGACAAAACAGACGAGCAAAATCAGAATACACATCCAGAGAGGACAGTACAGAAAACCCCTGGAGCAGAGACCAATACAGAGATGGCAGAACAAAACAACTCTGAAACAGAGACACATACAGAGTCGTCAATAAATGATATCACAGAGACAGAGATACAAACAGAGGTGGAAGTACCTGCGAACCAGGAAACAGAGACACACAGCGAGTCAGCAGTACAAGAAAAAACAAAGACACATACAAAGGTTGCAATTCATGATAACCCCGGAATAAAGACAAATACAGATATAGTAGAACATGAAACCTCTGAAATAGAAGCACATACAGAAGGGGTAAGTCATGATAATGTCAAAACAGAAACACATACAGAGGTGACAATTAATGACAACGCTGTAACAGAGACACACACAGAGGTGGCACTAAATGATAACGCCAAAACAGAGACACATACAGAGGTGGCAATAAATGATAACGCCGTAACAGATGCACACACAGAGGTGTCAATAAATGATAACGCCGAAACAGAGACACACACAGAGGTGGCAATCAATGATAACGCAGAAAAAGAGACACAGTCAGAGGTGGTAATACATGATAACGCAGAAAAAGAGACACATACAGAGGTACCAATAAATGATAACGCAGAAAAAGAGACACAGTCAGAGGTGGTAATACATGATAACGCTGAAACAGAGATACATACAGAGGTGGTTATTCATGATAACGCCGTAACAGAGACACACACAGAGGTGGCAATCAATGATAACGCCGTAACAGAGACACAGTCAGAGGTGCCAATAAATGATAACGCCGAAAAAGAGACACATACAGAGGTGGCAATAAATGATAACGCCGAAATAGAGGCACACACAGAGGTGGCAATCAATGATAACGCCGTAACAGAGACACAGTCAGAGGTACCAATAAATGATAACGCAGAAAAAGAGACACATACAGAGGTGGCATTAAATGATAACGCCGAAACAGAGGCACACACAGAGGTGGCAATAAATGATAACGCCGTAACAGAGACACATACAGAGGTGGCAATTAATGATAACGCCGTAACAGAGACACACACAGAGGTAGTAATAAATGATAAATCCGTAACAGAGACACATACAGAGGTGCCAATAAATGATAACGCCGAAACAGAGACGCATACAGAGGTGGTTATTCATGATAACGCCGAAACAGAGACAGATAAAGAGGCACTGGTTGAGGCAGAGGTAAACTATAAGCCTGATATAAACAAACATATCAAACAAATATATCAGAATATTTATAAAAGAAACGAGCTTGATGATGAGAGCAGTGATGATGACAAACCGCTTGCGTACATTCAGAAAAAAGGCCTGGGCGTCAGGTTTGATGTTGATGGCGATTTAGAATCCATAGTAGACAGCGAAGAATCCTACAAATTTACAAAGGAAGATATGAATTCTTCAGACTCCAACCTGTCTCATTTTACATCTGAGAAGGACAATACTGATTCAGACAATTCAATCTTTAACAAAACTTCAGTCAAATCAAAGCTAGGAAAGAGAAACATATCAAAGAAAGAAAAAGGTCAGAAGACAAATAAGATAAAAAAACGGAAGACAGAAGTAAAGGTCAGTAGTATTACCATTGAGAATGAAGGAGTTACAACGACAAGGACAGCCAATATTGTCCATCAAATTCCTATAATAGACACAAGAGGAACTGAGCAGGATATCGTACAAGCAGTAAAGGATGTCAGTGAACAACAGTCCCATGTTATGGCAGTTGAGAAATTGCATTATGAAGAAAAGCTTGATACTTTACTTGCTGCAAATGGGTTAATGCGAAAAGAAGTATTAGCCGATGGAGATTGTTTTTTTAGAGCTGCTATGTTGCAGTTTCCATATTTCAGCAATGCAAATGACCTGAGACAAATATTATGTAATCATATCGTGGACAATGCCAATGAATACATTTTCTTCTTCTCTGCCAGCGATATAAATGAATCATATGAGGAAGATATTATATGGATAGATTTCAGGACAGAAGTTGAAGAACTGAAATGCCATGGTAAATGGACAAATCGTGCTGCTGATCTTTTGCCGCTGGCCTTGGCAAACTGGAGTAGAAAAAAAATCAACATTTTCTCAAGTCGTACAGAAAAACCAGTTATAGATGTTGAACCAACCATTTGTTCACCGGATTCATTAGAAACAATTTCTCTTGCGTATTTGACAGCTGATGACAACACATTTCCTTCACATTATGATGGTTGTATTAAAATAGGAACAACACAAAATGATTTTAACATAACAGATCAAACGACAATGAACAAAGATGATGCAAACATAACAGATCAAACGGCAATGAACAAAGATGATGCAAACATTGATGTCTGAAAATATTGAGCATGTTGAGAACATACAAGATACAACAACACCAGTAAAGTCTAGAAGAAAACCTGGACGTCCAAAAGGAACACCCCTCGTAAATCACACACGTTCATTACACCTCCGAAAAAAAAATTATTTCGTAAAAGAAAGTCTAAGCCTGATGAATGGAAAAAAAATATAAGGAAGAAATTACGATTGACTGGTAAAGAATATGTATCCCAGAGAGGAAAGGTTGTGGCAGAGAGAGTTGTCAAACCAGTTGACTGCAGTAAATGCAAATACAAATGTAATGAAAAGGTCAATGAAGAGGAACGAGAGAATATATTTCATACTTTCTGGTCACTGGATTCTTACGAAAGAAAAAAAGATTTCATTATATCTAAAATTCAAGAAAAACAGACAAGAAAGTACATTATTCTAAATGAGTCCGAGAATAAGAGAAAACGAGATATTTATAGGTCTTACTCTTTTGAAGTTGAAGGAAGCAATAAAGTAGTCTGCAAAAAGTTTTTCAGGAATACTTTGGATGTCGGTGATGCGTACATAGCCAATGCTATGGCTAATGTGACAGGAGGGGTGTTTGTAGGAATGGATAAACGTGGGAAACACAGTCCCCACAATAAAACTAAGGAAGAAGATCTTGAGAGAGTCAGAAGGCATATTGAATCCTTTCCCGTAGTAGAAGGGCATTATACACGAAAAGAGTCTAATAGACAATATCTAGGAGCCGAACTTAATTTACAAAAGATGTATCAACTCTATCAAGAGCATTACAAAGGTATAAATGCTGACAATGTAAAACTTGTAAGTCTGGTAACCTATCGAAAAGTCTTTAATGAGGAATATAATTACTCGTTTCATGTACCAAAAAAGGATCAATGTAGTACATGTGTAACCTATAACAAAGGAATTGCAGATTATACCGTAACTGAGGTTGAAAAGAAAATATATGAAGAACATCAACAAATGAAAATGCGAGCTAGAGAGGAAAAAAAGAATGACAAGGAGTCTGCCAAGTTGTCTAAAGATACATTTGTAGCAACATTTGATCTACAAGCTGTGCTACAAACGCCATGTTCCCTAGTAAGCCAGATTTATTATATGAGAAAACTCAACTGTTACAATTTGTCCATATACAATCTTGCCACTCAAAATGCTACTTGTTACTTATGGTCAGAAATTGACGCAAAACGTGGAGCATGTGAGATAGCAACTTGCTTGTATCTACAGCTTTTAGCACTGCCAAGTAACTTTAAGAATGCCATACTATACTCAGATGCATGCTCCGGACAGAACAGGAATCAGTTTACGGCAACATCTTTATTGCATGCCGTAACTAATCTCCCTAATCTAGAAACAATTGACCACAAATTTCTTGAGAGTGGACATACCCAAATGGAATGCGATAGCATGCATTCAGCCATAGAATTTGCTAAGAAAAAGACGGAAATTTATGTGCCAAGTCAATGGGCAACAGTTGTCAGGATGGCAAGAAGAAAAAATCCATACTTGGTTGTTCCCGTTCAGTATGAAGACATTTATGACTTTAAAGAAGTTACAAAATCAACAGTTAAATATAGCAAGGTTGATACTGAGGGTGAAAAGGTTAATTGGTTAAAAATTAAATGGTTGAGGTTTTCAAAGAAAGAACCAGAACATGTCCAATTTAAATTTTCGTACGACGGAGAATTTCATAAAATGAAAGTGATAGATGTTGACAAGAAAGGGAAGGCTCTGACAACTTTGCGGGGAAAGGAATTGCCTAAAAGGTATAAGTGTAAGCAGGCGATTTCACTTGCTAAGAAGAAAGATTTATTAAATCTATGTAAAACCCGTGTAATTCCAACAGAATATCACGAATTCTTCAAGGGCCTTACTGCAAACAACAAAATACAAGATACACTGCCATCTCCTGACGTACAAGAAGATGACCAGGATTCAGACAAGGACTAAAATGGTTATGAAAAGGACATTTGGTGACATTTTTTATTTACTATGTTGAACATTTGGAACAAACGTTTGAAATTGTATATTTGACAAGAAAAATTTATATTGTTCATCATCGTACATTTTTTTGAATTCTTTTAATAAGATTTGAAATCAAACTTCTTTTGCCAAAACCAAATATTTAGATTTACTTTGTTGCAGAATGAAAAAAATATGTATATTTTATATTTTGAATGTGCCTTAAAGAGATTACTAGAAATAACGGATTTTAGAAATAAAAATCAACAATAAAGAAATACATTTTTTAGAAGCCAAAACCAATTATTAGTTGCTGACGGCATATGGCACTCATTGAAATTGGAGTTAAATTCATATTTACAAACGCAATAAACAATTATCTCTTATTACCATATTGTGTACAACTGATTTTCCATTTATAAATACATCATATGAACTGCAACAACAAATTAACGTCTGGTACCTTTTTGTGGCAATTTGATTTTGAAATTGTGTATAAGTTGAGTAGAGTGCAACAAAGGCTTATCATTAGTTAATAGTTTGTGGAAATTTGTTTTTCATTTAATAAAATGCATTTTTTATGTCAAAACCAATCTTGAAGTTTATCATCAAATAAATCAATAATTGAAACATATCTTGAGATTTTGGTTTTTATTATATATAATTACGATAATGATTGACCAAAAAACACTGGGATAGCAGCAATTGGTTTTCAAACAGCGATAAAAATAATAAAAAATCGTTTCCTGAAAACACGCACATTTTACGTTACTGGGTTGTGGCAATAACCCCTCGATGTGTGGTTTCTAAAAAAAAAAACTCTATAAAGCTTCTGGATAATTTTAAATCTCGATCTTTTTCTGAAATAAGTTCTACCAAAACTTTTGATTTTTCAACCCTGTATACCACCATTCCCCATGTGAAATTAAAAAAAAATCGTGTAAGAGAAATAATCCACAATGCTTTTCAACATAAAAATGGTAGCATACGCTATAAATTTATTACTTTGGGATACCATACGGCATATTTTGTTAATAGTGAACAAAAAGTTAAAACATGCTACACAGAGGAACAAGTATCAGTATGCTAGACCTTATATTGTTTTTGGAGGAACAATACTACACATTACAGTTTTAAATGACACCCATTATTCGGGAAAATGACTGGGAAGAAATGACATTAAAAAAAAGCTACTTGATGAAATGCAGTTTAAAGGATGAGGGAAACAAAACATATCTAAACAGTCAGCACAAATGAAACAAAATGGTAGTATCACAAAAAGTATTATTAAATTGCACTATTTTTTATTCAGTTTTTGATTGGCTATAAACTAAAATAAGGAAATGTAGACAAAATGCACACTTTCAGGTAAATTTCAAAGTGCTTTCATCACAAATAATAGAACGTAGCAATGTCAATGTATTGTAAGCGAAGCATATACACAAAATTTGTTTTTAATCAAATTATAGGAAATCATGTTGTCTTACAAATAATTACGGCAGTCTTTTTCAGTTTTCAAAATGACACACGAAAACGTGAACACAACTGTTTTGATATGAGCGTCACTAATGAGTCTTATGTAGACGAAACGCACGTCTGGCGTATCAAATTATAAGCCTGGTACCTTTGATAACTATGTAGAACTGGCAAGCCTTCTTCACTTCATCATCGTCATGTTCTGTCAATAATGTTCCTTCTCTTTTGCCCCAAGAGTGACTGGGGAATACAAATATGGTCACTTCATGTCGTCTTCTGACCGGCAGTTAGACCCTTGCCAAAGTGGTGATGTGCTGGATGTACAAGTACGCAGCCACAACAATAAAAATAAAATATTAAAAGCAACAGTACTAAGAGTTCTCAGCTGTTTTAAAAGGGCAAAATTTTTTTTTTACTTGGTTTATATTTCAGACAGGCAGAACCTCTAGTCTTTCAGTATTAGAGAAGATTTTGAAATATAGGACTATCCATAAGAGATGGCAACGAGTACTCAAGTACAAATTCAGTACTCGGATACTCGTTTAAAAATCATTGAGACATTTCCCCTCACTGTCGTTCCCTTTGATTGATTGATTGATTGTTGGTTGCTTAACGTCCAGTGGCAAATATTTCATGCATATTCAGGACGAGAACAAATTAACAATATATACAATAGGTAGGTTCTGTAATAGGGGCGTCCGGGATTAAGGTCGGAGAAATTTAGACTTCCACGGGAAATGAGGGTATATTGGATAGGAACAGAAATTTAGCCTTGCAGCAGGTCACCTACGGACCCCTCAAAGAGTTGTTGCAAGGGTTCTTAACGTGCAAAGAGCGTGGCACTCTCTTTACACGAGGCATCGGATTTAACGTCCCCATTCTGACCGGACGTGGCTGCAAATTTGTACATCCCGCACAGCCAAACGGACGCCCCAATTTAGCACGGGTTTTACTGCCGGTCGGAGGAAGACCAATGGTGACCATACTTCTATTCCCCAGTCACCCTTGGGGGTCGTTCCCTTTGAAATATCCCCTTCGTTATACTAATTAATATCTACTATAACACATCCGCGAAATCGCGGGCATTTAGAGCGTGGTTCAAGGTATGTTAACTGTTGTAAGATGATTTTTTGTAAAAGATTTTATGACTGGAGAATTTCAGGACGGTATCAAAAGTATCTTAAACATGAACTGATGTCAATATAACATTTTGAATTTTTCACCAGTTCAAAACATTGGATGTAATTTTAACGAATGTCATCGCAAAGGTCAACTATTTGTAGTAACATGAACGCCCAATTTTTAGGAAGATAGTTGCTTTGTCACCATGCTTTTTGTGCAGAAAACACTCGAAACGGATTCCACTAATGAAATCAGATTATTATTATTAATAATAGAGCCATAATCAAATACTCATTAAACAATGCGATTTGAGCACAAAACCGTCATATTTTAATGAAATCTGGAAATGGCGTCAGGCTTATTAAGGTGTTGACTTTTAAAGCAAATTAATTCTAATAAGGGGTGCTTATTACGTTATATGAATAGAGCCAAAATATAATGGTCAATAAACCACAACCACTATAAATCGACGACGCCACAGTGAGTATTGTGCACAAAAACGTAATGGCGTCAGACTTTTCTGTGAGAATTTTACTGTATCCATAGATTTGTTTTCATTTTCATATTCGTTAATTTTATCCCTTGCTTACGCTCGGGATAAAATTCCAATTTAACGATCCAGGCCATGTGAAAATTTTCAACAAATCTATTGCTTGCATGAATTATTTCTTAATAAAACATGACTATATACCGGTTCCAGGGGTCCCAAGAAATCGGATTTTTATCGCTTCCAGGGACCGAAGGAATGTTTGATACTGGTTCCTGTAGCTCAGGTACCCAAAACATTGTATGTAATTAAGTTAGGAATTAAGGGTTGTTTGTAAATTTACCAAAATTCTTTGTAATTTTAAACAGTCGTAAACGGAAGTCTTGTCTATGACTTAAAAGTCCTTCCAACGACGGAAACAATATCCGGACGCCTTTATTTTCGTTTTCCTCCCAAAATAACCCTCTTTAACTGATTAATAATTTACCCCGTCTTCAACATATCTAATTTCTGACAACTTATCGGTGGTTTTGTAAATATTGTCAAATGTGTGTAATGTCTCTTTGCTTTATGTAAACTACATATACATGTTGACTGGATTAATACGAATATTTTTGTAAACAATATTAAAGGTGAAGATTAATTAAAAGATTCCATTTTGCAATCTACCATAAATTACAAACTAAAATCAAAATTAATCTGTGTTTAAAAACAATAGGTAAAAATAGATGTTTTGTATCAACAATAATTATATCGATATGGGATATGACTTCTCAACACAAAACATTAATGTGAATGTAATTTTATCTAGAAACTATCTTTTATATTATTTTGTTCAACAACAAATCATTTTTATCAATTTCATACAGATTTGTTTAACGAATGTCGTTTTCATATTAACTGTTGTCTAAAAAATGAGACAATTAATTGAAAAAAGCCTTGCCGTAAATGACCCTTTTCCACACACAAAAAATGACTATTTAAATAATTATAATGATAAAAAAAATAATAACCGTTTGGAGCAATTTCTTCTGCCATTTTGTTTAATTTAAATCTGTATTTTTAATCACGGTTTCTTTAATATATCAATTAGGTGAAACAGTATAATTGCCAGTAACACAACAATCCACCAAAGTTCAAATAAAGTGCATGTAAAAAATTATATAAGACCAATATCACAAGTTAGGGGGAACAATCCCGCTAACATTTTAACTCCACCACATTCTGTATGTATGTGCCTGTCCCAAGGCAGGAATCTTTAATTCAGTGGTTTTCTTTTGTCAATGTGTTCATCCTATATACAGTCCAGCTATCACGGATTCACCAAAACACGCGATTCCGTGATGGAAATTAATTAAAGATCGCGGATTTCCGTGATGGAAACATTTAAAAGATCGCGACTTTTTACCTAAATAATATCCAAGTTGGTCCACGAAGTCCACGATGACAGTCGATTTACGGGACAAGACAATTCCTTTACTGATGCTAGCTGATACAATGTAGCTACATGTATCTTATTGCGAGTGCAATGAGATAAGAATAAGCAACGAGGTGTAACTGGGTCTACGTGCAGAATAAAAAAAAAAATGTTTAAAAGTTTTTTTTTATTCATTAAGCAAATGTATGATGTGATTACTAAATACTTCTTATTCTGATTCACCAAAAAAAAAAATATTTTAATTTCATCCTCCGATAAGGAGCTGTAAATTGTTTATCAAATTTGAAACATGTTACCTCTGTTGTACCCTAATTTGGGTCTTTTTGTGAGTTTATGAGATAAGCAACGAAGGCTAACTGAGTCTACATTTAGAATAAAAAATGTATTTGTTTACAGGCTTACGTATTTATAAAACTTATGTATGATGTGATAACTCATTTCTTTTTATTCTTATTCAACAAAAAATAATTTTGATTTTATCCGCCAATAAGGAGTGGTAAATTGTTTAATAAATTTAAAACATGCTACCTTTTTTGTACCCCAATTTGGAAGTTACAAAGATAACAATGCCTGTCAATCATTACCCCAATGAAGGTTAATAAACGCATGACTGGTGTCGGCCAACACACACCTGCTGTTATAAACAAATATGTGTCCGGTTTATATTTCAACAGGTAAACAGAAGTTGGTTAATAGAAATTAATAGGTATTTCATTGAATTGTTGATTGATAGTTTAAACCAAGCTTCACGTGTGCTAAAATGAGTCTTTTATGCAAACATTAAGTTCAGGAGGATAGGACGTCACTTGGATCGTCTGATTATCGTCTTTGATGATTTCATTTGAATAAAGTACAAAATTTAATTCATCAACCCTTTCAAGCCCGTAAATCAGTGCTTTTGCATATATAGCAATGGAAAAAATTACTGGTTGTTATTTAAATTAAAATTTTCCGCTATTTTTTTAAGCTATAACCATTCAAATATGATCAAATTACTAAACAAATTCTTTTTTACTCATTTTGAAATGATTGGAAGTTGGTTGTTAAATGTCCAGTGACAAATATTTCGTACATTGTGCAATTTCTTTAGGGTATGTTGCTGGTTGGCACGTTTATTTAATTATTGCCCAGGTCAACATACCCGTCTTTAAAATCGTGGGACTGTTAGAGAACAGGAGAGTTATAGGATAGAATTTAATGGCATTTAGTATACATACAAGGCTGAGCACTACAAGACATGGTTTAGACACGGAGTTAATACTTATATGATGTAATGGACAGACTGTTATTTGGGATAATTATTTTCGGCATGAATAAGTTTGTGTCATATTTGATAATAAACGTTTAGTTATCGATTAACATTATGTATATAAGAATAAATAAAAATTGTGGGAAAACATGTTTGTCGTATGATTTGCCTGAAAATAAGCTTTAACAAACTTAGTGTGGTATATTGTATATTCAGTGCTGGGCAGAAAAAAGACTTATTTAGTTTGTAGAAATATAGCATAGACGAAGAGACAGATGATGGACTGGGAGAAGAGCTAAGTTAATTGTATTTTATTTAATGCAACATTTTCAAATTTCTTTTTGAAAGATATGTGTGGTCCTGAAAAGGACCGTTTGTAAGCTTTATACACCTCAAAGGACGTCGAAGTCTAGCTCTTGATAATGAGGGTCGTCTGCTGGTGGGTTGTTTTCAATTTGGACAGCAGCAAGTGCAGGTCTTTGCTTCTTTGGTTGTGGACGCAGCATCTCATTTACAGCATTAATGACATTGGTCCGGAAGATGTCTTCCTGACGGACCTCAGGGTACATCTGAAAGGTGAATTGCCGGATTATCTCTCGCCCGGCTGGGTCCAGCTCACGCTTACTATGCTTTGCACCACCATTCCAGTTGTAAAAGTAGCGCAGGTTGTCCATGCCATACAATTCTGGAAAAAAACTTTTGGTTAAGGCAGCTGCAAAATTACCAGCACTCTTTGCCGAAACCTTGATTCTGGTCAGCTCCTCATTTGAAAGGTTGTACATGTCTGGTATGGTAGGTACCTGTAGGTCGTTGTCTACTACTGCTGGAATGGTGGTCCTATGTTGTCTGGATAATATCTGGTCCTGTTTGCTCTCCAGTCTTTTATGCATCACTTCCAGCTCTGTTAACCTACGGAGGCCTGTGTCAACTTTTTGTTGAGAGTGTCAAGGTTTTTCTGAATTGATGTAACTGCAGAACCTATTGCTGCAAGTGCAGACATTACAGGACCAAGCTGACTTGATGTATGGGATGGTCTGGCTGGTGTAAAGGGCGATACTAGCGGTGGAGTTGGTGCTGTCGGATTTGGACCACGGATGGAAACTGGTGAACTAGTAGTTGGTACAGGTAGGGGGACTGCTGATTGTGTCTGATAGAAACTTTCAGAAGATGCTGGTTGTGGTGTAGTGGCAATGGGACGTCTAGGTGGTCTGATGACTGGTAAAGGGTCGTAAAACCCTGGCGGAGTGACAACCCTGATCACTCTTGCTGCCGGTTTACCACTTTTGGTTAGGGGTCGTCGTGTTTTTGACCTGGAAGCCTTTGGTCTGCTTGGTGTTTGCCGTATTGGACCTGATGGGTTGAGTGCTGTTTTTTTGGGTCAGTCTTTCTTTTTGGGTTGAGCTCTCTCGACAGGTGGGCTTGAAGGGTCATCACTCTGGACTGCTAGAGAAAACCTGTGGTCCTTCTTTGCCTTTTCTACTAGGGCTGGCATTATCGAATAATATATAATTTTTACTTAATTTTTTAAACTCCGCAGTCTTTTTTGGCTTTGTAGTATTTTGGGGTACAAATGTATTTGCATGAACAAAAAGAAGTGTGATACGCTAGTTTTATACCTTAATTAAAATATGCCTTATATGATTGATTGATTGTTGGTTGCTTAACTTCCAGTGGCAAATATTTCATGCATATTCAGGACGAGAACAAATTAACAATAAATACAATAGGTAGGTTCTGTAATAGGGTCGTACGGGGTTAAGGTCGGAGAAATTTAGACTGCCACGGGAAATGAGGGAATATTGGATAGGGACAGAAATTTTGCCTTGCAACAGGTCACCTACGGACCCCTCAGAGAGTTGTTGCAAGGGTTCTTAACGTGCAAAAAGCATGGCACTCTCTTCACACGAGGCATCGGATTTAACGTCCCCATTCTGTTCGGACGTGGCTGCAAGTTTGTACATCCCGCACAGCCAAACGGACGCCCCACTTTGGCAAGGGTTTTACTGCCGGTCGGAGGAAGACCAATGGTGACCATACTTCTATTCCCCAGTCACCCTTGGGGGTATGCCTTATATGACTATAAAGATTATTATAATTATTTTATATCAAAAAAATGTTCTCTTTCATCTTCACAACAGTAGTATTCGAAAATAAATGTATTACTTCAATAGTTCTCTGTCAAAATGGATTTCTGTTCAAGGTCCTTAATATATATAAAATATGTATTTGAAAGATGTTGATTTTAATCGATTGATTGAATTATGGTTGCTTGTTTAACCTTCAGTGACAAATATTAAATGCATACATGTATTCTGCGAATGAAAAAATACACAATTAATACAATATATGCAAGGTAACCGGGATAAAAGGCGAGATGTTTGAAGTCGCTTGAAAATGAGAGTACATGCATGTTGTTTGGTAAGAATTTACAACAGACCATCTATTGACACCTTCGCAGGTTTTTTTCAATTGATTTTATATTAAAACTCGTAGATTATAACACCTTATTCAAGTCATCGTAAGTAACATTCCATTTCTGGATGTGGCTGCGTATTTATACATTCCAGAGTTTCATATTTTTCGTTACAAGTTAAAAGGGAATTATAAAATAACAAGTGTTTTATTTTAAAGGAAAAAGTATTAATAGATCTATTTCACAGTCTAACATCAAATAAATGATGAGTATTTTTTTTATGTCTCGATATACCTTTAATTGCACAAATGATGAAATTCAAAAAAATTTTATAAAAGATAATGATATCTATCTCTTATGTATGGTATATATTTTAAAACTTCCTTTTGATGAATAATTTTTATATTTAACTTCACTCGTAAAATATGTATTTAGATAAGTACAGAAAAGGTGGATGGTCAAACTTCAATGTCAGTGGATAATCTGTGAATCGAACGGCACGTGCCAAACAATTATAACGACTAATTCAAGACATTAAATTTATTTTGGAATTAGTTATAATTATTTTAATGATAATTTTTAATAAGATTTTATCAACTTCTTTTCCGATAAAGTTATTTGTAAAAGGCCAATTTCTTTCAGTTGCGTCAACTTTGAACAAAAGAATGATTATCTTTGTAAAAAAGTTGTATAAGAAGCATAAAGATCAAATTAATAGAAATTGTAAGGGTTTTTTTAATTAAATTCCGACAAAGATGTGTACAAGAATTTATACAAATGTTTTCACTTTAAAAAAAAATTCTGCAAAAATAAAATGCACCTGTATTTTATATGTATTACAAATTGTTACATTTACGTGTATTTATGATATTTCCTACATCCATGAGAAAATTTTTTTGAAATTGTTTACCTTGACATTTTCGGGTATTGATCAGCTAAATACATGTATATTATATGTACATGTACCTGGTTGAAGTCCTTTGACCAGTTCGTTTATTTCCGGGGGCAGTATATTGTCATTTGCTGGTACATTGTATATTGTGTAACAAATTTTTATGGCTTGATATTTTTCAACTTTAACACCTAAAGAAATTTATGAATTCGCTGTCACATGTTGATTTCTTATTAAAATGCCAACTGTTAAATGAAAAATTATCAGTTTCACCGTAATAATGGGCAGAGTAGACGACAAAATCAAACAAGAAATTGCAGTACTGAGAAAGTCGGGCAACAACATCCAAGCAATTACTGGAATATTGAGTACCAGGGGCCATAACATTTCGCGTCATTCCGTACGGTACTGGTTGAGAGCCTATGACAGGGGTTTTATTTCCGAGCGTGGTGTTCATGTCCAACCAAAACAACGGACCTTCAGAAAAGTTTCTGAGAGAGACGCCGAACTCATCAAAGAACTTATTAAGTCAGACTTTTCCATGTCAAGTAAGCAGATCCACAAAGCCCTATTTGCAGATGGTGCCAACATGAGTCTCGATCACCAAAATAGCCATCGACGCTGCAGGTTTCACCCATTCACGACCGCGGTATGGCCAGATGGTGAGAAGGGCAAACAGACCAAAACGTGTTGATTTTTGCCAACACCTCATTGACGACAATGACGACTTTGCAGACATAATCTTTTCTGATGAAAGTTCCATACAGACCTTCAAAAATAAGACCAATTATTACAGAGAGAAAGATTCTGCTCCAATGATTCATGGAAAGCCGAAACATCCACTGAAAGTCCATGTTTGGGGTGCCATAAGTCGAAGGGGTTTGTCAAAACCGACCATCTTCGAAGATATAATGGAAAAAGAATTCTTCACCAACTCTATTTTACGGGACAACCTTCTTTCTTATGTTCGGGTAAAGTTTCCAGATGGGCACAGATTGCAACAAGACAACGACCCTAAGCACAAGTCAAAAATGGCAAAAGAATTTATGAACGACAACGGTATAAATTGGTGGGATATATGGCCTTCCGAAAGTCCTGACTTGAACCCCATAGAAATGGTATGGAATCAGATGAAACGTCATGTAGCCTGTGTAGACCCCAAAACAAAAGAGGAGCTTGTCAACACTTTACAGACTTTTTGGTGCGAGAAGATGACTGTAGAGCAATGCAACATGTACATTGATCATATATATAAGGTTGCACCAGTATGTGTCTTGATGAATGGAGCAGCAACTGGTCATCTGCCTGACAAGATTTTTCCTGAGAGGACAAGGGGTAAATCGTTAGCGTATTTCAATAATAAGCTGAAGACTGACCCAGATGTAATCAAGCGATTGAAAGGTCTGCAGTTCCAGTGATAAAGCCTCTGTTAACTCAGTTGTAAAACAGCCCTTTTCAAGGCCACAAAATTTTTCAAAAAAATTCTTTATTTGTTGTAACAATTTTTCTAAACAATAAAAAACAATATGAAAAAGTGACCATACAAATATAAGAAGATGTGGTATGATTGCCAATGAGACAACTATCCATCCAAGACCTAAAGTAGAAAATATTACCAATAAGATCACAGTACATAACCCATTATTCAAATTTTAATCTTCATCCTTTCAGACTTGTAATGAAATAATCAAAGAATTCAAATTCACCAGTACATTTCCCTTTTTACATATAGTGACCCTGTATTAATTTTTTTTATAAGCTGTCCCTCAATTCTTATTTCCCACGATCTTTTATTGTTAAATCGCATGTTTAAGAGTTAGAACACTTTAAAGTAGTGAAAAGTTGAAATATGAAAAAATATATAAAAAAAAAATTATACACACAAAAAAAGGGGATCCACGCCACAAGCGCCCGTGATTCAATGAAACTATAATTCCTAATTATAATAGAAACTTTCACTAAAAAGACATGAACATGAACATATTATCTACATAAGTACATAAAGGATTTTTACAATGCTTAAGCACACGCCCCATTTTCAATATCACGCGATTTTTCAGTACAGGTTATATTGAACTGTCTATTCTGAGTATGCACTGATATATAGGTCACTGGACGTTTAACCATCAATACAAGAATCGGTAGCTCTGTGAAATGGTGAACAGAAAGATGTTCATATAACAAGTGTCTCTATTCTTCTTCGCTGATGTATTTTTCGTTTTTTTTTTAAACATACATATACCATAATAATCAGTTACAACAAAACAAAAAGATGTTTCTCCACGGTAAAACAATTCACTTATAAATCACCAGATGTCAGCCACTTTCTTTTTTTTTTTTCGTAGTGTAGTGTTTTTCCAATATATGTTGACATTAAGCAATCAATAATCGAATGCGATACATTAAGTAAGCCTATTACATGTACATGTACATAGTTGTATACAGCGTGACATTGAAAATCCGAATGAGCTGTATCAATAATTATTTTTTATTTTCCCATTTTTCAAGAATTCACGTTTGTAAAAACACACAAACACCAATCAACCTGTCAAATCAATAAACCCGATTTGTAAGACAATTATCATTTTAATGATAAAAATGAATATTACATTTTTTTAAATTACGATTTTTTTTTCTACGGCAACAATAAAATAAAAAAAAATATTAGTCACAGGAAATATCCAGGATTTTAAACTAGAACTACTACAGTCTTAGATATTTTATAAAAACTGTCTGTTGAACTATTTTTATTGATAATTAATAACTTGTAACATTAATGATTTTACGAATCTCAAACAATATTCAATTTACAAATTTCTAAAGATAATAAGTTCAAAATCAGTCAATATAATGTAGCTCCTCCTCCATTATTACCTGATCACCCGTTCATTGGTTTAAACTTCTCGTATGACTTTTGTGTATTTTCCTGGTATGCATCACCTTTCCGACAAAAGTACAAATGAAAGACCGCCCCATGTCAATCAAACTTTACCTGAGCTTGAATAGAAATAACAACAGGACAAGAGGAGTAATTACGGGTTAATGTGATTTAAAATAACAATAGACACAACCAATAAACTGACAAATATCTTGTTTTCTCGCTAACAGCTTTTACAGCCACAATTATTTCTCATGCACATAACAACAATTAAACGTTATATTTTATCGACAACATAGAATTCTGCGTTATTACTATAGATATTCTATTGATTTCCACGAAGGTCCACGATAAAAATTTGACCTGTCCGCGATCAAAATGGACTTTTCGCGGCATAATATAGGTAAAAATATAATTTCCCCGTCGGGATAATCCGCTTCTTTAGGTGGACTTTGCGGGAATCGTCTTGTCGGGAGTGTAACCCCGATACAAATGAATCCGGACGTTGACGCGTTCGAAGCGATAATCAGGACAACATTTGGAATGACAACAATTTCGAATGCCTCTCTAGAACTTATTTGAGTATATATAAATATGTCAATGTGCATGTTAGTTTATTTATTCAATTATACAGTTGTTGTGAGTTTTAGATATTGCATAGAACGTTTGATGAAACTGCTAGATGCGAAACGCACAGACATGGTGCAATTTCATACGTTTTATGAGATAAACAATGCTGAATATCTTTTCGTGCATAAACCTTTGCGTATTAATACCTTAAGCAATAATAAATAACTATACGTTGAATTACTACGTGCCTTCAAATGTTCCCTAGAACTTAGAATAAACGCAATATCATACTAAATACGTTTTCTCTTACTGTATCGTTCGTTCCGCCAAATGTGTCGAGTTCGTTGTGCGTTTTTAAATAATCACTGTACAGTTCGATGACAAAAACCGTCACAAATCACTTTCTTATTAAGATATTCGAGATGGCATCGGCGACCCTTTTTCTTTATTATATCTGTTAACTTAGTCAATGGAGTTGAACATACAATATCAGTCATCCAAAGCCAAAATTGCAATGTTTAACCAGCGTACATCTGACAGCAATGTTTCTATTGAAAATTGGGACTTTCAACGTTATTCCAGATGAAATAAACTGTTAATAAATATATTCCAGGTGAAATAAAGTTTCAAAAAGTATAGTACAGCCAATAAAACTTTAACGACTCTTACTTTTCACAATTTGAGGCTCTTTTAAATGCCGATGTTGGTCCAAGTTCGCCTAAACGAAAGCAGCAATAGGAGCTCGTTGAACTTAGATTGCCGAATGCCTTAGATTGCATTCCAACTGGTTTTTTTTACACATAAAACTTTGTAGATGTGGTGTGATGGCCAATGAGACAAATTTCCGCCAAAGTTTAAATGAGGTGGGTGTATAAAGCAATTATCATTGTCCAACATACGACATTCAACAATGAGGAAAACCTAAACCGTATAGTCGGCTATAAAAGGCCCCGATATAAAAAAAATGTGAAAAATTTAAAACGAGAACACTGACGGCTGTATTTATAACTAAAATATGACAGATCTATATAACCAATGTACTACAGGCTCCTTACGTTGGACAGACACAAAAAGAATGCGACGGGATTAAACATGTGAGCCCCCACCCTCTCCCTAACCTGGGACACTGGTGTAAACAGCACAACATGATTTTACAGTTGCAATACGTTCAACTCAAAATGTCGGTACACTACAGGTTGCACTTTGTAAATACAGCTGTTTCTCAAACCACACCTCTTTTGGGGAGATATATAATATTCATAGATATGTTAATTTGTTAATGTACTGGTTCCCATTTATGATCTCTGTGTTTCCTCTCATAGAGACATCACTTGGGAATGTAACCAGTATAGAAAAACATGGTAGCGCCTAAATTTTAATTCTTAGGAGGTCCAAATATGAAGGTAAGGGTAGTATAGAATTTTAGTATAAGTTTAAACTCTTAGAAGTTCAGGGCATATAAATGTTGAAAATATGCCGCACAGCCCTATATTTTGACCTTTGAATAAAATAGTAGTGCATATAAACTTTCCGTTCTGGGATATAATTTTTCACGAAACTTCACAGTAAAAGTGTCACAGTTTTAGCCGCAAAGGGAGTTCCTATGGGAAATTGCATTGTCTATATTTACAGAATTGCAACCTATATAGGGTTAAAAAATAGAACATACAGAATTTCACAAAATCTGGTTTATCTCAGAGATTTTAAAGAATTTAACTCAAATATGAAGTTTTATAAATTTTTCATGAAGATTGAGAAAATCCTGAGCCTTAACTATGATGACTCAGCATAAATTCACAGTTTACAGTATGCATGGTTTACTTAAAGCCCTGAATTCAAAATAAATTCACAATATATGCCTATTTGTGATTTAAATTGTTTAGAAGTGTTTATATTTACTCTTCGCAGTCATTGCAACTCATTGATCCTTCCTAAATAATTTTGTTGGGTTATTTTTGTCCTGTCGATAACCCAAAAGTAAGCCGTAACACCTAAATGTGTTTTTTTGTGACCGGGGCATTAAAAAGTACAAGCTAGAATTACAAAAAGACCTCAATAAAACTTACAATAGTGTGTTCTATCCTAAATATATACTAAATACTCCACATTGCTAGAAACAAGGAAAATATTTAGGAAATGTGAGGCCCCAGGGGGCAAAAAACAGAAAAAAATGCCTACCCTGGGTCATAAAACAGATAATTTAACTTGTAAATGCTATGATTTTATTATTTTCAAGGTCTTTTGTAAACAAAACAATAACTGTGCTGGAAAGTTATGCAAAAATAAGATGTAAGCAGTCATTTCTATCAAACTTTTAGTGAATTTATGCACCAGACTGATATCTTCTTAAATACAGTTTTGCAAATATGGCTTTGTTTAGACACTTCTAGTTCATACATTAACTAACTTATGTTAGTTATATGGTTAGAGATGATGCTGTTGTGACAAGAATTCTTAACTGACCATTTGAGACAGAAATTGTGAACTTTCATTGACAAATAGGCATACAGTAAGATGTGGACTGGAGACACAAGCAGGATTGGATACTTTGTATAATCTTGAATGTTGGAATGATTAACTTCTAAACAATACATTTATAGTATTCTAAAATGCTTTCAATTTGTTATCAGAATAGTTTCAAACATGTTTTAGACATTTCATGTCAGAAAACATGCACATAGGGTAAGCTGGCAATGGTTAAAGTCTTGTTTTCAAATTCTTTAAAAAACTGAAACAGGGGTAGGGGTATAAATTGACTGTAAAAGGAAACTTAGAGTATATGCAGTGATTTCCTTAAGGCTATAATTCTGATAAATAAGTATTGTTGTGAGAAAAAGTGTTTTTAGAAGGTTTTCTATTTGAATAAATGTTTGTATAGGTTGCACTTTGTAAATACAGCTGTTTCTCAAACCACACCTCTTTTGGGGAGATATATAATATTCATAGATATGTTAATTTGTTAATGTACTGGTTCCCATTTATGATCTCTGTGTTTCCTCTCATAGAGACATCACTTGGGAATGTAACCAGTATAGAAAAACATGGTAGCGCATAAATTTTAATTCTTAGGAGGTCCAAATATGAAGGTAAGGGTAGTATAGAATTTTAGTATAAGTTTAAACTCTTAGAAGTTCAGGGCATATAAATGTTGAAAATATGCCGCACAGCCCTATATTTTGACCTTTGAATAAAATAGTAGTGCATATAAACTTTCCGTTCTGGGATATAATTTTTCACGAAACTTCACAGTAAAAGTGTCACAGTTTTAGCCGCAAAGGGAGTTCCTATGGGAAATTGCATTGTCTATATTTACAGAATTGCAACCTATATAGGGTTAAAAAATAGAACATACAGAATTTCACAAAATCTGGTTTATCTCAGAGATTTTAAAGAATTTAACTCAAATATGAAGTTTTATAAATTTTTCATGAAGATTGAGAAAATCCTGAGCCTTAACTATGATGACTCAGCATAAATTCACAGTTTACAGTATGCATGGTTTACTTAAAGCCCTGAATTCAAAATAAATTCACAATATATGCCTATTTGTGATTTAAATTGTTTAGAAGTGTTTATATTTACTCTTCGCAGTCATTGCAACTCATTGATCCTTCCTAAATAATTTTGTTGGGTTATTTTTGTCCTGTCGATAACCCAAAAGTAAGCCGTAACACCTAAATGTGTTTTTTTGTGACCGCGGCATTAAAAAGTACAAGCTAGAATTACAAAAAGACCTCAATAAAACTTACAATAGTGTGTTCTATCCTAAATATATACTAAATACTCCACATTGCTAGAAACAAGGAAAATATTTAGGAAATGTGAGGCCCCAGGGGGCAAAAAACAGAAAAAAATGCCTACCCTGGGTCATAAAACAGATAATTTAACTTGTAAATGCTATGATTTTATTATTTTCAAGGTCTTTTGTAAACAAAACAATAACTGTGCTGGAAAGTTATGCAAAAATAAGATGTAAGCAGTCATTTCTATCAAACTTTTAGTGAATTTATGCACCAGACTGATATCTTCTTAAATACAGTTTTGCAAATATGGCTTTGTTTAGACACTTCTAGTTCATACATTAACTAACTTATGTTAGTTATATGGTTAGAGATGATGCTGTTGTGACAAGAATTCTTAACTGACCATTTGAGACAGAAATTGTGAACTTTCATTGACAAATAGGCATACAGTAAGATGTGGACTGGAGACACAAGCAGGATTGGATACTTTGTATAATCTTGAATGTTGGAATGATTAACTTCTAAACAATACATTTATAGTATTCTAAAATGCTTTCAATTTGTTATCAGAATAGTTTCAAACATGTTTTAGACATTTCATGTCAGAAAACATGCACATAGGGTAAGCTGGCAATGGTTAAAGTCTTGTTTTCAAATTCTTTAAAAAACTGAAACAGGGGTAGGGGTATAAATTGACTGTAAAAGGAAACTTAGAGTATATGCAGTGATTTCCTTAAGGCTATAATTCTGATAAATAAGTATTGTTGTGAGAAAAAGTGTTTTTAGAAAGTTTTCTATTTGAATAAATGTTTGTATAGGTTGCACTTTGTAAATACAGCTGTTTCTCAAACCACACCTCTTTTGGGGAGATATATAATATTCATAGATATGTTAATTTGTTAATGTACTGGTTCCCATTTATGATCTCTGTGTTTCCTCTCATAGAGACATCACTTGGGAATGTAACCAGTATAGAAAAACATGGTAGCGCCTAAATTTTAATTCTTAGGAGGTCCAAATATGAAGGTAAGGGTAGTATAGAATTTTAGTATAAGTTTAAACTCTTAGAAGTTCAGGGCATATAAATGTTGAAAATATGCCGCACAGCCCTATATTTTGACCTTTGAATAAAATAGTAGTGCATATAAACTTTCCGTTCTGGGATATAATTTTTCACGAAACTTCACAGTAAAAGTGTCACAGTTTTAGCCGCAAAGGGAGTTCCTATGGGAAATTGCATTGTCTATATTTACAGAATTGCAACCTATATAGGGTTAAAAAATAGAACATACAGAATTTCACAAAATCTGGTTTATCTCAGAGATTTTAAAGAATTTAACTCAAATATGAAGTTTTATAAATTTTTCATGAAGATTGAGAAAATCCTGAGCCTTAACTATGATGACTCAGCATAAATTCACAGTTTACAGTATGCATGGTTTACTTAAAGCCCTGAATTCAAAATAAATTCACAATATATGCCTATTTGTGATTTAAATTGTTTAGAAGTGTTTATATTTACTCTTCGCAGTCATTGCAACTCATTGATCCTTCCTAAATAATTTTGTTGGGTTATTTTTGTCCTGTCGATAACCCAAAAGTAAGCCGTAACACCTAAATGTGTTTTTTTGTGACCGCGGCATTAAAAAGTACAAGCTAGAATTACAAAAAGACCTCAATAAAACTTACAATAGTGTGTTCTATCCTAAATATATACTAAATACTCCACATTGCTAGAAACAAGGAAAATATTTAGGAAATGTGAGGCCCCAGGGGGCAAAAAACAGAAAAAAATGCCTACCCTGGGTCATAAAACAGATAATTTAACTTGTAAATGCTATGATTTTATTATTTTCAAGGTCTTTTGTAAACAAAACAATAACTGTGCTGGAAAGTTATGCAAAAATAAGATGTAAGCAGTCATTTCTATCAAACTTTTAGTGAATTTATGCACCAGACTGATATCTTCTTAAATACAGTTTTGCAAATATGGCTTTGTTTAGACACTTCTAGTTCATACATTAACTAACTTATGTTAGTTATATGGTTAGAGATGATGCTGTTGTGACAAGAATTCTTAACTGACCATTTGAGACAGAAATTGTGAACTTTCATTGACAAATAGGCATACAGTAAGATGTGGACTGGAGACACAAGCAGGATTGGATACTTTGTATAATCTTGAATGTTGGAATGATTAACTTCTAAACAATACATTTATAGTATTCTAAAATGCTTTCAATTTGTTATCAGAATAGTTTCAAACATGTTTTAGACATTTCATGTCAGAAAACATGCACATAGGGTAAGCTGGCAATGGTTAAAGTCTTGTTTTCAAATTCTTTAAAAAACTGAAACAGGGGTAGGGGTATAAATTGACTGTAAAAGGAAACTTAGAGTATATGCAGTGATTTCCTTAAGGCTATAATTCTGATAAATAAGTATTGTTGTGAGAAAAAGTGTTTTTAGAAGGTTTTCTATTTGAATAAATGTTTGTATAGGTTGCACTTTGTAAATACAGCTGTTTCTCAAACCACACCTCTTTTGGGGAGATATATAATATTCATAGATATGTTAATTTGTTAATGTACTGGTTCCCATTTATGATCTCTGTGTTTCCTCTCATAGAGACATCACTTGGGAATGTAACCAGTATAGAAAAACATGGTAGCGCCTAAATTTTAATTCTTAGGAGGTCCAAATATGAAGGTAAGGGTAGTATAGAATTTTAGTATAAGTTTAAACTCTTAGAAGTTCAGGGCATATAAATGTTGAAAATATGCCGCACAGCCCTATATTTTGACCTTTGAATAAAATAGTAGTGCATATAAACTTTCCGTTCTGGGATATAATTTTTCACGAAACTTCACAGTAAAAGTGTCACAGTTTTAGCCGCAAAGGGAGTTCCTATGGGAAATTGCATTGTCTATATTTACAGAATTGCAACCTACAAGGCACAAAAACCATATACATAAAACATAAAAAAAAGAGTAAATGTATTAACTGATAGCTATTTCAAAGCAAAATTTAATTACAACTAAAAGGTAAATCATGTTATTCAAGACTAAAGTATCAGTCAGTATATATCCAACGGATTTAGGAAAGACGTAATAAAACGCATGCACTTGTGCAATGTCAAATATAAGTAAACAGTATCGAGAGAATGTACGATCTTATGAGTTCTCATAAGTGTGCATATATTGTAATAATGTTTAGTGATGTTTTGATTTTTCAAAAAAAAATTCAATTGCTACTTAAACAACATCACCATCAAAATTAGGATATGATATCTCTTTTAAATAAGAATTTAATAGGTACAGCAACACTTTCTATACACTGTAGCCAAATCTTTTTTTTTCATCTATGAAAGAAATTGGTAAAGGGTGACTGAGAAATATAGATATGGTCACTTTGTTCTTTTTCCAACCGGCAGTAAAATCCTGGCCGAAGTTGGTCACCCGTTTAGCTGTGTGGGATGTACAAGGACGCAGTCACGTCCAGTCAGAATGGGAATATTAGATCCAATGCCTCGTGAACAGAGAGCACCACGCTCACTACACTTTATGAACCCTTGCAAAAACTCTGTGAGGGGTCCATAAGTGGCCTGTTGCAAGACAACAGTTGTGTCCTTATTCAATATACCTCATTTTATCCAGTGGCAGTCCAAACTTCCCTGACGTAGTTCCGGACGGCCTCCTTCCAGGACCTGCATGTAGTATGTGTTGCTACTTTGTGCTCATCCTGAACATGCATGAACTACTTGCAAGTGAACGTTAGCAACCAACAATCAGCCATTACGTACGAGTGCCATTAACAAATAAACGAGTCTAGAAATTGTTCAGTACCAACTTTGAAACGTTTCATTTTTTAATGATAACTATAAAGACATGAAAGAAGCAACAAAGTAAATGTCTAAGGTTAGGTAGATGACTAAAGCTTTGCTCAACCGCATAATTTACCGATGACGCCAAGGGTAACTGGGAAATATAAATATGGTCCCTTTGGTCTTCTTTCAACATCAGTCAAAATTTGAATGAAATGCATGTGGATGGGTATAGACTTTAAGATGCTTATAATAACCAGAATAACAATTCAGTGAGATTTTGGCACCACAGTAGAAAGAATGTTATGTTCGAGGAAATTAAGCATAATCTTTATACCTTAAAAAAAAAAAAAGATATATAATCGAAGAAAGCAAACCAGTTAATAATAAGAATTATCTCTTCATCTTTACATCTCCCCATTAAAGAAACTGTATTACTTATTAACGATGGCTATAAGTTACAAGTTCATTGTATACACATATTCTTTAGACCAAAATCCTATAAACCATTGATTTTTTTTATTACTGTCTATATCAAAAAGAAGATGTGGTATGATTGCCAATGAGACAACTCTTCACAAGAGACCAAACGAGACAGAAATGAACAACTAAAGGTCACCGTACGGCTTTTAACAATGAGCAAAGCCCATACCGCATAGTCAGCTATAAAAGGCACCGAAATGACAAATATAAAGCAATTAAAACGAGAAAACTAACGGCCTAATCTATGCACAAAAAATTGAACGAAAAACACATACATAACCATTAAATTACACGCTCCTGGCTTCGGACAGGCACATACAGAATATTTCAAGATTAAACACGATAGAGGGCACCCAACCCGCCCCTAACCTGGGACAGTGGTGTAACCGTACATTGAATGTCGTATGGTAAACACTTTCAAAAATGCTATCAAATTAGAAATCGGACCCGTGCATCTGTATGCTCAGCCAATAATATTTGCATCTGTCGAGTAATTGTATTTTCCTACCAATTTACAGTTTCGTATCAATAAGGAATTTTTTTACATGTACAAAATACCTCCAAGAGTGTTTCGACAATACAACGGATATTAAAGGTTGCTGTCTGCATGTTATGGTGGTAAATTAATTTATTTAAACATGTATATTGGTTACAATCATATCAAAGCATAATTTGATACATGCAAAATTCTTTGACAAATACAATATTGTCGCAACGAAACGTACAGTATAAAAAAGTGTAATGATAACGAAGCGTACACAACATGAAAATGAAGCCACTTTAAAACGTGTATTTGTTTGTTTCTAGAAACAACATGAACCTACGATCTTTATAAGTTTGTTTATTTCAAACTATGAAATTTTCAAAAATGTATGTTTTAAAAACTATGAAGCACGAGAAACATTAAGTTTTGAATATTTTAAAATACCAAGCACATTTTATCATTGATATCGTCGAGCGTTTTTTAATGTTTGTGTATAGAAATGTCACATATTTGAAAAACCTTTTAGTAAGTAATGAGTATTATGGCAAAGAATATATTGGAGCAAAATATCCGAAGAATAGATATTGGATTTTCTTTAAAAGTATTAATTCTTCACTGTCTGAACTCAGTGGTACACAGTGTGGTCGATTCGAACGCGTCAACGTCCGGATTCATCTGTATCGAGGTTATACGGGGTGGTGTTACATATTTGATTTTTGTTCTTTTTTTTTTTGGTACATATATTAGTCCGTCAGTTTTCTCGTTTGTAATTGTTTTACATTTGTCATTTCTGTACCTTTTATAGCTCACTATGCAATATGGACTTTGCTCATTGTTGAAGGCTTTACGGTGACCTATACTTGTTCATTACTTTGACGTTTTGTTTCTTCTGAAGAGATGTCTCATTGGCAATCATACCACATACTATCAGGTTCTTCAACAATCAGAAAAACCCATAACGTATTCTTAGCTATAAAAGACATGTACCAACAACAACCATATGAGCAAAAAACTACAACCACCCAATAATACTTAATGCTCAATAATCAACAAATGACTTTGGTATAGGATCATATACAGTATGGCGGAGTTAAACATGTTTGTAGGTGCTAATCGCTCTCTTAACCTGCAACAGAGGTGTTACAAAACAACATAAGTTCAAACAATAAAAAAAATGTGTTCGTACGTGTTGATGTGGAGTAGCCTAAGATCAACTTTCATTCTTTCAAGATTATTTGTGTTGGCAATAAAAACCCTGGATCTTCATAGTCCTCTGGGCTGCATTATCTGGGACTATTATACTAGTTAGTATAAAAGTCCCAGGCATTATTCCGTGCTCGAAACAAATTTGAATTCTTATCCAAGACTTAAACGATCCTATTTTCGTAAACATTTAAATATCATTATAACAAAAAATAGCGAAATATTAAGATGCATATAAAACCGTTCTTGTGTGCAAAATTTAATTTCATTGGAGTCAAGACTAACTTTATCAAAATATCGATATTCATTTTAAATTTGGTTACACCTGAGCATGTATAACAAAAGTTACGGAATCTATATACTCTATTACAAATTAAGCAGGAAATTTCAATGAATTTGGTCGGACACATATTTAAAACAATTCTCCATAAAACTTTTAAAAAGCCTCTTGAATAACAACCCCCTCTCTTATTTTAACTGAAAAGACCACTAAATTAGCAATGTTCGTCTCATTACAATTTTTAAATCTTCGAACTTATTTCTTTAAAGATTTCTAAAGTGATGACTAAGAAGATCAATTCACTATAAAAGGTGAAGTGAACATAAATAAAAAATCAGGTAAAAAGAATAACTAATGATCAGCCAAAGGGAAGTAACTAGAACAAAATTCGCACCATATTTACTAGTTTTTTTGTCTAAACAAACCAATGTTCTCACTTTATTTTAGGTTTCTGTGTTTCAATATATATCCATGAATGTAATAATATGTGTACAGAACATCTGTTTTTCAATTAAAAATCATGTGCCCAGGACTAAACTTGTCAACTGTAACACAAGATAATACAGGTCATTTTTAAACATAGTAGTAATGCAACGTAAACGGGTTTTCTTGTGTAAACAGTTTTTCCTTTCATAATTTGTCTCATACCCCGCTAGCTCATCCGTTTAGAGAGGGTTCAGCCTGTGCTTTCGCTTCTGGACTTCGGAAAGCATACTCGCAATACAAGAAAATAATAAATTCAATAAATGACAAGTATAAGAAACCTAGAAACTACTAGAGATGACAATTTTGCCAAGCAATGCATATGCTCATATAACAAATAACCAAGGTTCATAAAACAGTTTCATATTTAAAAGATAAAAACAATGAAAATACATAAATATTTGCGGTATCTCCATGTAAAAATTAAAATTCTTTCAAACTTTAATACATTTTCGAACTTCCTCTTTTAGAATAAAACGATGCATTTGGGGTGAAAAATACAAAGAAAAATTAACCAATTCAAGAAGTGTTTCGTCTTAGTGCTATCTAATTGATACTACAATTTTAGAGGTGTCCGTTTACTTCAAATATAGCGAGCTGTACACTAGTCGTCTTTAACAATTAACTAATTAAATCAATCAAGTTTGTGACGTCCCACCTTAATAGATAAAACAAATATACCCACCGGTTCCCACCGACTTTGTTAGATTAGAACATGAACCTCATAATTCCACGTACTAGGAAACAAAATCAATCCAGTAAAAAAAAAATCGCATTACATCTATTCCCGTCTAATTTTTGGTCTAACCAGAGCAATGTCTGAAACACTTTTTCCAATATCATTGACCAGTTCAAGACCTTAAATAAAACATAAGATATTACCAAATTCCATTCCAAAGTCAGACACGAACAATTCCGAAGATTGACGACCGTTTCTCTAAAATATCCCTCTGATATACCATCTTTTCAAATATCGCTATCAAAATGAACCCCATCTCTTTATAAACCCGAAATCATGAAATATCTAACTAGTGTACAATTCTTTTTATTGTATTGTATTACATTGTATTTAAAATGTATAATTGTTTGTATTGCTTGACCCTTATGGGTGTAATTTTGCAATAAAGATTATTTATTTATTTTTGGAATGGAAACGTAAATAAATATTAAGAAATGTTTGACTCTAAAACCGAAAAGAAATATATCAACTGTAATGTAGTAAATATTAAAGTTAAACATGGAAATACAAACAAACGAAATTTAAAGTACAACTATCCAGTACGAAAGTTTTTCCCAATCTAAAGAAATATTGTCCAGACAAGGTTTAAATATCCAAGTCTGGCCATTGAGTCTAAAGCACGATAAAAACGATCGCCCCGAAAATAAACGGACAAATAAGTTATATATAATATCTAAAAATAGAAAAAGGGGAATTTATGATAACCCACAAACGTTACAGTAACACTGTAATAATATGATTAAAACTGTGTGCACTCGTTTAATTATTCTACGATAAAACGTATTGTGCGCATATTTAATTCATACATATAATACTGAAACACAAATTTAAACATTAAGAACAATTTTAAATTAAATAGCTGTGATCCGTCAAATCAATAGAACAGCTACATCAAAATAGGTCGGGCTCATTATTTTATACGGACATATAATGAGGGGGTGAACAGGTAAGTACCTTTTTCCCTTCCTAATCCCTTCACTCCTTTTCCAGTCCCCTTTCTCCCGCCCCTCTTTTCCATTCACCATTACCCTTTCACTTGTATTCCGCCATAAAACATGAAAAACATATATATAGCAAGCTCATTTTAAAAGAAATAGATCAAATGTCTTGATTGTTTATTGCTCGTCAAGTCTTGTCCTTTCTCAAAATAGAAGTGTTGATTCTTCTGCTTCATAAAATCTTAATAGCAAGAGCAACATTTAAATATAATTTTAATTTGAAACGCGTAATATATATTTCAGTCCCCTACAAAATGCCGTCAGCAAACTGTTTTACCCGTGTCCATTTGAGCGCACGTCTTTCACTTCGTTTAATGAAAGGCCTTACTCTAATACAACTTATTGCTTGGTTCTATATTTTTTTTAACTTCAACTTTACATTATAATGTTACTATTGTTGTTTGTGCTGTATTTAGACCCCTCTAACAAGAAATTTGTTTTGCATGCACACGTATAAAAAGTGCGGTTTTTATCCAAAGCAATCATAGGTTTGAACGTTGTTTTCAATTTAGACTTATTTATAAATATATATATATTCACAAAAAAGTGCACACATTGTTAGTTCTTTATTAAACAACAAGTTGCAAAATTTGGCATTTAAAAATATTTCAAAATCACGGCCGTCACTCGGCTAACCGAGAGATTGAGTAGGCAGCTATATGGGCAGTTGGTCTGTTAATCAGGTTGGCTACAGTCTTTTAATATAGTGTTATCGACAAAATCGTTGCAAGATCAGTATGTTTCATTCTATAACATTTTAAATATATTTTATCATAAAAACTATTCATGTCTGGCAAAACAATTCAGTGTACTGAATCCAGCGGTGTAATTATTTTTGTTCTTGCTTCGATAAACGATCTATACAATGAAAAGGCGGGTTACTCATCAATAAATTCATAAACATTTTACACGCACACACAAAATCACAAGTTGGTTGAATTTACTTCCATGCAATATTTTGAACATCGAAAAAAGACAGGCATTATGTGTGTTAACCATATTAATATCATTATGTGATTTGATTTTGATTTTTGTTGTTTTAACGCCACTTTTAAGCACCGCTTTTGGGCTATTTCGTGGCGGCCAGTTTTTATTGGTGGAGGAAGCCGGAGTGCCCGGAGAAAACCACCGACCTACGATAGGAAAACTGACAATCCTAGTCAATTAAGATTGGAGTCGAGTGCACCCGCACGAGCGGGGTTCGAACTGACAACCTCAGTGTTGACTGGCTAGTGATTACAGTAGTAACTACTTAGACCACTCGGCCACCGAGGCCCCAATATCATTATGTAAAAATCTACATGAAAATCTGTATTTTGGTTGCATAAATAATTTTTTATTAAAAACCAGGTCCGTTAATGGGTCGGATGTATAAAACTCGGTCTGTTTAATGATCTGTTAAGTTATAAATGGCAATTAATATAATTTCATTGCTATATGGGGTGTTATCGCAACAAATGGGTAGGCTCAAAACGAGTGTGTAAAATATACGGAAACAACACATGAACAATAGAAAATAAATTTAGAAAATAAAAATTCAAAATTAATAAAAATGGATTGAAAAAGTGAAAAATTAAAGTGATGTTGATTTCATCTAAGAATGGTCGCATATATCATGTGGATTCTGTTTCATTGTCATGAATAACACCAATTTTTCATTTATATTGGTAAAGAGTATATAAATCAGACATAAACTTCGTAAAAGCCGAGTGACAGCCTTGAAAGTGAAACTTTTATAATGCGCCCACTGGTTTACTAATGGAGAATGCATACATATATTCTCATAATTTTTTTTATTGTATAAATGTTTACGAATGACAGAATCATTGAGAATGTTGAACTTTGTGTTTTCAAATGATTTCATTTTCATAATTCATTGGTCAATCTTATTTTTTCCTAAATTTAGTTTGTTTCTCAGATACTTCATGCAACACGTAAAGTATATATGCATGTAATCATCATTGATCATCAATAATAATATTTCCTGGTTTAGATTGTTTATAAAATATACAATAGGTTATCTATATTAAAAGCAAATTTGGTGCTTCGAATGATTGAAAGTTGTACATGTATTTCCAATTGGTTATTTGACCTTGATCTCATTTTCTTGAATCATGTTTAATAGATGTGATAGTTGTACTAAACTTTATATTTAGGACAATCAACATGATAAACGTAATATCATTGGTAAGGAAAAAGTCGACACATTTAAGCGTTTACACTCTACTTTCTTCAAGTACAATTGGCAGATAAATATCATGATGTTACCTAATAAATGCCATTATTAATTTTTAAAAAAATCTCATTTTAGATTACAATCAAAGCCGTCAAATCAATTAGTTTGATAGCTGCTGCGGAAGCTATTAAACTAATAAGATACTGAAACAATACCCGTAAGTATTAAACTAATTTACAATAAATAATCTCTTTATTCATATCTTAACAAGAAATGATTGTAACAGGATGCTGTTACGAAGTCTCCCAAACGAAACTCCCATAATTTGTAATTCCCAGGGTCGCCTGACATTGGGCAAAGTCCAGTGAAAATTGGTTTGGTCCAGTAAAGTTATATGCATTAGTGATGCCTGGGGACTAACCCTGTATATCATTCAAATCATCTTGGCATGACAAACCAGAATATATATGGTTTAGGGGTGGGGATCTTGACCATTTACAAGATATTAGGTTTTTCTTAAATGGCATAGGGTGGGGGTGACCCCTGGGGACTAACCCTGTATTTCATTTGATTTGCTTTATCATGACAAACCAGAATATATATGGTTTAGGGGTGGGGATCTCGACCATTTACAAGATATTAGAACTTTCTCAAATGGCAGGGGGTCGGGATGACCCCTGGGGACTAACCCTGTATATCATTCAAACCATCTTAGCATGACAAACCAGAATATATATGGTTTAGGGGTGGGGATCTCGACCATTTACAAGATAATAGAACTTTCTCAAATGGCAGGGGGTCGGGATGACCCCTAGGGACTAACCCTGTATTTCATTTCATGTGCTTTATCATGACAAACCAGAATATATATGGTTTAGGGTGGGGATCTCGACCATTTACAAGATATAAGAACTTTCTCAAATGGCAGGGGGTCGGGATGACCCCTGGGGACTAGCCCTGTATATCATTCAAACCATCTTAGCATGACAAACCAGAATATATATGGTTTAGGGGTGGGGATCTTGACCATTTACAAGATATTAGAACTTTCTCAAATGGCAGGGGGTCGGGATGACCCCTGGGGACTAGCCCTGTATATCATTCAAACCATCTTAGCATGACAAACCAGAATATATATGGTTTAGGGGTGGGGATCTTGACCATTTACAAGATATTAGAACTTTCTCAAATGGCAGGGGGTCGGGATGACCCCTGGGGACTAACCCTGTATATCATTCAAACCATCTTAGCATGACAAACCAGAATATATATGGTTTAGGGGTGGGGATCTGGACCACTTACAAGGTATTAGAACTTTCTTAAATGGCAGGGGGTGGGGGTGACCCCTGGGGACTAACCCTGTATTTCATTTAATGGGTTTTATCATTTAGAACATTTTCAATTAAAAAGATTGTGTCTATCACAAACGGTTTTTAATTTATAATCATTTGAAAATTTAAAAAAATAAAATCCCATAGGGTTCTATAGTAAAACCCTCTTTTCTTTTTGCCCCTCAAAGTACCCCTTTATAAACCCCATTGCACAAACAAAACCCTGATTGCACCACTAGACATGTTAGTCTAACATATTGTGAAACCCTAAGTTAATCTGACAAGTGGTTTTGGAGAACGGGTGCGGACAAGTTCAAATTTAAAAGCGGCGGAAGAGGAAGAGGAAGAAGAATAATAATAATAATAAGAACTGAGCAAAAACAATAAGTCTTCCCAAACTTCGTTTGGGAGACTTAAAAATCAGAAATGTGAGATGATTGCAAATGAAAAATATATATATATATATATCAAAAATAGGTCACCTAATTATGTTCAACCACGAGCAAACCAATACCTCATAGTCAACTATAAGAAACCCCTAAATAATAAGAAATGAAAATGGAAAACGATTTTATTCCTGACACAAAGCATTAAATTATGTATGAAATAGTGGATTAAACTCGGTTTTGCAGCTACCAAAACGAACTAAAAAAAACACAGAACTAAAAAGGCTTTATAAAAAAGAAAAATATAAAGATCAAACGAATGGAAAACAACTGTGATATTCCTTACACGGTACAAAAATAACTTGTGTAAAAAATAGTGGACTAAATTTCGATATACAGCTACCAAAAACTCTCATGTGTATGACAATCACATTAATTCCATTATGTTGACAAAAATGAATGTTGTTTTCCAATTGTTGACATTTTTACATATTATATGTTTGCTTTTTTCACACTTGTCACGATTGAAGCAAATGACTTAATATTTGTTATAAAATTTAAACAATGAAAGTTGGCATTTTGTTCCAGTACAATCAATTATTAACCAAAAGTGCAATATGTACTAACATGGAATACTCTCAAAATGAGTTTATCTATTTACAGATTAACCTGAATATAAATAAAGGAAATGCAAATACCATCTTAATCAAAGGTAATAACAATTATACAACTCCAAAATATCTTATTTATCATGTCTTAATGATGCTAGTACCCGATACATGTACATTCAATTATCAAAAAAGGCCAATATTTATTTTACAAAAGTATTCTATTTTCCAATTAATAGCTAAAAGTTTACATTATAATAAAATTGAGAATGGAAATGCGGAATGTCTCAAACAAATAACAACCCGACCAAAGAGCAAACAACAGCAGAAGGCCAACAATGGGTCTTCAATACAGCGAGAAAATCCCGTACCCGTTCTTCAGCTGGCCCCTAAACAACTAGTTCAGTGATAATGAACGTCATACTAACACCCAAATATACTAAAATTCAAAATCATACACGTCAAAAAATTCCAGAGGCGCCTGACTTGGAACAGGAGCTACAATAAGACGTTATACACATGTTTTTTAAGATCTCAACCCTCCCACTATACCACGACACAATGTAGAAAAAACAAACGCATAACAATACGCTCAGTAACAATTTTTAAAACTGCTACATTTTGGGGGCAAAAAGGGGTCTTACATGGCCTACTCCTTTGGATATTTTAAAAAAAAAATGGAGATAACTGTGAATTTTTTTTTATTTCAAATACAAATTTAAAAATACAAAACACTACATTCACTAGTAGCACGATTTCAGTCTGAAACGGTCATTTTGGTCTGATCATATCTTAATCGACTGGATTTACCGCTAGAGAAAAACGTCAAGACTTTTAAGAACTTTTCAGACGCCGTTCCGATCGATAGTCGCATCAAATAAATCAGTCCGTTAAGGCATGTCAAGATAAACAAGACTGAATCTTCTAGCGAGCTGTTAAGATCCGTTACGACTGATTCAGTCGAATCAGACCAAATCTCAAAATTAACGTTCAAAATTGTCAGACCATGTTAAGATCTGTTCAGTATGTTGGTATGACACTACGAGTTACGCCCCTTCTGCTTGATAATGCATTTTAGATTAATATATATATGTATTAGAATTTAAAATGTATCTCTCGAATAAATAAAAAAAAATAATTAAAGATTAAATTCTCTGTTGATTCTTTATTTCTGTTGTTGTTTTGTTGAGGAACTAAAGTAATAAATTATTCGTCTATATATGTTGCTTATTTTTTTAATAAATGTTAGTTTAGTTTATTTATTTATATACTTATTAAATGCAAGGACGTATGTTATTTGTATACTCACATAAATGTTTGCTATACATTTAACCTTAAAATGTTGTGAACCCGGTGTGAAAATGTTTTTCGTATTTGAAAATCAGTAACGGCAAATCTTAAACGTAACCTAAAAAAAAACAAGGAGATGTGGTATTATTGCCAATGAGACAATCCACTGAAATGAAGCGGAGGTAAATTAACACTTGCGTATTATTTTTATGTCAGATGCTTTATTTCGTTTTCTGTTGATATGTGCTAGTTTACTATTACCGTTGTTGCTGATTTTATTTTTATTTCCGTGCGAGTTACTCTATTAAACTTAGAAAAGCTTCTACTACCATATCTTTGTAGTACAATATATTATCAAGGAATTGTATATTTAAATATACAATTCCTTGATATTATTAAACAATGATTTACTTTACACAGTGGTGCGTCTAAACACCACCAAGGTCGCCAGAGTACATAAAGCTCCTGATACTGCATTCAGTCTGTGTCGAGACAGTGTTAAAACTATATACAAATTACCACCGTATAAAGATTTTGATTAAAAAATGTATCCTAATAATTATTTTCCTACATATGTATATATAGTAGTTATGGCATACATTTGAAATTTTCCGTTTTAGTTATAATGATTGAGTTCAATGGCACGTGCTAGTAATCAACCGGGTCAACAGGTAACAAAATCAATGATCCATAACGTATGAAAGTACATGACTATTTTACAATATTACACTCAAAGGTGTCGTAAGGCTAAAGGTTAATAAAGAATTAATGAATTTATGTATACGTATTAGTATTTAAGCTGTTGATGTTTGGCCGTCACTTTTAATATATGCTATGTTGTATATTTAGTAAAATAATGAATCTGAATCTATTATAGCTTAGTATGTGTAGTTTAAGATTCTTACATTTTTATATATGGTGGCTTCTTTCTAAACACTATACCAAAAGATAATAAAAAATATTTGAGCGCTGCATCGAAAACCATTTAAAAAAAAAACTTGTACAGTTCGGAAGTTTGTTTTAAATTAGTAGTCAACAGAAACTTTTCGCTTCTCTACTTATATAGTTTTGAGAGTACTAGTATTCCTTTAGATTGTGTCAGTTATGTAAAGTGGTGTGTATTTGTATTCTATTTACTTAGCAAAATTGTATCACTATATATACATTTTGTATTTCATAATTATTTATATATATACTATAAGTTGTGTATTGTGGGTTTGCGGGATGATTTCATTTTTTTAAATGAAAGTAAGATATTGTCATTATACTATGACATGGAACCCACCAGTGCAGTTTTCATGTAGTATAATATTTATAAGTAACGTAAATGTACTTAATATGAATTTTTAATACTAGTAAATCGAAACATAACGGGAGCTAGACGCATGGATCCCCCGGACCTATCAGTTCTTTTCTCTGTTTTGTTTTAAATTTTTTTTAATGTTTATTTTGTTTTTATATTTCGATTTATTTTGTACTTTTGTATAATTTACGGTAACTGTAGTGTATACGTGCTGCCAGACGAAAGATCTATATGTGTCCTCTAGATGGTTTTTTTGTGGATTGGTTGCTTTGTCATTGACGTTTAACACACAACTTTTATTTAGTGTGATCTATGTAGAAATTCAAACGTTCTTAAGAATGAAGGATGCAAATCCAGGCTTTATATAAAGATGGTCATTTAAGAGCCATACAATTAAAAGAATACGAAAAATATAAGTGTTGGAATAACATAAATATACACTATATGTACATTGTCGGAAAATATAATTTTTATTTAACGAACTTCGGTAACTTGACAAAAAGAGAGGCGCACCAATCTTTTCTCCTTTTGTGTAGCGAGTACAAAATGAACTGATCTGAGTTATTTCGTAATGCATTTCTTTTAAATAATAAAATAGCACGTGCTCTATCTTAAAAAAAAATGCTCACTGTGCAGTGTACTACTTTTCAGACAAATTATATCCAATTATAGAGCAGTATAACAGCTCGAAATCAAAATGTGAACCATTCTATGTTGCGGGTTGTGGTCTGCAGTTTAGTTTGAAAGCTTCAGTCATACAAGTGTTTTACCCTTTTTATTTGGACTAGATCACTACTTTACCTTAAAATTCATCATCTAAATTTTCAAACATGTACTACTTTTTATTTGAAGCATAAAATATAAAGAAAGAAATTTGGAAGATTATAACCAGCATTATACACTAACAACTACCAAAGGCTGACAAGTATGCCATCGAATCATTTGTCACACACACATAATATTCACACTGCTGTTCGCTCAATATGGAAGCGAAGTAACAGTATAGATAGATATACGATGATGTGGTATGAGTGCCAATAAGACAACTCTCCATCCAGATTTTAGATTCTTTATCTTAACCAAGTTAATGGTACAAAGAAAGACATTTTTACATATAATTACATACAGATTCTACGCATGACAAGTTTGTACAAAACGAGCATAAAAAGATGAGAGATCGATGATCAACCTGGAGAACATACTTCTGTATTGATAATTCTGATTAATTTACACAAATTTTTCAATACCCGAATATTTGTTGAAACAAATAAACTGCCGAATTTCAAAACATTTACTCGACTTACATAGTAGGGTTTAAGAAAAGCTCTTCTACTTTCTGTTAGAGCTGTACAGTTTAGAATATAGTGAAATTCATCACCTATCTCTCGAGAATTACAAAGTACACAGAACCTTTCCTGTCTAACAATTCCAAGCCATCTACCGGTTTCTATAGGTAACCGGTGATTTCCAGTTCTAAACCTACATAAAGTTATTCTATCTTTATAAGGTAATAAGTCTAAATATTCTTCAAATTCCAAATTTTCTTTAAATAGTTTATAACATAATGCTTTTGGAGAGTTTTCCAGTTCTGATTTCCAAGTCTGTTGAAATTGATCAAGTATTCTCTGTTTAATGCTCAACTTTAACCATTTTGGATTAAAACTGCAATTACTCTGATTTATCCAAATATTTGAAAATCCATATTTATTCAAGATATTTTTATAACAAATCAACCATTCAAAAGTATATCCACTATATTCGTTGAGTTTATAAATATATCTATACAGAATATTTGTTAATTTCTGATCAGAACCATTTACAATGTTAGACCAAAAGTCCAAGTCCAAGTCACAATTTGTAAAAGTAAACCATTATAGGTAAAAAAAAAAAGTCAAAACTATTTAGTTGTACAATAATTGGCTAATTGCAGGGCTAATTCATATATTTGATCCAAGTTATTTAAATCTCAGGTTTTTGATGTCATCGATTTCATCGTTCCCGGTGTAAAACAGTCCCTGACTACCAACGTGGACTTATGTTACGAACTAAGACCACTATCACATAGTGTTAACAACCGGAGCCCGTATCAGTTATCATAAATTACGTGTTTTTTTTTCTACTGACAACGAAGCTTTAACCAGAAATACTAGAGCATTTGAATGAATTGCTTCGGAAATTGAGACGATATAGCACAGGTTCTGGATTACTCATAAATGTCATACAGGCAGTTGTGTATTATCTGTCTTTTGTTTACCCTGACTCATTTACTGACAGAAAGAGCCTAAATTTTAATCTTACCAAAAAAAACTTTGTGTACAATTATTTGTCTATTCGTCAAACTTTATCTATTTATTTGATTATTTGAATTAACCTCACAACGCACGTGTCAATAAATACAAAAGGTGAATTATAGTTATAAACAGACGTTATGGTTATACAAGTAATTGTCATTATTTGTCTGGAATACACATACTTGTCATACTTATCCTCATATTAAACTGCTTTTCCTCCAAGGGCTAATTTTATACGGCATGGAGATTACTAGAATTCGCTTGATTGGTCGGGCGTATTGCGTTTCCGCTAATTTTTCAAAGTTCCAATACTAAGTTTCCGAAAACTTAAAGTATACGTTTCCAGAATTTGAATTTATTACTTTTCCGGAAATTTACCTGGAATTAAATCATAAATATTTGAATATATGTTAGATAATTATTTATTTTACACGTTTATACAAAAACGTTTCTGATATTAAATCTACAATATATAAGATATAACCAGTTGACTACGACTACAAGGACAAAGATTCGGATTTTGGAAAAAAATGACTGACACATTTCTTTGGTTTGGCTTACTTGCCAAACAATAATATTGAAGAATGATTTGTAGAACAAATAGCAGACGCTCCATCTGACGATAAATGCATGAAATTTGCAGATTACATATTGGAATTTTATATAGATGGCAATTCGAGATTTCCACCAACCAATGGATCCGAGTATTTTTTATTTTCCACTTATTCATGTTATTCGAGCAGTTTTACGCTAGCGATCCTAACCTTTTAGTCTTTGTCGATGTGCTATCAAAACTGCAAACAACATCATCGTAAAGATGAGAACTATATCTATTAAAGCACCTGTTCGAAAATATGAAAAGGAGAAGATGGACTCACGGTAGGTATAGTGTCCGGCTAGGATCGTGGTTTTTCGAGTGATTTGATCGGGTTTTTTCGAGTGCCACACAGGCTCTTTAGAGCCTCTAGTTTGTTAAATAAAATCCTATAACTCGAAAACGTAAAATCTGAAATTTATAAAATTCGAAAGGGAGGATACCTCAATAGATAAAAAAAATTCAACGAAGTTTCATGAAAATTGGTTACAGCGTTTTTGAGTTTTCTCCGACATGCTGACGACGGACGGACAACGGTATACCATAATACGTACCGTATAAAAACTCCGGGGTTCACCACGAAAAATATTATTAACTGTGACAACAAAAATACCATAAAATGAAGTTGAAAAGATTATGAGTTTCCTGCACTATGTTCTTAAGACCTTTTTATAAAGGATCCAATAATTTCTAATTTAATACTGGAAAGTTGTGGTAGAACGTTTCCGAACAGAAAACTTGCATTAAATTGAAAAAGGTTAACTTTGATCAACATAGTAATATTTTTTGGTGATTTATTGAGAATATATGATATTTTCATTCATTAATTCCATTCTCAATTTTATTAAATTACATTTATATACTAGAAAAGTCATTTTTTAAAGTCAGAAATAACTTTTTTCTTAATAAAATTTTCGTTAAAAAACCCGGACCATTTGTTTAAAAACCCGGACGGTTTCACAGTTCCTCTCGAAAAAGCCCGGCCAATAACAAACACTGAATTTAATGGTTAAATACAAGTAAATTGTGCTTCTTTGTTACTCAAAACCTGTATAGTATTCAAAATCAGATGGGTAGTCACGTAAAAAACTATTATAATTACGAATTAGTAGTTAATTGACCTGATCGCATGTTTTATCACTCGAAAAAGCCCAATCTACACTCGAAAAAAATGGACAGATTCACTCGAAAAACCACGATCCTACCCGGACACTATACCTACCGTGGGACTTCCTTGTTGAAAAAAAAACACAAAACTTTTAAATGGTGAATGTACTACTATGGACTTTGTACGACGTGTTGGCTACAATTTTATTATGACTTTGCTTTCGTTCAACAGGTATTCCTTAATTATTTTTCCGGAAAAGTAATAATAATATTTTTTCAGGAATCGCAAATTAGTTATTTCTATCCGGAAACGTCATCTTTTTTTCCTAGAAAAGTAATGCCAATTTCCGGAAACGTAAAACGCTAGATTGGTTTTAAGTTTTTATTTGGGACCAAACTGTTTTTGTTACAAAATCAGATATATTATACACATTCTTCATTTATCTGTACAAAAAAAAACACTAACGAGAACTAGAGAACGAAGTCGACCAATACACAAATACACATTTTTAAATAAGCTTTTTTATTACAAGCATGCTTGTTCGGGGTTTTATTTTATCTTGAGTTTAATCAAAATACATAAAAAAAGATGTTTTTATGTCCTAGGGTTACGTATTCTCTCGCGTATTTGACATAACACGTTCTCATCTAAAATTAGAAATTCTCATATGCCACTTAACTGATTTTTGTGTGAAAAAGCTACATCTTTTGGGGTGATTGATATATTTCGCGTTAAAAAGTCACTGTATAGCATTATTAATATTTGTCTGTCATTTTTTTGCAAGATTTGTGGTCTTTTTTTGTAAATGCGAATCCAAAACTTCATCATTTTATCATAAACCTTTTTCATAGGATGCTAGAATGAACTATTTCAACACCCAGGAAATAGTTGAAGCAAATAAACCTTAAAAAATTACTCATTCTGCATTTTTGTTATACTTTTATGCCATTTTTGAAATATATACATAACATAGCATTTGCCCATCTTTATTTCAGATGTTTCAATGAAAAGTATGCTAAATTCAGTCTTTTTTCTCTTACTTGTATTTGTCAGGTCTGTATGCCTGCATACCGACCTGGTGTATGCTAAACCCTCACTCTATGTGTATACTAGAATTTGTCAGGTCGGTATGCTAGCATACCGACCTGGTGTATGCTAAACTCTCACTCTATTCATATACTAGTATTTGTCAGGTCTGTATGCCTGCATACTGACCTGGTGTATGCCAAACCCTGAATCTATGTGTATACTAGAATTTGTCAGGTCGGTATGCCAGCATACCGACCTGGTGTATGCTAAACTCTCACTCTATTCATATACTAGTTTTTGTCAGGTCTGTATGCCTGCATACTGACCTGGTGTATGCTTAACTCTTACTCTATGTGTACAAATGTATACTAGAATTTGTCAGGTCTGTATGCCAGCATACTGACTTGGTGTGTGCCAAACTCTCACTGTATGCGTATACTAGTATTTGTCAAGTCTGTATGCCTGCATACCGACCTGGCGTATGCTAAACTCTCACTTTCTGTGTATATTAGTATTTGTCAGGTCTGTATGCCTGCATATAGACTCAAATTATTATTTATTTTGGCATTTTTCTGCCAGGTACTTGTATGCCTGCATGGATTCTAAAATTTTATTCTGGATTCATGTTTGTATTGGCAAGTCTGTCTGCCTGAATGCTAAGCATTTACTGTGTAGTAACATTTCTTATTTACTTATGTTTGCATAACCAACCCCCCCATAGAAAATAAGGAGATGTGTATGATTTTGAAAGAGACATACAAATTTATCTCCATCAAACATGTCAAAGGCCGAATTACATCGATGTAAGGAATTACTTATGTATAGCCTTCAACTTCGTTTGAATTTGAAAGAAAGCTCTCAATTCTTAACTGCAACACTCAGGGGTTTATTCCTGTATATCAACCCGCTTTTCAATAAACTCTTGTAAAAAAATGGAATTCATAGGTTTGATTGTCGGCATACCGACCTATAGTCCTATACACATTGGAACATAAAAGTTTGCATATTTGTTTGACATTTTCAGTTCACGGTATTCTTGCATACAACACTGGTGTACGGTGAACACTTATTTTTTTTTACTTGGATATATACAAGATTTGATTGCCTGTATACCCACCTATGTTCTATTAAATTATAGTTTTACATACATTTTAGTATTGTCAAACCAAGCTGGTGTTCATTGAGCTAGTGTATTTGTGTAGGGTTTGCCTCCAGTCTAAAATTTCTGCATATTTTGTGGCACTTATTGGATATTTAGCAAGCTGAATGGTTTGCATTCTAACCAGCTGTATGTTGTACATGTATTCATATTTTAAATTGTAAAACTATTATTTTTCATCATGCTCTAAGTTAGTAACTTCAAGCATTGTGTCAAGAGGGGCGAAAGATACCAGAGGAACAGTCAAACTCATAAATCGAAAATAAACTGACAACCATGGCAAGAAAAAGACAAACAGACAAATATTAATAGTACACAAGAAACAACATAGAAAACTAAAGTCTGAGCAACACGAACCCCACCAAAAACTGGGGGTGATCTCAGGTGCTCCGGAAGGGTAAGCAGATCCTACTCCACATGTGGCACCCGTCGTGTTGCTCATGTTATTACAAACCCGGTAAATAGTCTAATTCGGTTAGTCACATTCATGAAAAGGGAAGGGGATTGTAGTTACGACGTAAGAAACATATCCGATATCATCTGTGAAACGGTTATTCCATAACGGTCAACCAACTCGTGATGGCGTCCGTATAATTTACGAAGGGATGATTTCAACTTCAGCATTTGGAACTCTTGGTTAGAAATTGATGGAGAGAAAATGAAACTGTCTTAAAATCTGATATAGTTGGCATTATGCATACTAAATAGACAGTGATACAACAAAGTGTTTAAGTCATTGTGTTTGCATCTCTGCCTGTCAACATGGTGTATGCCAAAGTTCTTGGTTTTTTTTAATGCTTTTAGGGGGATGTCTGTATACAATTTGCTTTACAAAGATGTATGCCAAACATGCATACATTTATTTTAATTATCGGTAATGTAAACAATTTGCAATGATCTGTCTTCACTGCATATCATAAGTCGATATCTAACTGGATTAGCTAATAGATATGGAAATTAGTGAATTTATAGCATTATACTATGGTAAAAATTGTTTATAATGGCATATTATACACTGGAGTTGTAAAAATAAATCCTTCAATCAGGAAAGCCAAAGAATTGATGCTTTTTCTACATGTTCTAGGTGTCGTCCTTTTCTAGTGAAGCCATTTTTACTTTATTAGCAGGAACAGCAAAAGGTCAGGTGTTGTTCATTGATGTCGTAGTTTTCTAGGAAGGCATTGGTTTAACCTATCCAGTCACTAAGAAGTGTTACAATTCAATTCATAAGCAACACATAAATAGTTACATGAAAGGTATAGCCACTGTTTGAAAAATGCTGAAACGAGAAATGGAAACTACATATTATATACATATATATATATGTGTGAATATTATACACTTCACAACTTTAACATTATCACAATTACTGATTTTAGAATGTATATGAACTAAGGGTTCTTAGTGGTTGAATTGAAGTCGTTCCCTTGAAGTTGAAAGTATTTTTGTCGCCATGCATCTGATTGAAGATCAATGAAATATGTCATTTCCTTATTAACATTCATTTTTCCAATTGAACACTCTTGAAATGTGCTGTTCTGATCCTTTCGCAATAAATGTATGTTTAATTTGTTTGAATTACTTCTTTTTTTGTTTTTTATTGCTCACTATATTTTAAAATTTTCTGTCTGTCTTTCGATTTTGTTGATAGCTTTTCATATTACCCTGTTACAGTAACAGCTTCTTACATACACACATCACAAAATGCTGCAGTGATCATGTGACAAATGTACTGTACAGTTTTCCAAAACAAGGACACATCATACAACCTCCTTGTAAAAAAAAGGAGATGTGGGATGATTGCAAATGAGACAACTGTACACCAAAGTCCAAAATGAAGTGGATGTAAGCAAGTATAGGCAACTGTACGGACTTCAACAATGAGAAAAACCAATACTGTATAGTCAGATGATAAAAGGACCCAACATGAAAAATAAGAAACAATAATTTATAGCAAAACAATTTACGAAAAAGAAATACGACATACATGAACCAATGACAACTTCAACTACAGGCTCCTGACTTGGGACAGGCACATAAAGACTAGTGTGGCCGGTTTTAACATGTGAGCGCTCCCCCCCCCCTTTTTACCTTGAACTTTTGTTTCCCTAAAAGTTGTTAGAATAAGAACTGAAGGGCATTGGTCATGCATTTTGAAAATCTGGATAGGGGCTGAATTTCAATTTTTTTTTTAAATCCGGGACACTTTAACTCAGTGGCAGATCCAGAAGTTTCATAAGGGGGATGGGCTGGGGAGGGCGCTGAATTCCTTAGAAATGGACCGCTCCAGTATTGTTTCCCTCAATAAATCAACTAAATTTTTCCCACAAAGCACCCCTTAAAATCCTTAAAATTGTAACTAATGCAAGGAGACATCACTATGGATGTACACATAATCGTATTTCCCATTCATTTTTTCTCTAAATACTTTCAAGGGGGCGGGGGGGGGGGGGGGAGGGGGGGGGGGGTGGTAATCCAAATACTTATGACGTCTTGCAAGGCTTTTTTTTTTTTGGGGGGGGGGTAGCTTGATAGTAAAACAGCAGTAAATTTCGCCACATGATGTCTAGCATGAAATTGATTGAAGTGAACAAACCTCTTGAGAAAACAAACTTAGCGTAATCAACAATCTTGTATTATAGTTTTCAAGCCGGATTTGAATCAGTCAGTCACTTCTAAAAAAAGAGGGTGTTCTATGGAATTCGTGGAAAATGTACAAAAACAGCTAGGTTTACTTACCGTAAATGTATCTGACATTCTGTTTTGCTTCTGGTATATTAAAATTTAGATAATCATGAATAGAGCGTATTTTTCAATGAATTGTCCATTTTCTTCTCCGTGACGGGAACTCCTTCATTGATCATTCACATTGTTTACATTTGTAAATGACGTCATATAGGAGTGCGTGACATAAGGTGTTATTAGGTCATTCAACGCAGATAAATAGTCCATTTGTTCTTTGACTTTTTATCATTTACCAATACAAAGTATAAAAAAAACATTTTGTTTTGTAATCAATTGCTATTATTTTAATTAAGTGTACTGGTAAAAAGTAACTCGCGTAAGTCAAGTGCTATCCGTCTATAATTCCCTCCGCCTTACGTCAGAAGGTCCCTGACGTCATTTAAAATTTTGTCAACAACTTGGAACCTTGTACAAATTATGATCGCCTCATTTTTCCGTAATTTTAATTTGCAAACAAACAGATAACTGTCATGTCAATAAAGTGATCATAGTCGTGGAACTTGAGAATCGGTTTTCATTTTTAGATTTACAACAGTAAACGCTTTACCGGTTTGCCCTGCAAATTAACGCTTTTCTGTTTACCTATCGGGAGAAAATATAGAGGTCAGTGGTAGGCTTTTAGTTTTAAAAAAAAATCGAAATCAGCGTTAAAACACAACTACTGAAGTAAAGGATTTTTTGGAAACACCCAGGTTCGTATGCTAGCATACAGACCTGCGAAATACAACATTTGATTCAATATTTGCCGTTCTGCATACACCAGGTTCGTATGCAGGCATACAGACCTGAGAAATACAATGTATAAATCAAATGTAGACTTTAGCATACACCAGGTTCGTATGCTGGCATACAGGCCTGAGAAATGCAAGTTAATTTATTACAATTCAGTTCAGCATACACCAGGTGTTCAATATGTCAGATTCACGATTTTCAAGTGCTTGATAAAAAGAAAAACGTGTTTTTCTTTTATTTTTCTCGTTTTTGCACAAGTTTGTCTTATGAGCGATAATTCGACCTATTTGAGTACGAATTATGGCAAATGACCGTTAATGAGAATTTCTAATTTTAGATGAGAACGTGTTACATATACATTTGATCATTTTACTTAAAAATCGTCGTTTATAGCGTCGTAAGTATGCAGCAACGGATGCAGACATAGTGAGGCCGTTTGTGTATTAGGTTGTATGAACAATATTCTTTAATTGTTATAAATTTCAATAATTTCTACTGGCGATCTAACGAAATATTAACCAAAAGTTTTGCCTTGTATTTTTATAGACATCGAATAAAATTCCGGTCATTACGGAATATGGTCTTCAAAGATACAATTTACCAAAAAGAAGTAACAAATACATTAATTTCTTTTATATCAATGTGATTTTCGATCATCAATAAAGGTTTTCTATGTGAAAACTTGCTATATTTTCCAGGAATGCAGTAGAGTATATCTGATTTCAAACACATACAAATCGATCTATACTATTCAAAATTGCAAAACGCAAGCTGAAATCGTACCAAGTGATTATTATTTTTGCACACGACATCTAGGCTGTCGTCTCTCCTCTAACAGTAGAGTACAGCTGGTTGAGTATCAATATTCAAGATTCAAGATTTTATTTATAACCTCAGACACATACAGGTGTACAAAAGGACAATTTAATTACAAACATAAGATAATACATAGCGAGACATGACAGGCGAAACACAAATACACAGTATATTATAAAAGACAATTGGTATAATTAGTATTTTATAATTTTTTTCACGAAAATTGATAACTTCTTTTGAACGTGTACGTTACATATAGACAGCAAACCAGTAAATTTGTTCTTGCATGGATTCATTACATAATGATTAAGTATAAACTTTGATCTAAGAGCAGAAACATCAGCATTTTTACAGATAAACCATATATGAAACTCATCCCCTGTTCCCTCATTACATTATGTACATATTTTACTTTCCCTCGCGATTTTAATGTTTTGATCGTGTAATGTCTTAATTTTTAAGGTTACGCGGGTTCAGTATTAAGCGAACACAATTGGTATGAACACATTTCGGGATACGTGTAGAATATATTAAAGAAACTTTCAATTATAAAGTTTTTTCGAGGATTTTTAAAGTTACACATACAAATCCTTGTTATGTTTTTGGAATAGGCTTTTAATGTAGAAAATATGACATTTATATATAAAGTACATGTAATTCTTTATGCTAGAAATCCATAAATGAAATTGCATAAATCACAAATGTCTCTAAACGAAGATTGTCAAATCAAATCTACACTATATAGGTAGAACGCAATTAAATTTTTCATCATTTACAATTGCACTTGGATTGTTTGGATTTTATGTGGTGTGCAATGTAAGAGTGGAATACCAAAGTGTCATAAGAGAGAATATTTTTCGATTAAAACACACCCGGGAACACCAAGAAAGGTTACCAAAGAAGTTATGGGAACTTTACTGATTTCATCGTATATATTTCTGATAGTTTTCCCGACCTATTCACATATTTTCAAACTGGAAAGGTAACCTATTTCAGCGGCACGAGCCTTGAACACGTGACAGTTGTAAGTAACAGGTCATCTCACAGATACTATTGTTATAATAAAAGATTAAGTACTTACAAAATATGCATCTTGTAGAATGTGAATTGACAAATATATTATTTTCAAATTCGCAGTCCAAGTCAAACTGAAAATCTGTCACAAACAATTTTCATACTATAAATCCATTCCAACTATATCAATTTAAACACACACTAGCTGGCCCGGTTTTCATTAATTTAGATAATACAAATTTAGCTAAATTTTGTGTATTCACATCAACAGACAAATCTCACACTTAATATCCTAGACGTTATTAATACTCACTTCAAATTTTGATTAACAATTCATTGATACGGATGACAACGCTTAATAAAATATATATTATAACTTTCCGTTTAAATTTTAATTGGATGCCCAGCGGTGTCATAATGCCATAAAACTGTTAATAGAAAGCTATCTTGATACATAGGTAAATGAAAAAAAAAAAATTCAATCGTAAAAAAAAATTCACAATTCCGTGCATTAACCGGGGAAAAGTTACCACGTAGAAACGCTTGTATAGAATTCATGATATCCCGTAGGTATATAGTGAAACTGATAAAAAAAAATCATTTTGATGTTAACAGTTTACTTGTCACATGTCTTTTCTGTGACTCATCAATAGTCCATCGACAAACATTACTTGATCTATTATTCAGTGAAATGATAACATGCAGAGTGTATACAAGTATACTGTAAAAGCAGAGCATCCTTAAATTCTAGGCAGTTGCTATTTGCCCGGCTAACCGGACGAATAGTAGCAGGACTATTTGTCCGGCCAATACAATGTGCATGTCTGTGTGTGTGAAATAGTAGTTTTGTCAAAGCAGATTCATACGTGTTTCAATTTACGAGTTTTACCGATGCAAGGATATTTTATATACTGAGTTGAAATGGCCTAGCGGTAGTCATGTCACTTTGAATGCAACATGCTTAATCAAATTTCGTATTAAATGCAAATTTTGCTTTATCTTTGCGGAGCATTCATAAAGTATTTAAAATTAAAATAAGAATTATAATAGCTTTAATAGCTCAGATTCAAAACATTGAGAATAAGATAAGCTCCTAGCTGTCGACATATACTTCTAAATATATAGCTTGTGCGCCATCAACACCCCCATAGTCTTTAGAATTAGGTAAACAGACAGAAAGTCACAGGACTGTTGGATAAAAGCTCTACAGAGTTTATGTTGTATTGTTATATGTATGACCGACTTTAAATAAATCTTTTATGCTAATTTATAGGACAAAGTCACAAATGACTGTTTAAAATTGTTTGATTATACCGGGTATAAGAGAAAGTTCCTGAAATAATTATAAGATGTGTTTATGTTTACATTTTATTTCTGAAGTATTATCTTATATCTTATTCTTTCAGCTCATATTTATTTCAAAGTTACCGAAGAGATATATAAATTCATAAGTCGAAGCATGGAACAGTATATCTAAGGATACGTATACAAATCCTTGGTATATCTAACGTCAATATATATTATATGTTCCTGGTGGAAGACAAACTGACAGTGACGTGGCCAAAAAATATATATAATGCCTTTTTCTCGGACTAATACATTGAAGTATACAGAAATTTACAGTTCAGGACATTATTATTACCCAAGAAGATCGTTTAACATTACAAAATTGTCTTGAAAGCTGTGGTTTGGTTTTTACACTATTTCAGGATTCTTTGTATTTATATGGTTACTAGTTATATTGCCAACTGGTGACCTAAAAATGTTGGTAGTCATGTATGGTATTTTGGTTCTCAATTTTTTTTTGTATATATCAGTTTTTATTAATTAGGGCCCCGCCGAATGGCGAACGCCCTATAGTGATCAGTCTGTCCGTCTGTCCGTCTGTCCTTAACAAATAGTGTCCGCTCTATATCTAGAGAACCGTTATGATTTCAAAGTTTATACTTGACATGTATATTAACCAACACCAGAGGGTGTGTCATAATGTATGTTCAACTTCCTAAGTCAAAGGTCAAGGTCAAAAAATTTGGTTTTAATTGACAACCCCATGTCCTATGGTAAAGATCGTGTCCGCTCTATATCTTGAGAACCGTTATGATTTCAAAGTTTATACTTGATATGTATACAAACCAACACCAGAGGGTGTATCATAATGTATGTTCAACTTCCTAGGTCAAAGGTCAAGGTCAAAAACAAACGTTGGTTTTAGATTACAACCCCATGTCCTATGGTAAAGATCGTGTCCGCTCTATATCTTGAGAACTGTTATGATTTCAAAGTTTATACTTGATATGTATATAAACCAACACCAGAGGGTGTGTCATAATTTATGTACACTTTCTTAGGTCAAAGGTCAAGATCAAAAACTTTGGTTTCAGTTGACAACTCTATGTCCAATGATAAAGATACAAATTTTTTACCACACATTATTCACAGCGGAGCCCACAGAGATGGCTCCCATCTCAATGATATCTAGTATTTTTCTGTTATGCTATAATGGTAGGTTGAACCACCCTGATACTGGCAAATTTTTAATGTCTGTAGTGTGTTTTGTTGGTTGCTGTTTATCATATTTGTTTGTTTGTAGCTTTTGTATATAAATCAAACTGTCATCACTGTTGGGTTTCTCGTTAGAATTTATTACATTGTGTTAGATGCATGGCTGAGCCTTTTATAGGTTGCTCATTATGAAGTATTAGTTTTGGTCATTGTCGAAGGGTGTGCAGTGACCTATTATATAGTTACTAACAATTACATCACTTGGTCTATGGTTGTTGACTGTCTCATCGAAATTCATAACACATCTCCTTATTCCAGTTATTTTACATTATACAAGACTACAATATTATCAAACGAATGTTACTTATTGTTAATAGTTGTCGGACTATTGTTAACATAAACTGTTATCACAGAGGTCTGTGTAACACTTATCAATTCAAAGTTTTAAAAAGTTTTGAAATTTTAGATTTTTGGAATTTTGATCAAAGTTTTAAAAATATCAAAATTCCAAATTATTTAAAAGTTTTGAAATTTTGAAATTTGACCAAATAATTAAAATTTTAAAATTCTAAATATCGTTTTTAAATTTGATAGTTTAGATATTTGATCTAACTTTAAACTTAACGTGCAGTTTTGATTATTTCGCTTTTAGAAAGTTTGATTTTTTCAATTTTTGATTAAGATATCAAAAATAGAAAAGGGGCGAAAGAGGGGTACCTGTAAACACGGCTCTGATTATGATCATTCTTAGTTAGGAATAAAAAGCACGAAGTATACATGTAAACTGCGAAACGAAATAAAAGCGGAACGAAACAGAACAAAATTAAATGAAACGTTACTGTTTCTTAAAAGTTAATGTATAAAATAAAACCAGAGGCAGACAGTTGAGAGCGGTTAAAAATTAGATAACAAAATAAATATTTCTCAAAAAAAGAGAATTCATTTTAAAACAAGACGCACGGCTCTGATTATGATGATTCTTACCTTAGAAAAGAAAGCACGAAATCAGAGACATATAATACAAGAGATTCGCAACTCTAGTAGAGTCTATATAACAGCCAATGAAATAATTTTATTTACACCAAGGATGTGTATATGTATACACATAAACAATCTTACTTTTAAACCGCCATCTCTTTACCCCAAAATAAAAAGACAAAAACCACTACAAATGATTAAAAGACAAAAACCACAACAAATGGTTGTCTCGTGGAAATAAGGTTATAAAATACTTTTAAATAGTGTCTTCCATGTTGCTTTTATGTATGACCTCGGCTCCCACTTCAATGTTGTGAGTTTTTTTTTATAGATTTTGTGTTGCTTCGAGGACACACATATCCATCTTTGTGTGCAGTGTTGTCAATTGTTTTTGTTGTTGGGTCTCTCGCTTATGTCTTCGTCACTTTCACTATCAACAAAGAGTTCGTTATCAGTTTATTCAACTAGGAGTATATCTAAGTCGTAACTATTAAGATTGTCATCCCACGAAATAAAATCGGAATTTTCCATATTGCGTGCACATGAATGACGCTTTATTCAAATGAGAAATTAATTGTAATTTTCTTAAATATTAATTCTCAATACACACTTCGAACATGAAGAAACCATAAATTTACCGACAATCATTTAAAAAACAACTCAATGCAAGCCTATGATGAAACTGTCAAACAACACTTAGAAATCAAACATTTACCGACAATCCTACAGAAAAAACTAAATGCAAGCCCAATTAATGATGAATATGAAAATAAATAAAATTTTAATAATTTATAATTATCAAGAATAAAAAACAAAGCCTATCACGATTAACAATTAATTAACATATAAATAAGTTTTTTTCCCCACATAAATCAATTTTACATTTTGTGAATTGTATTGTTGGAAAGAGTGCGGACACCTGTGGTGTAACAACTTCTTGTTTACAAGGTGTCAATTAAAACTCATTATTGATAACATGTTCGTGATTTACCTGGTCATCGAATAATTCAAACCTAATATACATGTCACACTGTGAAATTATGTCTCCGAGACAGGTGTATATTCAATAGAAACCCATTATGAAACTATCAAATAAAATGAACTCTGATACAATATATGTTTTAGTGTTAATTATTTAATATCAGTTTTTTTTTAATACAATATCAAATTATGTCTATTTTTCAATAATACCAATCTAAAATCAAAATTACATTAAAATAAATAATTAAATATGAACTCAAATTATTTAATTAATTATGATAAATTTAACACTGAAACAGTTTATGTTATGCTTAAACATTCGTCTTTACTGCGAGTACTTTTATTAATGACTTTATTACCTAAGGAGATCTCGCCAGGTTTAACTAGTGACCGCGTGTTTTTACGGGATTTCGCCGAGTTGCGAATCTCTTCTATTATATGTCTCTGACCTGAGACTACTATAACACACATATGTGTTATAGTAGTCCCAGCTCTGACGAAATATAGCAAATAATTTTAAGTGCAAAATAAATAATCTAAAGTAGAAGTTTTTTTAAACGAATTGGACATCACATGAGATAACAGTATCCTGAAAATATTAAGGTTTTGCATCTATTGAAAAAAAAGATGTAAACCTATTTTAACCGGCATCAAACAAGTTGATTTACGTTTTGAAAATCTCTAACATAAGCTTTATATATATAGCGTTTCAGATAAATAATTCAGAACTATGTGGTTTACCAAGCGCCCATCATTTAGGAGTAACAGTGAAAACTGACCAACTCGCAGAAGGTCAAATAGTATGGTTAGGTTGAGTATGTATATATATTTTCTACTGAACTTTAAGCAATAAAATGGCTCAATACACGTTGTGTTATCTCAAATTTGATTTCAAATTTTTCTGTTTTGCTCTATGACTGCTTACTTTCTGCAGTCATGTCGGCAGATGAAATTATTGCTTGTACATTTTGAACGATCATCTTTAACCTTTTAATCAACTATTTCAGTTATTTATAAATGGTTGTCCTTCAAATATTCGGCTTTGAGCGTTCCTGATAAAGGTAGATCCAGAAAAGCGCTTCGGACGCATGCAATTTTTGACGTTTTGTTTTCTATCGATTGCATGACGATCATATATATATTGCCTTGTATCATTGATTTTAGTTCTAAGTATTGGTACAGTAGGAAAAAATAAACTTAGTGAACGTTGTGCTAGCCTCGAATGTTGGTGGTTGTTGATATCTTTTTTACGCTTTTATTTGCATACCAAATATCATTGACTTAACATTAGCAGTTCATCTTAAACTGATCTAATCACAAACTAATACATGTAAACTAAGCAAAAGTTAAAAGTAAATAGATCATGACTGAGGGGGCGGGGCCAAATATTCTCCATGGAAATGAGATGTGCTAATGCTTATACAACTGAACACCAATTAACATTGGCCTACCACTAATGTTCCCCTTCAAGGCATTGAACTGACCTAATCACGAACTAATACATATAAACTTAGCAAAACTTTCAAAGTCAATAGACCATGACTAAGGGGGCAGAGCCAAATTATCTCCATGGAAAATGAGATATGCCAATAGATAAAGGAAGATGTGGTATGAGTGCCAATGAGACAACTCTCCATCCAAGTTACAATTTATAAAAGTAAACCATTATAGGTCATGGTACGGCCTTCAACACGGAGCATTGGCTCACACTGAACAGCAAGCTATAAAGGGCCCCAAAAAATTACTAGTGTAAAACCATTCAAACTATGCTTATACAACTGCATACCAAATATCATTGACCTACCACTAGTGGTTCCCTATAAATTGACCTAATCACAAACTAATACATGTAAACTATGAAAAGTTTCAAAGTCAATAGACCTTGACTGAGGGGACGGAGCCAAAAAATCTCCATGGTAATGAGATGTGGCAATGCTAATACAACTGCATACCAAATATCATTGACCTACCACTAGTGGTTCACCATGAACTAGACCTAATCACAAACTAATACATTGTTGACGTCGCCGCCACCGTTGCTGAAACAGCATACCATGTCTCGCTTTTTGACTCCGTCAAGGCGAGACAAAAAAGCAGCTATGATCAACATGATCATTGGTCATGATGGTGATGTAAATAAGATTGCACATGCTGAAATGTCACGTCTCAGCTTTACCTACATGTACATGAGTATAATTGAATTGTTGTTGAAATTCTGTAATTTGAAGGTTTTACTAGCCTACAAATCACATACACTTTACATTATTAAAAACTACATTAAAATGAAGTCAGGTAAAATTAACCATGCCAGATAGATGATGTAAACCTTAGTCATTCCATACCTAAAATTTAGTGGTATATATACATAGTATCTGAGAAAAAGACCAAACATCCAAAGCATGAAAATTACATTGTCCAATGAACCTTGAAAATGAGGTCATAGTCAGATGAAACCGGCCAATCAAACATGTACACCTTACAATCATACCATATCATACATATCATGCCAAAATAGTGATCCTATACATGTAGCTTATAGCATCTAAAGAAACATTGGAAAATAGATCAAACCACAAACACTAAACATTGTTCAATGAACCCATGACAGGTCAATGTCTGATGAACCCTATCAGTCAGACATAATACACTGTACAATTGTTCCATACATCAAATAAACATGAAGTTGATTTACTGGCATGACTGGAGTACTGCTTATATATATATATATATACACAAAAAAAAGTTTCTTTTCAAGCGGTGTACAGAATTATATATTAAAAATTAAATACACAAAAAGAGTTTTAAAAGCAGCATTGTCTAGCGCTTTCATCCATCTTGGGACTTTTCAAGACTATGAACGTCGTTATGAATTTCGTTATAGGGAACACATTAGTAGTCTTGAAAAGTCCCAAGATGGATGAAAGCGCTAGACAATGCTGCTTTTAAAACTCTTTTTGTGTATTTAATTTTTAATATATATATATATATATATAGTATCTGCGAAACAAACTTAACAATGTGACTATAAAATAACCTTAGTCACTTATCCATGAAATAAAGTCAAGGTCTGGTCAACCCAACCTGATAGACAAAAAGACCTTGAAAGATACTCATATACAAAAAATGTATCCAATTACTCATATAAGAGAGCATTTCACTGTTAAAAAAAAAAACAGCATTTTTTTCATAGTCACTGAACCATGAAAATTATGTCAGGTGCAATGAACATGATGAACATATGAGTATAATGAAAGACTGAAACTTCATAACATATTAGCTATCTGAATACAAGATAAGAAGCATCCAGATCTTTTAGATTTTAAAATGTAAAGCTTAAAAAATAGTTTACATCACCCCCCCCCCCCCCCCCAGATTGTAATATCTATTTCTTGCATACCACCAACTTTTGTCGTAGGTGAGACAATAAAATGATACTTTGAAGTACATGCATTGTTTAATATGCTTGACCAGTATAAAATGCAAGTTTCAGTATGACCAATAATTTAGACTATTATCAATATACATGTATGTACATTCAGACTCTTATAAGTACAACAAGCAGTCATTTGACACTAACCAACAAGCATGCGAGGGCTGTGACAGACCCTCATGGGTAGTCAAGGTTGTTTAACACCCCCTGGTGGTACATGTAGCTCACAATAGCAATGACAGCATTAACTTCAGATGTGATGTACTATAAATTTCACAGAAACCAGAAATTCTCATTATCCAAATTTTAAATGAATAATTATCCAAGGTATTCATGAATTCAGATATGATGCACTATGGAGACACCTAAAAATCCATAGGGAAAACCGGTTGTGTCAGTCCTGCAATACAATTGAGGATGAAAAACATTATTTTTTCTTTTCTATTGCAGGAAAAACGCTACCATTAGACCCTTTTTTCATTGAAAAATTAACAAAGGCTAAAAGTATAGAAAATTTTAATAGCCTCAATGAAAATGAAAAAATGATAAATATTCTTTGCCCATCAACACAAAAACAGATAGAAAGCTTAAGCATAGGTTCCTTTATAAAAACGTCATTGGCACTAAGGATAGGGGACTCATAATTGAATTTTGAACTATTTTCATTAGTTTGTTTAATATGATTATACATGCTTTTTTCTTGTCATTTAATGTATATAATTATTAATGTTGTTTTTGTCACAAATCGTATAAGTTGGTTTATATGGCAATACAAGTTTGATTTGATTTGACTATTAGTAATCACAGAAACTATGAATTTTCATTATTCCAATTTGCTATTCTAAATGAATAACTATCCGAGATATTCATGGAATTCAGATATGATGCACTATTAATATTCCCAGAAAACTATGAATTCTCTTTATTCCAAATTGTTATTTCAAATGAATAATATATCAAAGGTATGCACTGTCATCAAGTAATGTAGTCTTTCTTACAAATTGTAAGTTTGCTATTTGTTCAATGCACAATTTTCTTCTTGTCCAATCTAATCCGAACATCCCATCAACATCATGGCATAATGCTGTAAGCCCTATTTGTTATTTACAAAAGCAATAAGTAAACACAAAATTATGAATTATTCCACTGTTTCACAATTAGCAGCTATGAGAGTTACTTAGTGACATCTATATATATTTCCTATATCATGTATATGCCGGCTTCATAATCTGGCTGGGAATGATGCTCAAACTAATGTGAATTCTACAAAAAAAAAAAACATTAAGAATAAAGTACTGAAACTAATCTAATATTGTATATATTTACTTGTATTTATCTAGAAGAAAAACCGGCGAGTCTAATTTGCTTGATAACAAAGTTCTATGACTAATACAACTGTATTTATGACTTATACAATTGAACTTATATATAAGTCTCATATAACAAGAAGAATAAAATCTTTCTTTGGGTTTCTATTTTTAAAAAGATATTGTCTCTCTTTCTACATTAATGTTTTCTTATATGTGTACTTCATTGAAGGGTTACTGTCTAATTGAGGCTAGCACTTTGCATTTGTTTTGATCAATTCTTTAAAGTCTGACATAGTTATTTCTCTCTAAAACACAGCAGCTGATATTTCTTTTGATCATTTTATAAAATTACTACAAAGATAAGTTTAAAGAATGATTAATAAAAACAGAAATAAATGCGTTTATATCTAAAAATTTCTTTATTTTAGAAAGAAGGTATATTTTGGATGATATATTAGCACAAACTTGGTCAATTTGATTTCTCCAGTTAAGTGTGCTGTCAATTTTAACACCTAATAATTTTTCACATGAAGAATTTTGTAATACTTTTGAATTTATTATCAAGTTTGGTTGATAAGTCTGAATTGATAGTTTCTGCTTTGTTCCAGTAACCAAACATTTTGTTTTATTTGCATTAATGAACATGTTATTCCTTTTGCACCACTCTTCAACCCTGTGTTAATCTTCTTGAACATCATCATGTATATTTTATATGTTTTTCATGTGGACGACCATTCATGCCAATTCCAAAACATGATTAAAAGGAGATGTTGGGTATATATTCCAAAGAGACAGCAGTCCCAAAACCAAGACAAGTAAAAAGGCATCAATCAATTTCGACTAACCATGCTAACAGGGCAAAATTTATGTAATAACTGACAAAGTTCACATGAAAATATATAGTATAGGCCACACTAATTTGAATCATAGTTCTTTGGATTGAATGATAATAATATGTGTGCCGTGTGCAGAGCGTCATCCCTCCACTATTACATGATAAAGTATATACAGATATTTTATTCATCATGTTCATTGTAATTATTCATTTTGAGAAAAGATGAAACCTCCACAACACTTGTTCAATATGAATCCTTATAGGTACACGCCTGGGGGTACTGTACATGATGAAACAATTAACTCATTTTGTTTTATCAACTGTTTTTAAATGGCAACTGTTATGACTCTGTGCATTGTTTCAGGAATATTAATTTAATAACATTGTGAAGTTGTTTTATTTTGATGATTAATTTTATTTTGAACAATCTAATAGATATTCACTTTCAATGCTTTATTATATTATAAAATCTATTCATGTTTCGTTGTCCACGACTCAGGAATTATTTGAAAAATATACTGAACATGCATTTTTGCTAAATAAGTCAATAAAATTAATAATTTTCACAACATTTTATATATAAATATTTGATTTGTAGTAAAATTCAACTTGAATTATCTCAAATTATATTAAGTAATTTTATAATAGTAATTATTGTACATCGGCATCGCCCACAAGGTAATTAAGTAAAACAAGGGACATACTTATAAACCAGCGTTAGCAAAGTTATTAAATGAATATGGACATGTAAAGATTGTTTGGTTGGTAATAAAAAATCCAGTGACAAATTAATCATGCAAAATTAGGACGAGACAGTTATCAATACATTAACATTATCATGATTATCATACAATATGTATAGGTCCTGTAATAGGCCATCCTGCACAACCAAACCAATGCACCACATGTTAGGGTTTTACAGTAAGACGATGAACAGGGGTGGATCCAGCCATTTTTAAAAGGGGGGAGGGTCCCGACCCAGGATAAAAGGGGTTCAAACTATATGTCCCCTTTCAAATGCATTGATCCTCCAAAAAAGGGGGATCCAATCCCAGGAACCCCTAGCCCCGTCACTGGATGAAGACCAAGAGTAACCTTTTTTCTATTCCTTTCAATTTGTCACCCTTGGCCTTGGGATGTATTTGAAGTACATAAGTCGTAAGGGTTTAAATGACATAATTTCATAAACATGATAAAGGGGAGGGGAATGGTGTCATACATGAATTTCAACGATGCATAAACTTTTTACAATCCTACATCCTAACGTTGTATTGGAACATGCCACTATGCACGAGTGCGATGATATAGAACGTTGATTCATACCTGTAGGAACAAATGTGCACATTTTTCCTTCAAAATCTTGGATCCATGATTATTCTCAAATTCTGATGGACATGCTTTAAAATGTTGTTCATTTCTACTCACCGATTGCAATATTCAGAGCAGCTTATATTGTACTGTAAGTTTTCCTTCCACGATTTTGTGTAAAATATAGTTTGCCGACCTGCTTTTCCGCCGACAAAATGCAACAAAAATAAAGTGGGTACAGTAACGTTAAATCGTTTACGGGTGAAGAATTGTTTTCCGTTTTTAATAAAACTTGACAGATTTGATTAATCATTATCGAAAAATGTCCCTAATGGATAGTAATTCAAATTAAACCAGTTTTATTATGCTGTATAATATATATGTAACTTAGTCATATTCTTTAAATTTACTTCACATACACCGACGGAACATTTTCACTTCCGCATAATCATCATGATAATTTATCAAATATATTTCAAATATAAATTTGAATTTATGAATTCATAAACCATCATCTCCAATAATATATAAACTCTATTTTTAAACGAAGGCTTCTGGTATGTAAAACAAGTTATAAAAGACTCTAAATAGACAGAATTAAAAAAATAAAAGATACCTTTAGGAAAGTCGAATGCACAAGTCAAACACGATCGCAAAATAATGAAATAAACAACAACAATATATTTTTTTTAAATATAAAACATGTTTAATAATTACATAGGAAAAAGTAAGAATTGAAATTGTTTTATTTTTTTAATTAAGTAGACATGGTAAACTATCAAAGTAACATAAACCGTCTTCTTTCTAATTTGTATTTTACTCTTGAAGGGGAGCAACCCCTGATACACACTGGGAAAGTTTCACTCGTTTTGTGTCCAAATTATTAAAATCTGAACACGACTGAACACGGTCTGACAACATCTTGACGTAATTTTGTATCCATGGTCTGATTTCGACTGAATCAGTCGTAACGGATCTTAACAGCTCGCTAGAAGATTCAGTCTTGTTTATCTTGACATGCCTTAACGGACTGATTTACCTGATGCGACTATCGATCGGAACGGCGTCTGAAAAGTTCTTAAAAGTCTTGACGTTTTTCTCTAGCGGTAAATCCAGTCGATTAAGATATGATCAGACCAAAATGACCGTTTCAGACTGAAATCGTGCTACTAGTGATTTATACTTAAAAAAAAAATATTTCCCATTTTGTACAGTTTCAAAAGAGTTGCAGCTTAATGAAATCAAACTAATGCTTTAATATTATAAATAGATTATGATAAGTTTAGTAATACATAGAAATAAAGGCCTGAATGTTACATTCATAAAATATATATATATATGATAACCAAAAATATAAATAGCACTACAGAAATATACATATATATTTATTAAGTTCAAAGATAGATAACTCTTCCTTTTAGAAGTCATAATCAAAAATACTCATGGTGTTAATCATGAAAAGAATTGTGCTCTTACCTCTGTCTGTCTGTCTGTCTAGCTAACATTAAATATCACTCTTAACCAATCGAACCACCATAATCTGGATTTCTAGTCTTCACTTTACATTCAACCAAATATAAAACTGACACACAATGCATATTACAAATATAAAAAATCCTCATAATATAGTTTCTTTTTTATACTTAACCAATTGTTTAAAATATACACACAATTGATATACAACACTCAAAATCATTAACAAATTTAATCCAACATAATTAAGATGTTTCAGTTATGTTTCTTTATAACGTAATTTATTAAAAGAAAACATGATTTGTGTCTAGTCAAGAATTTGTATAGTGTCACTATACAAATCCTTGGTCTAGTGCACACATTTTGCTTCATTTTGTATAATAAATATTATTCTCATACATGTTCTTTCAATTTCAGAGAGTAAAAAAGAGCAACAGGATTCAAAATAAATGTTATGACTTTATTAATTGTTTTAAATGGTTAATTTGTTTGTAAATGTCCTGTTTGTTAATGTCTTTTATTATGATTTTATTTATGTTTTATTATATTTGTGATATTAACCATAGTTTTTATTTCACATGGCCTTCCAAAGTTTTAAAATACATTGATATTCAAACTTTTAAAAAGTTTATAGTCCAGCAAACATGCCACCCATTACAATTTCCACGTAATTGTTACGAATTTTGAACAAAATTACAAAGTTACAATTAACAGGATTAACAGTCTATTAAATATGGTTTAAGGTTACCATTTATTTTTGTGGACAATGTTGTTCTTAAAATAGTGCAAGTAACATACACAAGATGAACCGCTTGGATAAGGGTATAAAAGGTGAATTCTGTGTAAATATCACTTACCTCGCATTTATGTAAGTCCTGTAAGGAGGGATTTAAATCCCCCAGTCTTCAACATCCTGTACAATACATATCACCAGCAGAAGTTAAAACCAGACGATGAGTTTCGAAAATACACCAAAAATGGACTGAACTGCAAATGGAAGAAGATGATTGATTGATTGTTGGTTGCTTAACGTCAAGTGGCAAATATTTCATGCATATTCAGGACGAGAACAAGTTCACAATAAATACAATAGGTAGGTCTGTAATATATTAAGGGATTAAGGTCGGAGAAATTTAGACTGCCACGGATAATGAGGGTATATTGGATAAGGACAAACATTTAGCCTTGCAACAGGTCACCTACGGACCCCTCAAAGAGTTGTTGCAAGGGTTCTTAACGTGCAAAGAGCGTGGCACTCTCTTTACACGAGGCATCGGATTTAACGTCCCCATTCTGACCGGACGTGGCTGCAAATTTGTACATCCCGCACAGCCAAACGGACGCCCCACTTTGACGAGGGTTTTACCGCCGGTCGGAGGAAGACCAATGGTGACCATACTTCTATTCCCCAGTCACCCTTGGGGACCAAATGGAAGAAGAAGAAGAAGACACTTGTTTAAGACGTGTCAGATGGAACTGTAATTACCATCACTGCATATTGTACAAGTGGACACTTGATTGTAAAATTGAGCTCACACAAATTTTTAGCAAGAACCTGTTAGTAAGTAACACTTTTTGTAGGGTAAACAGCCTCTCATCACAATTTGCAGAATTTTCAGCTTCAATTATTTCTCACATTTACAATAAAATTTAAAGGCAATGTTTAATGCCTGTTATTGAACACACGTGGACATTATTACCTGAAGTGCAGTTGGAAAAAAATTAAAACCGATATCGCTAGTAACGGTTAGCAGAAAGTAAAATAACAAGTATACCAAACTCCGAGGAAATTCAAAACGAAAAGTCCGTAATCAAATGGCAAAATCAAAAGCCCAAGCACATCAAACGAATGGTGAAGCATATGATTGGAGGTGTGATTCATTAGGCTTGAGTTCGAAAGATTGTACCTATTCATTCTTTGATATTGAAACCCAACGCATTGTTATATTTGTTGTGACTAAGGTAACTGAAACTGTCATCTTTTAAAGTAATGAATATTGCGGGATCCCGAAAATGCATGACTCGTCTTTTTCGACATTAGGGTTAAGGATTGAAGAAATTGTTAACCACAGATCGGCATGTTCATATACGATGCATTATGAAGATGGAATTTCCAGAAGTGTCACATGAGTTCGATGTTTGGAATTTGTGAACAATAATAAAAATCATGTGATACAGAAGTGGATAAAAATCTGAACCGAGGGCTTACATAGGCTTGGCCTGTTAACAAATGCAATTCTTTTTTTTTCTAATCAAGTATTGTCCAAATTAAACATGAACAACAGTGCTATTGGACATAAAATTTAAAGAACACACAGATGCAGAGCAAATTTCATCCAGAATAGATCAAAGGGTTAAGAGTTAAAAACATTCGATCATTGATGGAATGATTGACATAAATCGTTCAGACATACCATATGAAACAGGACTAGGACGTATATCAAGGCAATCCATATGTTGATGATACATGTATTTAAATGTGTAAAGTTTGGGAACAATCTTTAATCAGGATTGATTGTTGGTTGCTTAACGTCCAGTGGCAAATGTTTCATGCATGTTCAAAACTAAAAGAAATCAAGATTAAATACAATAGGTAGGTCCGGTAAGAGGTCAAATGGGTTGCAGGTCGGGAAATTGTGGACTACCACGGGAAAATGAGGGCATATCGGATAAGGACATGAATTTAGCCTTGCAACAGGCCACCTGCGGATTCTTCAAAGAGTTGTTGCATGGGTTCTGAAGTCACAGATGCGTATCAACATCAACTTAATCACAAGTTCCTGACATAAGTTTAGTAATCAAATTTCATTTGAAAAGCCTAGTGTTAATTATCAGCATGGTATAATGTTTATTTTTTTTAACCGGTTCTTCTTTAGAAAACTGTTGAAAAATTTGCATTTACATTGTATAGCTACAGTTTATTTATATTTTAGGTAGAAGAAATATCTATGCTAATTGATAAAAGAATAGTTGCCAAAGTTGAGGATTATGTAACTGAGGGATACCTATCAGCTTCATGTATCCTCATTATATTGGACATATCCGTTGGAAAACAACTTTTTGCAGGACATAGATCACAATCTTGGACAACAGACGATTTTTTGCCCAACCAGAAAGACGTGTCAAATTTAATATATTCAACTGGGCTAAGGACAGTCAAGTCAAGAAAATTTAGTTGCATGTGTTGAGGAATGGAGACGGGAAAACCCAGATGATTTGATTAGGTTTTATTTAGTCCATCAGACGATACATCAAGACTTGTTTATCTACCAATAAAGACAACAGAGGAGACTGCTTCAACGATATTGCAATGATATGCTACTTATAGGACCTCAAAGTACTCTGTTCCTTTTTTTCATTGTGTCAAAACAAACATGGACTATGCTGTTGTTGCTGTTTTTTCCAGCCAATATGAAGACATCAAAACCATAGCCGCAGCTTAAGGAAGATTAAAGGAATGGAATTCTGAGCAAAACTTTACAAAACCCGATTTTCACAACAAAAAAAAAGTTTAAATCAGACAGAACTACTTATTATAGTGACAATAGAAATAAGTAGACTACAGTATTATCTTCTCATTCCGGAAATCAAAAAAATTGCCTTATTCTTAAATGTATGTTAAGTATTGAAATGTTACTAGTATCATTTGTTATATTTATTTATTGGAAAACTAGATTGAAAAATAGGATGACATGGAAAAGTTAAATCAGGACGAAGCAGTTCTCATTACCATAGAATCTGCAGGAATAAGTCTGAGGATATCTGCAACATCCAAGCTTACTATTTCCATAGCCTTTGGAGCCTATTTATTTTGGAAATGACTGCCAAAAAAACCATCTTAGACCAGTTTTGGGAAGGTGCATTTTACTGGACAATAAGCCATTGCTATATTCTGTTTCACAAAAGCAACATCTCCAAGAAATTATTTTTGAAGAAAAGTTATTCAGAGGCTGTCAGTGGAATATCGGAAGAAAAAAAGAAAAGTTACAAGTTTAATTTTTTTTATATGGTTTAATTATGATATTGGTTTATCATTGTCTTCCATATTGTGAGATTTCGTAGTTTGTAGTTACGCTAGTTTTACAACAGATTGGGAGTGCACAGAATAAAATTAATAAAAATCTGTAACAAGTTACTCATCAAGTAAATCAGCTATAATCAGAAAAAAGGCACAATTAGAGACAACAAAGACAAAAAAAAAACAAGTACACAGAACAACAAACTAACATTATGATACAAAAACCAAGCCATTGTTCCATTACTAAACCGTCGATTCTACTTACTAGTTCACTATTAAACCTGGTAACAAATTGTTCAAATAAGGACTTTGAAAATAATGGAATTAATTACTCTTGGAGTGTCTTTAGTCTGATGGCTTGACTGTTTTAAGGAATGCTCCTGGAACAGTGTTTCGGGTGACTTTTCGGAGAGAGAAACTAATTCATCAAGTATTTTTTGTGTGGAGATCAGTTGTCATGACCCCGATTTTTACAAATGTGGTAGTGTCGAGAAAAGCAATTTTCTCGATTGATTTAGAGATATTGCGTGAATGTATTAAATATAACAACTATTTTTCTAACACTCATTTTAAAATGTGTTAGAGTTGCATTCTAAGGCATTTATATAATTTAATTAAGTAACTGCATCAGTTCATTTTCAAACTGATCCACGCCTAGAGAGATTTAATTTTGCTTGTTGCTATTTTTAGACATATATGTTGATAAGACAAAGAGAAATAATTTTGTTGTTCCTTGTACTTTTTTAGATATAAGGACAAGCGACCAAAAAGCTATTTTGTCGTTCCTTGTCTGTTGGGGAGAAAATGTTCAATGTTCATCAGGCAAGACATACATGTACCATAACAGTCCGCTTCTCTTCGACAAATTACTAGTATACGGTCCACTTACTCGTCAAAGAAAAGATATCTCTCAAAGTTTGCAACCACAAACGCAAAATCATGCAGTGTATTTTGAAATTAAGCTCTTAATTAAGCTCACCTGCAGCATTTGGTGGGTTTATTTCACCTCTAGGTTGCGCCATAAGAGGAGTAATTTGCTAGTACTATTTAAAAAAAAACATTTCAAATTCGTCAGTGATCGTTCTCAAAGTTTGAAACCAAAACGCGAAATTATAGGGTGTATTTTTAAATTATATTGGCTTGAAACAAATTCTGACAAAATATTCAGTACAAATGTCAACATATATGAATATGCAGATTATACGCTTCTTAATTGGTTTATTTCTGGTGTTGATTCTATAGATCTGACTTTTTTTGTTTTATTTCCCCTTTTTCAAAAATAACGGCGCATCAATAAGTCTGTTTAGTTCATTATATTGACTGGAAAAGATCGTCTCAATATTCTGATTTCGTATTTCGTTACCAAGGTAGTATCGTATACTCGCAACATCGAGCCCAAACTGTGAAAACGTTTTTGATATGACAGTTTATAAGTTTTACTTTTTAAAGGATGATTTTATTGCTTTCTTGGTAGTTTAATAGAAATTTGTCGAACAGCTTCAAACCTCAATTGTTCAAATTTAATTCTAGCTGTAGCATACAACCTTTAAACTAGTTCTAAGTTCATCTCATTAAATGCCGCAGAAATTGGTTGCCTTGAAAATGGATCATTGATGAATGCAATCAATTTTCTATAGCTTGTGGTGTTTCAAGGTTTGCAGATATCAATATCTTGTGGAAAATTCCTTGAAATTTTGAAGAAAATAATTTCCTCCAATGCAAAGTTCAATCACTAGTGGTAACATACTGTCGTCCAAATCGTGCTTCTAGAATCTCTAGGATGGGATGGTAGCGAAACAGTTCAGTTCTGTTTTTTGTTTTTGAAGAAAAGCACGCTTTTCTGAATGAACCGTCACACGTCTTGTACGGAGCCTGCAAAGAAATGAATAATAAGGCTGTCCACACCTGCTGATGTTACAATGCTGACAACTCTTCATTTTCTTTCATATCAGACAACTAATCAACCTGTGCCATTTCTGCTTCTCCTTTTCTTGGTGTGACATATGTCTGAAGAAGCCTGATTTGGAAAAGTATGCTCAGAGGAGTTGTATGTACAAGAGCATTGATCTAGCTTGTGACTAGTAAAATTTTGTAGAAACAATTCATTATCTATGTCCAAAACAACGTATCTTGTAATGTTCAGGTTTTTAACATTTCGGGAAAGAAAGTTACTTCTGCTCACTGAAAAAGTAAGTCTTATTATCCCCTTATCTGTCTGGTTCCCATGATGGTTCCGAACTGTCGGTTAAAAAAAACGTTTATTTATATATATATATCACCATCTGAATCTATGTTCCTCGATAAAGAAATGATGTCAAAACAAAAAAAATCTACTTTATCATTTGATGATAAATACAGTAGTACTTTGTTTGTAACATCAGCAAGTAAAATATTTCTCGGACCTACCATAAATACAATAACAGGAAATCATTTTATTGGTCTGCCACCTGCTGATGACTTCAAAGTTATCAGCAGTTGTGGAGTTATGGTTATAATCCTTTTATTGAGTATACATGTACTAATCTGAGACAATTGAACTACTGGTCAAGGCTAGGTTATAAGAATGTGAGGATTGGCAAGTCTTAGCAAGGTAAACATATTAGATTGTCAGTGTTAAATTTGTACCACAAAAAGGTGAGGTAGTTTCTGTTAGTCAATAATCATAAGTATCCTCTTGGTATTTCTTTTTCAGAATCAACTTATTTAAGTTACTAAGATATCTTTAACCATAGAATTTAATAATATAAATGTTTTCTATTCTGCCTCGTCATGCTCATGGGTTATTACAATTTAGTTACTTTCTATGTTTTTGGGGTATTTAAAAGGGTTCCTTACTTTGAACTGAGGGAACTTGACAACAACTTTAACTTTGATGAAAGCAGGACAATCCATCTTTTATGTATTCTGGATCATACGCTTCCTTTTTCGACTTCCATAGCTGTGGTCCTCATTCTGTAAGAAATATCCAAATCTGAGTTTTCGTTTATAAGCTAGTGTCTTCTAATTTTTCTGACCCCCAAGGGTGACTGGGGAATAGAAGTATGGTCACCATTGGTCTTCCTCCGACCGGCAGTAAAACCCTTGCTAAAGTGGGGCGTCCGTTTGCTGTGCGGGATGTACAAATTTGCAGCCACGTCCGGTCAGAATGGGGACGTTAAATCCGATGCCTCGTGTAAAGAGAGTGCCACGCTTTGCACGTTAAGAACCCTTGCAACAACTCTTTGAGGGGTCCGTAGGTTACCTGCTGCAAGGCTAAATTTCTGTCCCTATCCAATATACCCTCATTTCCCGTGGCACACTAAATTTCTCCGACCTTAATCCCGGACGCCCCTATTACAGAACCTACCTATTGTATTGATTGTTAATTTGTTCTCGTCCTGAATATGCATGAAATATTTGCCACTGGACGTTAAGCAACTAACAATCAATCAATCTTTCCGTTATTTTTCACTTTGGAGGTGTTCCGTACAACGAATTTTTAGTTTTTAAGTGCCTGCGCCAACGTGACCCAGGAACTTTTTTATTCCAATGTCATAATCATTGTTTTTTCTATCTAAATCGCCATAATTTTCTCCGGGTCACGTAGGCGCACGCTAATAAATTTTAGGAAACACAGGCCAAAAATCGTAATTTTTCCTACTTTTGGCGTTTTTGATGCCCTTTTACCCCCTCACCTCACCCAATTGCTGAAATTAATGGTTTTGAAGTTCCTCCAAACAAACTTCAAACCTTAGGGAATATTTTAACATGATAAGTAGCTTTCCAAAACAAAATTTGAAAAATGAGAAAATAGGGGGTCCAAAACAGGGGCTTATCGTACCTTGTCCTTTACCGAGTCAGTACTTTTTCTGAGTCTATTGAAAATGGAAGATACGTCTCGTAAATAGGCCGTATTTTGTCTGGACGTTTCATTATTGCTTTTAGAGTTTCTTCTAGTGCATCAAAATATGACTGCACATTTGCTTATGGCGGATAGCTGCTGTCGCCCCCGGTTTATGATGGGTAATGCATCTGGAAATCTTTTTTTGCGTAGTCTGGGACACTTCTCAGATGGGATCTTAAGTTTTGTATACGATCCCTCTTTTTTTTAAGCCAGAAGCCAAACCCAATACCCAGAAATGCACATTTAACATAATAGTCGACAAGCTTTCCCTCGTTATCTTCGTCAAACATGGGGACTCTTTCCGTCCAATGCATCTAAATCAATTCTGCATGACACTATGTCAGTGTTGACTTTAGTATGTTATACATGCAAGATTCTTTTCTTATGGACACGTTATTATCACGTATTTCCCCATGGGCCTCCTGCATGGCATCTTTGATCCAAACTTTCTTTTTTTTTTTACTCCAGTGTTTCATTCCATCTACCCATACAAAAGATATAACTATTTTCATCTACCAAACAATTTGAAACGCAAATGATTTGATGATAAATACAGTAGTACTTTGTTTGTAACATCAGCAAGTAAAATATTTCTCGGACCTACCATAAATACAATAACAGGAAATCATTTTATTGGTCTGCCAGCTGCTGATGACTTCAAAGTTATCAGCAGTTGTGGAGTTATGGTTATAATCCTTTTATTGAGTATACATGTACTAATCTGAGACAATTGAACTACTGGTCAAGGCTAGGTTATAAGAATGTGAGGATTGGCAAGTCTTAGCAAGGTAAACATATTAGATTGTCAGTGTTAAATTTGTACCACAAAAAGGTGAGGTAGTTTCTGTTAGTCAATAATCATAAGTATCCTCTTGGTATTTCTTTTTCAGAATCAACTTATTTAAGTTACTAAGATATCTTTAACCATAGAATTTAATAATATAAATGTTTTCTATTCTGCCTCGTCATGCTCATGGGTTATTACAATTTAGTTACTTTCTATGTTTTTGGGGTATTTAAAAGGGTTCCTTACTTTGAACTGAGGGAACTTGACAACAACTTTAACTTTGATGAAAGCAGGACAATCCATCTTTTATGTATTCTGGATCATACGCTTCCTTTTTCGACTTCCATAGCTGTGGTCCTCATTCTGTAAGAAATATCCAAATCTGAGTTTTCGTTTATAAGCTAGTGTCTTCTAATTTTTCTGACCCCCAAGGGTGACTGGGGAATAGAAGTATGGTCACCATTGGTCTTCCTCCGACCGGCAGTAAAACCCTTGCTAAAGTGGGGCGTCCGTTTGCTGTGCGGGATGTACAAATTTGCAGCCACGTCCGGTCAGAATGGGGACGTTAAATCCGATGCCTCGTGTAAAGAGAGTGCCACGCTCTTTGCACGTTAAGAACCCTTGCAACAACTCTTTGAGGGGTCCGTAGGTTACCTGCTGCAAGGCTAAATTTCTGTCCCTATCCAATATACCCTCATTTCCCGTGGCACACTAAATTTCTCCGACCTTAATCCCGGACGCCCCTATTACAGAACCTACCTATTGTATTGATTGTTAATTTGTTCTCGTCCTGAATATGCATGAAATATTTGCCACTGGACGTTAAGCAACTAACAATCAATCAATCTTTCCGTTATTTTTCACTTTGGAGGTGTTCCGTACAACGAATTTTTAGTTTTTAAGTGCCTGCGCCAACGTGACCCAGGAACTTTTTTATTCCAATGTCATAATCATTGTTTTTTCTATCTAAATCGCCATAATTTTCTCCGGGTCACGTAGGCGCACGCTAATAAATTTTAGGAAACACAGGCCAAAAATCGTAATTTTTCCTACTTTTGGCGTTTTTGATGCCCTTTTACCCCCTCACCTCACCCAATTGCTAAAATTAATGGTTTTGAAGTTCCTCCAAACAAACTTCAAACCTTAGGGAATATTTTAACATGATAAGTAGCTTTCCAAAACAAAATTTGAAAAATGAGAAAATAGGGGGTCCAAAACAGGGGCTTATCGTACCTTGTCCTTTACCGAGTCAGTACTTTTTCTGAGTCTATTGAAAATGGAAGATACGTCTCGTAAATAGGCCGTATTTTGTCTGGACGTTTCATTATTGCTTTTAGAGTTTCTTCTAGTGCATCAAAATATGACTGCACATTTGCTTATGGCGGATAGCTGCTGTCGTCCCCGGTTTATGATGGGTAATGCATCTGGAAATCTTTTTTTGCGTAGTCTGGGACACTTCTCAGATGGGATCTTAAGTTTTGTATACGATCCCTCTTTTTTTTAAGCCAGAAGCCAAACCCAATACCCAGAAATGCACATTTAACATAATAGTCGACAAGCTTTCCCTCGTTATCTTCGTCAAACATGGGGACTCTTTCCGTCCAATGCATCTAAATCAATTCTGCATGACACTATGTCAGTGTTGACTTTAGTATGTTATACATGCAAGATTCTTTTCTTATGGACACGTTATTATCACGTATTTCCCCATGGGCCTCCTGCATGGCATCTTTGATCCAAACTTTCTTTTTTTTTTTACTCCAGTGTTTCATTCCATCTACCCATACAAAAGATATAACTATTTTCATCTACCAAACAATTTGAAACGCAAATGATTTAAAAAAAACAAACCTTAAATTTATCACGAATAATTTAATACACGAGGGTAATACACTGGACGTTAAGCAACCAACAATCAATCAATCAATAAATTAAAGACAATTACAAATGACATTACTCGACAAAATAGAGTGTCCGATCTGTGTAAAAAAAAACTAGCAGAAGCATACAGTACAATAGTTGAAAGCTTAGTAGTTATCAACAACTTAGCAAGGGAACTAGTGATAAGGAGCGTTTTAAATGGGCTTTCTTTTATTTGAAATATGAATTTTGACTAAAAGAGTTCATTTTGTTTACTTCCGATTTCTTTCATACAATGGTACATACAAGCATTGGTATTTATCTATGTCATGAACATTCCCATACATTCACTTTCATATAAACTTTTATGACTTATACTAGAGAATAATAGTTATCAAAAGTACCAGGATTATAATTTAATACGTCAGACGCGCGTTTCGTCTACATAAGACGCTCAGATCAAAATAGTTATAAAGCCAAACAAGTACAAAGTTGAAGAGCATTGAGGACCCAAAATTCCAAAAGGTTGTGCCAAATATGGCTTAGGTAATCTATTCCTGGGATAAGAAAATCCTTAGTTTTTCGAAAAATTCAAAGTTTTGTAACAGGAAATTTATAAAAATGAATAAGTTATGGCACTGAATACTGGAAAGGAACATTTAAGAGCAATTCTCTGTAACCACCAAAATCCAATGGCACACACCAAACCAAAATGCCCCATATTTGATGTAATTGTGTTTAGTAGGCTAAGACGAGAAAAAAATTATGTTACACAAAAATGATATGTTTTGTCGTTTCCATGGTAACTGAGTCTGAACATGTCACAATGTGGAATAATGGCCTGAGATCCAATTTGCAGAAATTACTGTTGCTGTGTACATGTTGAACACAAAAAAGCACCTCACTATCAATATCTACTACAACTTATTATGAAATAAAGAAAAATTCTTTAAAAACTGAGAATACATTAATTGTATACTTGATTTTTCCTAAAGAAAGTAGTCTTCATCAGCTATTTCTATTCTCAGATTTCAAGAAAAGCCAGCCATTTCAAATTAATCATAAATATATTTGAATTGAGCATTATACTGTTAATAATAAATAAAACAAACATTAATGGGCAAATGAATCCCTACTAAAATATTTCATTGTAACTATGGTAAACAATGAGCGTTTGTTGTGATATTTTTGGTTATTGGGCCCACCAAATTACCTCCCTTTTAGGAGGTCTTTTGTTGCAGGCTTACAAAAAAAGAAAGTTGAATGGAGGGAGAATCAAAAATTGCCTAAATATTTTCTGGTGGGTAGATATAACCATGTGCACTGTGAATGACTATTTGAAGCACAATGATATATGCAATGGTGACATTTTCCCACTGAAATCCTTTTCCAACCATGAAAAAATATGTATTTTGTCTGAGTGTTCTTTGACTTTGTTGCAATCTGGTTACACGGACAAGCTAACAATCTGCAATACACATAAAGAAATTTGTGCGGAGAAGTTAAAAAGGAGAAGAAAAAGGCAGACATGTGGTATTTCTGCAGTCAATCCATTGATTTGCTGCCACACCTCTTCAAAAGCTGGTGATCGCCATGTCAGTGTGGAGATGCACACCAATATTGCCAGGAGTACAGGTGTTTTCATTCCTGTTGGGACACGTTAGTATATACTATAGTCAGCAATTATCGAATCAACAAAAAAAATAATAAGTTTGATTCAGAATGTGAGAGAAAAAATAATCTGGTCAGCAAGGGAAGAAAAAAAGAAAAGAATTAAATTTGAAAAAAATATTGTCATGCCGCGTCCCAAAGAACATTCTGACAAGAAATAAAACTGACCTCCCTTTTTCAAGTTAAATGGTCCTTCCAATATGGCAATAACCCTCTCTCAGAATACTTTTTTCTTCCTTTGCTGACCAGAATATTTTTCCCCACACTTCAGAATCAAAATCCGTTTTTCAGAGAGAAAAAAAACATGCCCGCCTCCCTTTTCCAAGTTAAATGGTTGGTTCCTTATAATTCTGGCAGGCCCTTAAAAAAGAATATGTTTGCCGTAATGTTTAAGGCCTTCTAGGCCTTGTAAGGAAGTATATCTAGGAACCTTTCCATACTGTTCAGTGTTGTAAAAATATGCCCACTTGATATGGAGTTGGCAGTGTCTGCTCGTACCCGCATGCGGGTACTCTTAGCCAAATTGGCTTTCATTGGCTATGCTTACCTGCAACGGATTTTATAATAAACTGTCACATCATTCGGAATGAAACGTGAAAGATACACGAAAATTATCGGTTATTTCCTGATTTTGCGAATTCAGTGAAGTTATAATGACAAATAATATTTTTTAATTTGTATTAAATGTATTAGTTTAATTAGAAATTAAATGTAAATGCACATTAATAGACTAAAATTATACTAAATTTGAATAAATACTAGAACACACCCGCGAAATCATGGGTATTTAGAGCTTGGTTGAAAGTATGTAAACTGTTGTAGGATGATTTTTTGTAAAGATTTTATGTCTAGAGAATTTCAGAAAAGGTATAAAACTGAGTCATAGGCACTTGGAGACAGGACAATTATTTTAAGCCCTCTCGCTTTTTCCAAAGTCCGTTATTTTTTTGCTATCTGTTAAATTCCATGATTTTCGCGTTTCTGTATACTAAAAACATACATACAATATAAATAAAATGTGTTTGCTATTAACTATCAATTCCAAGTTTCTTCTCCACGGCGATCACTGCTTTATTATATAGAGAGTCTCTATATATTATAGGATTATAATCATAGTATACATAAAGAATAACGCGAAACTGAATAATCATAATAATGGATTATAATGGTACCTATAGGACACAGAGGCATGCTGATTAATTTATTGGGGAAGAAAGAGAAGCGACACACAAAATGAGGTCTTCTCGTTTAATAGTATAGATATGTTAAAAAACTCGAGTTTGAAAGTTATTTTCTAATATAATTCGAAACCAGAAACAAAAATTTTAATATATCTAAAACGACTAAAAATAAAGTTTGAGTGTGTACACAATTTAAATCAATACTATAAAATTCCATACAATCTAAAACTAGATGCATTTGATAATTATGTACAAATGTATCCATTCAGAACTCTGGATTTATTGTTTGCTACTTCTTCTGTTGCACCTGAAATATGATAGAATATTTCAGGTCTTCATATATAGGTTAAAATGAAAATTAAGTGTTATGTATGATGGATAAATTTATTTGAATTAATAAATGACAATCTATTTTATTTATGATCATTTATGCTCAGAACTTGAAATGTTCTTATTTTGTTTTCTCACTTGCTTGTAATGCCTTTTTAATTTGATTCTCTTCTAAAAAAATATCGTATATTCCATTATTACATTATATCAATAATTATAGTTAATATTATTTAAAAACTAACCAGGAGCGTCTCTACGAAAGCGTATTATGGATGTAGAAAAAATAAAATCGGTTTTGAACTTTTTTTTTCAAAGTCGAAATTTTGACATTTCAAATCTTAAAATCTCTGTGAGTAATAATTTAGTTTTCACTTATTGCGATAATTTCTTGATTGAATCAAATTGTATTCCAAAATCGAGGAAATTAAATTATAAAACCTGAGGCGGGAAAGCGTAGCCTAATAAGGCAATTTGCGGTTGGTGCTATCAAGATATTTACTATGATAAATATTTGAATAAGGTGATTTCATAAAAAGAAACAAAATCTCACATTTTTATTAATTCTATCAGAAGCTCAAGCATAACAAATCGCCCCACTGGCAAATCGCCCCACTTGCGAAAAGGGCATAATCCTGTTAAATTTAATCCTGCCAACTGGCACCACTTAAAGAAAAAATGTTAAATCTAGATGAATATATAATTTTCAGGTCTGCTAACTCGCCCCATTTAAATGAAAACTATTATCGTAGAATTGTTTATGGTTTGACAAAAATGAGAAATTTGGTGGCATGGTTTTAAAAATTTTTAAAAAGTAAAGTAGCCTTCTTTTTTAGCTTCGGTCCCCATGTGAGCTTATGCATGTTATGCCATCACTTTGCGTCCGTCGTCGTAAACTATTTAAAAAATCTTCTCCTCTGAAACTACTGGGCCAAATACCTTCAAACTTTAACTAAATGTTCCTTAGGGTATCTAGTTTATAAATTGTATCCGAAGTTTTGATCCATCGACAAACATGGCAGCCATGGCTAAAAATAGAACATAGGGGTCAAATGCAATTTTTGGCTTATATCTCAAAAACTAAAGCTTTTAGAGCAAATCTGACATTGGGTAAAATTGTTCAATTGGTCAAGATCTATCAGCTCTGAAATTTTCAGACGAATCGAACAACCCATTGTTGGGTTGCTGCCACCGAATTGGTAGTTTTTACAAAATTTTGCAGTTTTTTGTTATTATTTATAATATTATTATAGATATATATATAAACTGTAAGCAGCAATAATGTTCAGCAAAGTAAGATCTACAAAAAAGTTAATATGACCATAATTGTCAATTGACCCCTTAAGGAGTTATTGCCCTTTAAAGACAATTTTACACAATTTGTTCATCAAGTTTGCTAACATTTAAAAATCTTCTCCTCTGAAATACAGGTGAGCGATTCAGGCTCTTGAGAGCCTCTTGTTATATTTGTCATGCATTTACTATGTCTACTGTGTATCCTTGTGCTTTTCTGTGATGCTCACATGAGTCATGAGTTAGCTTTCTTAATTAATCGTGGTTTTATCTATCCCAGTAGTTCTGTCATGAGTGGGGCAAATCGGCAGACCTTATTTCAACGGGATTTTACACCTTTTCATAAGTAGGACAAGTTATCCAACCTATTTTCAATGGGATTTTAACCTTTTTCATAAGTGGGGTGAGTTGGTAACCAAGAGTGGGACAATTTTTTAGATGGTGGGGCAAGTTGTTGAAAAAGTGGGGCGATTAGGTGTGGGGCGATTTGTCATGGATTCCTTCTATCATTAAAGAAAGCCATTGAAGTCCAGTCACACTGTTTGTCCGTCCATCCTTTTTGTATTGTACTGTAAAAGAACAGAGGGTTTGTATGCATGCTGTAAAAATGACACTTCTGTCCAACACAATTGAATATAAATGTAGTGTTTATATATCATGTATATAAATGTGATTTTAAGTGTTTATCGTGTTTTATTTATTTACAGCAATTTGTAGACTTTGTCGTGAAGAAGTCATCAAGGCTACAACAAATTATAATGGTCCAGTTGTTGACAAACATGAAACTGTAACTGAAGCAGAGCAGACACATTTGCAGGTAAAATTTGAGTGATAACACTACATTATTTGAAGACCCTAGGTTGTCAATAGTCAATAATTTTCCAGAATTGAAACTTAGGCGGGGTTGGTTCTTCCTTACATCATTTTATAGTTTCAAATACAAATCAGCAATACAGAATGAAATCATAACTTGATCTTTAACTCTTCATAGCAGAATTACATACTAAGTATCAGCAGATTATCTGAAACCATTTAGTAGAAATATATAAAGGAAACTGTTTTTTTTTTTAAATCCAAGGGGCCATTATTTCAGCAATACCATTATTTCAGCAATAAACAATGAAGTGGAATGAACTTCAAGATGATCTACAATTCATCATAGAACATTCAATGCATACAATATAGCAGCTCAATTATCAATTTCCGCAAGCGTTCCCCCAAAAAAGGCAGGAAATTTCGAAAAACTTTCCATATCTAAAGACTAGTTATTATTTCAGCAAAAATTAATGGCGTGCAAGGAAACTGTTATTATTTTAATCTATGTAACATTACATTTTTATTTAAGGAGATCAGTGTATATACAGGACATGAGGAAGAGGAAGATGTTTCTTTGGCAGGGAGAAGGAAAAGGGTTTGTATTTTGTTTCTGTTTTATATTATCCAAAATTGAAAAGGCATTTTTATGGGTATTGCCTGTATATCTGAGACCGCTACTATATACATGGCAGACTTGATATTTGGTCAATTGATAGATTACTGTTAAACTAGGCTTCACTATGATGTAATTTTCAGCATGAGCAACTAAATTAGGTTTTGGATTAAGGGTCATATCTAGATGTAGATAGCTGATATTTAAAGAGTACACAAGAATTCACTAAGAAGTAGGTCACTCTGCCTTACATTTGCAGCTATTACATTTATTGATAAGGAGTGGGACGTCACGTGTCTCATACACAAATTTTCTTATTCATGTATTAAAATTTTAAAAAGGAATCAATGGTTCTAAAAATTATAGCTTTTGCAATTGTCCTATTTTAAATACATGTATTTGCTTCAAATGAAATTCTTGACATAAATATTAAAAATGTCTTTGTTTTATTTTTAAAGACAGTGGATTGCCTTGACAGAAATGATCAGTTTAAAAGAATTTGTGTACATGTAAGTATTCATGCAGTACCTAAAAAATAAATATATTTTCCTACTTTTTATCCTTCAAAAAATGTTACGTAGGTAGTTTAGAAATCTTTTTTTTATTCTTTTCATTTGAAGATCCAGAAAATTTGAGGTTGTTTGCGGGTTTTCAACAATCTGGTTTTAGACTATCCCTATTTCCTCTTTTACTTTAGATAGTTTCCTTCCCCCAACTATATCTCCCCTGACAACTTGCTTTGAAAACATTTTATTACCCCAATTTTAGCATCTTGGCTATAGAAAAAAAGGTAGGGTTGGCGACATAAACAAGGGTTGGTTGGGAAATGGTAAGCACACACATTATCCTTTTACTCATTCATCTAATGAGCTTTATTTAGTAAGCTGTTATAGAAACACATATGTATTTAACAGACTATAATAGCATGGTGTTTTCAAATAGGAAACAACATGAAACGTTAGAGTAGACAACGTACCCATATCTATTGATTTATGCAGCACCCCATATTAGAATAAAAATAATTAACAGTAAACATTGTTGAACAAATATAAGAAAAAAAAATGCATGATATGCACAAAATTTTGGTTGATAAAGTTTTATTTGTGGTCAGTAATATACTTATTTTAATACATTTCGACTTTACCGTTTATCATTTAAATTTATGATGCTTTATTTTTTCAGGATGTTGAAGAATCAAGCCAGAGTAGCACTATGAGTTCTTTGCAGACAGCAGATAGTCAAGAATCATATGCATCTGTGATGAACATTTCCAGATTAGAGAGTCTCAATACCTTCTTACATAACTGTAATGTTAGCCCAGTTAAAAGTTTTTATCAAACCCATAAGCAGTAGCAAGTGAAAGAACTAAAAGACGCTACATTGATAAAGCAAAAGAATGTGTGTTTGCTGTTTTGGAAACCATTGCTCCAAAAGAAAAAGATTTGCTATTGGAATCCATTATTTTTGAAAGAAATGAACAGGAGCAGCCTGCTGACGATACCCTACAGATCCTTATAAAAATCTATATCCAAGCAGAATCATGGCAATTCCAAAGACACGTGTTATCTATCATTGTACAACAAATGTCTTTTGAAGGAGCTCAGAAGGTAATTTAGTGAAGTCAATTAAAAACTAAGAACTCACCTTCTTGAATTTCTCATTTGATAATTATTAACTTATTAAAGGTCACAACAATCAACATCTTTAATAGACAAAACGGAAAATCAGAGATGACTAATTATGTTGGTGAGAGTTATTCCCTTTTGTCCATCCATAATTGTTTAGGAGTTGGAGAAAACTCAGAAACTGGAGACTATGATTGGAAATTGTTTAAACACATGTAGTGAACTCAAATAATGAAAAGAAACAAAGACAGAAATCACAAAATATAAAAATCTAGCACAGGGCACCCCAACCCTAACCCTTAACTGTGTCAAAAGCAAACATTAAAATTACATTAGTACTAGAAATATGAATATGTCAGCTACCAATGTATCTATGTATATATATATATCAAAGATGATGTGTTTGGTATCAAGTTTTGTGGTCGAAAAATAGAAACTTTATTAAGAATGTAAGACGTTTAATTTCTCATTTCACAGTTTATTCCTGGATTAACTTCTTGGAGGTTTTATGAGGCCAAACGACATGCAAACATTGAAGGACCGGGACTACTAGTGAATGTCACAGTTGAGAAAAGGGAGAAAATAAATGCCAACAGTCTCGATCATTTCATTGACTTTATCCCATCAAGTCACATAATGAAAGACCTGCCATATGGTCAAAGCACTCTTAAGCTGGACTCTGGTGAAATTATCAATATACCCAATGTTATCAGAAGTCTGTCATCTACCTCACTCGCAGTAAAACTCCTGCTAAAGTGGGGCGTCCGTTTGGCTGTGCGGGATGTACAAATTTGCAGCCACGTCCGGTCAGAATGGGGACGTTAAATCCGATGCCTCGTGTAAAGAGAGTGTCACGCTCTTTGCACGTTAAGAACCCTTGCAACAAGTCTTTGAGGGGTCCGTAGGTGATCTGTTGCAAGGCTAAATTTCTGTCCCTATCCAATATACCCTCATTTCCCGTGGCAGTCTAAATTTCTCCGACCTTAATCCCAGACGCCCCTCTTACAGAACCTACCTATTGTATTTATTGTTAATTTTTTCTCGTCCTGAATATGCATGAAATATTTGCCACTGGACGTTAAGCAACCAACAATCAATCAATCAATCTAGCTCACTCATCAGCCAATATTTGCACCTATGTGAAGAAGACAATATTAGCCCTTTAGGTAAGGTTATTGTTTGTCTTCAATGATCAACACAATGAAAATGCATCAATGCAAATTACTTTTGTTTGACACAATTTTTGCCTAAATCAAATTAAGGAAGTTCACTACTAAAGTTTCAAAATAACAAGCTTTTCATAACAATAGTATATATCGATAGGAACCAAAAAAGCAAAAAAAATATATAGGTCAATGTGCTTGTTTTCGAGATATTAGCCATTGAAATTTTGGCTGGAAAATGTTCTCTCTTGATTTTTCATAGCATTATCATTGACAATTTAAAGGTCTCAAAAACTTTTGAAAAATAACAAAGATTTTATAAGACTTTTACAGATGGCTTATAATTATACATATAAAAGATTTATAAAAAGAAAAATGGGGGTCAATTGGCATTATTTTTTTTAAGGCATTCAGATGGATAAAACCAGAGGATTCCGAAAATCTGACAAAAATCTCAAAACATGACAAGTGAACATCCTTAAAGAATACATCAAAGTTATTTTATGCACTTACATTATGTACATGTAGGTTCAAAAATGACCAATTTGGCATTCATTTCAGCTTAATTTTGTGTTTATGTCCAATTCACTGAATGGAAGTTTATATCATGAATTCTTAGCCAATGACCAAATGTGGCACATTTTGTAAAAGAATCACCTCAGTCTGCATTAAATGCATGAGCAACTAGGTAGGGTTAAAATTTTATGTAACAAACAAAAACAAAACTATGTTCGAAAGATATCTGGTGCCCGCGGGCCTCGCTTTTTATCAAACACATCCTCTTTCTTAGTTTAATGGAGCATGACTTTGATGAGGTAGATGAAATTTTATGCTGATTTTCAATTATCCTTACATGAGTTTTTTCATGATAGCATGATAAGATTCCTTCATGGAAAAGAAACTTTAACCTAAAGGTACAATGTAAACATGAGTTTTGGACGAACAGACGAAAGGGCAGACATACCCTAAACTAATATGCCCCCATACTTTTGTATGCAGGGCATAAAAATAATGACATAATGACAAATCTTAACCATGCTAATGCTAGCTTTTACTGGCACGGCCATTGGTGGTCCTGAAAAGTATACTTATGAGACATGTTGCATAACGGAATCATTTATTTAAGGAATGACTGTAATATTTTTTCTGTCTATGAAGAAATAACATCAAAAATGTGGTGCACACTGAATAACCCGCGTAGCGGGTTATTTTAAAGTGTGCACCACATTTTTTATGTTATTTCGAATAGACAGAAAAAATATTAGTCATTTCTTATAATTTAATTCTTAATTCCATTTTAAACCGGAGTAAATCATGAAAAAACGTTGATGACGTCAAGGTCACATGACAAAATTATGTCTATGAGCTGATAAACAAAACAACGTCAGCCAATCGGAAGACGCGTTACATCCAAAATTAAATTATATATATATATATGTTTTATAATCGATGTTACTTTTAAGGTGAAACATCATTTACATATATCATTAACATATAATTTTCAGGTAAGAGCACACTCTATAAAATTCTATCAGAATGTGCTGCATCAGTACGAAAAAGTGTTGAGGGCCTTGACAATTATGTAATGGAAGGATCCCGTGCATTTCAAACATTGGAGAAAATATTTATGGATGAGAATAACTTGAAAACAAAGTTGTTAGAGGCAAAACGATATCTGAAAGCAGATTTTAAGGTTTGTAATATAGACAGTATAACTTTAAAATACTCTTATTGTCAGAAAGAGCCCAAGTGACCAATCTGATAATATTGGCTCACCTTCTTAAGCTCACTTGGCTAGAATGTCCATGTGGGCTATTGCCTATTACTTGCCATCATTGGTCACCATCTGACATCTTAAATATTTAAAAAAAAAATCCAAAGCCACTGAACTGGTTGTAACCAAACTTTGAAGGAAAGATTCTTTGGGTATATAAATTATAATTTGTGAGTAACTTATACACAGGTCGTCAATCAAAATGAAAAAAAATCATAGTTGCTGTTTTAAACCTAGAACATGGTTTATCTTACATTTCCAAAAGTATATATGTACATTACAGAAAAAAAGTACACTTCAAAATGACACTAGTCTAGGTAAAGAGGTACCACTGTTGAAAATTTCAGGAGATTTTAAAATTATTGCTGAAGGAGTTATTGCCCCTGATTTTTTTTTTTGGGTCAAATTTTGCAGCTATATATCTTGAAATATATGAAATGTCATTGCAAAGTTAATCAACATGCTCAGTTATTCCTGCAATTAAAATATCATAAATTATGAGATAACTGCAGTGTATTATAGGATTAAACACCTTTTTAAAGGAATTTATTTGTGTATAAATTCGACCAATTCAGCCATCTCCAGTGGACACAGAATTCGAAGAGTTGGTGGCCACTAAACTGACGTCAGATAAAGAAGACCAGTAATTCAGAGTGCCGAGGAAGAGGGTGGCTACAATTCCAATGCCGCTGGTAGAGAAAAATGAATTATGAGTTATTGGTAGAGTGTGTGTAGGAGAAAGCAGACACATTGTCTGTGGTTTCTACAGAAAAAGAGGACCAACCGACTGAGAAGGAAACAAGAACCAATGAAGATGACGCAATGGAGATTGTGAGGATAGAGGAAATAGAAGAGGGAGGGAGTGATGGACCAGACATTATTAATACTACAACAACAGAAACAGAGGACCAACCGACTGATAAGGAACCAAGAACCAAAGAAGATGACGCAATTGATATCGTGGGGATAGAGGAAATAGAAGGAGGTAGTGATGAACCAGACATTATTAATACTACAACTACAGAAACAGAGGACCAACCGACTGGTAAGGAACCAAGAACCAAAGAAGATGACGCAATGGAGATCGTGAGGATAGAGGAAATAGAAGAGGTAGTGATGGACCAGACATTATTAATACTACAACAACAGAAACAGAGGACCAACCGACTGATAAGGAACCAAGAACCAAAGAAGAGGACGCAGTGGAGATCGCGGATATAGAGGAAATAGAAGAAGGAGGGAGTGATGAACCAGACATTACTTCTTATTAGGTAATAAATTTCTGGTTACTTCTTATTAGGTTATAAAATTCTTGTTATTTCTTATTAGATTATAATCTAATAAGAAGTAACACGATTTGTTAAACATCAGCAAAATTTGTTTAAAACTAATAGTTCAGAATTAAATGTTTATTGTTTTTTTTTACATGATCCATACTTAAGGTTTTCTGTTTGTCATGTTTTGGAATTTTTTGTCAGATAAAAAATCCTCTACCATTTGAGTGCCATAAAGTTTTTACCTGCTAACATCTGCTTTCATTTTATAAATGTAGTTATAGCCATTTGTAAAAATGTAAAAAAAATCGATTTTTGATCTCTTAGAGCCTTTGTTTATCCATTATCAAAAGTGTTATAAAAAAAGATTTTAATATGAAACTGAGAAGCAAATTAAAATCTGTAAGACATGCAGATTTGTATAAAATCAAAACAACTGTCGGAAATTACAAAAATGCATAGTGCCCTAAACGCATTTGCGAATATCAAACATTAATTTGTACATTCAGTTATTATAAATATATATCTAATCATAATATGATGCATAATAAACATAAGATTAATTGAACTTATTACATTTTCATATAGGTTCAGACTTATCAGCAGAAGATACAGAAATGTTAAGTCCACTTTTATTAGACGAAGCAACACAAGAGTTAGGTGATCCTTCACAAGATTAAAAAATACTGGTCTTTAGGACAGATAATAAAATACACAGAATTTATGCTTTCTTTTTTAGTTGGGCTTTTTATTGATAACATATTTCGTCTGTTTTTAAGTGGTTTTAGTAATATTACATTTTTTAAAACCTATGTTGCCATGTTATTTATGTTTATGTTTTATTGATAATAATTTTATGATTTCTTTTATTCTTAGATGAACTTTACAAGATAGAGAAGATCTTGAAAACCCGTAAGAGGAAACAGAAAACATAATCCCTGGTCAAATGGGAAGGATGTGATGAATTAGCATGGGTACCTCAAGAAGATATAAAAAATATATGAATTTACTTTTAGTTATGGGTTTTAACATTTGCTATTTATAAAAACAATGTTCCTGTTCATATGTTTTGAAAAAAAATTCATACACAATACATGCAATAGAGGCATGATCCAAATTATAGGACAATATCATATTCAACAATATTGAATTACATCTGCAATAAATAAAATAAATTATTAACAGATAAATCATTATGGTGGTCTCTTAAATAAGAAGCTTCTTCAATATACTTCCAAATTGATTAAAGTTCTTTTTCAGAATTGGGGTTTCAAAATTTTTATACAGTTTTCATTCAAATTATTTGAATTAATTTCTTTGATTTTATATTTAGATCTAATTTAATCATATTTATAACATTTGATTCAATCAAGAAATGTATCTCATCTTCAATTTGTCCAGTGCAAAATTTACAAAATCTGTCGTAAGAGGATATTATCGGTCTAGATACCTACCAGTTTCTATTGCTAATGAATGTGCACTTTTTTTTAATTTTGTGAGTTTTTTTTCTGAGATATTTAAGAAAATAATTTTTAAATATTCCATTTTGTTTTAATAAATATAATTTTTTCTAAAAAAAGTTTACTACTATTTCCATCTTTTATAAATATGAAGGATATTCCAATATAATTTGATAATTGAGAAAATTTATTGGACCATCATTACTTGTTAAAGTTTTGTCCACTTCAAAAGCAGAATTTTATGTGGACAACCAGCCCGTTCACCAATATCACTGAAACGCACATAGTATGTATACATAAGCTGATAAAATTTAATGCTAAAAAAGGTAATGTAACTTTACTGCTAGATTCGTAGACTTTCCATGAACCCCAAGTATATTTTTATATATGGAGTGTTGTGTTTTTTCAAATTTACTTTTTTCTAATAGGCTTCAAAATCTCTCATTAAAGTGATAAAAATTGAAAAATGTCATTACTTTCAGTGATGATAAATAATAATTCAATTAACACAGAAGCTTTTTATGCATTAAAAACTTTATGTTTCCTACATCAACAGTGGAAGAAGTGACATTTTCTGAACTATTATTTTATGCCCAGAATGCAGGATTTTTGGGTCTATTTTATTGTTTTTAAATCTTGAAAGGGAACAAGTGGTAGAAGTGACATTTACAGAACTAAAGTCGTATGCCCAGAGTGCAGGATTTCTTTGTCTTTATTTGATTGATATGTATATTTCATTATTTGTCATTTTTTTATTAGAACGATCAGAGTTCGAATGATACAGGATCCCTGTAAATCAGATAATATTTTAAATCGGACTCTTAGAAATGTGGAAGATGGCCTTTCTCTGTTTAATGACTATTGTTTTTTTATAAGTTATAGAGAAAACCTATAAAGTCGGTTGTATTCAAAGAACGAGGAGGACCATAAATAGAAGAACAATTGAACATAATGAAAGTTTTATTCTCTGTGAATTACCTCAAAGATAGATCTATATCTTTGAACATATGTATACTTGGGCGGTCAGGTACAATAGTAAAACATGAATGGCCAGAAACAGACAACATTATCTTTGAACATATATAAACTTGGGCGGTCAGGTAAAATAGTAAAAACATGAATGGCCAGAAACAGACAACATTATCGAGAATATGTCAGTAGTGTTTAAACAGTCTACCCTAAGTGTCTTGGTATACTAGTAAAAGATCGCTTTGAAGTGTATAAACAAAGACCCAATCACATAACTGCTAGAGCACAAACATGATCGAACTACATACAACAAAACGTTTTTAGTTTCCATGATTACTACCGGTCCAATTTCATTTGTGTCGAAAGCTTTTGATGGGCGTACTTCTGACAAAGTTATAACACAAAGAAGTGGTTACTTGGTTAGACATGCTAAAACAAGGTAACAAGGTATTAGCAGACCGGGGTGTTTTTAATTGCATAGGAGCTTGCAAGTCGAAATGCCTCATAGGTTATACCAGCATTTACCAGAGGAAAGTCACAACTTAGTGCTTGTGAAGTGGAACAAACTCAAAAAATAACTCATGTGCGTATCTATGTTGAAAGAGTAATCGAGCAGTTGAAGAACTTTCAAATTCTCAACAGAATTTAAGTATGTGCATCCCACAATGCCATACAATCAAAACTTCGAAACGATCAGCAGCTGGTCGAAGTGACATAAAGTAAGTTTTCCTTGAGAATTAATCCTAAGTATTTTTTGTTCAATCTTTATTCAAACTCGTCGTGTATTTGTTAATGGAATAAGTAAAATAACAAGAATACTGTACTCCGAAGAAAATTCAAAACGGAAAGTCCCTAATCAAATGATAAAACACATCAAACGAAGGGACAACAACTGTCATGATATACTGTAATTATAACTCGCGAATGTATAAGGTAGGCCAGCAAGTAACAGTACACTAAGTATGTATGTATGTTCTGTATCTTCCTCCTTTGGTAGGAGCACCACCATGGGTTATGGTGTAAAAAGGAAGACATTTAACACACTGTATCGGTACATATTTAATGTGAGCATTTGCCTATCCAGTTTCCCAGCCTGGCCGTGGCCACTGGTGTTAAACTGATCACCATAACTGCAGTTACGGTGATCCCAACATGGCGGGGCCCAAAACAGGCAAAATCGTTTTTTTTGTAATTTCTCCGTGTACACGCATTGTCTTAAAGAATTACTCAGCCGCTAAGTTGATATGTACGGTATTGTTGTATGTGTGTGTTCTTAATAGTATATGTGACCTTGTTTCCTGTTTACAAAACTTTGAATTTTTCGAAAAGCTAAGGATTTTCTTATCCCAGACATAGATTACCTTAGCCGTATTTGGCACAACTTTTTAGAACCTTGGATCTTCAATGCTCTTCAATTTTGTACTTGTTTGGCTTTATAAATATTTTGATATGAACGTCACTGATGAGTCTTGTGTAGACGAAACGCGCGTCTCGCGTACTAAATTATAATCCTGGTACCTTTGATAACTATTCACACCACTGGGTCGATGCCACTGCTGGTGGACGTTTCGTCCCCGAGGGTATCACCAGCCCAGTAGTCAACACTTCGGTGTTGACATGAATATCAATAATGTGGTCATTTTTTTATAAATTTCCTGTTTACCAAACTTTGAATTTTTCGAAAAACTAAGGATTTTCTTATCCCAGGCATAGATTACCTTAGCCGTATTTGGCACAACTTTTTGGAACTTTGGATCCTCAATGCTCTTCAATTTTGTACTTGTTTCGCTTTATAAATATTTTGATATGAGCGTCACTGATGAGTCTTGTGTAGACGAAACGCGCGTCTGGCGTACTAAATTATAATCCTGGTACCTTTGATAACTTTTTACCGAAATAATAGCCATTGAAAATTTACGGAAGATCATCGTAACTCCAAAAGAAGATAGTAGTAACTTGTGGACATATAACTTGAAAGATAATCGTAACTGTATAACATATGTCTATGATCATAGTCACTGATTTTGTCAGAAACCTCTGCTAACAGAATATTTAATTAAAAAATGTTGGATACTGATCACTGACTTTACCTTTAATATCTCTATAAACTAACTGTAAACTGAATACCTGCAATCGGACAATTATATTAAATCGAGCGTAATTGATCTGATGACTCGGAAATAAGTAATTTCCGAAACACAAATCCACTTGATATTTCCGACTTTAAATTATAAATCGTCTGTTAACCTCGTATAAAGGTTCAAACCACTAGGCCCTGAGTCTCAATGGCTGAAGAGATCGAGAAAAGTATTTTTTTATGATTTAATAAGGTCTCTCAAAATATCAACACATGTAGATTGCAATAACAATATAAAGTACCAATGTCAACAATGTACACATAAAACAGAGCACTCAAATAAGTCTATCAAAATATTGCATTGTAAAAGTTCTTATCAAAAATGTAAGATAAATATTAACGGCTTCTTAGCAAACGGAATTCTACCGTAAACACCCTAAACTATTTAACTTTATAGTAATCTCATTAAATATTAAATTCAAAACCCCGAAATACAAAAACTCTCTAACTCATATATTTCAAGAGCACGCTGTGGAATTAGACTCTATATTTAGAGGGGGACTTTAGATAAAACAGGACAAAATAAAGTAGCGAAGAACAACCCTGAGAAATAAAGCATATCGGTTTTACTCAAAACAAGTTGCAATGTCTTATTCAGACATAATAAACTCGTAAGCCCTTAATAATATAAATAAACCACGGCGGTTTTATTCAAACCAAAATGTTGATTATGTATTATACAAACCTTGGCATTATACGACCAAGCGGCCGAAATAATAAAATATCTACTTTATATACTAATTACAGGTAAAGAAATAACAACTTAAATCAACCGCGTACTTCGATACAAACTTGTATATAAAGGTGCACTCGAAAATACTTTAATCTAAACATTTATTGATTACTACCGAGAAGAAAAGAAAAGCTTTTAATCATTTAACTTATGTAAAACACCGAGAGTCCTTACTGATAAACCAATTAAAACCAACAACACTTTTTAGCTTACCCTCAGCCTGGATACGAATAATGTTAGCAAATAAAAACGATGAAAATAAATTGGAAATAAAAACAAGCCATCCTTCACATAATTTTATATATAAAAAAAAAACAATTCCGCCAAAATATTTTTATTTAACACTCTTAGTACCTTCATTTCTTCGTAAGTTATATGCGCTATATGTGTTCTTTTATGTCTAGTGCATATGCAGTTTTGGCGCTAAGAGTTCAATTGAAACATGAGATGCATGGCCATCATATATCACCAAAATAGGATTGTCTGCATTGCAAGATGAAACATATTTAATGAAGTGTTCCTGCATATATCTTAGGAACAGTTCTGAGTTGGACCAACCTGAATCTGAGACTCCACCATCTGTTCCAGTCATTCCACCACTTCGTAATTCAGTTAACATTCTTTTACCTGGGAACACAAAGAAGGGGGGTATATGTGTACCCCATTCCCACCAGCAAATACTGTCACTGTTTGCGGTCTCCCTGATGTTATTGATTGTATAGTTGACTTTTTATCTTCTTCTACATCACTTGGTTTGTGCTCTGTATTGAAACCTTTTTCATCAATGTTGAAAATGCAATGTGGTTAAATCATTATTATCTAGTACATTCTTCAACTCTTCAAAATAACGATCAACCTTTTCTTTTGTGGCAGACTTTGCACAAGATGCCTCCAATGCTCTTGGTTTTACTAATTTTATTTCTTCTGACCATCTACTCATGAAGTTGTAGTACCACTGGTTGGTAAGTGGTTTCTCTTTTGGCCGTTTCTGGAGGTAGACGGAAAAATCAGAGACCATCATAATAGTTTCTGACCTGGAGTAACCATAACAATAAGCTGCCATCATCTTAACATGGTCTACCAGTTTGGCTTCTTCCTCTTGGTTAAACAGTGGAGCTGGACCAGACTTTACAGTATCAATGTGGATTCTTCCATCAACTCGGATCTCTGAGTGTTGTAAGTGGGACACTATACACAACACAACGGAAGCCCTGTGAACTGCCATGCCCCTGTCTTTAACGGCCTGATAATCATTCTGAAGCTTTGTTGGTGAATACTGTCTAAGTGTTGATCTATCCTGAAAATAAACAATAAAAACAAAAATTAGTTTAAGTCTTAAATATAATTTGATATATATTGTTAAAAGGCTAATTTTAATATTATTTGTGTAATAGACATTACAAGAACTTTGACTGTGACACCTGTTATCCGTTTAATAGTTATATTTTCTTAGCATCTGAATGAACTCTATAGAACTGTCGCAATTAATTAGTGCTATTTTTCTATGGCAATAAAGTCGCCACTGAAGAACACTTAAAGTTTCTGGTTATTTTAATATGTTTAACATTCAAAGATAAAGACAGGATTAATGTATATTCTGGTCAGTTTTAAGGTTGTAGCTCGATGTGAAAAGTTGGTTACATGTTTGCAATATATAAATATTGTATATGAACTCGATGTTGTCTTTTTAATTAATATTGAGGTGCAACATATAAATGTAAATTTATTGATTAATTCAGAAATTTTTTCTTAAAAGGTTCGTATTTTTTTAATATTTTGTTGTTTCTACTCCGATGCAAAAGTAAAATCATTAATATACTCTAAAAATATATTTTCATTGAAATAAAACCGTCTTTTAATTATTTTCTTATTCTACCATTGCCGATTATTGGATAAAATTAATTTTTAAATCGTAAGATATGACCCGAACGGCGTTCCATAGTTTTTTGTCTGAGCTACGTCACACCTATATTTCCTATATTAAAACTAACGATTGTAGTAAACTTTATTTCAAGCATGATAATTGTAAATATGAAATTGTTCATAAATAAACATATTATTGTATTTGTATATATGAATGTTGCATTAATAAGAATATTATTGTCATTGTAAATATAAAATTGTTGCATAAATAAGAATATTATTGTATCAATTGTATATAACTTTTATTATGATGCATGTTAATAAATTTGTCAAAACTAATACTGTATTCCAATTGACTGTTAAAGTTGTACTTCTATATTCTGATGGAATTTGTGTTCTTTGCTTCTGTCGGGTGAACGAATAATTTACAGATTTTTATGCATAATGACATCTAAATAAAAAGGATATGTGGTATGACTGCCAATGAGACAAACATCTACCAGAGTTCATAAGTACTTTGATGTCATAAGGCATGCATCAGATTTATATGGTCACTCTTAGTACATTTGCCAGGTCCTATTCGTGGTGCATAGTTATCTCAAAACAATGTAAGAGATTTGAGTTTTATGTCTTGTTATTGTTTTAGAATTGGTAGTTTGCATGTTTAAAAGGCCTCACCGTTTGGATATATTTTGGACTCTGATTCAGTCACTGCATGGGGTTACGATTTTCTACATCATGACAGATCGTTCGATTTTAAGTTATGGGAGCTCGTTATGAAAAGTTAAAATGAGACAGCAGCCTACCAACACGTGCAATATGCAAGTTATCACGAAGGTTTTTATTGAATATGCAATTTATCACAAGGCTGAAAATGAATATGCAAGTTCAACATAAATGTAGTAACAAAGAAAAAAAACATTTACTCATTTATTGGCTCGTTGTCATCAAAAGGTGCTACATTTTCCAGGTAAGCATACATGCTAACCTGTAAAACGTGTCTGTTGAGGCAATTGGCAACAAACACTTCGTGTTCTGTGTTGCACTGCAGGTCTTCCAGTTGCATGTGGAAACTTACAGCTGATAGATTCGAACAACATGTACATTCTTCAGATGTTGTCATGGGTTCACAATTCCCACAGTCACACCTATAACAGCTGAAAACAAAATATAGGCCTGTACATATATTACCAAACTACTTCAATATTGATAGGATACTAGATGCCGTGTATACGAAACAAATGGACAAGTTAAAAAAAATAATGAACAGATGCATTTAAACTCTAAAGAATTTCCCCTTTTACATGTATATTTCTACAATCTACATTATATTAAAAGTTGACCTAAACAAAGCAATCTGTGTGTGATTTTTTAAACATAAAAATGTACGATTTCGGATGGGAGGCGCACGTACAAGTATACGACTTTCTGTTCAATTAAACATGGGTACGAGCACCTTTGTTTATAAAAAGTGATAACTTAATTTCAACTTTGGTTTGAAACAATAATAATATAAAAAAGGAACAATAATAAGTAAATACGAACCAGTCGGTGTTCATTAGGTGGTTTTCGGCCTGAGACAAGTCGTCGATGTCCGAGGTCTCTGACGAGGAATTACCGTCTTCTCCGGAATTAATTTCGTTGCCTAGTGGTTCGAATTGGTACAGACGTATATCTACTAATTTAGAAATATCGGGAATATCACTGTCACAGATGTCCATACTTCCTATCATTTAATTTCTTACAACTCTTCAACCGCTGACCACTGTCTGACCCAGAAAGTGCATGTGACGTCATTGGGTCACGTGATCGCCTATCTAGTTAAAATTTATAGGTCAGGGGACGCGGTGATTACAAAACATGTAATTAGTTTAATTTGGGTTGTTTCTTCAATTATTTTGTTTGAAATGTGTTTATATAGTATAATTGAATTAAAATTAAGAGTGTTAAGGGAGTCATATTACTTGACAAATAATATTAAATTTAGAAATAGAACTAACAAATTATTATTTTTAAAAATATTGAAGCCTTTTAATTGCATTTTTTAAAACGTTTTTAGTATATTTATTCCTCTGATATTTGATTTAATATTCATAACTTTTGTTGAGACGAGTGAACCAACACCTTCCTAACGGAATAGGTAGGTATAGTAACCAAGATTGATACCGAAGTATGCTGCGGTTGTCTTAAAACCTCATGAATATAATCTATACGAACACAACAACATCCAGGTTACCGCACGGTACAGTTTTATTAAGTCGACATGTTTCGCCGCTAATGCGGCGTCATCAGAACAATATTACATAGTTTACATTCATTGAAGTATAATTAATGCGGTTTGCTATAATTATGACGTTGTTGAAATTATTGATTAAAGTATAATGTGTAAATTAATGTTCACAATGTAATAAAAAGTTAGGAATAAAAAAAAATATGAAACAAATGATAGTCTTTGCTAATTTTAAATATTCCGTAAATGGCGTTGTTTACGTTGTTGTGGATTCCTGTCTGATAGTCTTCGTCTAGACATACTGTGGCAATACTATCTTCTCAATGGGTCACTGTGGGTGCGTGGTTTTTATATTGTTCTAGTCCGACAGAGTCTGAATAGAAACTTAGTTTTATAGCGGTTGTGTTTTCTTCCGTATCTTCCTCCGGGTATGTAGATGGGGTGCAGGGGTCTTGTTCTTCTTCATCAGTTGATATAAATAAATCTTGTTCCAGGATTGTTGTGGGACGCTGGGTATTTTTCTGTTTCATTCTAATGGTTGCTTCGTCTCCTAAAGTGGATTAATAACTTTTGTTAAAACAGAGCCAATTTTACCAGACACTCCGCAGAAAAAACTTTGTATAAAAGTGACATCTAACATCCACGCATTCCAACATCAGTACGAATTCCGATAGCAAAACATTCTTATTCAAAAGACTCCGTATACATACTATCAGTATTTTATTGTAATTATATTACAAAATAATGATCTAATGATGCTAGTATTACTAGACTTGCAATTGCTTATATCAATCCGACACTAATTTAGTGTTTCGTCGGTTTTTGTATTATATGCTAATGATAAATGTATAACATTTATGAATGGGTTTAAGCATTGTAGGCCCGCCATCATCAGCGATTCACCTTTCAATTTATTTTAATTTTGTCGTTGTCAATAGATCGGCTATATTTTTATGCTTTTTATAAGCTATTATTGGTTTTCTTGAAAATATTTCGTTGCAAACCGCATCCTGTTTTAGTGGATCCCAATGTTTACTAATGCATTGTTTTAATTTATGAGTGCATGGATTGAATTTCGTTGCCCATACTAAAGGAACTTCCTTTGTGTTTTTCTTGACCTTTTTCTGATTAAATCAGATTTATCACATGATAATTATTTGATCATTTTTGATATTCATTGAATAAATTTTAATTACAAAGTTGCTTTATATAAAACAGTTCAAGCAAAATACAACAAAAATCTTTTTTTTTGAACAAGTGTTTTCTTATTCAAAGAAAAATAATCTCAAAACTGGATTGTGACTTTATTGCACTGTGACTTTCTGTCCTTCATTCTGTGGTTATAAAGCTTTATTTATAATAAGAACATGCAATTTAATTGGGAACATCAAACTCATTAAAGATACCAGGATTACAATTTTGAACACCAGCCAACTATAGTAGAGTAAATTTACATGACAATTTGAAAAGTAACATTTTAAATGATTTTCAGTATTTCCATTATTTCATGTTGAGGAGAAATTATAAAGATAAAAGAATTAGCATGTTTAGATTTTAGTAGTAAACAACAGATGATGATTTTAGTGTCTTTAGTAGCAGTAGTTCAGAAAAGTAATTAATTGTAATTAATTGTTTATTTCACATATTATTGGCCACTACATGAGACATTAAGAATTCTTATGTAAATACATTCTGTCAAATTCAGCATTTCCATTTGGTAATTAAAAGGTCAAAGGTTTGATACTTAAGATAAATTTAGAGTATTTATAGTTATATTTATAGGCTAGCGGGTCAGTTAATTTGATTATAGAGTTAGGTCTTGAGTTTTAAGTCACTTTTAGAATTGCATTTGCCATATGAACATCTATTTCTGGAATTATATATTATTGTTAATCTGTATCTATTATGGATGCCTCACTCATGTTTAATAAACAGTTATATTATGGAGTACCTAAATAAAGGCAACAGTAGTATACCGCTGTTCGAAACTCATAAATCGATAGAGATAAAAAAAAAATCCGGGTTACACACTAAAACTGAGGGAAACGCATCAAATATTAGAGGAGAACAACGACACAACAATTGATTGATTGATTGTTGGTTGCTTAACGTCCAGTGCAAATATTTCATGCATATTCAGGACGAGAACAAATTAACAATAAATACAATAGGTAGGTTCTGTAATTGGGGCTTCCGGGATTAAGGTCGGAGAAATTTAGACTGCCACGGGAAATGAGGGTATATTGGATAGGGAAAGAAATTTAGCCTTGCAACAGGTCACCTACGGACCCCCCAAAGAGTTGTTGCAATGGTTCTTTACGTGCAAAGAGCGTGGCACTCTCTTTACACTAGACATCGGATTTAACGTCCCCATTCTGACCGGATGTGGCTGCAAATTTGTACATCCCGCACAGCCAAACGGACGCCCCACTTTAGCAAGGGTTTTACTGCCGGTCGGAGGAAGACCAATGGTGACTATACTTCTATTACCCAGTCACCCTTTGGGGAAACGACACAACAAAAACACAACATTAAAAATGTAACACACACAGAAACGAACTATAATATAACAATGGCCATTTTCCTGAATTGGTACAGGACATTTAAAAAAAAAAAAATGGTTGGTTGAACCTGGTTTTGTGGCATGCCAAAGCTCCCGCTTTAATGGCAACGTCAAACACAACAACAAAACGACACATCACATGACAGGACCACAATACAAATAAATGGGGGAACATATAGGACAAAGAAACACACGAATAATAGCTAACAAAAGGTACTAGGCTTAAAATTCAATACGCCAGACGTGCGTCTCGTCCAACAAGACCATCCAGTGACGCTCAGATGAAAAAAGCTTGAAAGCCAAAACAAGTACAAAGCCGAAGAGCACCGAGGACCAAAACTTCCAAAAAGTTGCGCCTAACACGGCCAGTGTTTTCTGACTAGGACAAGAACATCCTTATCATTAAGAATAATTTATAATTTTGCAAACAGTAAATTTTATAAAATGACTATATAATAGATATACATGATAAACCGAAGTGGGGACTAACTACAGAATAAAAACGGATACATTACATAAAACAACTTAATCCAACATATAAAAATACACAGCCGAGTTAGCCAAAGCATCAACGCAGAAACTGACGTCACATTAGAAATTCTAAGAAAACACACAAAGTGACGTCACATTTGAATTTGTAAAAATATTTCCCAAAAATAAGATAGGATTAGGATTGATTCAAGTTTAGATTTGTAATACTGACATTACATTTATTAATAACAATGAAAATTACAATACTTATTAATATCAAATTGTGGTAGTAAGTAGATAATTAATTGTATTATCTAGCTATGTCGGTGTTTCTTCTGAATCAAACTGTAAACCAAATATATCGTATAAATTTCGTTGAACCAAACTAAAATCTAATAAATGAAGGGGTGATTAATTATCTTTACCATAACACACGAATATAACAGAAAAGACGTTAAGACATTTGACAAAATCCGACGAGTATAACACAAAAATTAAATACATGAATTTTGGATAGAAAGGTACCGTGACACGTCTTATAGCAATGCGGTTTCACACTCAGCAAAACAGTCACAATCGGGAATAAGTCGCGTTCGGTAATTAAAAGATCAGACATTTATTTATTCTTGTGAGCTAGTGAACTAAAAGACTTTCCCCCGTATCTTAAGTATTCTTATACAGTCAGACACACAAGGGTCGTCAAACCGCTACTAGGTAGCGATGGCTTATCAGACACCCTTTAAGACATTTGACATGCAGTAATTGGTTCCAGCAGAAAATCTAACTGTACTTTCAGTTTTAATACTTGCCAGATGTATATCAGGTTACATTTTCCCATATAATAAGAAATGACCACAATATAATTGCTATCACAATCTTTTGTTTTATTATTTTTCCACATAATATATATATGTGTGTGTTTTTTGTATTGATTGCTCAGAAATATTGAACTTTTTGATATAAAAAGTACTTTTTGATAATTAGTCAAGACTTGTGTTGAATACATCGAAGAAAAAAGGAATGTGTTTCTCAAAAGATGCTTTTGTCATCAAAACAACGGATTGATGGATTTTTCTACATGAAACATTACAAAACAATAAAAAGACATGTGGAATATACGCAATTTAACAATGCATAGTAAACGGACGGTATTACAATAAATTCATCCTACAGACTACAAAACTATTGACTTCTTACTGACTATAATTACTGACTGGCAATAATGCCTAACCCCCCCTATTTATACTCCCCCCATTAACCTGCATAATCATAAAACACTTAACTCCCTTAACCAATGAAAAAGTGACACATAAACTGGTAGGGCTAGTAGGGCACCTGGTAGGGCACTACAGCTCCAGTGGTAGGGCACCTGGTAGGGCTCTGCAAACTAGGTCAACAAAACAGGAAATGTCTGTCATTGATAGTTAAATTACATTTATGAAACAAAGAACAACCTTTTAAAACAGTGGGCTGACTTATTATAACTGACAAACTTATATATGAATGATGAAACTTGTTAACCCCACCTTAAAAAGAGCAAGGTAAATGATAACACTATTGCTATAACTGTAAATCTATACAAATACATATAAAATCTTGAAATAGGGGGAGAATACCAAAATACAATATTCATTACAAAACGATAAAATTATTTTCCGTGTCAGGTTGACCGGCATATTTTCTGTTTTATCCGCATCAAAACCTAAATTATGACGTTCATAAAATTTTCAACCATTGAAATACATAACAAGGTAGTTGTGTGAAGCATTTAAGTAATGCTAAACAATAAGACCTCAATACTGACAACACAACACCTTTTTCTAAGTGTTATGATTGATTGATTGATTGATTGTTGGTTGCTTAACGTCCAGTGGCAAATATTTCATGCATATTCAGGACGAGAACAAGTTCACAATAAATACAATAGGTAGGTTCTGTAATAGGTTAAGGGATTAAGGTCGGAGAAATTTAGACTACCACGGGAAATGAGGGTATATTGGATAGGGACAGAAATTTAGCCTTGCAACAGGTCACCTACGGACCCCTCAAAGAGTTGTTGCAAGGGTTCTTAACGTGCAAAGAGCGTGGCACTCTCTTTACACGAGGCATCGGATTTAACGTCCCCATTCTGACCGGACGTGGCTGCAAATTTTTACATCCCGCACAGCCAAACGGACGCCCCACTTTAGCACGGGTTTTACTGCCGGTCGGAGGAAGACCAATGGTGACCATACTTCTATTCCCCAGTCACCCTTGGGGGGCTAAGTGTTATGAATTTAAAATAATTGATTAACGATGCTCCATAACGAGTGAAGGACCGAATAGTTACCCTGTTCGGAGAGTAGCAAACACATTTTGTCGTTACAGTATGTAATCTAAATAATAATTATGGTCTTCTGTACTAACTGCAATCCGATATTCTGTTGGAGAGAGCCGGATGCGGGTTATATTAATTGTGACACAGTAAAATTATAAAGTAATTTTGTCGTTGGTAGTAAATAAACTCATCATAGTTATCTTTATTGCAAAACATGAAATAACATCATAGATACCAGGATTGAAATTTTATATTTGCGTAAGTTTACAGAACAGAAAGTCTAAAATAATTTTGTAGGTCACGCTAGTCGAAGCATGTCTTTGTTTACAAGTTTATCTGTGGCATTCTTGTATCGATTTTACCTGTATTTAAATAATGAGCGACAAACTGACAAAAGAAATACCAAAGGTAACACATCAGGACAGTTTAGACGTTGTCACGAGGGCACGATATCGCGAAAAGTTAAGTAATTGACAATAAGGACCCGTAGAAAATCCCAAAGAAAGAGTGGTCAAATGATCGAAAAGATTTGCCCGATATTCAGTATGAAGATACATTTTGTTTACCCTTGAATCTATGTTTTACTTAATTTGAAGTTTAACGGGAAGTGTACGGCATAACGTTATTAAATACTATAAGTACTGTCAACTACAAAAACTTTTGTGTTTAGGTCTACGGTAAATTTAATTTCAACTGCAATATTATTTTCTATTAGACATGTTAGTTTGAAGTTTTTAGAAAGTTGTGTTGTTTTTTTTTAGGTTTTTGCAATTTTGTCTGCTGGATTCCGATTGTGTTTGTTTTGCTCTCCCCATTTTAATCACAAAATACAAGTTAGTATTATCAATGACAAAACTATTTCATATTAATATGGTAAAATCTTTATGACATACTAAACAAGTATTCAACTTTTTCTATATGTAATGATAAAGGATGAGAATATGATTTTTAAAGATATGAAATAGTTATCAAAGGTACCAGGCTTATGATTTGATACGCCAGACGCGCGTTTCGTCTACACAAGACTCATCAGTGACTCTCAGATCAAAATAGTTAGAAATAAGTGAGCAAACATGTGGAGCAATCTTGCAATTTGTCTTTCTGGTTTCCATTTTCATTTTCCACGCTGTTTTCCTGCTTCGTGCTTTGTTTGGCATGTTTGGCTTTTTTTATTCGAGCGTTGCCAGAGGGTCTTTTGTGGACGAGACGCACGTCTGGCGCAGATTCAAAATTTCAATCCTGGTGTCTGTGATCAGTTTACTTATTTAAGTTTATGATGCGGATGAACAAATATATTTACCAGATTTCTGGAAAAAAGTCTTAAATCGTCCTGTCTATTTGATCGAAGAGGTCAAAACAGATGTGTATACTCCCAGTTCCCTTCAGAGGAATTACTATTTTCATCAGAATCCTCCTGAATGCTTCCAGACTGCTGTAATGTAGGCATCAATGAATGTTAAGGATTCAAAAACCAATGCTTGGAAGCAGAGGAATCACTTGCGCTGTTGGCAATAGTAAGATCTCGTTGTTCGGGTGGTGATACAATGAAATTTGACATTTCTAGCTCGTCGATTTCTGCATTTTCGTGACTAAATTCCCCTTCGTGTTTAAATATTGTGGCTCATTTCAACGTTACGGTCTACGTTAGCTCCGAGGTTATCTACATCTATATTTTGGTTTATTTCTAAATGTTGGTTAGTGTTTGCACTTTTACATTTTTTTTGTGTAAACAACATCAAACGATACTGCAACTAAGAAAGAGAAAAATTCCAGCTACACACGATACAAAAATAAAAACTTCAGTACCTATGTCCGACAATGATAGGTCTGAGGTGAAAGTTGAAAGGCTTGGATATCATTTTCCATCCGTGAAAGTAACCGAGAATTAAGTGTCAAATCTACCTGGTAGAATGCTGCTTCGTCTTGTGATGAATTTCAAGATATCTTCAAGTTGTTCTATCCCGTCTGTATACTGACATTTAACCTTCTGAAATGAAAAAAACAATGTTCTTTTTTATTCTTATTTACAATTTAACTTTTATAATGCCACGCCAAGTTGTATAGGCAAAATATAAAAATGAAAAAGGGTCTTCCTTTTTGGCTAAGCAAAATGTTACAGTACTGTAACTATTATTAATTTTTGACGGTCAAACCATCGAAGAATAATGAATCGTTATTTAATTCCATAAAACTGACCACAACCTTTATTTATGAAATGCAGTTTGAAAGCATATCATCTTTTAACCCCTAGTCTATCAGCAACGGTTGTTTTCTATGTATTGCATTCCTACTGTCTCTACTAGCAATATGCCACTTTATTCTGGCATGTACTGTGAGATTGAACAAAGTCACATTTCTCAGTGAGTGTTCTGTATAGTAAATACATTCTGCAATAACATATAAACAATTGCAATATTTCTAAATAAATTGCACACCCAACTACACAAAATGTCTAATTGAGAGAAAACGAACAAACTGACAATGTAGAAATAAAATGAGATAAGTAAGATTTTAAGTGAGTATCTAAACCACTTTGTTCTGCACCTTCCCAAAACTGGTCTAAGATGACTTTTTTGCGGTCATTCTCGAAAAATAGGCAACCAACGCTTTAGGTATAGTATGCTTTGGATGTTGCAGATGTCCTCAGACTTATTCCTGCAGATTCAGAGAAGAGTTTGTTTTATTGCAGACTACGCACCTAACAGTTGCTTCTTTGGGTACTGTATTGTCCTTTGACAGGGGCGGGGTGTACAAATGATCACTTAGGGCAATGGAATCTTCAATTTGTCTGTCGTGGCAGGTTGCAATTTATCTTATTGTACTAATTTAGAAGATGAGGATCGCTTACATTCATTACATATGGCTACATGCCGAATGCAATTGTCATATCTTGCCTTGAATATTTTGAGACATACTTTTTCCATCCTTGCACACAAAATAACGTCTACGCAAAGTTTATAATTGCCAGTGTAACATACGGGTATGGCATCAACGGTGAAAGATAATTTATTCTGGACTTTGCCAAAGTCACTGCCATATATTTCCATGGCCAGGGTAATCTCGGACTGAAATTTCTCAGCTAAATGCAAAGCAATAATGTTGAAAAGCTTTTCAGTGTTTTTGTTTGGTTCTACCAGGCAATATTTCTGCCAATTCCTTAATATTTTAGATATTTTTCCTATGATTATTTAAGAAACGCTTTGTATCTAGAAAATGTTTTGGCTCTGTTAATAATATAAATAAGGCATTGAAAAGCTAATTAATCGACACAATGAACTACAATGCATTGTGGGAAACTCATATTGTGTATGCCACTCGCAAATTCAATATTTTTTATTAGCCAACATTTCAACTGTAAAATTATAACATTACATTGTCTTCCATTTTCCTGCACATGTTAAAAAATATGATGGCTGAAATAACCAACATTAACTTTCTTTTCCCTCTTGTCCTTGTTTAACATGTTTTTTCCATTAGCTTTGCACTGTACCATTGCATTCATTACGTGAAAACAAAATCTAAATTATGTGCATATGTACATGTAAGTGCTAATCTAATATAGCAATACTACCCGTTTCCTTTAAAGCTCAAAGAAAGACCATTTCTTCCCCTTCTGTGTATCCTTGTTTCACGGCATTCTACAACAGCAAAGTATTGTTCTTAAAACATTAACAAATTTCTCTACCATCCAGATGTTTAAATAATTTTCCACCGATAGATAAGAATGAACCAATATTAATCTAACAGAGACTATGATTAACAATGTTATCAACACAAGTTTTTTAAATCATTTATTTCAAAGGTGAGAGGAATATATGGATTAACAACTAGTAAAGCTAGCACTAAAGTGAAAGGATGCAAGGATGTGTTAAAAGTATATGTGTACTTTTTTCGACAGTTAGATTTGAATCATCATTATTGCAATCGAAGTATGGAAACTCTTGCTTTACAATGGCATGTTAGTAAATGTTAGTAAATTTTGAACTTTTTAAAACTTCAAAAATTATTTTACTGAGTGTTTATGGTTTTCTGTATGATAGTTTAATACTTTAACATTTATATCGTAAATTGATATAAAAATGTTTTAAATTAAAATGAAACAATACATTTAACTGAATAGTGTTGTATAAGGAGTATGTAAGAACTTTAGTGTAGATCAGTTGATTTCATAAACTAGTATCTGACAACAGAGCTTTTCTTTTGATCATATAACGGGTTCTGGATGCTATTGGTGATGATAGGGTTGATTCGGATGATAAGAATTCTAATTCTTCCATGGGTGGTGCATAGGGTTCTGGTGATGGGTCTAAAAAAAACCATATGGGATACCAGTGGTATTGATGATGTTGTACTGACTGGTACAGGTTCTCGGAATGATTCTATGGAGTGAAATGATGTTGACGATCTTGATGAAGGCTTTTGCGGAGTTGAGGTTAATGGTGGATTTAAAATCTGTTGAGGAACCACTGGTCTGGAAGAGTCATGCTTAAATATGCTGGTGCACATGTTGGCTCTGTAATAGCATTTCTGTTAAAAGGTACATATTGTGGTTGCTGTTTTCGGAGGTGCAGGTATAATTTCAAAATTTTAGACACAGTTAACTATAAACACATAAATGAATTACAATATATTAAAGAGCTATAGTTTCATACCTATGGTGGGTGTCATCTTTTGTATGATGCCTTCAACTGTTATATTTTGATATGTAACTAAAAATTATGTTTCTGTTTTTATACATTATTTTTTACCATGGGTACTGTATTTTTGGGTAGGATGAGTTAAAATAGGTCAATAAATTTAGTATTTTTTTTTAAATTAACTACTTTAATGTTGGATATTTCTTTCTTTTTTTCATTGATAAGAGTAATAAGTAATTGTTATCAGTAAAACATGACTCAAAATAATTGAAAGGCTAAATAAAATACAGAGTTGAACAGCATTGAGGATCATAAATAGATAGAAAATTCAAGACATAGAAAAATGGTAACAATTTCATACCTGTAGTTGTTGTTTTACTTTTTGTGGTAAACTTTGTCCATGTTATGTCCTTAACTGAAAAACAAAATACAATAATTTAACATACTTAGAAAGAATAATGATAATGACATATACGATTCTGTTCAGATTCATACAACATATAATGTTGGCTATAGCTCTGTCTTTATCTATAGCAAGTTAGAACTTTGACATTAACTTATTTTTTATAACTATTCTGTGGATATTTCTTTCAATGAAAAGGAATATAAGATATACAGAAAGATTATAATCTAGTTTCATATCTGTGGTCCCCCCAAGGGTGACTGGGGAATAGAAGTATGGTCACCATTGGTCTTCCTCCGACCGGCAGTAGAACCCTTGTCAAAGTGGGGCGTCCGTTTGGCTGTGCGGGATGTACAAATTTGCAGCCACGTCCGGTCAGAATGGGGACGTTAAATCCGATGCCTCGTGTATAGAGAGTGCCACGCTCTGTGCACGTTAAGAACCCTTGCAACAACTCTTTGAGGGGTCCGTATGTGACCTGTTGCAAGGCTAAATTTCTGTCCCTATCCAATATACCCTCTTTTTCCGTGGCAGTCTAAATTTCTCCGACCTTAAACCTGGAAGCCCTATTACAGAACCTACTTATTGTATTTATTGTTAACTTGTTCTCGTCCTGAATATGCATGAAATATTTGCCACTGGACGTTAAGCAACCAACAATCAATCAATCATATCTGTGGTTGTTGTTTTAGTTGTTTTGGCTGGATTACTATTGTCTTTTAGTCTGTTTTTTTTTATCTTTACCTGAAAAGGTAAATAATAACCTTTATTAATAGCATAAGTTTATCTAGAGGGAGTTAAAAATATGACACTTAGATTACTCTTTTTGATTACTATTCTAATGCTATATATTTTTTCAATGACAAGGAATAGAAGATATTTAAAAATATTAAGACATAGATTCATACCTGTAGGTTGTGTTTTTGTTATTTTTGTAGTCTTAGTTCTTTGACTTTGTGTTATCTGCTTTTGGTCTTTTACTGAAAAAAAATAATTTTTTACTGATAGTACAGGTTGACCCTAACTAATTGTTGTTGTAATAACTGTCAAATAGTCATGATATTCAAATATCTTTGATCTTTTCTATTTAATAATTGATCAAAGTATGTACAAAATTAAAAACATTATTACATACCAGTACTAGATGTTGATATTGGTGTAGTCTGTTCTTGTTCCATACTGTAAAACAAACATAATAGTTTTTTTTTCTCACAATAATTGAAAATTTAATGTAAATTTGCACCAGATGGCATAGATTGAAAAAGTTAATAGTGAATCTCATACTTAAATATAATACTACAGGTTGCATTATTCTGTTGAAAATCAAAATTGTTATTATGTTTTATACTATGTAACCACATTGGTACAATGTAGATTATCCTTTATTAACACATTGATCTGTGTTTTTGTCATCACATTTTTTTTTCATTGATATATATAATAAAATAAGAAAATTATTTAAAGAAATTTTAATTTAAAGAATGTAGACAAATCTGTAGGATTATGTTGACTTTAAAGGGTCGACCTTATAAAGGGACGATCTACTTTTCAAGTGAACCTGACCCTACGCCATCTTTGTAAGACATCCGTTGAGATCTTCTTATGTTTTATAATTAGATTTCCACATACAACGTCGTCATAAAAAAAACTTACCACATCTAACACATCTTGTCTTCTTGCATTTGAATAACGAGACCAGTCGTGATGTGAAAATTGAATTTCGATATTAATAAGTTTTTAACTTTTATGTATAATAAAGATTAATGTGATAGAATCCATATTTTACTTATAAAATGGATATTATCATATTTATGGTTAACATAAATCCATACGGTTCTCACTATTATTCTTCAGCCATAACATTAAATCGTCCTCAATATATCAGGTAACATACCTACACTTTGAATTGAATTGGGAATTTTGAGAAAATCCGAAATAACATTCTCAGATTAAAAACGTCCGAAGTAGAAAAAGACTTATGAGTGACTCGTTAACAATACGAAAAAATATCACATAAGATTTAAAACCTTCAATGATATCAGGACAAATTATTCAAAATAAAAAGAGAACTCTATCATGACAATGTTGATTTATTGAGAAGGTTATACTTGTTTGAATACATTTTTTTTTTAATTTGGCAGGAACATTCTAATGCGGAAAAATCAATTAGTACTGAAAATAGAATTACTTCACGTCTCCATTGCTTACTCGATATCTAGTTTGTAAAATTTGTGGAGAACTATCTCAAGCACAGTTGATTTTAGTTTTGGCAACTTCACTTTGGTTACCTTTTAGGTTTGTACATTTAAAAAGCTTGATTCAATTCGATTTTCGAAACGTTTAGCTTTGAGCGTACCTTACTAAGCATGTCGGGCGAACCAAAAATGTAACCTACTCAATTCAATTTTCTCAGTACTTTCTTGAGAATAAAATGATAAAAGTGAGTATCAAAATAAAACGCCTCTTGTATCTTTTAGTCAAATCGACACAATGAATAATGACTCACTATGAATAATAGTCGTTCACCTTCAGACTGTAAAAACATAATAGTTAACAATATCTATGTCGGAGGTTGAATAAATATTTGAGTTTACTTAGTTCCTTATTTGTTTGTATAAAATGTCAATTTTTTGTGCATAGTTTGAGAAATGTGTGTGATCCTTCAACCCCTCTGAACTCCTTGAAATCAAGTGCTCTGGAAAATCCTGGCAAATCCACTTTGCTCTCCAGGAAATCAAGTCCTGTTGGATTACATTTCTTCCATGACCATTTGACTGACAATCTTTTTGTTTTTTAGACCCTTTTGTGCTGGTCTATTTTGGGATGCAGCTTCAGTAGCCAGGTTTGAAGTGGTAACAGGTGTTGAAGTGATTAAAGATGCAGTCATGGGTTTTTCTACTGACTCTTCCATTTCAGACGTCGTCGTTGGCATAAAGGTCAAGGTTCAGTATATCTTCAACTACTTTTGGCAACCCAGCAGTTAGGTCCGTAAGTTTTCGTTCAGTTTCGGTTGGTTTTCTTTCCAAGTCCTGGATTTTTATTTTACATTCCCGGGTTTCTCTTTCAACTTTCTTAATTGTTGTTTCCATTGAAGTGATTGTGGAGTTTACATTTTAAAAACCAGTATCACACACCTGGGCATTCCTATTTATTTCATTTTTGATAGCATCGAGTTGATTTTTAAGTTCCCCGATAGCACTGTTATTGTTCTGTCTTAGGAATTCCGTAAATTCCTTCTGAATACTTTCTTCAACATTCTGAATTTCGTATTTAACTAGACAGTCTATTGCTTCAAGGGTTACAAAAAAATCATCATTAAATCTCACCATGTATATCTCTTTTATTTTGGTGGGCACATTTCTACCAATGTTCTCTAGTCTGGGTGGGATGTTCATGTTGCTAGAAGTAGGTTCTGGTGATGAAGAACGGGTACGGGCATCTAGTCTAGATTAACTATTCATGTTGCTAGATCCAGGTACTGGTGATAAAGAACAGATACGGGCATCTAGTCTCAATTAACTATGCATGTTGCTAGATGCAGGTACTGGTGATGAAGAACAGGTACTGACAGCTCGTCTAGATGAACTATTGAGTTGCTAATTTTAGGTACTAATGATGAAGAGTAGGTACGGACATCATTTACGGAATAGTTTGCCATGAGACAGCTAAAAGGTTATCATTAACAGATGGTGACATTACAAGCTGTTGTCCTGATACTTTTTAGGAATTCACGCTTGCAACAGCTATAGATGCCTTCGATATTCTTACTCATTATTTTTTCTAATTCCAAATTTAAGTCTTCGTCGGAATCTCAATCAATGTACTCTCCTACATCACTGTCAACAACCTGGAGATATACATCATTTAAACAAAATTTAGATTTAATATTTTTAAGTTAATCCATCAGTCACAGATATTTTTGTCTTAATACCATAATTCAACAACAAAAAACTTTCGCTACATGGTGCATGTAATTCAAATAAATTGACCTGTGAATAAAAATATTTAGATTAAATAAACAAGTTGTTAAAACATGCAGTGCCAGGATATTTTATTTGAAAAATATTAAATGTTCAACTTCAAACCCAACATTTTACTTAAAAATCAAAACTCTGAAGAAGACTTATAATTCCTTTTGTGCTTGCATATGACATATTTTTAGCAAAGTTTGTGCATCAGTTATCATATAATGCCCCAATTCCCCTTAGACGGTCTGTGGAGGTGTTGAAGAATTTTCCCTGTTCAGAAGAATTTTCGGGAGTTTTTGCTATGCATTCGTGCAGTTGGTAGAACATGGCAATTATCTCATCTGCTGTCCTCTTAATGTTTTAATCTGACTTACGTCTTCGATGTTGTCATCTTGGTTATTGATGTCTGTTTCTATGTGCTCAGTTGGGGGTTCTTCGTTGGATGATTGTCTGTTAGATACATACAATTGTTGACCCATACTATCATCTTGAGATTTATTGTTGTTTTCATCTGGTATTATCTCATCAACATACCACTTACATGCTCTGGATGGCCACACACAAAATAAGAACAATCAAACTCAAAGGCACAGCAAAGATCTAATTTAAAACTAAAACTAAAAAGACAAGTGTATTTTCTAACTGTAAACAGCAAAATTGTTCAGAAAGCTCTACAAATAATTCAACATGATTAAAATTGTCAATTGACTCCTTCTGGAGTTATTGCCAATTAAAGTAAATTTTTGTAAATATTTGTGAATTTTTACAAAAATATTTTCCTCTGAAACTACTGGGCCAAGTTCATTTTAGATAGAGATAATTGTAAACAGCAAGAATGTTCAGTAAAGTAAGATTTACAAACACGTCACCATCACCAAACCAGAATTTTGTGATGAATTCTATTCTTGTCTATAATGTGTGTCTTTTGTTTAATATACACATAAACCAAGGTGAGCAACACATGCTCTTTAGAGCCTCTAGTTAACTGATAATTTTACTATTTTTTAGCCTAAATCTACCATTTATAAGTGTATATACAAATACAATGATTAATTTTAGTATTTACAAAATTAGAATTTCATCATAAAAGTCAAAATTACGACTGTATAAAACGGTGTCAAGTCTTGAGGTTTAAGTATGTATGTTGGTGATGGGAATCTATGCATTTGTGGAAAGTTTTACCCAAATGTTTGTAAAATTGAAAATTGTACCTTACTGTTTAAAATCAGAAGAAATTATAAGTATCAGATTTGTTACTATATATATATAAAAATATTAATTTTCGCGAACCATTTAGGTCACGGAAATTCCATTTTTTGCCATCAGTAAGGAGAGTTGTACAAATAATGTGAATACACAGAACCCCGATCCAATTCATCTTTTGCTAAAAATATTTATCATTTTCTGTTTTATATCTCCTAACATCATTCCATTTTTCTCTAATTTCGATTAAAATATGCCAAAATCTGCAGTAAAAATAGATGTATGCCCCAAATAAACATTCCCCGATTGGTTGAACTACTATGGCGTCGATGTAAAGCAACGAAAGCCTCGATGTAAAGCAACGCAAGCCTCGATGTAAAGCACACGCTTCCCAAGAGTAAGGAGAGTTGTACAAATAATGTGAATTCACAGACCCCCGATCCAATTTATCTTTTGCTAAAAGTGTTCATCATTTTCTGTTCTGTATCTACCAACAACATTCCATATTTCTATAATCCCGATTTAAACATGTCGAAACCTGCAGTAAAAATAGATGTATGCCCCAAGTAAACATTCCCCGATTGGTTGAAAAGCTGTGGCCTCGATCTAAAGCAACGCAAGCACACGCAAAAATTTCCGTTGAAATGTTGAACTTCGACCCCGAGCCGATTCACATAGAGATTTTCTTGCGCTCAAATGTAATTCTAAGTGAAGTATACTGGTAAAGTAAAATTATGTTCTTTTACAGAAATATTTACACATTTTATTATTAATGTATTGTCATGCTTCTGCATATTTACGCTGAACTTTAGTTAAATATAATTCTATACAAATTTTGTTACGTCAAGCATTAAGAGTAAGAATATATTTCGCGCCAAAACAAGAAAATAATTTGTGTCACCAAATAAGTTTATCAGCATCTTTCTGAAATTTTCCAACAGAAAATAGCGTTAATTATAGAGAAATTTTGGTGAGTATTTCTTATTAATGTTAAGGTTCTCCAGAGGTGGTTCTCTACACCTTCTTGGCGGTCAATTTAATCCCATTTATCAATTATCCCCGATGGCGATGACACCCAGTCGATTTTTGTCATGACATGAGTGAAAATCTTATCTATTTGATGAAATAACTTCTTCATTAACTGTACATGCAATATTTTTGTAGTTTTTGATAACCGTGCACATTCCCATTGCATGTCCGCAAAATAAATGGGTTATGCATTTGTGAATTGTGTAAGTACAGTAATATTGTGTGATAAAAATTTGTGATGGTCATTGTGTGATCACGTGACATTATTATTGTAAACAAACGGGCTCCCCATGTAACACGTGTCGGAACTATCCATACAAGGTGCAATCAATCTTTTATTTCACTATTTGATGATATTTTTGTGTCTGTTTGTAGGTTTTGCAGATCAGATCATCGACAGATGTCATAGTGTAGTTTCATAGGTAAAAAAGTACCATGATTATATTGTTCCTGTTCAGTAGTTGTGAATTTTTTTTTATAGAATTAGAAGGTAATTCTACATTAGTCATTATTTGAATTAAGTCTGAAAAAAAATGACTCGACTCTGTGTAATGTTTCCCCAATTTTTGAAACATGCATAATTTAAAGAGCATTTGCTTCCCTTGAACCCTCCCCCCTTACAAATTGCCCTAAACTCATACTCATAGTCCGTAATTACTCTGGGGTCCAACATCTGTTTTTGCGATTCCGGCATTTTAACTCTTTATTTTCAAATTGAACACGCTCGGCCATTCAGCTTATTTGCATCATAAATGAACGAGGTGTTAGATTATGTTTTCCTATTGAATAAGGGTCATTTTCATAAATCAGCTCTCATACATGTAATGCATTGTAAATTACTTTTTTCTGTTGGTCATGTCACAATCTTTTAAAGTTAAAGTAAAAATGCCAGTATTGATGTGTCGATGTGAAAACTGTCCAAATATGAGAAAATAGCGGGTGGCAGGTCGATTAAACTTACTTTAATGAAGAGAAAAATGAACTAATTGAGGCTCGATTTATATAGATTATCTTTTCCTATGGAATATGGGTCATTTGCTTAAATCAGTTTCCATAATGTTGGTCATGTGACATTCTTATAAAGTGAAAGTTAAAATGAGGGTGGTAATGGGGGTACCTTCATGACGAATAACGGTAAAAAAATCCTGCCAAATGACAACGGTAATTTTTGGTGCATGACGATAAAATTCTTTCTTCAAGACGATAAAAAAATAGACAGATTTTGACGAATCACGTTAATTTTTCCCCAAAAATAACGGTAACGATAATTATTTGAGACCTCTGACAAATCACGATAAGGATATGTTGACGAATCACGGTAAAATGTTAACCAATTTGATGCTAATGGTAACCGAAAATGACTGTTTGACGCCTGACGGTAAAGGGCATTCATACCCTTTAAAATTCCAGTATTGATGGGTCAATGTGAAAACTGTCCAAATATGAGAAGATAACGGGTGGCAGGTTGATCAAACTTACTTAAATGAAGAGAAAAATGAATAAATTGAGGCTTGATTTATATGAATCCAGTCGCCTCCACCTCGGACAGGCAAATATCATCTATCTGATATGTGACCAGCTGAAGTCCCACTGCCATAGCTGGTGTTGCAAAACAGTCGTTCGAGGTTAGAGTAATCTCCGACTACAAAACTCAATTCCAATGACAAAAATGTCCTAATCTTAAATTGAAAGCATTGGAAAAGTAAACTGTAAACTATAATTTTGACAATGACCACAATTTGTTTTAGTTCAATGTACATGTAATAATATGCGGGATAATACATGAACTTAATACTGCTTCAAGGTTATACAGGTTTGTCAATGTAAAAATAAAACAATTTGTTTGCTAACTTAGGGAGCTACCATTTGATTTTTAGGGGGGGGGTCGAGGATGAAATTTGAAAAAAAAGGCAGGATGAGACAATATGAAAAAAAAGGCAGGATGACAATTTATGTAAACAAGTAGGGGATAAACTAATAGAAAAAAAGGCAGGACAAAAAAGAGTGAAAAATAAAAAGGCAGGACAGATTACATCTCGAACTAAAAAAAAAGGTAGGAAAAAAATTTTTCATCCTAGCCCCCCCTTTTTCCCCCATAAAAATGGAAAGGAAGCTCCCTTATAGTGTTTCCTTCAGAGGGTGTTGGCCTGGAATGGTACCCTGCAGTTTTCATACGCCTGTTTATGAGAAATATTATGGTATGCCTTTGTCCGTCTGTCTGCCCTGATCTGTCTGTTTCTAGCATGTTGTTCACTAACTCTGTAATATTTTCACCAATTTGCATGAAACTCTGGTGAATTGATTATATCTACTGACTCGAGCTCCCTTTTAGATTTTTAGGAAATTTATAATATACATTTTCAAAATGTGAGGTTTTATTCATTAAAAAAGGGGGATTTTTTTTAACGCCCATTAACTCTAAAATGCTTTGTTCACCAACTCTTCAACGCTTTTACCAATTTGCATGAAACTGTTGTGAATTGATTATTTTATAAATTTTAGGTTTCCCGTTTCAGAGTTATATGGGATTGTATTTATGTATTGATGTGAGCTCCCTTTAGATTGTTTTGGAATTTTAGAATTTACATTATCCAGTTACAATGTTAGGGGTTTTATTCATTCAAAAAGGGGGATTTCCATGTTTTCGGACATTAACTCGAAAATGCTTTAAGCAGTTGTTATTTGTCATGAAACTTTGGTTAATTGTTTATATATATCTATTGATGCAAGCTCCCTTTCAATTTAATAAATTGTGGGATTTTATTCGTAAAAAAGGATGGCTTTCCCAGTTTGCAGATTAAATTCAAAAGTTTGTACATGCACTTCTCTGGCATGTTTCAGTAAATGTGTAAATTATAACTGACATAACTAACTTTGACAATGACCACATATTTTTAAGTTCAATGTACACGTTTCTGAGTTATGGGGTTTTATTCAATTAAAAAAAGGGGGATTTTCCAGTTTTCAGACAATAAAAGCTTTCACCAACTTGCAAGAAATTGTGGTGAATTGTTTATATCTATTGACATGAGTTCCCTTTCGATTTTTATATATTTTAGATTTTACATTTCTGAGTTGCAGGGTTTTATTCATGAAAAAAGGGGGGATTTTCCAGTTTTGGACAAAAATCAAAAATGCTTTCAGCAGTTCGTATGAAACTTTGGTGAATTGTTTATATCTATATTGATGTAAGCTCCGTTTAAAATTTTATAAATTTTACATTTCTGAGTTATAGGGTTTTATTCATTAAAAAAGGGGTGATTTTCCAGTTTTCGGACAATAGCTCAAAAATGCTGTCAGCAATTCTCATGAAACTTAAGTGAATTGTTTATATCTATTGATGCAAGCTCCCTTTACAGTTTCATAAATTTCTAATATGACTGGGAATTATTTGAACTTTATTTGTTTATAGTCTGACGACAGATTTACTAAGTATTGCGCAACAGCACAGTGTATTGCACAACATCCAGAAATCTTTAATTTCATCACGTTCTAATGAAGTAACAAGCTTATTTTGCCGAAAGTTAGAATGATTTGATCTACAATTGAGTAACAAGTACCAGAAGTGATAAAAAAATTGTCTTTATGAAAATAACATGCAACCAACTTTAAAATCAATGCTTTAACCTCCTAAAGAAAATAGAATGTTTACTTCTTTGAATTTCTTTACTTTCAAATGAAAAATTGCTGTTTCATCGACTTGGTAAATGTTGAATATTGCCGATGACGAAAGCGACTGAAACGAGTATAGTAAAGAACAGGGCGACTAGATTTCGCTTTTTAAGGTCGGTCAAAACGAAATGGTGACCGGGAAAGCGACTTTGTCGCCCCAAAAAAAAAAGTCGCCCCAGTAGCATCGTAACGTGAGCCCTGCACAATGCTTATTACTTTAAAACACAGTCCTGTAATATTTTTTATTCTACTTTGAATATTGCCTGCTTATTTCAGCAACTGTTCTTACAAAACAATCCTCTATTTATCATAGGTGTTGCACTCAGTATTGTTGATTATATTATATGTATATGTAGTAAAGTGAATGCAACCCCCTTTTTGAAGGTAAGTAACAGTTAACAAACTTTCACTTATCAGTAGTTTAGAATGGTTTAAAAAAAGATCTAATAGATGTTACATGCATTATGCCTTCCTCTCAAAAAGTTTGCATGTGTTTTAAAGTGGTTATTTAGCAATGTAATTTTTTCCCTCAGTATTTAACATTAATTTGGAAGTAAGTTAAAGGATTTCAGTTAACCAAATAATTTGGAAGTAAGTTAAAGGATTTCAGTTAACCAAAATTATTTCAAGCCTAATTTATATAAACAAATCCCACGTCGATATATAACATGTACAACAATCAAACATCAACCCACGCCAAACTGGATGTAATTGAAAGACATCTAGAGGTCAATATACAGTCTCAAACAAAAGACAAAATGAGGAAAAGTATAGCAAATTTTTGAGAATTATTATTGCATGTATATTTGCAATATTTAAAATGCATAGTTTAAAATCTTTTGAGTTTTAGGTTCCACCTACCATTTTAGAAAACTGGGATTTCATTGCAGCTAATCTATTAGATAACATTTTATAGTTTTGAATGTTTCTTCATCAGTTAACTAAAATTAGGTGGAGGTATGTTCTTATTTCTGACAGAGGGGTACTCAACCTATATCAATTTGTGCATGAAGCGATTGATAGTTGCTAGATACTGAATAATTTTACCACAAATTTGTGAAAGTTTTAACCGGTGTATATACTTAAAATATGTTAATAAAGTTCATGTCTTTTTCAGGACTTCTGATCCAACCATGTAGTATGGCATGTTTGTGGGATATGGTTTTGGCCAGTAGGATGTTCATGAAGGACCTGTAGTACAAAGTATATCACTGGATTGAGCTCATTGTCTAAGTGTATTATTAAAGTGCTTTGCTTTGAGCTCAGTTCATTGTTATGCAATTCATTCTTTGTGAAATAAAGATTTGACAGACAACTCTCGTGTACAAGGAATTGTCAAAGTAGTATCCATTGTATGAACAATGTAAGTAATAGGGAGATAAAAGCATTTTATTGAGATTTGAACCAAACATTTTTTGTCCATTAGCCAAACTAAAAAAAAGAAGCACAAATTCACCAAACAATGCTACTGGTGCTACTAGCAATATGATGCTAGGTTCTTTTGTTACACTTTATTATGCCCCAGCCGTATCGGAGGGGCATAAGTTTTACCCTTGTCCGTCTGTACGTACGTACGTCCCAAAATTGGTTTCCGTTCTCTAACTTTAGTTTGCCTCAACCAAATGTTATGAAACTTATACACAATGCTTATTACCACAAAACACAGATCAAGTTTGAATTTTGGTGGCGTCACTTCTACCGTTCTAGAGTTATGCCCCTTTACAAATGGAAAATTGCTGAATTTATCATTTCCGTTCTCTTAACATAAGTTTGCCTCAACCAAATGTTATGAAACTTATACACAATGCTTATTACCACAAAACACAGATCCAGTTTGAATTTTGGTTTTGTAACTTTTACCGTTCTAGAGTTGTGCCCCTTTACAAATGGAAAAATTGCTGAATTTTTGTGTTTCTGTTCTCTAACTTTAGTTTGCCTCAACCAACTGTTTTGAAACTTATACAAAATGCTAATTACCACAAAACACAGATCAAGTATGAATTTTGGTGGCGTCACTTTTACCGGTCTAGAGTTATGCCCCTTTACAAATGGAAAAATTTCAAAATTTTTATTTTCTTCTAAATATCAAGTAATTTTTTAATTGGAGTTATCTTCCTTTGTCCATTATTATAGTTGAATCAGCTACAATGTTTAATTTTGACTTCCACTGATAAAACACAAATCAAGTTGAATTTGGGTAGTGTCACTTTAATCATTATTGAGTTATGCCCCTTTATAAATTGAAAGATTGCAAAATTTTTAGTTTCCATTCTGTAACTTAAGTTTGCCCCAACCAAACATTATGAAACCTATACACAATATTCATTACCACAAAACTAAGATCAAGTACAAATTTTTTGTTTCCGTTTTCTAACTTTAGTTTGCCTCAACCAAATGTTATGAAACTTATACACAATGCTTATTACTACATAATACAGATTAAGTACGAAATTTGGTGTCAACACTTTTACCATTCTTGAGCTATGTCCCTTTATAAACATAAAAATTGCTGAATTTTTCGTTTCCGTTCTCTAACTTCCAAATGTTATAAAACTTAATCACAACCGTTCTAGAGTTATAATTATTTATTGCGTGTTTACAAATAGAAATTGCTGAATTTTTAGTTTCTGTTCTCTACTTAAGGTAGCCTCAACCAAATGTTATGAGACTTGCACACAATGCTTATTAACACAAAACTAGGATCAAGTTCAAATTTGGGTAGCATCACTTATACCACTTCAGTTATGTCCCTTTATAACTATATGATATGCAAGTGGGGGCATCATCTGTGTCCACATGTGGACAATATCCACATTTATTTTGTTTTACATCTGTACTGCCTACTGGTGACTCAGTTCTGAGTGTAAATGGTCATTCAGTATGTTAAGAAAAAGATCAGAATATACAAGGCCTATCTGGCCTAATTGATTTCTAAAATATATTTCATTGTACATGTTCAACATTTATCATTCATTTGTTTATTTCTTAATTTGTGTGAATTAACAGTAAATGTTAGTTACTACACTTTCATACCATAACAAAACTGCCTTACTGTATTGGTACATGTATCACTTATATTTGTATCCATATAACAAAAAAACTGAAAAGAGAATACTTTTGCAATAGCTTTTTCATATTGAACACTAAAACTTTTTAGATATTTAGACATATTAAGTAGATGTTCATAATATCCACTTGACATTTTATCATATGACTTCTGTAGTTAGTTATGAGTCTTTGAAGCATGCTCACAAAGGTTCTTTTGTTGATATCATTTTCATACTGGTCAAAACTTTTTTTTTGCTTTGACCAGCTTTGGAGGAGATATTTTCAAAGAATTAATAAAAAATAACACAGAAATTCACTTTCTAGCTCATCTAGCCCCAATCATCATGTCAGGCATTGTCATTACTTAAAAAAATTAAATGTCTTCTAAACTGAGAAACAATTTCCACATTTAACCGAAATCTTTTACTTATGAAACTGACAATCCCCCACAAAGTAATGTAAATAGAACCATACAAATAGTAAGAAAATACATGTTCTCAGATACCATCTCCCATATAAAAAAAAATCACTTAAAGAAAAATATGAACCTATTATGTGTTCCTCTCCTAGCTACAAAATGTATCCAAAATCAAAGATGTGGAACATATATATTCTATCATAATCATTTGGTAATTAATGCAATTAGTATCTGTTGAACATAAAAAACTAAATATTACATAAACAACACCCCTAATGCTCATGTTGGTTGTCATTGTGCAACACAGTTAATACATAGAAAACATAAAACATAGAACTCCTTTTGTCATATAAAACACTGTCAAACATCCAATCATACTGTCCACACTGATCTGTGTCCACACTTGTTTTGCATAAATATATATATATATATATATAGTTGAACACACATACACAGTAAAAGTGGCAGTATACACTAATCTACTGTCCTGAAGCAAAGCACTAAATAAAAATTGATTACAGTATTAAGGTAAATTATACATGTATTCATTAAATACTAGTAAGCACTAATTCATTGAACATACCATAAACTGAAGACCTGGATTTGGACTTGTCTTCTCTTCTCCCGTTGGTATCTATGTGATTTTACCTTTAGTTTGTCGTTATTTGAGTTGAATTGGAAAGTCACCTGCCTCAGCGAACATTTCGGTTATCATTTGGAAAAGGGAACAGATCCTCCTTTTACATCGTTCCTTGTCCTAATGGCAGTAATGATTTATGTGTCTAAAAGGTGATGCATGTACACATAGTACATGGCGGTAACTATGGCCCTTGGTGCACTTGCATCTCACTGCAAGAATGCGTCAGTGATATGTTCTGGCGACAAGAAGGGCAGAAATTAATAGCTGTCTCAAAAACATGTATACATAGTCTCTCAAGTTGTAAGCAGTCTGTAAAATAGTACTTTAAACAAATCTGACAAAATCTTAACAAATTTTAAAATTGTCAAGATTTACAATTGAGCATTTCTACCCATAATTACATTGTTGAAGACCTTATAGTCAGCTACAGTTGTTAACATCTACGTCATTATGTTCCTGGAAAGTTGTCTCATTGGTATTTTTTTTTTAGACAAATAATTTCGAAAAAATAGTTAAAATCAGATAAAATATAAAAATACTTCAGCCCCTTGAGACATGTTTGCCCTCTTCTACCCTATTTCAACATCTCATATATCTGACTTGAACAGGGATTTTCAATGAAACAATAATAATCGAAATCAGCAAAAAAAAAAGTCATATAAAACAAAGTACATGTCAAAATTCATCCCATAAATATTGTGAAATCCTTTGTTGTAACATATCATAACTCTGCTTAACATTAATGAAACATGACAGAAAACTAACAAAAAGAGTCACCATATGAATATTATGTCAGGATCCTGTTATTATGTGGTTGTCGTTTGTTGATGCGTTACATTTTTGTTTTTTTTTGTACATAAATTAGGCCGTTAGTTTTCTCGTTTAAATTGTTTTACATTTGTCATTTCGGGGCCCCTATATCTGACTATGCGGTATGGGCTTTGCTAATTGTCGAAGGCCGTACGGTGACCGTTTTTCCAGCAATCAAGTATGTACTTCGGTGCTTGATTTATTTCTTTATGTGCTATTTCATTTAAAATCGGCTTGATATTTTCCCTAGGTCTTGCCTTGCACTCGTGTGTTTCTAATGTTCTAAAAGTCTTCAAAATCTAGACTGGAAAAATCGTTTACAGCTTTGTTTTTAACATTTTGGCACAGATTCAAAGTGATAAAAATCAGTCATCAAATATGTGGTATTTATTTCATTGGAATGAACACGATTATCGCCCAGTGTCATCTGATAAAGTGTTTAATCGTGCCGTACTAACACGTAATCGCGCACCTGAAAGGGTCATAAAATCTTAAATATTTTCATTTATATGAAACGCAACAGCTGTCTTATGTGGTGCTCTGGCATTACATGATGTGGTTCTATCATTACTGATATATGATATTTTGTTATGACATAATATGGTTTTACAAAACTTGATATTGCTCAATATGGTAAAGTCATTACTTCATGATATTTTGATATTACATGATATGATTAAAGTCACACGGAAGTCAGAGGTGAAATAGAAACAGGGACAACTTAGAACAGAACTTGCTAGTTCTCCCGGTTTCTATTTCACCTCTGACTTCTGTGTTTTCTTGCTGTTCTGTAGTTGTCCCTGTTTCTATATCACCTCTAACTTCTGTCTTTTCTTGCTGTTCAGGTGAGCGACACAGGCTCCTTGGAGCCTTTAGTTTATTAATACAGATATTAACAGTCATTATTGCTTTTTCTGACTTCGAATTGCTTGATCTGCCAGTAACAGTGTTCTCTTATATCGTAACTTTAATGCATGGAGTATTTTATCAAGTTGACTATTGCTAGTTCTATGTTATAAATTGGGGGAAACTGTCTATTAAAGTACTAAACATGCTTAAATTGATATAAAGAAGCAGCTTTTAAAATACATTTTTTTTCATCTATATATATATATAAATATTTATATTTATGCATATCAGATTGAACATGCATGACATACATTTATATGTGGGAAAAAGTAATTAACTTGCAAGAATGATACAAGTAACCTAAATGAGATAATACATACAGTATACATATAATTTAATTTCTAGTCATACCTGTGACTAGCATACCCTTGTATTTTTTAAATACACGAGCAATGATAAATTCTAACATTCAATGATAGAAGCTGACAAACTTCAAGTGTAGATTTATTTTTACCTTGTTTCAAAATATGTAATTTTTGATAAATTTTCGACCAAAATATAATGTTTTAAAAAATTGCTTATTTCATAATTCCTTTGCGAAATCGATATATTTAAAATTGAGAATGGAAATGGGGAATGTGTCAAAGAGACAACAACCCGACCACAGAGCAGACAACAGCCGAAGGCCACCAATGGGTCTTCAATGCAGCGAGAAACTCCCGCACCCGGAGGCGTCCTTCAGCTGGCCCCTAAACAAATATGTATACTAGTTCAGTGATAATGGACGTCATACTAAACTCCAAATTATACACAAGAAACTAAAATTAAAAATGATACAAGACTAAAAAAGGCCAGAGGCTCCTGACTTGGGACAGGCGCAAAAATGCGGCGGGGTTAAACATGTTTTTTGAGATCTTTTTTTAGTACATTTGACTCGAAGAAAATGGTTTTAGTCCATACCATAATTTATATATATATATATATGTACAGAAATGTATGTTTGCACTTAATGTGTACTCTCGGTTGTTTGCTGGAAAAAATGGTAATACCACACATGTAGATAAATGCTATTCAGATCTCATTAAATGATGAATATATTTAATATAACAATGTCTATTTTCAATTAAAACATATGTAGAATGGTTATATGACTCTACACAAATAAATAATTTAAAGCACTCCATTTATTTACATACAAATGTTCACATTTGTTCATGAAAAAAGTATTCATACATTTGTCTTGTCCTTCAGTACTGTGCGTAGAAGCTTGGATAAGGTCATATTTGTCTTTTGTCAACATCATGTTGCGTGGTGTGACTGCACGAATTGTTAAAAGCAGGAAATAATACGTTACAGGATATATCCCAAATGAACAGGGTCGATACACAGTTTACTCAAATATTGTCTGACCATAAATGCAGAAAGAACCTGTTCCTTAAGTCCCTGTTAGTCTACGGTTTTAAAATTACTAGTAATCGATGCAGTTGATATGTAACAAACTTGACGAAGGATGGTTTCGAACTTCCTTTCCAAAAGGCAATAACTGTCAATTGCTGTCTGTATTCCCCCGCGGATAAACTTTCCAGTCCAGGTAAAATACTTGTTAACAAAGTTGACTGGTGCACAATTATTTTGTTGAACGCAACATTGTAATGCTTTACTTAAAGCTTTGTGTTTCTCAGACTGTGAGAATCTTTGAGATTCTTTCTTCAAGGCACTGATGATATACCCAGCTATATAGTTTAGTGTGGATTGCTCACTGTCGCATATAACTGGTAATCGTTTAGAGTTATTTGTAGTTGAACGTGAGAACAGCAATACCCGGTGCTGAATTATATTATCTAATATTCCACGAAGGGAAATACTAACGAAAACTGTTGCTTAGTCTTTAGTTTTCTATGTTGTGTCTTGTGTACTATTATTTGTCTGTTTGTCTTTATCTTTTTTAGCTATGGCGTTGTCAACTTTTTTTTCGATTTATGAGTTTGACTGTCCCTCTGGTATCTTTCACCCCTCTTTTATAGACACGCACTTGTCTCTAAGGTTTGTGTCAACACACGTTGAAAAGAATGACAAGTTGTGATGTTGAGTCTCTACTTGAAAATATGGACCAAAACGGATCTTGTAAGGCAGTTTGTTATCTTTAAATAATATGTATTTGCAATCTTTATTACTTATTGGCCATTTACAGAGACGGAACTAGTCCGGAATGGACAATTTAGGATGCCTTCTAATGATTGTGTAAAGGCTGAGTAAAAAAAACCTTGAAAGTCGGTACATGACATTCTGAACTTATAACTCTGGTCAGTTGTTGGTGTAGCTGCAGATGTTGGAGCTGTGCTAGACCTATGCTCAAATGGTTTGATGTAAATTTTGTGTTGACCCCTAATATGCCCACGGAAATGGTGACATCTTAAGTTGTTCTGCACACGTTAGGTAGGAATAAACTGACTTTGAGTCAGCTATTGCATTTTTAGCCATCTTTAATGGTGTTGACGGCACATCGTCGTCGGAATATTCGACATCAACATAAGTGTTATCACCATCAAATAAAAAATCGAGATCGATATCCCCATGCCTATGCCAAAAGTCTGTTATACTATACACATTTTGAAAAAAATAATGACAAAAAGGAAACAAATGAAAATGTTTTAAAGTATTTCTGACCAGATAGAAGCAAGCAAGAATCACTGTCCTCAGTTTCAGTAATGAAAGTTGTCAAAAGAAATACATTAGTTCAGCATACTATGATGAGATATATATCCTGTCCATACTTGATCAATAACTGCTTCTGAAAATATAGTGATTAAGAACTGTTCTTCACATCTGGAACTTAATGGTTTTTAAACACCGGGTGTGTTTTTGTCAATTGTTTTTTCTTCATTTACCTCTTCTCCCTGATGATCTTTTATGTCATTGGATATTTCAGTTTTAAGACATTCTTCTTCGTTTACTTCAAAATATATAACACATTTCCTGTGCCTAAAACTAAAATCCGGCTATTTTATGACAACAAGACACTTTCTGCCTACAACAACGGCATGCCATTTATTTTTGTTCTTTATTAAATGTCACGACAGCTCTTCTAAATTTACACCAGTACCTTATATTTCTTGTAAATAACAGTTGATGTAGATGTTTCCGGTATCGGTAGCATAACTACAAACGACGTGTCTTCAAAATCTGCTTCATCCTTCATTTTCATAACGTAGTCTGCCTTATCTTGTGTTATTGTACCTGATGCAACACAAGGCATGTCTTAGCATACAGCTGAACCCAGATTTAGCATATGGAGTTGATCTGGCATCGGGACATTCAAACAATAAATCACTTCGTTCTTTGTTCGTGGATTTCCCCCTCTTTTTGGCACATCGGTATGGATACCTTTGCCTAAATGAGGTCTCTTAATGAAATCTTAACTAAATACAAAACTTCTCAACGTTTTTCTTATACCATCTTATAAATCAACACCTCCAACTGACAATAACTTGTTTGTTCAATTGGTGCAAGCGTTTTTGAGTTAAGTTAATGTGTGAAAACTGGAACTCCACCTTTAATGACATATCATATAAAGAAAGTACTAGTGAAAAAGTCATTATTAGTTTGAATTGTTTTCTATAACATGTATAAACAAGATGTGCCCCACGTAGTTGTTTAGAAAAATTGGAATACTATTTTTGCTAAATCAAAATTTTTCGAAGACTTATAATAATTTTAAGACAGCAGTGTAATCAAGAGTTATACGAAGAAATATTTCTGTTCTTTGTTAGATATATGTCCGTATTTCTAGTCAAAATTTAATCTTTCTGTGTTGACATTAAATATCTATATAGTCTTTTTAGCTCACCGTTTATGAAGGAGCTGTGAGCTCTTGCCATCACTTGGCGTCCGTCGTCGTCCGTCTGGTGTAAACTATTTCGATCATCTTCTCCTCTGAAACTACTGAACCAATTCCAACCAAACTTAAGCTGAATGATGCTTAGGGTGTCCAGAATAAAGTTTGTGTTTTATTTAGTGTTTCGTCAAATACATGGCCGCCATGGCTAAAAATAGAATATAGGGGTAAAATCTCAAAAACCATAGCATTTAGAGCAAATCTGACATGGAGCTAAAGTGTTCATTAGGTGAAGTTCTATCAGCCCTGAAATTTTCAGTTGAATCTGATAACCCATTGTTGGGTTGCTGCCACTAAATTGGTAATTTTAAATAAATTTTGCAGTTTTTGGTTATCTTGAAGATCATTAATGATAAAGATAAACTGTGAACAGCAAAAAATGTTCAGCAAGGTAAGATCTACAAATAAGTTCATATGATCAAAATTGTCAATTGACCCCTTAAGGAGCTATTGCCTTTAAAGGACAATTTTACACAATTTGTTTATCATGTTTTCTAACTTTAAAAAATCCTCTCCTCTGAAACTACTGAACCAATTCCAACCAAACTTGAGCTGAATGATTCTAAGGGTATGTAGAATTTTCTGTTTCGTAAAAAAAACATGGCTAAAACTAGAACGTAGGGGTAAAATGCAATTTTTGGCTTATATCTCAAAAACCAAAGCATTTAGAGCTAATCTGACATGGGGCTAAATTTTTTATTAGGCCAAGCGCTGTTAGCCCTGATATTTTCAGGTGAATCTAACAACCCATTGTTGGATTGCTGCCACTTAATTGGTAATTTTTAGGAAATTTTGCAGATTTTGGTTATTATCTTGAATATTATAAACGATAAAGATAAACTGTAAACAGCAAAAATGTTCAGCAAAGTAAGATGTACAAATAAGTTCATATGACCAAAACTGTCAATTGTCCCCTTAAGGAGTTATTGCCCTTTAAAATCATTTTTTCACAATTTGTTCATTTAGTTTGCTCACTTTAAAAAATCTTCTTTGAAACTGCTGAATCAATTTCAGCCAAACTTGGGCTGAATGAGTTTCAGAGTATCTAGTATAAATTTTGTATTTTATTTTCTTGTACGTCAAGAAACATAGCCACTATGGCTAAAATGAAACAGGGGTAAAATGCATTTCTTTGATTTTGAAGAAAATATGACAAATACAAAGAACATTTCAATGGAAGTTTTAAGCCATTCATTAATATATATTGAAAAGCAAAAATAATCATTGATGAAAAATTTAAGCAAAAAATTACAGGTGAGCGATTCAGGCTCTTGAGAGCTTCTTGTTTTGTAAATTTACTGTTTTAAAAATTATGAATTATTCAAAATACGGTAATAAGGATTTTATTCCTCCATGCACATATTACCATAGCCCTATTTGGCATAACTATTTGGAATTATGGGTCCTCAATGCTCTTTTACTTTCTTCTTGATTTGGCTTTACAATTATTTTGATTTGAGCGGCATTGACGAGTCTTATATAGACGAAATACGCTTCTGGATTTAGGAAATGCATGATATCATTCAAACAAATCGTATTTCACAATCTACAACCTCTAAATAATATTTATTAATTGATTGTCTAGTGAGTCTTTTTAAATTTCGGCGAGGGTTCTGCCATTTCCCCTACCGAAACTGAACGGATCTTTATTTGGAGTTAACAGTACAATTCTTGTGGGTTTTTTTCCCACTTCCGGCATCAATTTTTCTTTCCTGTTGGCATATGGGGGATAATCCGTGTGAGGTTCACCGTTCCTCATAGTCATAACACCGGTACAAAAGACTGCCTCTTTTGCGGATTATGAATAGCGAGTCCACTGGTTTGTACACCTATTCTTTTTCTAGTTTGATAGCTATCTTTTCAAGTTGAGTCATGATTCTGGATTTTGATGCATTAAGGGCACTAATTCTACATAAATATTTACTGGCATTTTTCTTTTTTCTTTAATACTCCTGGTTTCTTTCGTCTCAGTACATGTTCTTTCTCCTTATACTCATTATTCTGTTTCCCGGTTTCTAAAACTGTTTAGAAAATAATAAAAGATCATTATGACATTAACATGAAATGCAATCATAACATTACTCATAGCTTAAACACTGTGGAATAAAAAAAACGTTGGGCATTTCTATCGTCCCGTACATTGACTTGCAAGATTTTTCTAGAAATGCTGCTGGTGTTCAGTTTCATTTATATCTGATTATAAGTCAAAAAGATTGTATGATTTGTTTTCTCTTATTTGTGTAATTTGGTTTTCCCAAAAAGTAAAAAAAGAAGTTGGAATATATTGTAAAATATCAAAATGTTGTATAAATTTAAAATAATTTAATTTTTTATCACCTTATCATAGTTTTGAATTTTATTTGTAAATAAGCAATTTGCTTTAGTTTTGAGTTTTTGTATATTGAAGGATTTGGTCTGATTTTAAAATATTTACTTTAAATTGTTAAAATGTGTTAATTAGCTCTCGCCGCGATATAGCTCTTTTGCGCTGATGCGGCGTAAAACAAACACCAATCAAATCAAATCATTCACAATCAAATTTTTGTTTCATTGTAAATGTTGACAGATTTTCTTCCAGTGCAACTCGATCTTTTGACCATCTAAATTTAAACCTAGGATCCAATATTGTTGAAATTAGATATACATTTTCAGATTTATAGGTGGAGAGTCTCTTTGTGATTGAGGATATCAGTGTTGAAACGATTTTGTTAAGTGCATGTGGTAGACAGTTCTGCAAGTTTGACTTCAAGACCAAAAGTAACTGGAACAGATAAACTTTTAAATTTCTTTTGTACAATTATTGTGGCATCACCACTGATCTGACCGAACCTTTGTAATTGTTAATTTCAGCGTGTTATGTTGTCATATTGTAGCCTTTTCTCGCCTTGTAGGATGCCTGATACATTTTTAGTTTTAGCACATACTTTACAATAATTGATGCTACACGGATAATTGTTTTTAAATGCGGACTTGCTTCTTTAAATCTATCTTTTACGACAAGCTGTAGTGTATGGGCATAACAACTACTAGTACCATGTTTTGGTAAATCATCTTAGGGAAGTCAATGTTAAAAGGTTCCAATTCAGATTCGTCATTTTAACCTTCACTGCCTAAGAATTCTGGAAAATATAATACAAGCCGAGCCATTATTGAAGTTTTCAGATGAAATTACGCAAACAGCATCATTGCCAATTTTCAGCAGAGAAATTTCTCAAATGATGACTTTATACTGGTTTAGAAACGTATACAATTTGTTATTTATTTTTTCACACTTGGTCCAGCAGCACATTGTTTCCGATACATCTATTTTCCAATTGATAGCGTGTCAGTTGAATTCAATTTTTTGTGTCCTTGATGAAATTGGGGCGTTATACAATACACTTTGAACTGTCTAGATTTTATTCAATATTTGGATCTAGTGTGAGGATTATTGTGTATACCTGGATTGTATGTATTTCCAAACAGTGGCGAGAGGTTAATACTTTGCCATCTAGTAGTTAAGTCAGGTATTTTTTTTTCTCTATCTTACTTCAAATCAAAGTATCCTACAAATAGGATTATAATCGATGTAAACGGTATTTTTTTTATTTTTCATATATATCTGTAATTATTGTTTTATAAATAGCAGTTACAGGTCCAGAGTATTAAGCAATAATGGTATTTTGTCTTGTAAGACGCTCTCTGCACGTTAAAAACCATTGCAACAACTCTTTCAGGGGTCTGTAGGTAGCCTGTTGCCAGGCAAATTTTCTATCCCTATCCAATTTAACCTAATTTTAGTGGCAGTTCAAATTTCCCCGATCATCATCCTTGATGTCCTCTTTTACAAGACCCCCCTATTGTATTTTTTTGTTTACTCGTTATCGTCCTGAACATGCATGAAATATTTGCCCCTGGACTTTAAGCAACCAAAAATCAATCAATATTCTAAAAACTATCATTTCTGGATGAATTGCTGGGTCGTCTGATATATCCAGTACATCATCTAAGTGGTGCTTTTCGTCGCTAATTACTGGCATCAGAGCACGATCAGGCGATGAGCTCGATATAATGATAAGTTGATGTTCCCATGGACAAACTGCCAAGCATCTCCACTTTTACATATTGTTTCCGTCACTATAAAATTGTCTACCTGGAATGATTCTATCCACAGGATTCTTCTGCTAACTCTTATACCAAACTTTAAATCGCATGGTACACGGATAACATTTCATTCATCACCAAAACGGTCAAATTGAAAGTCAGTAGTAACTTTCTCATTTTGAGGTATTTTCTTATGTTTACGTTGTTTCCTTTGGTTAGACACATTCAATAATCCTTAGTTCATGAATAATACTTGATGATGACATTTTTAATTTAAGGATAAACTTCTAATTTTGTAAATAATAAAATTAATCATTATATTTGTATATACACATATAAAGGTAATTTTAGGTTAAAAAAATACTAAAATTATCAGTTATCTAAAGGCTACCCTATATACCACTTTGCCTCATATTCTTCAAATTCACACACCTAATTAAATGGGCATTTAAAAAGTCGGAATGCGAATACATATGTTCAAACTCTTTTAGGTCATTTTTTAGTAGCAACAAACAAAAGAGCTATGTCAATTGGACATGCTTTCACACTATATCTGCCCTTGAATTTTTACTTGATAACATTTTTGTTCGCTTTGGAGATTCCGTACATCGTCAAGTTATCGGAGTTCAAATGGGGACTAACTGTGTGCACCACTTATTGCGGACCTGTTTTTGTATTGTTATGAGTTACAATTTATGACTAAAATCAGCAAAGACTCATAGAAACAACATCTGATACAAAAATTTAACAATACTTTTAGATATTTGGATGATATATTGGCTCTCAATAATGACGACTTCAGTATGTATACTAAAGACATTAACCTGTTGAACTTACTTTAAATAAAGCTAATACTAACAATGACCACTGTCCTTTCCTTTCCTCGATCTTGATATCTATATCATTAACGGAAAGCTTGATGAAAAAATTTATGACAAAAGATATGATTTTTCATTTCCTATCGTTAATTATCCATTTTTAGATGGTGACGTTCCCTTGTCACCATCTTATGGTGTTTATATATCTCAACTTGTACGATTTGCTCGTGTATGTAACAACGTATTAGATTTTAGCGAAAGAAATTTATGTATTACTGAAAAATTATTACACCAGGGTTTTCGATATCATAAACTAGTCAAAACGTTTACTAAATTTTATCATCGGTATAAGGACATCATTCGTAAATATAACTCAACATGCAGACATCTTATACGTTCGGGTATTTCACATCCAATCTTTTATGGTAATATTCTTTACAAAGCACAAAAATGTCAGTATTCACCTCAAAAGCTAACAAAACTTTTAAACAGACTTATTAAGAAGGGATAAAGTTACGATACTGTTGTCAGGTCATTAAAGATTGCATATTTTGGCTTTAATATTGATTCACTTATAGGGTCTTTGCATCGGAATTAAACATATTTATTCTAAAACCAGTTGTTGGCATGACACGGGTTATGTTCTTCTCATATATTTTATGATGGTATAATACTAAACCCCTAACAGGAGGGATTGTGCCTGATATTCATATGATGAAGACATAATCGTTCAATCAGTTTAATTGAGGTCTGGAGCTGGCATGTCAGTAACTGCTAGTAGTCTGTTGTTATTTATGTATTATTGTCATTTTGTTTATTTTCTTTTGTTTCCTATTCTGACATCGGACTCGGACTTTTCTTAAACTGAGTTTTACTGTGCGTACTGTTGTACGTTTGTTTTTTCTACATTGGCTAGAGGTATAGGGGGAGGGTTGAGATCTCAAAAATCATGTTTAACCCCGCCGCATTTTTTGCGCCTGTCCCAAGTCAGGAGCCTCTGGCCTTTGTTAGTCTTGTATCATTTTTAATTTTAGTTTCTTGTGTATAATTTGGAGTTTAGTATGACGTCCATTATCACTGAACTAGTATACATATTTGTTTAGGGGCCAGCTGAAGGACGCCTCCGGGTGCGGGAGTTTCTCGCTGCATTGGTGGCCTTCTGCTGTTGTTTGCTCTATGGTCGGGTTGTTGTCTATTTGACACATTCCCCATTTCCGTTCTCAATTTTATTAATCATTTTAATTTTATTCTATTTGCTTTGATCGTTGAAGATGAGGATATTATTATTGTCTGCTATAAAGTGTTGAATATGCCATTAGAGTAAAAAAAAAAAAAAATTATTATAACTTGCATTTATTTAGCAAGTTCTGATATCTGATGAGAGGCATCTTATTGTTTTGCAGTTTTTGCCATTGGTTTCATTAGTAACATATGCTGAAAGAAGAGAAAAAAAAATAATGTTGGACGGACATCCAAGACTGGACAGGCCATGAAGGCGTTTGTCATACAGTCTTGCTGGCATAACTATTGAGACTTTAAAAGAATGATTTAAAACGTTCTAATAAAAAAAATGACAACATTCCAAACATATTTGTTTATAAGGCAGCAACCATTTGATTTTCAGGGGTGGGGGCTATGAATTTTTTTTAATGATCTGATGTCAGTTTTTTTTTTTTACTATACAAGGTAATGTTAAATTTGAATAATATGATTTATTGCGCAGCGTCCAAAAATAAATTTCCTGCACAGAAAAAATCCATAGCCCCCCCCCCCCAAAAAAAAAATTAAACAGTTGCTGCCAGTACTGCACACTGCCATACTTGCAAAGCTCAAATAAATTTCAAATTTTCAATTGGTGGATTAATTTGAACATTACAGATAAACATAAATGATAAATGTATTTCAGCAGTTATCAACACTAATAATGTTCATTTTATGACATTCTGTGCCTGTCAATCAAATATACTTTCTTGAAGGACTTTTTTTTGTCACACAAACATTCTCTCCATATCCTTCCTTTATCAATTTAATTAAGTCTTCCTTATCCAGCTGTTGAACCATTAAATATAGGTTTCAGCCTGCATCGGTTAAGCATCTTTAGATAATTATGATTGATGTGGGACTTATCATTAAGAGCTAATGGACTTGAAACCATTCTTCTTAACCAAGCCTATAAACTGTGAAATATAGGTCATACCCAGCACCCCAAGCATGCATTGTGGTTGGCATCCCTTGACTATAATAGCTGCATCACAAATGCCAATTTAGTTGACGTAGGACTTATCAGTAAGTGGGTATGGACTTCAACCATTATTCATACTAAACGCAGATTCCCCCAGGGATTTTTTTCGTTTTTTTTCTTCAAAACGAACCTGATGGCATCAACTTCCCCACTTCTTCTTTTATTATACATAAGCATTCTGGTCTGGGAAAGCTGAACAACTCTGCTGTAGTTTTCCTCCTTAAGGTCCACAGTCTTAAAACTTCCTATTACATACTTGATAAGTTTTCTTATATCTTCTGGGGACGGGAGATCGCGCTTTACTTGAAAACTTCTTCTAACCAGTACCAATCTAGTCAATTTTGTTATTCTCTCACCCCACTCCATTTTTATCAATTCTAGGCAAGTCTTTAATTCTTTCGCACACAACGAATGAGGATCTGTCTTAACTGTAATTGCCCATCTAGCTGTTATCATTCTTCGTAAATCGTATTTAATCTTATACCATTTCTTTCAGCTTTTAGCTCCTCCATGTCGTACATGTATGGGAGACAGCATTGTAAATGTTTTTAATTGTCCAACAGAAAGAGTCTTTATTTTTCATTAGATAAACGGCGGAGTCAAGTCCATTCTTAATGTGTTGAATGTCCAAAACGAAAGGGTCTATTTTTCCCATTAGATATGTAGCCAAGTCAAGTCCATAATTAAAGTGTTTAATGTCTAAACAGTAGGAGTCTTTATCATGTTTATTTTACATTAGATAAGTGGCGGAGTCAAGTCCATACTTAATGTGTTAAATGGTCTTAACAGAAAGTTTGAATTTTCCATTAGATAAAATTAAAGAAAATGAAAGAAAACTTATCTCATAAACATGAATTTCATGTATTTGAACTTTCCCTCCAGTTTGAACAGGGTAGCCTCAATTTTTCAGTGAATAAACCTATTTGAAGTGATGTTTTCAACAATAAGGTGTCAGAATGTGTTCTCAGTAGTTAATCCTAGATTATATTAGTTTTATATGTTCTAAGAACCAATGCATTTTATCTGAAATGGAAGCAAAGTTGTCTGTTTTTTTTTTTCATTTTTTCCCTACATAATCCAACTAAATAAGCAGAAGCATAGAGCTTTCTTCCATTAGATATATGCCCAAGTCAATTCCATACTTAATGTTTAAATTGTCCAACAGAAAGAGTCTTTATTTTTCAATAGATAAATGGCGGAGTCAAGTCCATACTTAAATGTGTTTAATGTCCAAAACGAAAGAGTCTATTTTTTCCATTAGATATGTGACCAAGTCAAGTCCATACTTAATGTGTTTAATGTCCAAAACGAAAGGGTCTATTTGTTCCATTAGATATGTGGCCAAGTCAAGTCCATAATTAAGTGTTTATTGTCCAAACAGTAAGAGTCTTTATCATTTTTATTTTCCATTAGATAAGTGGCTGAGTCAAGTCCGTACTTAATGTGTTAAATGGTCTAAACAGAAAGTTTTTATTTTCCATCAGATAAAAGATTGATTCAAGTCCATTCTTAATGTCTTTTTTTTTACTAGATATGAAGCTAGTAAAGTTCATGCATCATTTGTTTAATTTTACAAACAGGAAGATCAACTTTTTTTCGAAATCCATAATGATTTTGGGGGAAAATCGATAGATTTGATAAAGGACTTTCCGTTTTGAATTTTCCTTGGATTGCGATATTATTGTTATTTTACTTTCTAATACATTTAAACTATAAGATGAGAGAATGTTAAGTTTTATTTCAGAATTATGGTTTAAAGTTTGCGTTAATGCAAAGAGGGAACGAAAAACATCAACCCAACTCCTCCGAAAAAGATTTTAATTCAAACTTTCATTTGGTTTCTTATGATATTCGCCAAATCTCAATTGTGGTGAGAAGCATACGTGGATTTTTAAACATGTCATGTTGATAGCTGGTGAAGTATGTCCTGTTTAATATTGTTATGTGATACCTGTTATCTTTTAACTTGTTATGTAATACTGGCTTTATATTTTGATTGGAATCAACTTCTTCAAAGCCTTATCGATTTGAAAATCAGTATCTACGTTTCTTATGTTTTGTTTATTTTCGTGCACAATCCTGAAGGAACCCATTAGTCGTTTCCATTAAATTAATACAGGCTCTTAGTTTTTTATGATTTTGCTAACACATTTTCTACAGAAGGGTTTGTCAATAAAAAGGTTACAATTTACAACGTAGCCATCCGGAATTACATAAAAAGGAAAACTTGCACACTATGCACTGACGAAGTCGAAACTAAATGCCGTTCTTATTGAGATCCTGCGAAATGTGCTTGTGCAACAAGCATAAGAAATAGTATACTAATCATTATGCTTTTCCCAAACTGTAAATGTATTTTAACATCTTCATAAAGTCTATCATTTGTTCTGATTCGCTATCATGTCTTCAATCAATACAAAATATTAAAATTAAAAAAAAAGTTTATTTTTAAATCTTCAATAAAGAAATTATTTATCATACCGGCATTCACGGAAACAATTGTAGATCAGTAAGCAAACGACTCAATAACTAAATGTGAAATACTATGTACTGATTTTAAATCTTATATAAGAGAATATGTTTTTACAAATGGACAAATGCATGGAGTAAAAGGCACGATAATAAATTGCATGACATTAAACCAAATATATGCAAGCAAACCTTTAAACAAATTTACATATATGAAACATCAATGTGTTATTTCTAGGTGCCATATTGGTCATGCTCAAAAAACACACGAGTACCTTTTGCAAAATGAAATTCCATCAGAATGTTTACTTGCAATAAATTAGACATATGTTAATTGAATTAATTGACTTTTACAATATCCGGATTTTTTTTCATGTAAATGATATATATGATTCATTGAGTAATACATATATTCCTGTTGAAATAATTGTTTCATTTTAAAAAGAAATTGGAATATATTCCAAATTATAAATATATTGTATAAGTGTAAAATTATTTTAAAGTTTTATTACTTTATCTTATTTGTGAATTGTATATGCATTTGCTTTAAACATAATTTTTAGTAGATTGAACCTTTGGTCCGATTTTAAAAACTGTCTTTTGTTTAGATACATGAGTTCGTTCTCGACGCGATATAGCCTTTTGTTCGTGTTGATACAGCGTAAAGACATCACTAATCAATTAATATATCAATAAAACTAAAATATTCAGATTAAAAATGAAATAAAGAGAATGTGAAGTTTTCCTCCAGAATTTGTTTTTACGATATGTACTGTAGTTATTGATAATGATTAGGCATGTGAATAGATTCATTTAGTTTCGTTCTTAAATTTGAGAGCACTATTTTTTTTTTTTTTTTTTTTTTTTGTGGAAATAGTTTAAAGGTTACGCATCACCTTAATGTTGAGAAAAATGATATCACACAATGTACCAAACAATGATGTTTCGATTACAAACAAAACATGAAGAATATACAGCGTCTTTTTGGTATAATACGTTTTCAATATTTATTCTCGTTCATTCGCAAATAGGTATTGCTTTTCGTTTAATGCTTGCATCAAGGCAAAGAGGGTTAAACAAACAGCAACCCAACACTACTCCATAAAGTTTTGTATAAGGTAAATGGAAACCTGTGATTATGTGTACAGGTCAGGGTGGTCCATTTATCATGTTTGAAGCAACATTCTATGTTCTTAAATTCAATCACTGTTTCTCAAAAGCTGGTGAATTTGAATAGCTTTTATCGTTAAGATAGTTTTTGTCACAACAACACGTTGACTGAAATTGTCGCTTGTGATTCCGAAGTTGGATTTCTCAGTTTTTCTTTAATCAGCAGATATTCTTCAAATTGATCGTTTCACTTCAAAACAAAACGATTGAAGACACCAATGGTAAATCATTTGCTGAATTTAGAGAGACAAATTTATTGACTAAAAGATAAGTTTAACAAATGTTAAAAAACACTACAAATGATACTGATAGAGGGTTATGTGTTGGCTAGAAACTTAGGGTGTGGAAATATACTAAGGCAAATGCGTATTCCAGAGAAAGTTTATTAATCTTTATTATATCCAGTGAACATAGTAAACACAGTGATATATTCTAATAAAGTTCAATACGTCATAATACGTTCCATATTTAATTCCTCAATACGAATACGTTACATACAAATACGTCATACTCTAAATACGGTAAATACGATTTACTGAAAAGAAAACAGAAAAATACTGTCATTCACTTGAATAATAAAAGTTCAAAACATGCAAAATACATGTTATCCAGAGAACAATAAACAAATGTATATATACCAAAAATTGTAAACATCTTTTTACCCAGTGAAAATACATAAAAACAATATTAACCACAAATCAATGAAACATCATTGACACAAAAATCTAATTATCGATTCGCACTTTACAACCTGTGAAATATCTATTTATAGAAATACAACATGCGTCTGAGAGGACTTTGACATTTATATTCACTGAATAAAGTTCTTAAATTATGCAATACAACTCAGACAAGTTACGGAAGGTTTATACAATAATTTCAATACAAAAAACTCACCAAATTAGAAATATTTCCACAAAATTTCAACAAAGATTTTGTCAAGTTATTGGCGTCATTTTCATTCGGAACTCTCTAATAATCACTGTACATGAATAGTGAATCGACAAAAAATATGTTTATGAAATTGACATTACATACCAGCTCCCTAATTGTATAGCCAGTGCGGAACAATTACACCTAAATCAGCAATAAAAAATATGCATCTCAACAAAATAAGCAAAATTATGTAACAATAGTGTTCATAACGTTTGAGTTCACTTTCTACAACTAACTAAAGTTCTTGGACTAATATTAGATTGACAAGATAAATGTTAATCAAGTTCTAAAAGAGTACACAATTTATCTACCGGACGAGTAAGTACATTGTTTCCGATCTTTACTTTCACTTGACGCACGAGTCCGTTGCGGTCTGGAATTATTTCATTAATCCGCCCCATGGGCCATGAATTTCTCGGAGCATTTGAGTCAACCACAATCACAATGTCCCCAACCATTAAATTTCTCCTCTGTTTATGCCATTTCTGACGTTCTTGTAACATGGGAAGGTACTCTCGAACCCAACGACTCCAGAATAGATTTGCAATGTACTGAATTTGTCTCCATTTTCGACGGCAATAATTGTCTGTTTTACTGAATAGTCCAGGAGGTAAGTAAGCTTTGCGTTTCATAAGCAACAGATGATTTGGCGTCAGCGCTTCCAAATCACTTGGGTCATCTGAATTCATCGTAATCGGTCTACTATTGAGAGTTGATTCTATCTCACAAAAAACTGTATTCAGACCACCGTCATCGTCTAAAACTTGTTCTCTAATAACACTATTCATTGTCTTGCGTACACTTCTGATCAACCTCTCCCATACACCTCCGAAATGCGAACCTGCCGGAGGATTAAACTACCAATCTATGTTCTTTTGTAGCATCGCATTCTCAATCTGATTCAAATTCCATTCACTTAATGCGCTCTTAAGTTCGCGCTCTGCGCCAACGAAGTTCGTGCCGTTGTCAGATCTGATCTTTTCTACTTGACCACGACGAGCAATGAATCGTCGTAAAACGTTAATATATGAACTAGTATCTAAAGATGCAGCTACCTCCAAGTGAATAGCTCTACTAGACAGGCAAGTAAAAATCGCACCATAGCGTTTGATACGACATCTACGTTGTTTTACTTCGAAAGGACCAAAATAATCTACTCCTACTCTCGAGAAAGGTGGTTCATCCGGCGTAATACGATCTGATGGCAAATTAGCCATCTTTTGTTCACCTACGGGCGCACTTAAGCGACGACACACAACACATTTTGATATCAATTTTCTCACAGCTGAGGGTGCATTTATCAACCAATAAGTTTCACGAAGGTGAGCTAGCAAATGATTTCTCCCACTGTGTTGTAAATCAATGTGTATTTGTCTAAGAATGTGGTGACCCTTTGGTAATATAATCGGATGTTTACAGTTTTCCGGCATTTTTGACTCTATTAAACGTCCTCCTACACGTAAAAGATCGCCATCTAAAACTGGGTCGAGTTTCCGGATATTACTTGTAGCCTTGACTGTTCGGTTATTGGAAAGAGTGTTAATCTCATCAGTGAATTCGTGTCTCTGCACATAAACTAGAATTGAATGTTCGGCGTCTTTTAAATCCTGAAATGATATTCGTTTAGTACAATCTTTCGAATCCGATTCTTTAACGAGTGTCATTTTGTATCTTGTTTCTTATTACTGACACGTCTAAGTAACTCCTTACGAACTTTAAGTATCCACGCTACACTTCGCTTTAACGACATCCAAGATGAGTAATACGCGATAAGTTTCTCGACTCCCAAAGAATTGTCATCTGGAATTTCGGTTTTAATGATTGTTCGCACAGTTGCTTGTTTAACTTCAGGGTCGTTTGCACATATTTTCTCGTGATTTTCTGACGATGGCTTTGGCCAAAAGTCCTCATCTTTCCATAGAAAGTCAGGTGCAACCATCCAATTACGTTTTTTCATTTCAGAAGAAGTAAGACCCCTTGAAGCATGGTCTGCTGGATTAAGCTTGGTGTTCACATAACGCCAATTATCGGTAAAAGAACCTTCATGAATTACAGCGAGTCTATTTGCTACAAAAGTCTGAAATCTAGCATCTTCATTCAAGATGTATCGTAGAACTGACATACTGTCCGTCCAAAATATAGACCGATCAATTGGTATTTCTAACTCATTTAACAACATTTTGTTCGTACGGACGGCCACAGTAGCAGCAGTTAGTTCAAGTCGTGGGACTGTTATCGTCTTCAGTGGTGTTACGCGTGCTTTTCCCATCACAAATGAACAATGAATTTCACCGAAAGTATTTTCTAAACGAAGATATGTAACAGTACCGTATCCGCTTTCGCTTGCGTCTGAGAAATGATGTAACTGAGCATTCTTTATTTCTCCATATTTTTCTGGTCGTAAGCACCTATCTACTTTGAAATCTGAAAATTCATGTAAATCTTGGAACCATAACGAAAACAAAGATTCTAATTTCGGTGGAATTGGGTCATCCCAATCCAGGCGAAGCCTACACAATTCTTGAAGTATCATCTTAGCACGAAGAACAAATGGTGCAAGAAATCCTAAGGGGTCGTAAACGCTACTAACCATCGACAAAATGCCTCTTCTAGTTTTAGGTTGTTCCTTTACTGAAATTTTCAAACGAAAAGTATCTGTTTCAGCGCACCATTGAATGCCCAATGCCCTATCGATGGGAAGTGTATCTTGATCCAAGTCTAAGTCCTTGATACCAACCGCCATATCCGAAATTGGTATTGATCGCATTACTTCTCTGTTATTACTGATCCATTTCGCGATCCTAAATCCACCAAGACTCAAAAGAGACTGTAGATCTTGAACTAAGCACACCGCTTCACTAACGTTTTTTGTAGACTTGAGACAATCATCGACGTAGAAATTACGTAGCACAGTGTTTATTACTTCTTCATTAAACTGTCCGTTACAATCTTCGGTAGTTTTTCTAAGTGCAAAGATCACGCAGCTAGGCGAAGATGTCGCGCCAAATAGATGAACATTCATTTGATATTCTGTTGGTTTCTTTCGAGAGTCTCCACCTTGCCACCACAAAAATCGAAGATAATTCGCATCTTCAGACGGTACGTGCACCTGGTGAAACATGCTGTCTATATCGCCCATTATTGCGATTTCATCTTGTCTAAACCTTATCAAAGTTCCAATTAAAGTATTTGTCAGATTAGGACCCTGAAGTAATCGCTCGTTCAGGGATGTACCTTGAAATTTAGCCGCACAATCAAACACGACTCTTATTTTCTTCTTTCTAGGGTGGAAAACTCCATGATGAGGCAAAAACCACACATCATTGTCTTTCTTCGCTAAGTCGTCAATGGAAACCTCTGTAGCGAATCCATCGCCGATAACCTTGTTCATAAAGGTAACATACTCATCACGGAATGTTTCGTCTCTTTCAAAACGTCTAGAAAGTAGCATTAATCTCTGTTCCGCTTGTCGCCTGTTATTCGGCATTTTGTTATCCTTTGACTTGAACGGTAAATTCACGACGTAATGTCCGTCTTTTAACATAATTGACTCCGAAACAAGTTCTAGAAATCTACGGTCCTCCTTCGAAGGAGCAACAACATCGTCGATTGTTTTCTCATTGAAATCATGGTTGAAATGATTCCTAATTTGATCTTCCAGCGAAACACTTGTAGCGTCGATACGGTTACAAGAAGCGACCTTGCATGGCTTATCATCAGTAGACACGTTTAAAGGGCCATTGATTACCCAACCTAGCAAAGTTTGTACAGCAAATGGACCATTTCCTATACTTGGAACAACATTCCACGGTTCCATAGCTTTTGGTACATTGATTCCGATTAACAAACCAATGTGATCACTTTCGATCCTTTGTAATGGTATATCTCGTAAATGTGACCACTTCTGAATATCCCCAATAAAAACTATGTCATTACTAGTAACTGGTAGAGTTTCCTGAGAAAATACCGGTGGTAGACTAATTACATCATTACCACACAAGTTGCTGATTTCCAAACCAGTGACCACATAGCAATCATGGACGGCACTTTGTCCCATAGTAACCAAACTGAGTTTCGTTTTCTTACCTTCTATATTAAGGCTACGAATAATGTTTTCTGTGCAGAAAGTTGCAGTACTACCTGTATCAAGAAAAGCATACGTCTCAATGTAATTGTCACTGTTAATTGATTTTACCCTGACTGGCAATATCGGCAGCGCCTGGCGAAGGCTATTTCCAGCTCCCATAAACGTAGTAGAGTTCTTAACTTCCGGACACTGATCGCTTTCTGACTGCTGACTAGTTTGACTCTGATCTCGAGGTTCAACATGCAATATAGACGGATGTTCCTTTCGACATACTGTACAGGACGATTTCTGACGACATGACATTTTCTGGTGTCCGTACTTCAAACATGAGAAACAAACGCCCTTCGATTTAAGAAATGTATATCTATCTTTCAGTGACTGTTTTATGATTTTGTCACACTTGTTCAGAGAATGAGTTGCGTTTTCACAATAGATACACGGCTTAGAAAATGCATTTCTGTATCGAGCAGACGATGTTTCATTTTGATGACCTACACTAGATGTACTTGCCTTGGGTTCAGAAGTTACAGTTACAGCTGTTTTAGATCCTTGAGATCTAGATTTCATGTTATTTTCTTGTAATCTTTTCACATTTTTTCCTATTTGTGTGTTTAATACGTCTTTGCCGTAAACAGGATCGTTTTCCTTCTTAGCTTCCTTTTTCACAAATTCTACTAAATGACTGAATGTAACGATATTTTTGCGACTTTTTGTCTCGTATACTACATTCCTCCACTTTTCTTGCATATAAAATGGAAGTTTCTGTATCAAGAGTTTTAAATTTTCTGAATACTCTAACACTTTTGCCGCATCTACATAATTTACGGCGTACATGCACTCTTGCAAGAATATTGCAAAGTCGTCTAGGGCTTTTGGGTTATCTGCCTTTATAAAGGGCCAGTTCATTGCACGCTGTACGTATGAATGTGCTATTATGTCGGGGTCGCCGTACCTGTCTTTGAACTCGTTCAAAGCAGCTGTATACCCTATTTTAGCGTCCAAGTGTGAGAAACCAAGAACTATTCTATGCGGTTCGCCGATTGTAAATTGTAGCAAGAAGTTAATTCGTTCTTCGAAAGAATCAGTGTTTGTTTCAACACGTGCATTAAATTGTCTTATAAATCCCTTATAGTTCATAGGGCTGCCATCAAATTTCTGTATATCAGCCTTGGGCTTATTAAGCTCACGAGCAATTGAATATTGCGCATTGTAATCAATAATATTGTTCTTTGCTTCAACAGGAGGGGGTTTATCGTCATCTTGTTCACTTTGAAATGTTTTGCGTGTTCTTTTAGTTTCAAACGCTAACCGTTCCTTTTTTACTTCCGGAATGAATGCCGGAACGGTAGGGTTCAATAACGAATTTTCAGTATCTTTTTGTGAATTGTCAACTTTATCGCTCTGTTTATCTTTGACCATAATTTGCTCAAGTTGCTGGTCCTCTAACATGCTTCTTTCTAATTCTTCTATCACTCGTGTTTTTGCGTCAGTTACTTGTAACTCCGTTTTAATTTCAAGTGCCTCTTCTTTAAATCTTAACTTTAATTTTTCTTCTTCGATAAATTTCTTTTCTTCAAGAGACTTTTCACGTGCTAAAAGTTCAGCCTTCCGCTGCTCTTCTTTAAGTTTTGCCATGGATATTTGACTTGAAACGGAACTGCTTCTAGAACTCCCGGATCTAGAACTTCTATGAGATTTTACGGATCGAGCTGGCTTCTGACTGTTAACGGAAAACCACTGCTGTGCAGATTGTTTTGAAGAGATAAATTTATCATGTCTTTCTTGAAACCATGCATTGTCAAGTTGTTTTTCACTAGGGTTTTCAGTAAGCTTTTGATACTGATCATGAATATTTAATAGTTCCTCATATTCAGACAACCACTTAGAATATGTAGGTTTAACTTCATTTGGGTCTGTTGAACGTTGCATCAAAGTTTGTAAATCATTACTTGTAACAGTTAAAACCTTAATCAATCTTGATCGTTCAGCCTGTTTCAAAGTCAATGTATACTCTAGTCCCTTTTCAGTAAGTGTTCTCTCACGTTTTTCATCCACAATATCTTGTTTGTCATCCATCTTAGACTATAGAGTTCTAATTTGTAAATAATGTGTTGGCTAGAAACTTAGGGTGTGGAAATATACTAAGGCAAATGCGTATTCCAGAGAAAGTTTATTAATCTTTATTATATCCAGTGAACATAGTAAACACAGTGATATATTCTAATAAAGTTCAATACGTCATAATACGTTCCATATTTAATTCCTCAATACGAATACGTTCCATACAAATACGTCATACTCTAAATACGGTAAATACGATTTACTGAAAAGAAAACAGAAAAATACTGTCATTCACTTGAATAATAAAAGTTCAAAACATGCAAAATACATGTTATCCAGAGAACAATAAACAAATGTATATATACCAAAAATTGTAAACATCTTTTTACCCAGTGAAAATACATAAAAACAATATTAACCACAAATCAATGAAACATCATTGACACAAAAATCTAATTATCGATTCGCACTTTACAACCTGTGAAATATCTATTTATAGGAATACAACATGCGTCTGAGAGGACTTTGACATTTATATTCACTGAATAAAGTTCTTAAATTATGCAATACAACTCAGACAAGTTACGGAAGGTTTATACAATAATTTCAATACAAAAAACTCACCAAATTAGAAATATTTCCACAAAATTTCAACACAGATTTTGTCAAGTTATTGGCGTCATTTTCATTCGGAACTCTCTAATAATCACTGTACATGAATAGTGAATCGACAAAAAATATGTTTATGAAATTGACATTACAGGTTAACTGAAAAATACTTACTGAAAATATATTTTTCTCTGTTGATCTGTCTTATTTAAAGGACTTTCCGACATTTTTATGCAATGATGCACGCCTTGGTTGTAGATGTTGAGCATCGAATTATTGGAAATACACTTATAAAATCGAATGATATTTAAAATTACATGTAGATGACAATCATATAATTTTTCGTCTGTGTTTTAGCAATCATGTGGTCATATGTTTAATTGATATCTTTAAATTTATTATAAATTCAGTCTAAAGTTCACGTTAGATTAGGTTTCTCTTTTCTTCGATTGTGATCCCCAAGGGTGACTGGGGAATAGAAGTATGGTCACCATTGGTCTTCCTCCGACCGGCAGTAAAACCCTTGCTAAAGTGGGGCGTCCGTTTGGCTGTGCGGGATGTATAAATTTGCAGCCACGTCCGGTCAGAATGGGGACGTTAAATCCGATGCCTCGTGTAAAGAGAGTTTACGCTCTTTGCACGTTAAGAACCCTTGCAACAACTCTTTAAGGGGTCCGTAGGTGACCTGTTGCAAGGTTAAATTTCTGTCCCTATCCAATATACCCTCATTTCCCGTGGCAGTCTAAATTTCTCCGACCTTAATCCACGACGCCCCTATTACAGAACCTACCTATGTGTTTATTGTTTATTTGTTCTCGTCCTGAATATGCATGAAATATTTGCCACTGGACGTTAAGCAACCAACAATCAATCAATCAATCTTCGATTGTGATGTAACCGAAGCAGACATTTTTCGAAACATCTGAGATCAATTAGGTCAAGTTTTTGGCGGGGTTAGGGTTGGTAAGTCTTTAGTTTATTATCTAGTGTTTTCCGGACCAATTTGTCTTTTCATATTATTTGATGTTTTCAAATTGCGTTGTAAGTTTCTCTTTGACTGTTTTGTATCCTCCGCCTCTGTTTTAGCGTCATCCACTGTTTTTATAATTGAAAATAGAAATAGCCGATCGTAATCGAGTACTAGCAATTATTTCTAAACAAGTACAAATTAATTTGCTGCCAAAAAGAGCACATGTCCTAATTGGTAATATATTGTCCAGTCTCTCTTTGTCAATAATTTCCCATTCATTCTAGCGTCTATTATTTCAAAAAAACTCGTTTCATGTGTTGTTTTTCGTTAATATTCGGACCCTGCAACATGTGCTTCTACATCAGACCTATTGAAGTATTATAATTATCCTTCTCTTATGATTGTGGACTAACCTATTTTTCGCCTGAAATCGTATCACACTCCATGAAATGTGATACTAAAAAAAGTGTTAATTCGTTAAAACATGTAAAATAGAAAATATTTTAAGGCCTTTTCAATATCACATCCGTATCAGCCAGTGACACCAATACTATCCCAAGAGCTCTGATTGTTGATAAATAGTCATATCATATACAATTTATAAGGTACTTCAAGTAGATGTTAGTCATGCGATATGGCGTAATACAGATTGATTTGCGCCATCTTTTTTATTTAAATAGTAGATACACTCGTCAAAAGCATACTACTTGAAATATAAATAAATGTTGTTCTTATCTTAACAATTATAAGAGGACATATTTGTTGATAATATCATTTTTCAAATTTTTCAGAAAAACTAATATGTTGTAGAATGTGATATTTAAATCGTGCATCTTTGATCAAAATCTCCAACTTTAAACATAATACTACCAGTCCAAATAATGAGATAACGTAAAAAGTGAAATATCAAAAATCCAGAACTCCAAAGATGATTCAAAACGAAAAGTCATTTATTAAATGGCAAAAACAAAAGCTCAAACACATCAAACGAACGGAAAACAATGTCATATTCCTGACTTAGTACAGGCATTTCCCCATGCAGAAAAATGGTGGATTTAACCTGGTTTTATATCTAGATAAACCTTTCACTTGTATGCCAGTAGCAAGTTTCCTTCGAAATTTGATTTCTTTTGTGTACTGGTATACAATGTAGGTATTGATAATGATTACGCTTGTAAAATGATTCGTTTCTGTTCGTTATGAAATTTGAGAGCATGCAATTAATTATTTTGTCAAAAGATTTGAATCTTAATGTATCAGCTTAATGTTATGACAGATTTTTTCACATTGTATATGTACCATTTATATTTTAAAAAAAACAAAAATATGAAGAACAAATAACATGTTCTTGGATTAATTTGCACTTGAGTGCAAATAGGAACCACACTTTTTTTAACGGTAGAATCGTCAAATTTGGCAATAATGTACCTCTGGGGTTAGGTAACACAATGCAAAAAAAAATTTGGTGTGGCTCGCCTGGTTCGACAACTGGAGTGAAAACAGTGACAAAATCCTGTAGGATATTTTTTTCTCCCATATGATTTTTTGAAATCCTACAGGATTTTGAGAAATCCTATAGGATAAAGTCATAATCCTATAGGATATTTAAATCCTATGGGATTTATAATTCCTTAGGAGAATAAAAATATCCTACAGGATATATTTTATCCCTAATGACTAAAAAAATCCCTTAGGAGAAATAAAAGCATTTCCTACAGGATATTTTTTATCCTATAGGATATTTGTCTAATAAAATAATCCTGTGGGATAAAAAATATCCGATAGGATTAATAAAAATTCTAAGGGATTTCATTACAGAAAAAATATCCTGTGGGATGAAAAAAAATCCTAAGGGTTAAAAATAAATCCTAAGGGAGAATAAAAATCCTGGAGATTAAAAGCAAATCATAAGAAAGAAAAGGATCCTATGGGAGAAAGAAATCTCCTATGGGAGAAATAAATATCCTAAGGGAGAAAAAAATATCCTATGGGAGAAAAACCTATTTGGGAACAAAACCAAAGAAAAGAGAATAATTTTTATATGTTCTGGTACTAAGTAAAGGTATTATTTTATTTGACCAAATATCCCAGATTTCATTGTTCAAGAAATGTAAGTTGTACTACCAATGACACAAATTCCCGATTAGATTCTTCGTTAAGATACCTAACCCCAGAGGTACAAACCTGGATCTTGCATGTCAGTTACTGCTACTGGTCCTTTATTGTTTTATGTTTATTATTGCCATTTGTGTAGTTTCTTCTCTTACCTATTCTAACATCGGACTCCGACTTCTTTTAAATTGAGTTTTAACCTGTTTTATGCAGTGTGGTTGTTTATTCCTCATGTTCTAAAGGTATAGGGGGCAGGTTGAGATATCAAAAGTCACAAATAACATGCTGTTGCTGTCTCAAAGGCAAAGCAGAAACCTTTATTCTTTGTTAATATCGTTAACTTTTGCTTTTTTAAATTTAAGTTCAAAAGCATGTTTTTGGTGTTTAGTGTAGCAACCATTTTGCTGAACTAGTATAATACATTATTGTTTAGTGACTAATAGAGGCCCACCTCCATGTGCGGGACTTTCTCTCTGCGTAGAGGACCCATTTTGAACTCATCAGGGCACATGTACTCAACATTGTTATACTGAGACAAGACTGTGACACCATCTAAACCAAAACTTAATCTGTGAAAAAAATCAGAAGCAAATTCAAACAACACATGGTGTTAAGGCTAAGAATACCATCAGCTCTTTATTGAAAGTAAGGGCACGTCGGAAAATGCGTCCAACAGATCTATCCAAATAGGAGTTCATTGACAGACAGACAGACTTTGTCGTTTCTATAATCATGTAATGATGATCTCAATATGATTTAACAAATTTTCTTATGAATAGAATGTGCAATAGTATTTTACCATTTTTCAAATGTAATGTACATGTATAATTGGTTAAAAAGTAGTACTGTAAAACATGTGCAAAACAGGCTCATTCTACTATTACATAAACAAAGACCTTTGAAAATCGTATATAAGTGTTTTTTTTATTAAGTATAGGTAGCATTCCATGAAGATTTATTTTAGGTCCAGATGACTGAATAGTTTTGCCAGTTACTATATTTCTTCGATTTTGTCCTCAATATGCATGTAGTACTTGCAACTGAACATTTACATTAACTAACAACAATAAATCCTTCAACAGAATTTGATAACCCAAATTTTGTGAAACTAAAAATGATGTTCTAAAGAGAGTCTGTTGTTCACCTAGATCCATGTGCATCTTCGACAACGGAAACACCCAACACGTTAGACTAGAATATTATTCGTGACTAAAATCTTTTCTTTATTTTTTAAATTATATTGCTGATAATTTCACGAAAATGTATTTACTTGTTGATCATTGGTTTATACAGATAGAACTTCTTGTTTAAAAGTTCCGCTTATTAAATTGCCACTATGTCCCTCTTATTGGGAGATCAGTATTCCACCGGCAATAGAGTCACTTGAGGTCATGGGTACTTTTAACCCTACTTTAATGATTCAATGGGAGGACTTTCATATTAAAAACAAACTTACTGAAAAATCATTACCCATCCCCAAAAATGTCAGAGTATCAATCTTCCAAAGTTTACAGTTAAAAGAAATTTTAAAACAACCTTACTGTGTATATATACCTCTGTCACATTAAAATGAATTCAAAGTTTTAAACCAAATAGAAGATTAATTTTCAATACAATGCACACAAAATTTTCTACCTTCAAATTTGTATAATCAGTTAGATAGGATGATATAAGAACATAGTGAATTTAAGAACTATATTGACTTGTGATCAGGACAGTGCCGAACAACCAATTCTCAATGTGTACCATCCGTAAAAATATAAAATAGCACCAGGATTCATATCAACAAGGATACAAAAAGGAAACACGTGTGAATTAGTGAGATTATAAATACAAATGTGAAAAGTTAAGGACATTCAACAGGATCATCAGTGAATTCGTGAGATTTATTATGAACATGAATAAAAATATTAAAATATACATGTGTTTAATATACAAGCTGTGAGCAATAACATATATTTTTTTTTCTAAATTTATTACAGGTAAACAGTGCACTCGCATATGTTCCTTATTTGGCTTTTTCATTTTATTTTACATTGCTCACACTATATTTGCATGCTTTGTTTTATAAAGAGTTCAGATATTACTTATTGAATGAATATGATTTTATGATATTAATTATTTGATGACATGTTTATATAGATATGATATTGTGTTTTACTTTGTCTTTTATTTCATACATTTTTTTTTATTATTCTGTTTCTATAGATACTCAACAACACTTATTTCTTTTCCGCAAGTCGTGGAAGATGCATTCAAAATGAAATTTCGTGTAGAGAGATATTTATCAAACCTGGTGGAAAACTAGAAGATTTAGGCCAAATCGCATATTCTAAATTAAAAAGCATCAAAGAAAAGAAAATTGTCTATATCATGGCAGGTATACCAGATATCTGCACTAGAGTGAAAAGTCATGGATATGAAGAAAGTTATTTTGATTATTTAAATACAACCAAATTAGAAGACATTAAAAACATTTTTATGAACATTAGAGACAGATTAGAAAGCATTCAGTGCAAAGTGGTTTTTGTACCCATAACCACAATGAATATTAGAAATTGGAATACTCACGGATTTGATATTGGTAAAACTTCAAAATTATTATATTTTCCAGAATATGAGATAATGCAAGCACACTTAAACCATTTAATTAAGCAAATAAACAAATTTATCACCATGACAAATGAGCTCAAAAATTTGGTAACCCCATTTCTACACCCTTATGTCCATAAGTCTTCAGGTCTAAAAACTAGATATATTTATTCAAAATTAGTTGATGGTGTTCATCCAACTGAATCTTTGTCAGAAAAATGGAAAATACAATTGCTAAGAGCAATGAAAGCAAATGAAGAAAATATGAAGATGTTCACTATGTAAAGTTATAGTAGTATCTATAGAAACAAACATTGTATATATGTTAACCATAGTTACCATTTTTTTAAACTGTTGTGTAATTTGAATGTATATATAAAACTTTGTGGGAACAAAGTCTTCTGTCGCAGAGGGATATATTGTGACATTAAAAACACCTTAAATATGTTTTAATATAAAAAGAAGGTTAATAGCTTATATTTCTGCATTTTAGTTTTACAAAGATTTAATTTCCTAAGTGTCTAGCAAGCTATTCTTTTCCTATTTTCTAGTTAAAAACTATAATTTGTGCTAAAAGTTTACGTAATACTATTTACAAATCGCTTTGTCTACTATCTAACAAATCCAAACTTATTTACATGTCTTCTTATTTTATCTAACAACTAGCTTTTTGTGAAATACTATTCACACGTTCTTTTCTTCTCTTAAATCCGACTTTATTTTCTATCCTTAACATAGTTTCTTATTTAAATTATTTAAGTCTTCAATGTAATTATTGCATTCTTTAATATTTCTTTATTTATAACTAAAATGCAGAAATATAAGCTATTAAACTTCTTTTTATATTAAAACATATTTAAGGTGTTCTTAATGTCACAATAAAAGTAAGATAGAAAATAATCATATAAATTGCATACATTTAGCATATTTCTGTACATAATAGGAACGGGTATACGAAATTTTCTCAAATGTTATAAGGGTAAATACACAAATGATTTGGTTTATAAATATAAAGATAATAAATATACACATCTTATAGGAATAAAATCTCACCAACTATAGCATTGCATATATAATTGTCATTCTTGTTTGAATAGTGGAAGGAGTCATTTAAAAATGTACATGTACGCTGTGGTTAGTAGTAGTTATTCAACTTCCTAGAAAATATGCATAGCCGCATTTGCATTGTACACACCATAAATAAATTTCCTGTCTATTTCTGTCATTATTTTTCTACGCCTACGATAGATGAGGGGCATTATGTTTTCCGTTCTGTGCGTCCGTTCGTTCGTCCGTTCGTTTGTTCGTCCGTTCGTCCTTTCGTTCGTCCTTCTGTCCCGCTTCAGGTTAAAGTGTTTGGTCTTGGCAGTTTTTGATGAAGTTAAAGTTCAATCAACTTGAAACTTAGTACACCTGTTCCCTATGATATGATCTTTCTAATTTTATGCCAAATTAAAGTTTTGACCACAATTTCACGGTCCACTGAACATAGAAAATGATAGTACGTGTACTATGGACACATTCTTGTTATATGTTAACTCAGAGACATATATATAACATATATATCTGGTTAACAACAAAAAAATATTTCAATATTTGAATATGATGTGACTTATTGTTCATCTTTTCCCTGGTTTTTTGGGGTTTTTTTTTTTTGGGGGGGGGGTGTATTGTTTAATCGTAGAGTCAATTTATGATTTCAACTTTTCTAAATATAAAAAGCATTGTTCCAAAGGGGAATTAAAAAAAAACACACACTTCTATCGAAAGTTACAGATAAAACCGTAAATTTACAAATAAAAATAGTTCCTGGATGTAATTTGAAAAAACTCAATATCTATTTTAGTGATTTAAGTTGAGTAGGAATTTAAAATATTGATCCCGCCTCTTAAAAAATGACTGGTGATGCTTTACAAACGTGATAATTTCTGAGACATGGTACATTCTGTATTAGAATATAGCAAAGAGGTCTCGACCAATGAAATTGTAGGATTTGATGTCTCTTAATTGTGAAGAATGAATGAAAATCATGTTCTTAGTAAAGGATTATCCTATTATTTGGGTCTATTTACAGTTCAAAACAAAGAGTTTCTATAAATGAGTTACAACTCCCCCGAAGCACCTTTATCTGATTAAAAGGATTTACCACAGTGATTGAAGCTGATAAAAAGTTGAATTGAGAATAAAGAGAAATAATCAAAATAAGTTGAAGTTTACTAGTGCAGTAACATTTGAACCTTAATTTTATTATGAAAATAATTTTAAAAGAACTTTAAATTACTAAAATAATAAACATTATCAAAGCAATGCCAAATTTTTGTTTTAATTTTAAAATAAATAAATAACCTTCATTTTTAGCTTTCCAAAACTCTGATTACTGAACCAGAAGTTGGAAAGAATGGTTATTTCCAATATTCCGATGAAATAAATAAAACAAACACAAGGGAGTTGATTTAAGTGTTGAATATATTTTATACTTTTAAAGGCATTTCATTAGAACATTCCCTTGACATAATGAAATATTATTTGATTTAAAAAGCCGGTCCAAAATATTGGCTGTGAAATAAGATTAGTTGTAACTCAAACTGTAAATAAAATAAAGGATAATTCCTCTCTAAAATATTACATGATTTACATTATTACTCGCAATCAGGAAACATATACAATGTCTATCTTTTCTTTGTACTGTTGTGTCACCTATTGTCTATAACACATTTTTTTTTTTAAATATTTCCCAAATTATAAGAAAGTCCTTACACCACTAAAACTAAACCATAAATGAAATGCTGCAAAATGATGTCATGCATCATTTATAAACATTTAATTTACACTGACAATGGAACTAATTTTTAAATACAACCAATCAAGAGATCATTTGAGCCTTAAGCATTTTACAATATTCTAAGTTTGTAAGAGAATGATAATCACTTAATCATTAGGAAAGGGATTATCATTCTCTTACATATACTAGATAGTGATTTACTTTGACCTTTTTGGGTATTACAGCGGAGTTACATGTATATTACCTGTATATGGTAAGGTACTTTCCAGTGAAGTCTCACGTATATACTGGTTTATATTTATATTTGTGTTCAGTATCTATTCATGATAATAAGGTTTTATGATATTCACCATTCTGCATGTTCTGTATTCCAAATTCACACTTAATTTTCAGACCGAATGTCAATGAGGATATGTAATTGTTGAAGGAAGCATATTGACTATCAAATTGATTTGAATTTTCGGTGTTTTTTTACTATGTATTAAAACAATGAAATTTAGGAAATCCAATACGGCTTGTCCACTAAAAACTATAGACGATATTGGGGAGTATTCTATGAATTTCATGGATGTAATAAATTGTTTTTTTTTCAGTTAAGTTCTATAAGTTGAGAAAAGAAATCTAGTCAGAATTCCCCTCACCTAAAACCCCTCTTAAATCATAAATGGTCATGCTTTTAAAACGAGAGAGTTTCTTTGACATGGTACATTCTGTATAGGTAGTGATTTACCTTGACAATTCCGGTTGTTACAGAGCTATATGCATGTTACTTATAGATGATAAAATGCCGCCCAACGAGGTCTTACGTATAGAGGTTCACTGTAATAATGGTACTCAACACTTCTTTTTTTTAATCAAGTTATTGTTCTCTCCTATAAACAGCCAAACTCTTATTATAATACTTGATTATTGGTGTTCCCAAGAATGTTTCTTCGTTTTTAAACTAATTAAATTGAAAAATCATTTTGGTTTTAAAAACTTCTTATTTAGATTTATAAATTTAAACATTATTTATCATTCTTATAACATCGAATTTATCCATCCTACATGCATATGAAATACATGTTCAAAATCATTATTTGGTAAACAACGGACCTACATGTAACCCTAAATATAATTTAATATTCCACGGCGATCTATTTGTAGTTGCCACCTCCTTTAATATGTATTTTAACTTTGTGTATTTAACTCGACCTTCTATCTTATGGTCCATTCGAATTGACAGTCACACCTGACACGTGTGCCCTAGAGGCCCGGCTAATTTCCGGTCTGTTAATCACCTTATACCTTTTTACTAGCCTTCCACGAGTATTGCCAGAGAATAATACACACATCGCATATACCTAGTCCAAGCGTAGAGAGTATGTACCAGTTTTGAGCAAGCCACTCAAACCTACATAACTTGATTCTAAATATATTACATTTTATAGGCCTTTTCAATACGATTTTATTCATTAAAGTTAACAGGCACAGTTTTGAATTAAGACAAACAAACAAAACAATATTTATTAATCAATTTTACTGGACAGAGAACATTTATTATTTTTTGCATTTGCATGTCACGTAGTGCAGGAAAAGAACATAATCAAACCAAAATGAACATTTATCTGAATATTCTCAAGGACCCTATGCATCTAGGTCTGTTTGATGAGAAGTTGTGTTACAATCTGTTTAAATTTTGAATTGTTGGAAGAGATTTACTTAACTGTTTTCGTATGGTCTGGTTTTTATAAGATTTCAAGGTCGTCAATAACATGCATGAAATATTTGCTACTAAACGTTCAGCAAATATCAATGAAAACAAAATCCATGCATGAAACGGAAATTACCGAAAATAGCCATTGGATATATTGCATTAACGACAACTTTATATGCTTTTGAAATGTCATTCATTTTGTTTAGTACGATTCACCAATTAGAATGAAAAAATAATGATTAAAAAAAGTAAATCATTTCGAAATCGCTGTGATATGAGACTGTAATCCAACAATTCAAGCTAAACAGTTTTTATTGTCTTAATATCTTTCCTATTGATTTGTGATGTTCCTTAGTCTGGACCACACAAATTATTTGCATTGACAATCATAACAGTATTATATTGATTGATTGATTGTTGATTGCTTAACGTCCAGTGGCAAATATTTCATGCATATTCAGGACGAGAACAAGTTCACAATAAATACAATAAGTAGGTTCTGTAATAGATTAAGGGGTTAAGGTCGGAGAAATTTAGACTGCCACGGGAAATGAAGGTATATTGGATAGGGACAGAAATTTTGCCTTCCAACAGGTCACCTACGGACCCCTCAAAGAGTTGTTGCAAGGGTTCTAAACGTGCAAAGAGCGTGGCACTCTCTTTACACGAGGCATCGGATTTAACGTCCTCATTCTGACCGGACGTGGCTGCAAATTTGTACATCCCGCACAGCCAAACGGACGCCCCACTTTAGCACGGGTTTTACTGCCGGTCGGAGGAAGACCAATGGTGACCATACTTCTATTCCCCAGTCACCCTTGGGGGCCAGTATTATATTGTAAACGTTTGTAAAATTCCAACAAAACTATCTTAGATGACAAAACGCATCCAATTTTTATCCTATGGGAGAACAAAATAATCATATAGGACAAAATTTATCCTAAAGGAGAACAAAGTATCCTACAGGACAAAATTTATCCTAAGAGAGAGAAAAAAAATCCGGTAGGAGAAAAATTATCCTATGGGAGAGAAAACATCCCACAGGACAAAATAAATCCCTTAGGAAAAATAATAATCCTAGGGGACATTTGTTTCTGAGAAAAGTCGAAAAAAATCCCATCGAATTTAACACTTTTTTTAAAATCCTACAGGATTTTAAATCCCGTAAGATATTAATTTTATCCCCATAGGAGATAAATTTTCCTATAGGATAAATAAATCCAATAGGATTTAAATATACCATAGGATATTAAAAATATCCTACGGGATTATGACTTTATTCTATAGGATTTCATAAAAGCCTGTAGGATTTTTAAAAATCCTATGGGAGAAAATAATATCCTGCAGGATTTTGTCACTGTTTTCACCCCAGTTGCCGAACAGGCGAGCCACACCAAACATGTTTGGTATTGTTTTCCCTATCCCCAGAGGTACATTATTGCCAAATTTGACGATTCTACCGTTAAAAAAAGTGTGGTTCCAATTTGCACTCATGAGAACTGCAAATTAATCCAAGAACATGTTAAATACAGCTTCTCTTTTGTATATAAACAGCAACCGAACTACCCCTCACCCTCCGAAAACATAATTTTCAAAGATTTTGTCGATTTATGATAATATAAAAAAAAGTCTCTTCATTTGAGATTTGATGCATTATTGGACCACATGCATCATAAACAAGTCTTGTTGATGGTTGGTGCTGTATCAATTATCCAATAAACTGGTCAAGTGTATAATACTTAATATATAAGTAAATGAAGTTCGTACTTCAATAATTAAACGAGGACATATTTGTTGAAAATATTTGTTTTCTAAATGTAAAAAAAAGCTATATATCAACGGGAAACTTAACCGTCATAACATGACTTGCAGAGAGTCATGTCACCGTTTAAAATTTGCGTCAACAACTAAAAAGTGGATAAACTTGCTTACGCCTCATCAATTCAAATTGTCTAGGTTTGGGTTCTAACACATGTGGCAACAACAATCATTTTTAAACCCTCCTCATTTCGCCAGAAAGATAAACAGGTCATATAACTGCAATTTGAATTTATGGATGAATATTATGAATGTTTATGTTTTCCAAGTTTTAATGTTATGTGACCTACCGAATTAGACTTCATCACCGGGTATGTATTAAGTAAAATAACAAAAAAAAAACGAACTCTAAGGAAAATGAACATGAACAACACGACTGGTACTACACGTGGAGCAGAATCTGCTTACCTGTCCGGCGCACATGAGATCACCCCCAGTTTTCAGAGGGTTTCGTGTTGCTTAGTCTTTAGTTTTCCATGCTGTGTTTTGTGAATTGCTGTTTGTTTGTTGGTCTTATTCCTTATAGTAAAAAGAATTAACTAGAAAAGAACAAAAAATTAGAACAAAAAAAGCACTGAACTCAATTAATTAGCTTACAAACATTACAACAGATGATGACAAAACTAATTGCATCAATAAACATCTCAATTGTATATGATATCTTTATCAATTTAAATTGACCCAGTTTTTATGGTTCAGTAGTTTTCTACCAGCTTTTGTTTGGAAGATCAACTTGATACATCATTCAGTAAGATTAGGTAAATGGAAACATGTGTTTATTTTTTACCAGCCAAGATTGTTTATTTATCATGCCTAAAGCAACATAATTCTATGTTTCTTTTTAAATGCAATGACTGTTCCTCAAAAGCTGGTAAATTTAAATAGGTTTTATCACTTAGATAGTTTTGTATCAGCCACACGTTGATATTTCGAATAATTAATACGGAAAAAACCGTTAATTTGATTGGTTTATCCAGCAACATGAATCGATATTACGACAATGGATATTCGTTAGGTCATTGCAGGAAAAGCGAAAATATCATATGGCTTTTCCATACCACATTCGTATCAACCCGAGACACTAATATAATCCCGTGAGCTCTGATCGTTGTTAAAAATTCTGTCTGCACCAAGTTATGAATGATTATTTCACACAATGTATTAGCCAATAATTTGATATTTGAAGCATATTTAGACCACGTGCATCTTTTTAATAAGTCATGTTGATAGCTGGTGCAGTACGTACTGTCCAATGTAAATGACATGAAAAATGTTTCGCAAATTTCTTGATTTACGAAACAAAAATGGGAATTGTTTCAATTTTGCGTCAAGACGAAGAGGGCACACAAACAGCCACCCAACACTCCTTCTCCGAAATTTTTAAACTTTCCGTTGATTCATCATAATATTCCAAAAATCTCCATTGGGGATTTGAAACATAAGTAGACCACATGCATCTTTTAAACATGTCGTATTGATGGTTGGTGAAGTATGAACTGTAAATTTATATGGGATACCTGTTATTTTAACAAGGAAGTTAATATTAACTTAATTTTTTTTATTGGTATCAACTTCTTTAATGCTTTCAAATTTGAATCAGTATCTACTTGTATTCACGTTTAGTCTTTTTACGCGCAAGATCCTGAAAGAACCCATTAGTTGTGTCCATTAAATTAATTAAGGCACTTTTATGATTTTGGTAACTTATTTCAATAAAAATGTTGATGTCAATGTAGAGGTTACAATTTAAAACGGGGCCAGTTGGATTACCTATCAACGGGAAACATACACGTTTGCACAGACGAGGTCGAAATTTAATGTCGTTCATATTGTGCAACACATATATGAAATATGCATATTTATTTTAAACAGACATATGAAATATAAATGATTATTTCTATGTTTTTTTTCTCAAACCTTTAACTCTTTTTAATATCTTTATAACATTTCGTAATTGTACCAAGACAGGGTTTCCACATTCATCTCCGTCGTATCGTTATAATAAAACATTTTAGAAAGTAAGTGTATTGATGAAATGTAAAATCCAAGTCGTGTATCTAAGTTCATAATCTGTAGTTTTAAACGAATACATTGAGACAAAACAATGGGCGAATATTTCTATTTCTTTTTGGAAAAGTATTCTCACGAATTTAACTTGTGATATGAACTAGGCATGCTTAATGTTTCGTTAGGAAAAAGATATTGGAGAATATCAATTATTTTTGGTTGACATTTTTTAATGAACCTGATTTATCGACTTTCTAGTTTAACGATGATCATTTTATAAATTGCCTTTGATAACAAAATTTACCTGCGAAACGTTTTTCTGTGGTTCATGGTGTTTTAATTTTTGTAGAAAATAATTTTTCGTTAAATTAAGCAAAAAGGTTATGCCTGTCGTTTAAACTTGCGTCAATATGAAGTGGATGAAGACCCATATGTATCCTTCAGTAATATTTTCCATGGTTTTTATGATTTTTGACAGTAGGTCATTCTAGTGAATTAACTGAGACAACACTAACCACTATTAAATCCTTCTCACCTCTTCTAAAATTAAAGGGTTCAGAAAAGAATGTAGGATAAAGAAACAAATGTTGAGAAGGTTTACTACTAATATCAATCAATATGCCTTACAAAAGTTACTAGATCAAGACATAAAGCTATTCCTGATTGAAATTATTGAGCGATATTACATATATTACCACAATCAAGTAGACATTTTGAGTTTCTCTCGCAAATTTTGTACATATTTTCCCGCCGTTTATTTCGTTTATGAACTAAAAACCTGTGTTTTGTTTTTTATTAAAAGCAAGACAAACAAGTGTAGTTATATCGATGCACCTTTTTTCTCATATGATTTATATTTTGTTTTACTACATTAATTTATCTAACTAGCACCATCTAAGCATCTTGCCAAAAAAAAAACAAAAAACAACTCCTTTCGTTTGTAATTTACCTAATATAAATCATATCTACTTTTGAACATCACACAGGCACAAACAATACCAACACACTAAACAATACTGTATATTGATTTACGTTACACTATTGCAAAAATACAAAATATGTTGGGCCATTTAAATGATTAACCTATAAATTAAGCAGATACGGAAGTTGACTGCATTTTCAAAAAAGGCTTGTAATGAAAAGTTGATGGTAAAATGATAGTATTATTTATCTTATTTCAACAGTCAACAAAGTTTGAAGATCGGGTTACCAGAAAGCAAAACTATTCAGATAATACGGAAATTGTAAGTACTATCGTATTAAATATTATCTAAAAGAAAACTAAAATCTACTTTTGAACAGATGACAAGAGCAAATTTTATGATACTTCTGGTTGAACGTTCCAGTTTTTTCAAGAACTTATTTAATAGAGTTTCAAAGTTGCGCAATCGGGTGAGTATATTTCAATTTATATTAATGACTCAAAGATTTTCAATTTGATAAATATATAGATGCCTACTATCGTTTTATAAAGATTACCAAATAAAGTTAAGGTACGCTATTGTCTGAATTCTTTTTGATACCCCTCGCACAAAAAGTTTTCTATAGGTATATAGTGATTTCATTTTGTCAGTCCGCCTGCCTGTCTATATGTCCACGTGCCTTTTAAGCGAGCCCTAAAGAATTAAACAGATATTTTATGAAAGATTACACAGTTGTATAACCCTACCCATAACGTGGCTTAAGGAATATAATAGATACGAAGATTAAAGTTGTGTACGCCAGACGCGCATTTTGTCTACAAAAGATTCATATGTGACGCTCAAATCAAAGACAATAAAAGGCTTAATGAAGTACGAAGTTGAAGAGCATTGAGGTTAAAAAAATCGCTGTTTAGATTTTATGTACTGGTAAAGATAATTTTCAAACTTCTTTTTGTCATAGTTAATAATAAAAAAGAAATATGGGAAATGAAGGTAGTTAAAGGTTAGCTTAGGCTCGTCACATGCGATATTGAAAATGTAAATTATCGTTTTTAGCATGGTCAGTCGAATTATTTAGGAAAATAAGACTCGAGACTAGAAGCCGTTAATAATGGTACCATGCAACATGTGCTTGTACATCAGACATACCATCTATTATAATGACGTATCTATTTTACGCATACATAGATGATTATATATCGTATCACATTGCATGGAGTGTTATACGAATAATTGATACGAAAAAAACTTTAATTCTATTGGTTATATATTCGTTAGGTCATTAAAGAAAAATAAAGAATAACATATAGCTTTTCAGTATCACATCCGTATCAACTCGATACAGCAAAACAATCCCTAGAGGTCGGGTGGTTGATAAAAAGCCATATTATATACACTTATTATAAACTTCAAGTAGATGTTTTTCATGCGATATGACGAATACAAATTACTATGAACTATGTTTTAAAATTTTAACAGTAAGTATATTCGTTTAATGCAAACTTTTCAAAGTATAAATGTTTTCCGTACCTTAACAATTACACGAGAAAACCTTTTTGTTGAAAATATCATTTTTTTAAATCTCTGAGCTAAACTAATACTTTGTAGAATGTGACATTTGAGTAGTGTATCTTCCTGAACAAAATTTCGTTTAATATTAGCGTCAATGAAAAGAAAGTATCACAAGAAAAACATAAAATCCTTATGGAATAAAATAGTCAAGAATTTAAACAATTCTTGATCATGTATCGCATTTAAAAAATATATAAAGATATATGCGGTCAAAATGCGGACGATAAATCAGATACCTCGTGTAGAGATAATGCCACCCTTTTTGTTAATTATGAACCTTTGTTTGGGGATCTGTATGCCTTATCCAAACGTAAATGTTCACTGACTCCATCACTGACGGCCTCTTTGACACGACATTCCTATTGATTTTATTGTTAATTTGTTCTCTTCCTAAAATAAACAAAATAATTGCCACTGGACGTTAAGTAAGCATTAATCTACCTGTAATAAAATAAAACAGGCACATTTAACACGTTATCTTTACCAAATAGTTTACATACTTAAGTAATCGTTGTAACAGTTAATAGTACTCGAAAATGATATTTTCAGTCAGGTTATCTCAAAATTGTTGATCATAACATAAAATTTCTGTGCTTGCAAAGGATTTGTGTGCTATATATTTTTTTGCAAGCATGGTCCAGTGTATATAACTTCGCCATTTTATTGCCTTGAAAAGGATACAAATTAACGAAAACGTTTCATACATATATTCAACACTATATTCTTCAAAGTTAGGTTGAATAAATTTAAACCTACTCATTAAGCCCAAAATGTTAAAATTACATTTTTCATTTCATGATTGATATTTTTTTCTCAAGGTAAAAGTTATAGACGACTTTTCACGTTTGTTGAACGGATGATTTAATTTGCTTGTTTGGCGTTAAGACATTCAAAAAGGCATAGGAAAAAAGAATAACTTAGCCATATATGTTGCTGGAATACTCGATTCACTTATCGAATCGAGGTTAATAACACCAAAAGGAAGTCTTTATTACCCGGTATGTTTAATTCAATTAAATTTTAATTATTTCACTTTTTATATATTTTATATCAAAACTAACGTGTCTTTTCCTTTTTTTTTTTTATCGTATGTTGTTTTTGAATTATGATGTAGTTTTACTATATAACATATTTGAATGTGTGATGAATTTGTCTTTCTTGTCATAAAGGTTCAATTTATTATTGTTATTCCTCTCGAATTCCCTTATTTTTTTATATTTTAAAGTACACAATAAATGGACAAAATTAAAGAATAAAACGTTTTCAATGTGATTGAACGCCCACTATCTTTCAATTTAAAGCCATAAAAAAAAGATAAGAAAAAAAACACAAACATACAGATTTAAAAAAAAAATGAAACAAAATATATTAAGTATTTTTTTTTAATTATTGTCAAAGAAGATAAATAAAGGCAACAGTAGTATTCCGCTGTTCAAAAATTTTCATGGTAATGCACAACGTGAAAGTAATACCCTAATAAATGCATATAACACGCGTATACAACCTGGTGAAAAATAGTATTAACCGACTCTATCAGTATCAATGGTCTTCTGAAAATCATCCACTGCTGTTATACAAATGTTATAATTGATTATACAAATGGCTGCTGGATTTTCCATTTTCGAGTATTCATTTTGCTAAGCAAACAAAAAAATGCATTCGCAGAAAATAAGGTTCACATCTCGGCTGTCTATTGGGAATATTAGTTCCAGACTGTCATGTTCAATAGGTTTACTACTATCCTAGTCCGAGAGTCTTTAGTATCGTTAGGGTTATCACTTATGCAATAATGATTTCAGTAATATAAATAAAACATGAGTGTAAGACATTAAAAATTGGTAAAAAAGATGAGTGTACATATATTTTAATTATTCGATTTAATAAAAGGAAAGCTAGCCAAAATTGAAAGAAAGCTATATATGTTGACGAAAAGCAGTATTTGAATTGAGGTAAACCACACCAAAAATGTCACAATACATCATAGAATCGTTTCTTTTTTATTATCAAATGATGACTTATTTCACATTTTAGATGTAGATGAACAATAAGTCCCCTTTTATGTAACGAACGTGCTAATTGTCCTTATTTTTTTTTTTATATACGTGTACTCTTTTAAACATTAAATGTTTTTGGGAATTTATAGTTATTCCCTTTAAAGCATTAATATACCCTGGCCAATATCCGTTCGTTTGTCTGGGGGGGGGGGGGGGGGGGGGGTGGAGGGGTTTTCCATATCTAGTTTGAAATTGTCTCAGCTTCTCGTCAATATTTAGATAATCAAGGTGAATCATCACTATACATTTCCTCGTATAAAATATAAATCATTTTTCATCAATGTATATAAAAATAGAGGCCCTCAAGAGCCTGTGTCGCTCTCCTGGTTCTACTTTTGGAAAGCATGTTAAAATAGATTAAAATCATAAAAGCTACCCTAATACTGATTAAAGCCAAATTAGGTTTAATATTGGCCCCGTAATTTAATCAAAAACAGAATATTTTTGTAGAGTTTACAGAAATTAACAATACATTCATCGAAATTGTAGAACATGACTTTATCAGAACAATAACACCAACAAGATGTTAATTCACAACTTTGCTTATGTCTACTTATGCTGGCAGCAATCAAAGATGACAAATCAGCCACAAAGTAACAACACTTGGTCAGCACATCAAAAGAAACATTCATACCATGTTTTGTTTCAATCCATTAAGCGGTTTTCTAGAAGAAGACATTTATATATATATTTCCCAAAGGGTCCTTTGTTAAACTAAGTCCACCGTTAGCAGCCATCTTGGTTGATGGATTTACATTAAAGTAACAACACTTGGTCAGCACCTCATCAGGAAAATTCAAGTCATATTTGGTTTCATTCCATTCAGTGGTTCTTCAAAAGAAGACTTTTATTTGTATTTGACATAGGGTCCTTTATTAAATAAGTTCTACACTGGCTGCCATCTTGGATGATTGATTGGCTACAAAGTAACAACACGTGGTCAGCACCTCATTATGAACATGAATGCCATGTTAGATTTCATTCCATTCATTGGTTCTCTAAAAGAAAACATTTGTATGTATTTCCCATAGGGTCCTATATATATGTTAAACTAAATCCCCGCTTGCGGCCATCTTGGATGATTGATCGCCTACAAAGTTACAAAACTTGGTCAGCACCTCATAAGGAACATTCATGCCATGTTTTATTTCATTCCATTTAGTGGTTCTCTAAATTAAGACATTTGTATGTATTTCCCATACGGTCCTATGTTAAAATAAGTCATTCTCAGGCGACCCTCTTGGATGATGGATCGCCTTCAAAACATTTGGTCAGCACCTCATATGGAACATTAATGCCATGTTTGGTTTCATTCCATTTAGTGGTTCTCTAGAACAAGTTCAAAATATAAAAAGTTAACGACGACGACGACGACGGTCGCTAAGTGATAAGAATAGCTCACTTGGTTTTTTACATGCTTTAGGCCAGGTGAGCTAAAAACCAAACTTGTTTCAAACCAATATGTTGAAACTATTGATGTCTTGATATCTGAAAATAGGCAGCATATCGTGTAGACGAAACGCGCGTCTGGCGCAAATATAAAATTTCAATCCTGGTATCTATGATGAGTTTATTTACATTACACTTCTTTCAACAATTATTACTGAAGATCTTTCTTGTACTTCATGGATTTTTCTATATTTTTTTCTACTACTGTGATCACTAGCCAGTCAACACTGAGGTTGTGAGTTCGAACCCCGCTCGTGTGGGTGCACTCGACTCCAATTCTTAGTTGACTAGGATTGTCAGTTTTCCTTCCGAAGGTACTCCGGCTTCCTCCACCAATAATAACTGGCCGCTACGAAATAGCCCAAAAGTGGCGCGTTAGTGTGGCGTTAAAACACCAACAATTAATCAATCAATCCATATTTTTTTTCCAATTGAACAAAATATTAATTTATAAATATTTGTTTTATCTTAACTTCTGAAATTGACCGTGAAATTTAGCATACATTTATCTATTGCCTCAAGATGTAAAGTACATACTTTGAATCTTTCATATTACTATTTCAGTATATACAAAGCAACATACAACTGTAAATATGTCTGCTGCATCTAAAGTAAGACGAGCAAGGCTAGACAATATTATTCAGAGACTATTCCCAAAAGTAATGCAAAAAATATTTAAAGAATGTGTTAGTCCAAGAGGTTTGCAAGGGAAATATCAACAGAAACACATCACTATTGATTTTACAGAGAATGAAATATCGTTAATGGAAAAACTTCCAAATATAGATGACTTCACCATCAAACTATGCTATAAAATATTGCGTCACGAAAATGTATTCCGTGAACCGTCGTGTAAGTGGGGAAATGTTCCAAATGAATCAGAAGTCGAAATCGGCGATGATGTCCAGAGAATAGTAAATGCAACAAATGACGTTATCATCAGAAAGTCTGAGGAAATATCAGAGCTTTGGTACCAAGAGTTCCAAAAAAGAACGCAAGAGGTACTAAAGAGAGTGGATAAATTTCTCGGTCAAGATACTTCTATTCAATTGTACCAAACGATTCAGAGATCTAACATTAACCTTACCGATATTCTTCAAGACCTGGCACTTATGCAGCAAGTCAATGGTATGGTTCATAGTAGTATAAAATTAAGGCGTATTTACTCCAGCAACTGACATCCGATTCTTGAAAAATAGAAAATCAAACGGATTCCCCAGAAACAATGCTTCATGATTTTAGTTTAAAATTTTACATAGTTTTCATTTCTGATGTTAAATACTATGACCTTAAGAATAGGAATTTATCGTAATAACAAAAAAAAAAACAACAGTAGAAAGGTAGAAGTCTTGATGCTACATATCTTTTCTGACAGATAAATGTTCAAGAATAAACAATAATATTTCTCTTCCTTTTTATTCTCTAACAAAATAAACCGTAAAACTCCTGATATTTATGAAAGACAGAACTTTATATAACACGAATAACAATTCTAACGACAATAATCGCGTTTTTCACCAATATCGGTTTGTCAAATTTTGGATTCTTTTACTTAGTTATTATCGGAGTTTGTAGTTCCCAAAGGTATTATTCGTCAAGTATGAAATATTTTAACTCTGACATGATGTACATTAAACTTGTTTTTAATTAGTCGTGCATGAATGAAAATGTCAGGGTTAAATAGTGATTACATCATAAAAAAAAAAGATTAGACTCCACTGCATTTAAGAAAAGGTACATATATTGAAATTAGTAACAAATGTTTATTTTGCATCCTGTCGTAGAGCCACACATATTAAAAGACAATAAATCCTAAATTGATCGTAAACATATTTTCTGTAAGATATTTTTGAAAGCTGCACTTAAAATAATGAAAAAAAAAAAGCATATAACTGTTTTAACTGTATTTGTAGTTATCCAAGCAGTTAATGAGGATAGTGAAAACATAGAACGTTATTCAAGAGTTTCGCGAGTTATTATTGACACTTTTCCAAATATCCTCAGAGATATAATCTGTTCAAATATTTCTCCAAACAAGTTGTACCAAATGTGTTTGCCGCATCTAAATAGTTTCTCGTTTGATCAGAAAACTATCTTAAATAATTTACAATCGTCACATTGTTCTGATTCAATGGACATAACATTGATATATAAGTTTTTAAGACAGTTTATGCTGATACACCCTCCTACAAAAGGATGGGGTAGTGATCCAGAGAAAGTAGATATAAAACTGGCAGATGATGTAGAACGCATACGTCGTTACAGAAACCAACTAGCTCACCGATGCAACACAAACATTGGAAAGGATGAATTTGATGATTACTTCGACAATTTTCGTGACATTGGCAAAAGAATGGATATAAACTTTTACCACACAACAAATTATGAACGAGTTACAATAGGGCATAAAACATACAGTGTGGATATGCAAATGCAGACAAAATACAAGAACGCCTTAAAGCAGCTAGAAAATATAAAATGTAAGATATATAACACATATTGGTGTTATAACAGTAGCTTATAATTGTTTATATTTTCTGAAAGTATAAATAACAATCATACGAGGTGGTATGATGGCCACAGTAGTTATTCTCATGATTTTATAAGTCATGTCAGTGTGAGATCTTTTGTTATTTTGTATTGATTCGACTGATACATGCATAGTCATGTCCTGCTTCTATATTTCTAAGCTGACGTTTATTTAAAGAGAAGCGAAAAAAACCAAACGAATATTCAAACTCATAAGTCGAAAACAAACAATGGGCAATGCCATGGCAAGAAAAAAAACGAAAATTAACGATAGGACAAACAATAGTACACAAAAAAAAAACAACTTGGAAAACTTGAAACTGAGCAACATGAACTCCAACGAAATGTTAATTAGATTCTCCCCCACATTTGGCATCTGTCGTGTTGCTCATGTTACAAACCTCATGAAAAGTCTGGCTCGGTTGGCTCCATCGAAAAAAAAGAGAACGGGATTGTGTTTACGATAATTGGAACATATCCGTCGTCATCTGAGAAACAGAGCAACAAACTCATGATGGCGTCCGTAAAATTTTCTTTAAATTTATATATATATAATAATTTTCTATAAATTGAGATTCATTTAAATATGATTAAAGAACCATAGCAACTGAAATTGTAATTATGGCATGATGCATAGCAGGGGATGTTTACCATGTCGGGACATCCGGTCTCGATCCTTTCGTATTTTTGTGTTGTTGCCTTGATTTATATCTTCTCGAACGATGTAACACTGAAATGGTACTGTTGTCTGCTTTTGGCAGTCATGTTGAATGCATTTATATTGTGGAAGATTTTAAGACGTTATTAATGATTATCATTTATGGAAAATAGATACTTTTTCACCCTTGTAATTATAAATTGATTGATGAAGAATATAAAATCTTATCACATTGATCTTATATGAATAAAAATGACTTTTAATTGTATTTTAAATCGGAGTAATAAAGGTCATAGAAGTCGTTTCTTGAATTTTTATTTTAAATCGAATTATAATAGATGCATGGTCATTATCAACATTAGTGTACAAAATGAATATTGCAAGGTATTAAGGCAAATTTGACCTGATATATTTATTTTTTGCTTTTTTGCTCATGACATCTATGTTTCCTAAAGTTGTGTTAATAGTTTACGTACATAGTTTTTACAGGAAAACATTTTGGTGCTCACTTAATTCGGTATGCGTATGATATGTATATCTCTGACGTTTATACTTCTTTTATGGGAAATGAAAATTTTCAGATTCACAACTTTCGGATTTTTGTTTTCAGTTTATATTTTTGATCTGTATATTTCATCCGTTCCGTTTGTGTTATATTCAAATATATACGTCCCAATTTTTAAGCTCTGTATACACAATACTGTAGATTCATTTATTTTCGTGGGTATCAATTTTCGTTGATTGAACAAAACTTACACTTTCGTGGACATTAATTTCGTGGTTCTGCCAAATTCTGCATACAAGCCTATGGAAAATTTGTATTACGATGAACATTTAAATTCCTGGTTCACCTATACCCACAAAATCGTCGAAAATTGGTATCCAACGAAAATAATGAACCCACAGTATACCAAGTGGACATAAATGGTTAAGGATCATCATTTGTTTTTTTACTGATTGTCTTAAAGTTTTGAATTTTATGATGTGCAACTTTTTAGTTTTTGTATCTATTTTTACATAGTATTATATCGTTCAATTTTACAGTGCAATTTGAAAAAAAGCCTATAAAGTTTTTCTGGGGAGAAAGTTTTGAAAGAAGTTTGAGGAATCTAAGATCTATATTAAAGGAAGAAAAATCCGAAGGTAATTTGTCTGAATATATAATATTTTTGGTTTGCTTTTTACATGTTTTAGCGAAAAAGTAAAAAAAAAAAAACAAGCATTAATTTAAGAACGAATAAACCATAGAATAAATATGTAATTTGTCACAATTCGAAAGGATGAATGACACACGTGTGCTTAACGTCCAGTGACAAATGATGGATATTAGATAGACACAGGCACTTTGCTATGCAACAGGTCACATAAGAACTCATAAAGAGTCCTTGCCAGGTGTTTTAACGTGCAGAGAACGTGGTACACTCTCTCTCAACACGAGGCTTTGGGTTTAACGTCCCAATTCTGGACGTGGCTACGTACCTGTACATTCCACACAGCCAAACGGAAGTCCAACATTGGCATGGCTTTTAATGACGGTCGGAAGAAGACCAAATTGGGATTCCCCAGTCACCCATGTGGTTCAAAAGGAAGAGCCACATCATATTTAATATAATTATCAGGTAGCACATAGCTTAAAAAGGAGAAGAAGAAAGAAATTCAGATTCAGGTTTCCAATTTAAAAATCATTCGACGACTATTAATTGCACTTAGTTTCTTGAATACATCTGTTCGAGTATACCTAGATCTGAAATTAGTTGCTGTAAACAATAGCAACGTCTGTAGACTGAACATCAATGATTTTATAAATTCAAACGTATATGGATACCTTTGACCTAAAAATTAAAAAAAAATAAATAATAGATGACTTTCTTTCATAAAGGGGGAGATTTGAAGATTTCAATAACCGACCAGCAAGTACATATTTCAATTATTGTCAATGATCTTTTTTCAATAGCTTTACATATCTATGCAACATTAGACTTATAAGACAACATATTTGCTTTTCCTCAAGTGATCATTGTGGAGATTATATCTTAACAATTACAAATTAGTTGTTAAGGACATCGGTTTGTAGTATGTGATATCGTCAAAGTAATATAATGAACAACTTTATAATATTTAGAAGGAAGACCCAAAGTCCGTTTACAAATCATCTTCCAGAACGAAGGAGAAGTAGAGACAACCATTGCTATTTTGAATTCCTTACAAGACGAGATAAACGAAGACTTGGATGGAATTGAATTCATTGTTGCCACTAAAGGGAGCATAGTTCTACACATAGATATATTGCAACAATTGCTGGAAACGGATGAACTATTACAATCCAACCTGACTTTATTTTTGAGAAAGATTTTGGAACGTATTACGGCTTTCAATACTGAAAGTATTGATATGGTTGTATTACCTGTTGAAGGTTTGTAATTAATGTTCCATAACAAAATTTAACCGAAACTTTAAATAACAGTATTTTCTATGCTTCGAGTTTTCAGATGATAAGCATAATTGATAATTTAACTTACCAAGGTTAACTATAGATTAGTTGTAGCTTGTTTTATGTCCAATGGCAAATATTTCATACATCTAAAGGACGAGAACAAATTACCAATACTTGGTTCTGCAAGATTAATTTGACAAGAATGTAAGGCGGCTGCGATTTTATGCTTAACGCACGGTCAAACAGACGCCCAACGTTATCAAGGTTTATCAAGAATACCAGGGAGGATACTATATGTATACTCGAGTCCACCATTACAGTTTCAATAATATTTATACTTAGCATGTCCTACAAGTCGTTAATACACATAAGAATTTTAGAAAACTTTAAAAAAAAAAAAAAGAAATAGGTGATGAATTCACATGCAATATCGATCTTTAAAAACCCACACGTTGCTAATCACCTGTCCAACCTACATGACAAATATGCTGTTGTCCCCACAGAAAAGTCCTAAAACACCGTTTCTTTGTGTATATTAATCAAATTGCATAAAATATTTCATAAAGAAATTACTTTTGACACTATCATGTTTATTAAAAACTCAAACATAAACCCCCACGACACTAACCAGAGAGGAAATCCTGGATAATTTTAGGTCTGTACTCTTTTGAGAAAGGGATAAATCGTACTTTGTAAGGATCATTTTGATCCGAATAATTTTATTCTGAAATAAACATTATCAAAATGTTCAATTTGTTGATTTAAAACCCAGTTTTGTTTGGTTACTATGATGCATGCATCTGTTGTCTTGTGGATCAGTTTTGATTTTCGGTTTCTACCTGTTATAGTTTTATATTAAAAAAAAGACATTTAAATTTCAAACGGTTCGAAGCCGAGAAGTTTCGACTATATGATTGATATCAGTTTCACGCTACAGACATCAATGACATATGGCAAAAAAAAAAATAAAAAATAATGAAACATGCGGAAAATCAAAGGTAATGTTTTAAAACAAATGCCATATTTGAAAAGAAATCAGTTCATAAGTCTTTATAAATTTTTTAAAAATAAAGCAAAAAAAGTGGCAGTTGAATAAAATGTTCAATTTAAAAAGCGTTGATTCTGGAAAAAAACAACGCTACTTTTAATGAAGAGATTTGCTTTACATTAACGGTTTAAACACACTATGACTGCTAACGGCATTATATTTTCTTTACTTGTACCTTACAGAGTTCACACAATGGAATGCATCAAAACCCATTGGACAGCCCGTGTACCTAAACTTCGATATAGAGGCTGAGTTAATGGAAACCGACGATATGATTGAAGAACAATTAAGAAAAATATCATATGCAATCTTTAAAAATTCAAACGGAAGTGGAACAAACAATAATATAACTGCAACACTCCTACCCATTGGTCTTGGTAACTAGTTTATATCGCTATATATTTAATTCTTTGTCAAAATATAATTTACTTATAAACTTTTATAAAACGGATAAATAATATAGTTTTGTTAAATTTGTGTTTTCATATTAGTCTTGTAATCCTTGTGCGAGCCATTACAGCTGTCACGACCCAAAACAGCAAACCTCGACCCCATAAGACTTTACAAGGACATAATACAAGATCAATATGAAAAAAAGCTCATTTAATAATACCTTTAACAAATGACTTAAAATAACCACCAAAAGCTCACTAAGAACTAATACGACTGTACGAAGAAAATTAACTAAAACATCCGGCGTTATACAAAAATGTGTGCTGACCAGTACTTATCGGTTTTGTTGCATCAAAGGGAATTGTAAAAACGTAACAATGGATTTGTTCCTCGAAACCGATGGGAAACTGTAAAATAATCTATATAAAACTGCGGTTTCGTGTATGCATACAGTTGTTTGAAATAAATAACTGCCTATTGTCCATTCCTGTGTTTTATCTAAATACCGAAAGGTATGCCGTTTCTTTAAAATTATTTTTGGTGCAGTGGATTGCAAAGAATTTTTTTGGTTTGGAATATGTTGTTTTGGTTTCCTTTTATGTCTTCTTTTAAGTATACAACAAAAGATACAACAACAAACAATACATAGCAAGATAGCCTGACTTGGTATGAGCTTAAAACGTGGTTGGTTTAAATCAGTTGTACATTCGAACACAACTCCAATCTTTTCCTTTGACAATTTGTCGTTAAACTAGCGCAGCTACAAAAAGAATAACCACTAACATGAACATCGAAATAAAAGAGATACATAATTGAGAAATCAGTCTAAATGTACTCGCAACTTTTTGATGTTATCTTATGTAGCTATAGCTGCTGGTTGGATAACTGCCAAGCAAACAACAAATTCAAAAAAAATATTCCTAACAGGGTTCAGGAAGTATCATGAGAAGCCACAAAATTGTTAATATCACCAGACTATGGGGGTCCTTCATTTCTGTATTCCTTAATTTTTTATGTCAATTTCCTCTTTAAGACGACACGCGTGTCTGGCGTATAAATTGTAATCCTGGTATCTTTAATGAGTGTATTAAGTACATAGTTTTGTCTGCAGGATCCAAATTTTTTTCACATTAATAAATTGTCTGTTTTGCTTGTTCCCCCAATTTTGTCAAAGCAACGGAACTGTATACAACTGTCATACAAGTGGGAAGTTTGGCTAAAACCCGTGCCTGTAGTGCATGTATGCCCTTATCTTTTTACAGTTAGGGCTTTTTGCTAGTGAGAGAGCTGTCTACATATTCCATTATATTAATGTTCTATTTCTTTTACTTTATTTTAGTCTACCCCCTTCTATGGTTTTACTAAGAGTTCTTTTATCTTTCTGTATTTGCCTTTTATTAGGTCAGGGACACAGATATCGTCCTATGACTTCCGTTGTCAACGTTGTCTAGAGTCCCTAATACGGACACACTTACTCACATTTTGTTCATACACCATCCAAATTATTTCCTAATATTGTATGCATAAAATAGTAATTTTGAGGTGAAATTACATGTATAAACAGTTTAGAATAATGTTAACATGTAGGCAAATTAGTGATCTGGTCCAGTTTCAAAAAGGTCAAAATTTAGTATGTCTACATCTGAAGTTGTCAAACTATATTATTCCCACTCTACATAAAATTGTCCTTAATTTGGGTGACAGTTTATATACTTTTCTATAATTTTGATATAATGTGTCCCAATTTTTATCGCTACACTGTAAAAATATTTTTTGGATAGAGCAGGTGCGATTTTTTTTTAAATGTGCCTTTTCTGTCTTAGATAAATTCACTATGGTATAACTGTTTTCTCGGACCTATGTTTGTTATATGTCTGTCTTGTTTTACAAACGTCATTCTGTCGGACTGTTCAATATAGTTTTTATAAGAATTCTTCGATTGTTTATAAATTGTTTAATATTCTGTTATTGTAATTCTTATATAATGTCCACAAATACTTCCCTGGAATGCCAAAAAATGAAAAACCTGATCTAGATTATCTTCTGATAATACTGTTAGGTCAACAGTGAACAGGAGAGCTTTTTCGCTTTCTTTTCCTGTGACATTACATGGAAAACTCAAAGCCTCATTTATCTGGTTACATGAACAAAGCCAAAGTGTGGTATACAATATGTAGGACAAACAGGACGGGGAATTTTTTAAACGAACACAGGAACATCTATTCCGCTTCCGAAAACCTTAGAAATTCAAAAGCATAATTCACTAATATTTAGGTAAACACAACCACAATATTGAATTTATAAGGTTCTAACCACTCGAAACGATCCAGAAACAACAAGGGCAATCGCATAAACAATTTGAAGATTCCCGTAAAAAAATTATCGAACTGTCTTGGATTAAACGACTTCAGACAGCTTATCCCCTGGGTCTAAATGACAATATACTTGGACAAGGGAACATACGCAGTGATATTAAGGCACTTTACAAGAAAAATGCGTAAAATTGCATGTTATATGGAAGTTCATATCATAAGAAAATGGCCAACAAATCAGGAAAACAGAGATCGTAGATTGAAACATAAAGACCTATATTTAATCTTGCATGGGTTTTTCATATCGAAAGTGAAAGTAGTCACGTGACCCGAGTTGCCAATGAAGGTTGTACATTACATTTTCAACTCAAAAGTCCAGCGTGTTAAAGGAATATTTGAATGTGAAACAAAGTATCAATACATTCGTTGGAATGTATATTTTCTAAAAAGTGCTATCCAAAGATTGAACTATACTGTCTTACGTTAAAAATTAATATAAATCCGATGAAAAATGTGACTTTTTAACGAAATCCCCATTTGATACTATGATATTTCAATGATATGAACGCATACCAGTGTTTGGATAGCAGTTTTCTTTTAAAAGAGATATCAGTCGTTTTAAATCATGTCCAATCAAGTAAATCCATCGTCAGTAACACGCTGGACTTTTTAATTTTTTAATCGTGTACCGTTTTATATATTTTACGTTCATTATCAACAAACGCTTTGATGACGTGATCGGCTGTACTCAATAGCGGACAAAACTCCGGAAAAGTATTAATGCCGCGTATTTTAAACTACGGACTTCAAGTAATGTTTTATTTGTATTTACTAATACTGGAGATATAATTGTTCATTTATTTATTAAATATATATATTTGCAACTTTTATCCTTGTAAGAATAAAAAAATAATTTGTTAAAAGACCTTTTAAAAAACAACAGTATTTTCCCAGATTTGCTTTTAGATGTGCATTTTTTTTTATATTGTTCGTTTACACAAGATAAATTTGTGAGAAAAAAATGTATAAAGGACTCATGAATCCCCTCCTTTGAGTCTCACCTGTGATTGCTGCCATCAGTGTGTGTGTATGTGCGTGTGTGTAGGTCATCTGTGTAATGTTGACTTCCAAAATATTATAGCACATCCGAGATTCTCATGACTATTATCAAAATGTAAAATTAAGATATTGAAACGTTCTCTACAAATGCTATTTCTTGAACATGAAGAAGCTATAAATGTCCAAGAATCACAACATTTCATGAAGCACCCCCCTTCCCACCATGTATTAAAATGTAAACTGAAAAAACTAAGTCCATTCATCAGTAAAGTTGGGTATTAAAAATAAAAATTTAAATTTTGCTAGATATTATCTCATACATATAAAGAAAAGAGCTAATCTGCCCAATAAAAAGAATAATCTATGAAGGTGGGGGACTATCTTAATGTTAACTGTATAAAAAAATTTCTTCATTCGTGAAACAGAGAAATAAAAAATTGGCTGTCGAATTGTCCCAAGTTTCGTAAAAACTCTGTTTTTTAATTGTGCAACACCTACCTGATTCCAGTCATAATTCTTATTTGTCTGGATATTTGCCCGGATAACAGTTGACCTGCATTTTTTAGACAACAAAAATTTCAGCAGACACCACTCTCAAAGTCAGTGTGAAAAATTATGTACTTTGGTAAATGTTTGAAGTGGCAGAAATTGGTAATGGAAAAGAGAATATAGGGAAGAATCACGCAACTATGCTAGGCTCTCAGAATATGCAAATTGTTTGCTGTACTATATAACACTCCCACAACTGGTTCAGTTGTTTTTTTAATTATATTTTCTACTCCACTGATCCAGCAAAATTTACACTGCTCAAGAATTTAAATAACACACTGAAATCATGTGGTCAATATTCAAGTGAAATTTATGAAATTGTTCTATGCTTTGTTCCACTACTCTTCCAGGTTAGAGTTTGAGCACTCACAAATATGTTTAACCCCACCACATTCTTTATATGCCTGTTCCAAGTCACAAACCTCTATTGCAGTGGTTGTCGTTGGTTAATGTAAGTCTTATGGAATTATATCACATTTACCAGACTGGGGCCTTTTATAGCCGATACTACAGTATAGGTTTTCTCATTTTTTACAGTGGCTAAGTATATTTGTTTATATCTACATCATTTAAATTCTAGTGGGTAGTTGTGTCAATGGCAATGATAAGACATCTCATTCTTTGCAGTATATGGAGGACAAAACATTAATCTGTTTTGTTACTCAGCTCAAACAGGATAGAAATGAGGCAGGCGAGAATTCAAATTATACCCGTGTTTATGTCTTGTACAAATATCGTTTTATTTTATTTTGAGACCATGTATATATATATATATATATATAAAATCTACAATGTATATTTAGCAATTATGCACCTTGATCAACTTAACAATCACACCATTGTCCTTAAAATAGATTTTTAGAGATTCTTTCAGTGGCAATCATATCACCTTATTATTTTCATGCCCAACCAATATCAATAAAAAAGTACAAAGTGGATGTACTATAAGCATGAATAATTGGTATGGGATTTGCACATTGTTGAAGGCCGTAGTGAACTGCAGATGTTTTTAAATTTCTGTGTCCTTTTGTCTCTTGTGGAGAGTTGTCTCATTGGCAATGATACCATATTTTCTTATTTTTATAAGGAATGCAGATCATAATATGAGACATGTTTTTTTTGTTTCTAGTATTTATATTTTTTATACAACATATACATGAAATACCATTTTACTCCATATAGAAAAGAAAATCCATAGATTTCTATTTCAAAGACCTCCACGCTTGGTAATAAATTTTCTAAATAAAAAAAAAACCAAACAAACAAACACTGTTTTTCTGGTTCATTGATCATAAACAAATATTAATGCAATTTTTTAAAAATGAAGTAATTGATTGATTGATTGTTGGTTGCTTTACGCCGCATTAGCACAACAAGGCTATATCGCGGCGAGAGCTAATTCGAATATTTTTTTACAATTTAAAGCATATTCTTAAAATCAGACAAAAGGTCCTTCAATAAACTAAAATTCTAGATTAAAGCAAATTGATTATTTACAAATAAAAATGAACATTAAGATAACGTGATAAAAAATTTAAATCGTTTTAAATATAATAACATTTTTATATTTTAGAATATATTCCAACTTCTTTTAAAAATGAAACAATATTTGTAAATGAAACATTATTAAATAAATCATACATATTATTGACATTGAAATGCTTCTTACGAATATCAGCAAAGTCAATACAATTGATTAAAACATGTTTAATAGTATACTTGCAGTTGCAAGGTATACATTGTGGTTCTACTTCATTTTTTAAAAGATATTCGTGTGTTATTCTAGTATGACCAATACGACATCTAGAAATAACACACTGATCTTTTCTGCACATAAAATTATTGAAAGGTTTACATAAATTAGGTTTAATTTCATGTAATTTATTACCATCTTTTTTACTCCATTCATTTTTCAATATATTAAAAACATATTCTCTAACATTAGATTTAAAATCGGTATATGGTATATCACAGTTAGATAAAGGGTCACCCAGGGCATTCTTTGCCTCAAGGTCTACAGCTGTGTTTCCAAGGATTCCAACATGACTCGGCACCCATAGAAATAATATTTCTTTAAGAAGAATTTTTAAATTCCTCATTACATATAAAATTTTGAGAATTGTTGGGTTTTTAATTTTAGTATTTTGTATAGCTTGTAAGCATGAAAGTGAATCAGAACATATAATAAATTTGGATTTATCTGAAGAAGCAATAAATTTCAAAGCCAACATTATTGCTTCTGCTTCAGCAGTAAAGATCGATGCATCAGATGGCAAACGGAGAGTTGCAGCTCTGTCCCTGAAGACAGCAGCAGATGCAACTCTGTCACCATCTTTTGATCCATCAGTATAGACAGTTGAAAAATCTGAATAATTGGCTTTGATTTCAGCATAGTGTTGCTGAATTAAAAGAGGATTTGTTTTATTTTTATTGTGTTCACGGAGATCAAATATCATTTTTGGTTTGGGAAGTTCCCATGGAGGACATTTGCAAGTTTCAACTTGAGCAACAGATTTTAAATCAAAAGAAGCTAAATGTGGTTTTAAACGTATACCTAACGGAGGAATTTTATTTTCATGTTTTGCAAAAATATCTTCATAAATTGGATTAAAAACACAGCTGTAGGCAGGATTATCTGAGTAGGCTTTTAGTTTGACAGCATATTGAAGTCCAAGCTTCAAACGTCTGTTAGAGAGTGAGTGCTCATCAGCCTCTACATACAGACTCTCAACTGGTGAGGTTTTAAATGCGCCAAGACAGAGACGCAAACCCTGATGATGCACAGCATCGAGAATCTGTATGTAGGACTTCCTTGCAGAGCCATACACTATAGAGCCATAATCTAGTTTAGATCTAACTAGAGATCTATATAAATTAAGTAAAATGTTGCGATCAGCACCCCAGTCGGTGCTGCCGACAACTTTTAAAATATCTAATGCTTTTAAACATTTCGATTTTAACATTTTGATATGGAGTAGAAAGGTTAACTTTTTATCGAAAATTAACCCAAGAAATTTGGTTTCATCAACCATTTTAATTGGGTTGCCGTACAAAGTGAGTTCTGGATCAAGATGCAATTTCCTTTTGTTACAAAAATGCATCCCGACCGTTTTTGAAATGGAAAATTTAAACCCATTTTCCGAGGCCCATTTTTCAATTCTTCCAAGACATAACTGTAATTGTCTTTCTATGTTATTCATATTTTTGCCTCTATAACATATTAAAAAGTCATCAACATACAATGAACCTTCAATATTACTTTTTAAAACTTCAACAAGGCTGTTGATTTTAAGACTACATAATGTAACAGATAAAATACTGCCCTGAGGGACACCCATCTCTTGATCATACAGATCAGACATGGTTGAATTTACTCTAACATTAAATTGTCTGTTAGATAAAAAATTCGAAAAAAAATTTGGCATATTGCCTTTCAACCCCATATCAAACAGATCTTTTAAAATACCATACTTCCATGTAGTATCATAGGCTTTTTCTAGATCGAAAAAGACCGACACTATATGTTCATTTTTCGCAAAACCATTACGGACAAATGATTCGAATCGAACAAGATGGTCAAGAGTACTGCGACCTTGGCGGAATCCACACTGGATATTGGCTAAAAGCCCATTGGATTCCAGGAACCAAACAAGGCGATCATTAACCATCCGTTCTAGTGTTTTACAGACACAACTTGTAAGAGCAATTGGCCGATAATTAATAGGATCCGTGTGATCTTTACTTGGTTTTGGAATAGGCACGACGGTTGCAAGCTTCCAGATTGATGGTAAATCACCAGATTCCCAGATGTTATTCATAAGCTGCAAAAGAGCTTCCAGCGAGGCATCTGGCAAGTGTTTTAACAGTTGGTAGTGAATATTATCAGGCCCACAAGCTGTATAAAAATGAAGTAAATATCATTATAACAGATTAATTGGGTCACAATAACTTATGGCCTTATGCTATAAACTAACTATTCATTGAGTAATAAACAACTAAGAATGTCCAGTGTCATCTTAAAATTAAATTGTAGCTAATATGTCTCCTGGTTTAATATATTTTCAGAAAGCTTTAAAGTGTAGCTTTAGTTTGAAAAATTTCATAAAAGTTTACATCTGTACTACAAGCATATAGTTGTATTAGTTCTTGATCTTTTTCATTAATTCTGTCTTGAACTTTACAAAGATTTTTTTCTTCTCCAGAGATGTGTCTAATTCTATCTGTCGAGTGACGAAGAAGTGTAACAATATGAAATTTAGGTTACACATAAATCATTGTAATGAGTAACTGGAAATGTACACTCAGGTATTGTGTAAAGCTGAAATAGAAAAAATACAAAAATTACTAATCACATAAACTAAACAGAACATTATCCCACAAGCAATAAACAGAATGCAAGTACAGCAGTTTTAACATAAAAGTAAAAATCTAGGTAAAAGACAAATAATGTGTCAATAGAGCATCAAAATATAACCCCAAACTGTTCATGCTATGCCCCATTCAAGGAAGAGTATGAGGAAAATCTTTTTATATTATCAAAGGCATCAGAAAATATATTACTGTTGTGCATTTTATCAGGATTCATTTTCTTTCTTTATATTTTCCTCAAATCACAGGAATTTGAACTTTGTCATTTGTTTAAATTTGGTGAAATTATTCATGCTAGGTACCTGTATATGGTTTTTCAAGCACACACTTGCAGTTTTTAAATTATAACTTTACTACTTTGCAGGATGTTTGTTCTTTAACAATACATATGCAGATCAATAGTTTGTATATAATAAGGATTTTGATGTTCCTTTAATTTTCCACAAGAACTAGTCATTTTCCTAATGCAGTAATGACAAGTCCTGTATATTCATTTGTCCTAGCTATAGCTAGTAAAAAAAAAAAAAAAAAATAACATACAGAGGCACATTTTTAAAGATGAAAGTATCAGAACTATAGAACGGCAGAATCAAAATTGTAAATAAGAAAAACATTCTTCATAAATTGTTAATGTGCGAAACATGAAATATTGCTTATTATGTCAAATTTTAGTGTCCCATAACTCTGAAAAGAAATTAGTGGAAATTAATGCAAAGCCTAATTCTTTATAATTTGGTAAAATTAAAAGTTAACAAGATTTACTGACAAAGACTGTTTTTCATTTTCTGTCAGTTTACAGACATATTAAAAAGAGCAGGGTGTCAAATAAAACACTCATGCACTGTACTGTAGTGGTGAAACAGGGTATGTCATTCGACCTGAAAAATTCTCAATTCGACCCTGAAAAAGGCAAATTTTTTTTAAAGTCTTCTTTTATTGTCTCTACTAAATAACAAATAAGTATAACATCAAACTTTTTTTACAACCACTTACCAATGAACAGTTACTGAGTCCAGTTTATGGAAATGAATGCACTAGCCCATCTGACTCCTTAGGTACATGTACATTTTTTGCAAGACCGCTCAATCATCAGGTTTTCAGATGAATTGAAAAGGGATACAAATCTTCATTCATTCATTACTGTTTCCTAAAATAAAAAAATGTTATAGATAATTGCAAATAACTGTAAAAAATATTATCCTAAACCAGATTTAAGCATATCTACTAGTATTTATACAAGAACATATATATATATATATATGTGATATATAATCATGTAAATTCAGAAATTATTGCATGCGTTTATTATTGCGACCATTGAAAACAGAAAAAAAGTGCAAGATTAATTATTGCTCTTTCAGGAAAATATGCATATCCCTGTCCCAAGTCTTAGTCAGGAGCCTGTAATTCAGTGGTTGTCGTTTGTTTATGTGTTACATATTTTTTTTTTTACGTTCATTTTTTGTGCATAAATTAGGCCGTTAGTTTTCTCGTTTGAATTGTTTTACATTGTCATTTTGGGGCCTTTTATAGCTGACTGTGCGGTATGGGCTTTGCTCATTGTTGAAGGCCGTACGGTGACCTATAGTTGTTAATTTCTGTGTCATTTGGTCTCCTGTGGAGAGTTGTCTCATTGGCAATCATACCACATCTTTTTTATATATACAGTTTGTTTAAACATAGCTGTTTCCAAGCAACAGAAGCCGGATACCTGAGAAGATTAAATATTCCTACTATAGCTTTCTCTTTAGATTATCTGTATACCTGTATTTGTATAGTAAAATGTTCAATACTATTTAATTATAAACTCCTAAATTTGAACCAAATCTATTGATGTGAGCTGATGATTTTTTTTGTATCACAAACATGCCTTTTCCATAACTTGTAATTATATTTGAACTAGCTTTCAGAATTTGCAAGTACTTTGTGCCTTTTTTTTTTGTACTACGTGTTGATCCGACGATTTAGTCAAGCCTTTTTCACTGGGGATATACTATAATATATCTTACCGCATGTCTTTTAACCACTGAACTGATACCAGTTTGTTCTACTAGACATTTTGTTACCTGTAGATGTCCATCCTCAGCAGCCAGTTGTAAAGCGGTTCTTCCAACTTTCTATAATAATACATGTAAATTTATGGACAATGGCTTGTTTTAGCATCAAAAAAGAGGGGCAAAGGATACCAAAGGGACATTCAAACCCATACGTCGAAAATAAACTGGCCAAGCCGTTGCTAAAAGAGAAAAAGACACACAACAGTACACAAATAACATAGAAAACCAAAGACTGAGCAACACGAACCCCATAAAAAAAACTTGGGGTGAACTCAGGTAGTCTGGAAGGGTATTCATCTTCTGTTCCGCATGTGGCACCCGTCGTGTTGTTCATGTACGTGCAAAACCAGTGATATGTCTAATCCGGTAGGTCACATTCGGGGGAAAGGGGACGAGATAGGAAAAAAAAGTGCATGCTCGCCCCAAATCAAAAGTGATTGGAGAAATAAATCGAAGTGTCTTTTTTTTGTCTATTCTTCCTTTATATATCTCCTAGTGTTGGTACAGAATAATTTCTTTCTCGCCAATTTTATTTTATTAACATTACATCTGACCACTTAACATGATTGGTTAACGTTCATTTAAACTTAGGAGGGGAGATCACAAATAAGATTAAACCCAAGGACACCTCTCTTGTCAATTTTAGTTATACCTATGCTTATTGAATCACAATATAAGTCTTTTCTCTTTAAAGATAAGTTTTGTTTCTGACAGGTGAAGCTTTATATTTAAATTTGACTGTTTGTATGTATTTATACGATACACAGAAAATGTGTTTTATACCATTTAGATATCTCAGTGCTTCAGTTTACCAGCAGTGCCAGCAACTTTTATCTTCTTTCAGCTGAGTCCCCAAGGGTGACTGGGGAATAGAAATATGGTCACTACAGGTCTTCTTCCGACCGGCAGTAGAACCCTTGCCAAAGTGGGGCGTCCGTTTGGTTGTGCGGGATGTACAAGTACGCAGCCACGCCCGGTCAGAATGGGGACGTTAAATCCGATGCCTCGTGTAGAGAGAGTGCCACGCTCTCTGCACGTTAAGAACCCTTGCAACAACTCTTTGAGGGGTCCGTAGGTGACCTGTTGCAAGGCAAAATTTCTGTCCCTATCCAATTTACCCTCATTTTCCAGTGGCAGTCTAAATTTCCCAGACCTTCTCCTCGGACGGCCTACATTACAGGACCTACCTATTGTATTTATTGTTAATTTGTTCTCGTCCAGAATATGCATGAAATATTTGCCACTGGACGTTAAGCAACCAACAATCATTCAATCAATCTTTCAGCTGAAGTGCAATTTGAAACAGTGCACAGAAGATACATTCAATGACACAAGCCTTTTAGCCCAGCATGTGATATCTCGATAGTGCATTCTTGCACTATGAAACTTCTTTTATCCTTACATTACAATATCATTAAATAATACACTAAGTCTTCCATTATACTTAAACGAACACATTTGTTTGTCTTATTTGATGTCAGCTTCCATTTGCTGTAGATGATATCTATTAAACAACAGCAGTGCTACAGATTCATTTCCATTTCTTTCAATTATATCGACCTCCTGAATCAAGTATATGACGGAAGAAGGTGCACCATACAGAATACATGAATAAAACTACAAATGTCAATTCCCATTCCCAATGCAGATGTAGCTAAAATGAAACGCCTTCACTGTTTTCATCTTTTAGTTTGGTTATTATAGTGTTTTTCTTGTCTGGGGTATCTGAATGAAACATCAATTAAATTTACAGCATTGGACATTTCTGTACACAAGTAACAATATAACTCGGATAATAGTTTAGTTATATAAGAATAAATCATAGTCCCTGGAAAGTCAATTACTATTTTTTCAAGTGCATCTACCAGCCACACCATTGATATATCAACTAAGTTAATCAACTTTTTGTACACACAATATTATATTTAGTTTATTTGGCAACTTGGATATTATTGTTGTAGAATATTTCTGCGTGTGAAATTCTCTCATCACACTTGTCCTCATAGTATTGGTACGTGTAGCACTCAGTGCCAAATTACATGCTCTCCGTGTCGGAAATATTGAACAAAGTTTTCAAATGTGTCGAAACCACTTTCTGAACGCAGTCTCTTCATGTTGTTCACCAACTCCCAACACCTGTACAAAGAAAACACAAATGTATAAGACTATCTGAACAATATAAATAAAAACGCTGTTATAGAACCGCGTATCACAGAAAAATATGTACATTTAGATAACATTCAAGAAATGTCCAATGCTGTTGTCTGTTCTATGGTCGGGTTGTTGTCTCTTTGACACATTCCCCATTTCCATTCTCAATTTTAAGGATTTATCTTGTCAGATAAACCATGACAACTGTCACTTGCTGCATATTTGTCATCGACCTGAATATACATGAAATATTTGCCACTGAAGAGGAGTTGGCGCCAGCAGACATGTTTAACCTGCATTAATTTCTTTATGTGCATGTCCCAAGTCAGGACCCTGTATTTCCGTGGTTGTCGTTGGTTTATGTCGTTCATATTTGTTTTTCATAAATTGTTTTGTTAGGCTGTTAGTTTTCTCAATTGAATTGATTCATATTTTCCATGTTGGATACTTTTATAGCCGACCATACGGTATGTGTTTATCTCATTGTTGAAGGTCGCACAGTTGCCTATAATTGCCAGAATCCACTTCATTATACTGTGTTGGATAGTTGTCTCATTGGTAATACTGTAATACCACATTATCTTATGTGTATCAAAAACTATATAAATGGCAAAATGTCACATCTTTCATCATTGTGAGGGTAATTCTGTAATAGAATAGTTCAGCTGTTACAATCATATTGCAAACACTTTTTTACACAAACCTTGATTCCTTTTTGATTCCTCCAATTAGTGTATAGATGTGATGCATAACTGTAGCATCTAATGACATTCACAAGTTCTTGTGAAATGCCATGGGACTTCAACATGCCTTATGCTGAAAATTATAAAAAAAAAATAAGTATTCAGTTACATGCATTAAATATATAAAGCAAACAAAACTAAACTAAACAATTTGCTTCCCTCATCTGGTACTAACTATTGTTTATGGGATAATTCACGAGCATTGCAAAGAAATCAACGATTTAGCCGGACACACAAACTTTGTACCATCTTTCTAAAAAAATCCAGACATATATGTGTTTTTGGTAGATATGTGCATTTACTATTTGAAATATTCAAAACTGCTGACTCTTAGTGTCAATTACGGGACTGTAACATTAGCTGTTGCTTGCAATGGTATTTCTAGTGTAACTATAACTGTTTTTTCTTAGTAGTACACATGCGTCTTTAATTATTATTTTTAGCTTATATCATTGCAAAATTGATTCCCATATTGATTAAAGTTTATAAATTTACAAAAATCCGCTAATATGTATATTAAAGTACTTATATAATAACATATAAATATCGCTTCAAATAAAAAACCTAGTATACAACTATTAACCTGAAATTACGGTAATATTATTTCATGCTTTAACATTTTTTTATTGTTTATGATAAATAACTGGGTGGTCAAAATTGAAAATTCTCAGTGAGATAGATAAATTTTTCACATACCTTGGCTGTTATTCCTTTAGTGGATCCTACATTCGTTTTCTGTGGTGATGTAGCTGCATCCAGTGTATTGTAGTTTGTTTGTGCTTACTAACTTCCATTTTTTTTTTTTTTGATTTCTTCAACAGGTTAAGATGTAGCAGAAGTAATTTTACGTACAACCCATAACAATGGGTGGTTGTCACCGGACAATTCTCTCTCCGACTCGTCCAACTCAATGTCCGGGTTGTCAAATGCAGAAACCGGAATAGCCAGTGGGTTCCAATCAACCATGCCTTTTGCCTCAAAACCAGACACAATAGTAGACCTCTTGAAAGATTTCTCATATGTTGATCTCATCAGTTTGCCAAAAGAGAGTTTATAAATAAATAGTGGGTGGTATGGGCTGTCATTGTCATGATCATTGTTATTATCTTGAGCCAGTTTAAGAAGACCTAGAGTTTCATGTAATTGATGCGAATCAGAACAAGATTGCCAACCATCAACATGACTGCTGTTCACAAATCAGTCATACCTTCTTTCTCTGCACTGAGTGTAAAAAAACTAATTTTTCCGGGTTTTATATTTCCTTGTATAGTTTCACCCAGAATTGTATGCAGCTGTCTATTTCCCTTTACAACATAAGCTTCTCTGTTTACTTTTGGACGTAATATCTCTGTTGATTCAACATAAATTAATGCTCTTCGCTTTAGACAACGATTTCCATTCCTTTATAAATGTGAACTGACAGCATCAAAAAATTCTCTTGCATTTGTGATGTTTTGCCTCATCATTTTTTACCAGCCTTTTGATTTAAACACTCCTGCTTCCCCATCACATTTATTCTTTCAAAGACGAGAACCATAGTAACACCTGTCTAAGCTTACACCTTATCTTCCACGAAACAATTTCACCCATAAATGGAATTTTGGATTTGTACTGTGCAGCACAACCATCACTGATGATGACAACATGTTGACATCACTTTTGATATGTAAGTGTGAACATCATATGATGGCTGTCATGAATTAAGTCGTTACTTATTATGTATTTTATTTCTTCTACTTTTACTTTTCCATGCTGTGGACCATCATACATGTACGTGCAATTGTATGGGTGTATTGTTACAGATTGTTTAGCCCAATGTGCATCCCTTTTTTTTACAGTTTGTTTTGATCTCATTTGATCTATGATTGATAGCTGTCTCATTGACAATCATACCACATCTCATAATTTATATATAAGTTGCTAACATCTACATTTAATGTCTGATTTAAAGTTGTTTTATTGACAATCATACCATATCTCCTTTCTGTCGTAGAAGTTGCTTACATCCGTCAGTTGCATATTTGTGGATAACTGCCTCATTGTAAATCATACTACGTGTCGTCATATATACTTTACTAGTAATTCATACTTGTTCATCCTTAACATTTGGGAGGATCATGCATAGATTCTTGTATATAAAATTAGTGTGTTTCTGTAATCACGTTATACCTTCAACATTGCCTGGATAAGACACAACTTTAGCTTACCGAACAGGATAACCTTGGCTATCTAGGCATACTTCAGACCTGAAAAAAAATCTGAAATAATACAACTACATACAAGATAGCATTGAATTACCATTAGTGGCCCCACTTGATCAAACCCAATCACAAACTAAAACTTTTAAACTTTAAGCAAAAATTTCAAAGTCAATAGACTATGACTGAAGGGTAGGAGTTAAATCTCCGCAATAGAAATATGATTTGTCAATATTAATTAATTGCAAACTAATCATTTGAGGTTCCCCTGAAACTGACCTAATCATCTGTTTTGCAACTTGATAACTGCATGACTATTATAATATAAGAAAAAATAACAACACCATAATATAAGTCAATGATGTTGAATCTTATTGCATTCTTTGATCAATAATGAGTGCACACAATATGTACATTACTGGTTGGTGGCATACTAATATCATTCTCAGCTTATCAATAATCTTGTCAGTCTGTATATTTTAGCCATAACTTAATGTGTAAAGAATTTAATACCAACCCACACTGTAAAAAGTCAGATATCGTTTCAGATAAATCAAAATTTTAAAAATCTGTTGGCAGTCTGTTGACTGGTGGTTCTGGGTTGTCCGCACTATAAAAAGATCAACCGTTAATATGATGATTTAAATGCAACAAATGAGCATCATTATATAGGACTTTTGCCACAATTTCAAAGATAAAAATTTTCAATGCATTTTGTCAACTGCTCTTATTTTTTTTATTAGAAAAAAAGTTAGTACAGAGGTAGAAACAGGCATTTTGTATTATGAGGTTTTTTTTTTTAAATTCATTAAATGACAAAAAACAGGTCACTGTATATTCAACAGATCAATGTCACTGTATATTTAACAGATCACTGTCACGGTATATTAAACAGATCAATGTATATTCAACAGATTAATGTCACATCCTTGTGATCATATCTTTGTTGTTTTGGGGACTTGTTTGATACATAACTTTGCAGCATGAGATGGACACTTTCTTATTATCGACAAAAATGCGATTTCTGACAACAGACAAAAGTGTGGAAGAAAAATTTATCTGTTCTACTGTGAAAGAAAGTAAGCACATATTCACCGCATAAAAGAATCATACTTTTCCCCTTATTCGGTTCCTGTAATCTATGAATTTGGCTGCCAACCACTGAACCACCATCTTATAGGCATGTCCTGTGCCTTTAAAGCCTTCTTTGTCCAGGTGAGATTTTACTTCATTCTAAAATGAAATGGAATATGATACATAGTATATGATACATAGTATATGAATGATGATGTCCATGAATTCAACTTGATCATTTATAATGATAAAAAAAAATACACGTAGCCAAATGTCAGACCACATTGTGAATGGGAAGATACACCATATTTAAATTCACTTTAATTATTTTTGAAAATTTTTTTTATTATATAACAGGTTTTTCTCACCTACAGTTAAAAACTTTTAATAGATATAAGAAGATGTGGTATGAGTGCCAATGAGACAACTCTCCATCCAAGTATCTCCATCCAAGCATACATTTTATAAAATTTCCATTGATTTAAAATGTATTTTAATTATTGATTTATGACTATATAACTATATATAATTTCAAAATAGAGTATGAATAGTTTAGCCAACCACTGTTGACTTTTTGTTCTTTTGAACTGTGAAAAACGTCAGAATGCATTAACTGATGGGTCAAAAACAATATACCCTATGCAATTTTGTTGAGTGGGGTATAATAATACCAGTTTAAAATAATTTCATTATTTCCTATAAAACAGTTCTGATTGATTGATTGATTGATTGTTGGTATTTTAACGCCACTTTTGGGCTATTTCGTGGCGGCCAGTTTGTGTCCGGAGAATACCACCGACCTTGTTATGATTGTATTATATCTATTTATTTTGTTCTTCCCATGAAAAGAAATATAAAAATATTTCACTAAGTTTTTCTAATTAGAATCTGCAATTAGGTATTTCGTGGGATTTTTTTTTTTTACTGAAATAACATAAAAAAAAATTTTGCAAAGAACAATTCTGCAAAGTTGTGTTTCAATGAAGAAGATAAAAATGTACAAATCATGAGGACAATTAATAAACGGGATGGCAATATGTCTTCCATTTTCTGAAAGCTGCACTATACCCAAAACATGTATCTTCTTAACCTAAAAGCTGTTATACAACCTGAAATTCAGGAAACTATGATCTTACCAAAACGGACTTTAGCTAGACAGCCTTGCTTCTTTGGTGTCTGAACCATACGTCTGGATTTGACAGCTGGTCCATCATATGTGTGTGGTTACTCTCATCATTATTGACAGATGATTTCTAAAAGATATATCTACATTAAGTTTGTGGTTATATTTTGTAAGTTATCATTCATTCTTCACACATAAATGCCCCCCAAGGGTGACTGGGGAATAGAAGTACTTCATGGTCACCATTGGTCTTCCTCCGACCGGCAGTAAAACCCTTGCTAAAGTGGGGCGTCCGTTTGGCTGTGCGGGATGTACAAATTTGCAGCCACGTCCGGTCAGAATGGGGACGTTAAATCCGATGCCTCGTGTAAAGAGAATGCCACGCTCTTTGCACGTTAAGAACCCTTGCAACAACTCTTTGAGGGGTCCGTAGGTGACCTGTTGCAAGGCAAAATTTCTGTCCCTATCCAATACCTTCATTTCCCGTGGCAGTCTAAATTTCTCCGACCTTTATCCCGGACGTCCCTCTTACAGAACCTACCTATTGCATTTATTGTTAATTTGTTCTCGTCCTGAATTTGCATGAAATATTTGCCACTGGACGTTAATCAACCAACAATCAATCAATCAATCACACATAAATGTTATTTACAGAATAATTGCATGCAGTATAGATGAAAATAACTATAGATATACTATTGAGGTTAATCTTTGGAAGAAATTGTATGTAAATCGTGACAGTTGTCAGTTATACTGGCATTGTAGCAGAACTTCTACTGGTCTTAGGAAATATTTTGAATAAAAGCGTTTGAAAAAGTGTGGGAATCAACATTGATATCAATACACATCTTGTGCCAAATTACTAACACAAGCATACACTACTGATAATATACTTTAATACTTCTTATCAACTGCTGAAATCTGATATATTAACCTTTCACTTTAATTGATAAATAGTTTTCTGTTATAAGTTTAAATTAACAAAGGAAAAAGAGGTGAAAGATACCAAAGGGACATTTCACTCAAAAATGCAAAAATTAATTGACAACCCGAGGTCTAAAAAACAAAAAAGACCAAAAACAACTGAATGTATTGAATGGTCTATGCTGTCAGTTAGGTCACTATTTTCTTTCGGACCAACACTTCCTCTGAATGACATGGTTAGGACTCCATTTCGTGTGTTCCTTTTTCTTTGATATTTCGTCAGAGACACAAGTGTTAGCGATGGATATCGCTGTTATTTAGCTTGGTAATGTCCTTTATTGCATCTTCGGCTATTTATGATTCCAAGTTTATTATATGGTCTAGTTCGCTATCATGTCAACCAATACAAATTACCAAAATTAAAAATCCGTTAATTCTTAAATTTTTCAATAAAGAAATTATAATTTTATAATGGTCCACAGTCATTTCTTCGTCTATAAGGGCAGGGAGGTCGACAATCTGGACCTCAATAAAACCACTTAAAATGATGCGTTCAGATACGGAGTACCAGGCATTCTTTATCCAACCTACAAACGACCAAATTTATATAAGATCATAGATCTTGTCACACTTATCATTTTTGCATTTAACCTACTTTTACTAGCTCCAATAGTTTTCTTGATGACAGCAAAACGCTGCAAAAATTGGAATTTTAATCCAGGTGAGCTTAAAAATAGTTATTTCCAGCAGCAATAACTTTATTTTTAAATTTCAATTGATAAACAGGCAATCAATGCAAAAAAAATGTTATAAATTATCATTAAAGGGCAATAACTATAATAACGAGTCGACCTTGGTTTTTAGCCACATGGTTTATTTATAGATCTTGTCTTGCTGATCATTTGTGCTCTTTATAGTTTGTATCTTTCTATTACTGATTTTTGTCGAGCCTGTGACTTCTGTCGCTGAAAGCTCGACATAGGGAAAGTGATCCGGCGGCAGCGTTAGCTTACTTCTTAAAAGAATTATATTTTAGAAGGTGGAAGACCTTGATGCTTCATACTTTGTATATAGATGCATTATGGTCTGTCATATGTCCATTGTCCTGGACCTCATTTTCATGGTTCAGTGACTACTTTTTTGCTATGTTAATTTCTTTCTTATTATGAATAATAGGACAACTATATTTATTATGTGCATACCTTGCAAGGTCCTCATGCCCGTCAGACAGTTTTCATTCGACCTCGACCTCATTTCATAGATCAGTGAACAAGGTTAAATTTTCGTGGTCAAGTCTATATATCAAATACTATAAGCAATATGACTACTATATTTGATGTATGGAATGATTGTAAGGTGTACATGTCCATCTGGCAGGTGTTGTCTGACCTCGACCTCATTTTCATGGTTCACTGGTTAAAGTGAAGTTTGTGAGTTTTGGCGTTGTAAGTTTATTTTCGATTTATTAGTGTGAATGTACCTCTGGTATCTTTCGCCCCGCTTTCATTCAATTTCTGTATTCATGTGTGGTGCATATAAAAGCATTTGACCCTACATATTTTCTTACTAATTGGAAACTTCATAAATTATATTTTGTTATTTCTCAAAAGAGAATTAATTAGTCACTTGACAATGAGGGCACTCTTCTTTACATGAATTGATATAAAACCATAATGGTTTACTTTTACAAATTGTGACTTGTCTCATTGGCACTCATACCACATCTTCTTATATTTATACATAGGAAATATTTGTTTTGTATTATTTTTCAATGTTAAAAAGAAAATGTGGTATGATTGCCAATGAGATAACCCTCCACAAGAGACCAAATGACACAGAAATTAACCGTTTTAGGTCACCGTACCGCATAGTCAGTTTAAAAAGGCTGTTTTGTTGTTGGTAAAACTACATGAATTTTACTCAATTTTACTTTCTACTTGTTTTTTCCTGGCAGAATTAAATCGACTTTCCTCTGGTAGATCTAGGAGTACTTGATTTTTACTCCCGTCTTTCTTTCCTTTTAAGACATACCATTAACTTAATCTATTGTATACCACTAACATAACCACATCAGGAATCCTGCATCAAGAAATACTTACAATTGACAAGCTATGATAGACAAATAAAATACTAGTTATGAAAAATCCATGTTGTTCACTAAGAGGCTTACATAATAGAAAATGACAAATGTTTTGTAAACGTGGAATTTATCTGGTTTGGACGCGCTTTTACTATTGGCACGTTGTGCCTCAATAAATGCCAGGTCTGTTTGTGTCTCTTGAAATTATGACTTTTCCTAAATTGCAGAAATTCATTTATTTTTTCAAAAAAAAAAAAAAAAAAAAAAAAAATTCATTTATCATTGCACGTTAAGAACCCTTGCAACAACTCTTTGAGGGGTCCGTAGGTGACCTGTTGCAAGGCTAAATTTCTGTCCCTATCCAATATACCCTCATTTCCCGTGGCAGTCTAAATTTCTCCGACCTTAATCCCGGAAGCCCCTATTACAGAACCTACCTATTGTATTTATTGTTAACTTGTTCTCGTCCTGAATATGCATGAAATATTTGCCACTGGACGTTAAGTAATCAACAATCAATCAATTTATCATTCCATTATAACTGTTTATGGTTCATATTATTTCACTGAAATAATTGCAATATGTGTATACCTGAGCTATTTTTCCAAACAAGATAACAGATCTCATTAATGTTAAAGATAAACTTCCTGATCATTACCCATTATTGATGCAAAATGTTTGTGTTAAAGAAACTTTAATTCTTATAAAATCTTATAAAACGTATAAATGTTTGATCCCTGCATTATAACGAAAATCGAGGTCGGATAATATCCCCTTTTTGTTTTTATCAGTACTAACATTGATTTTCTTTTTGATAAAAATAACTAAATAATTGTGCTACACTGATACACAAACATGTCTAACCTCGTCCCATTTTATATGTGCCTGGCCCAAGTAAGGAGCCTGTCATCCAGGGGCCTTTAACAGCTGAATTAAGGTATATGTTTTAGTTGAAGGAAACCCATATCCTTAAACCACTCTCTGGTGGATAGTGATACCATCGGCAATATTACCACATCTCTCTTGTTTGCTTATGTATGTAAAGTTCCGCTGCAAGTGGGTGTCTATAATATTCATTATCATATCAGCTGTTCACCTTTCATATACAAAGTTGTCCATCAGGTCTAAAATTTCAAAAATGTAATGCATATTGTTTACAATATCAGTAATCATTTATTGGCTTAAATGTGTAAAGATGTCTAAACTCAAAACAGAAAGCTGATCATGTTCCCTGGCTAATTCGGCCATCATTGGTTCTAGATTTTATCTAATTGCATGTCTTTGTTCCTTCGAGACTTGCTTGTAAGATTTAATACCATCAATTGTTGAAAGAGCGTTATCCTCCTGGTCTGAGACGAAATCTTTGTCCAATGTTGAACAGTCAGAGCAGGAACAGTTTTTCTACAATTATCATAACATGGGTGTAAAGTGTTGGATTGCAGTAAATCAGGTGAAAATGCTGAATTAAAATACTTCTCTGGGGCACTTGTCAACATAACGTTGAAGAAAAGCACAATGTTGGTGAAACTGACAGGCGGGTCATTTTAATTTTTCTGTAAAAAAAATAAATACAAATATAAACGGCCGTGTAGCTCCTTTTTACGTTAAAACATTGTTTTGTTTTTTTTCCGTTTGTAAGATCTTTGTCGGAGAAACGTTTTTAAAATCGCTACAATTTACCGATATTGCAAGCGCTTTAATAATTAAGATTCAAAAATTAGTTTTGACCCCAAAAAATTTAGGGTTCACTGAACATGGAACATAGTGCGAGTGGGGGCATAGTCATTCTTGTTATATTTCTTTATTTCTTAATATTTCTGAAAAACATGTAAGCCAAGGCTCCGTGTTGAAGGCTGTACTTTGACCTATAATGGTTTACATTTACAAATTGTGACTTCGATGGAGAGTTGTCTCTTTGGCACTCATACCACTTCTTGTTATATCTATTCGATATAATTTTTGCTATTCTTGTACATGTGTTGAAATATATTTTAAATAAATAAAACCCTTTTGAAGAAAGACAACATGCGTTTTATACAGTTAGACAACATAATAGATTTTCTTGCAAAAGATCAGGTGTAACAAGAGCATGATTAGATGGTTTTTTAGTGTATGTTTGTCTTCATTTTTATCTTAAATGTTTGAAGGATCTTTGTTCAGAGTGTATTGGTTTCTGATATTTAAATTTAGATTGTAATACTAAATGATGAATGACCTCGTAACTGTAATAACTTGATGTCTGATCAAGTAAAACACAGCACACAAATATGACATTTGAAATAGCAATTGTTTTTGCTTTGTTTTCAAGTATGAAGATTGAGTAGAGGTCACAATAATGTCTAGCATGTCAACTCTGAAGAAGTGATTTTGTCAGACACAGTTTGTTTTCATCTGATCTTTATTAACAAGAGTTGCCAGTTTTGCTGACACCAGTTGTAGTTCAATCAGGACATTCTTACGTCTTCTAACAAGACTGTTAAGATAAAACCAAGCTTGGTAACAGTGCTGTTCATAAATAATAAATGTATGTTTGTATGAAGCCCAAAAACTGTAAACATCTTTTTTTCCGAAGAAGAAGACACATGGTTTGACCAAACCTTTGACAAATTGTATATTTATGCAAATTCGTATATATTCAGTTCTTTAACTAGTTAAGGACCATTTATAATACTAATATTAGAACAGAAGGTATTACATTCACTACTGTTTCAACTCTATACTACATGTACAGTGATCACAGCTGATATTGATTACTATTCCAAAATACATCATATGATGGAAGCATAAAAATTCCCTTTCCAGATAATGAAACAGAAATAACTCTCAAGATAATCTTGTTAATGTATAGAAAATAATAATTTCAGAATAAGTTTAAACCATATGACTTCATCATAGGTGCTTATCACCAAAAAGGTGGGCACTGGGATTTGCTGGTGAGAATTTTGATCTTTTCTGATAATGGACATAACCATCATATAATGAGTCAGAGAAAATGAGCAGTTACTGCAAAATAATTTGAAATAAACATGAAGAGGCCACGACGAGGAAGCCAGTTTAGACAACTCATTGATTAATTCTTACATAATAATGTCAATTTTCTATTATTGTCCTACCTTCTAAACCAAAAGCATCAACCGTAAAGATTAAAAATATTAGTCAGTGGACTGATGCATTTCTGATTTTCATTGCTATTTATTTGTCAAGATATTTTTGAGAGGCAATAATGCTTCTTAATTAAACGAGTAACATACGACTGGGAACTAGTAGGGTTCCCGGTTTAGGCTGGAAGAGGTATGACGAGCAATTTCGATTAAAACAATAAGAATGCCGTCTTGTAACTGGGGAACAGATGATTAAGAGCTTTGGTTACTCTTCATTTATGATGATAACACACATAATAAACAAAACCATGTCACTAATGTATATAAATGTTATGATTAAAACAATGACTTCTGTACAAGTCAAACTGTCATTATTCACTTAGTTGTTCGCGTTGTGCAGGTATTCACCCATCGGTAAACTGTACACGATTTTTTGGTGCTCAGACATATTTTAATTTTAGGCTTGCTACTAGATTCGCTGCTGGACAGCCAAATAACAGTTCACAACGACTGATTGATTGATTATTGGTTGCTTAACGTCCAGTGGCAAATATTTCATGCATGTTCAAGGACGAGAACAAATTAACAATGAATACAATAGGTAGGTTCTGTAATAGAGGTCAACTTGGGTTGCAGGTCGAGAAAATTTGGACTGTCACGGGAAAATGAGGGTATATTGGATAGGGACAGAAATTAAGCCTTGCAACAGGCCACCTACGGACCCCTTATATAGTTGTTGCAAGGGTTCTTAACGTGCAACCCCCAAGGGTGACTGGGGAATAGAAATATGGTCACCATTGGTCTTCCTCCGACTGGCGGTAAAACCCTCACTAAAGTGGGGCGTCCGTTTGGCTGTGCGGGATGTACAAATTTGCAGCCACGTCCGGTCAGAATGGGGACGTTAAATCCGATGCCTCGTGTAAAGAGAGTGCCACGTTCTTTGCACGTTAAGAACCCTTGTAACAACTCTTTGAAGCGTCCGTAGGTGACCTGTTGCAAGGCTAAATTTCTGTCCCTATCCAATATACCCTCATTTCCCGTGGCAGTCTAAATTTCTCCGCCCTTCATCTCGGACGCCCCTTTTACAGAACCTACCTATTGTATTTATTGTTAACTTGTTCTCGTCCTGAATATGCATGAAATATTTGCCACTGGACGTTAAGCAACCAACAATCAATCAATCAATCTTAACGTGCAGAGAGCGTGACACTATCTCTACACGAGGCATGGGACGTGGCTGCCTACTTGATACATCTCGCACAACCAAACGGACGCCCCACTTTGGCGAGGGTTTTACTGCCGGTCGGAGGAAGACCAATGGTGACCATACTTCTATTCCCCAGTCACTCTTTGGGGGAAGACCAATGGTGACCATACTTCTCTATTCCCCAGTAACCCTTGAGGGCTGGTGTTAAAGGAGAAGGGGTTGATTCAAAAGAAGCTGCGTAGCAAAAAGTTGAAGGAGCAGTTAGAACGAGAGAAGGTGGAGTTGGAGGAGTTAAAGAAACATGACGTGGCGGCATGGTTGAAGGAAAGAAAGGCGATAAAAAGGAGAAAGAAAAGAGATCACAGAAAAAGAAAGAGTCAGGCAAATCTTTAATCAAGAAAAACTTTGATATAGATGACTCAAGATCCAGCCAAAAATTATTAAAGGCTGTACATGATCTATAAAAGGGGTATCAGTTAATATCTGATTCTAGCCAAACGAGCAGTTTTAGCTCGGAAAATTCAGGCAGTGAAAGTTCTGTTTTATCAAAAAAGAAACGGAAGACTCACAGTAAAAAAACACAAACATAAGTTAAAGAGTTCAGATAATATTTCTGAAAGTTCACTTTCCGATAGCAAAAATTCCAGTTCTGAGTTGGATAGTTTTACAAAGAGCATAAAAAAGAAGTACAGAAAGAACAAGAGAAAGTCCGGATTAGTGGTGTCATCTAGACAAAAAACAAAATATCCACAGGCCTGTCCACAATCAGAATTGCAATTAGAATATGCAAACAAAAAAATAAAATTTGAGGACTTGAAATTCCATCAGTTTGTAGCGGGGGAGATGGGCATTATTCTATCCTGTAAATACGACAAAGAAAAGAATGGTCGATTAGCTTTATTTAAGAAAATTTTGTATTATGAATTGTATGATTGGAAAGCTCTGTTTTACGTCAACTGTTGATCTGTAACTTGTACATTTTTCCATATATTTATCTATCATTTCTATATTTTAATATCTGTAAAATAAGCCAAACTGGTACCAAATCAAGTTATCTGTACCACGTGTTGTCCGTTGTTGTTTGTCTTTGTTGTTTTCGGATGAATCGGGTGTTGGTGGTTAGTGTAGTCTGTAGTCCTGTGTGGTATTTATGGCGATTCCTTCGCTTTAATGCTTATTCACCAACTTATAGACCTTATGGAACTGTCTTTAACGTTCATGACAGTTTACACTTTTAACAAGAGGCTGAAAAGTAATTCAATTGTTTTGCTCCATGTTGAAGGCCTCACTGTCATTGTGAGATGAAGAACAACAATAAAAGCGCTGTTCCTTTGCTTTTGGTGTGTGTTTTTTTTTTTGGCTGTGCATGTACTGATTTTTTGTCATTGATGGATACCCCATATCCTTTGTTTTCCTATTAAACAATGTATTTTAAGCTGCCTGAATACGTCGGGTTGAATTTGGTCAAAATTAGTGGTCTGGTGATACTTCGGACATTGAGACTCCTTTATTAGCCAGTGCCGTCAGATCTAGACAGAATAGAGTTAGTAACAAATCTGCTTGCATTGTAAAAGCACCGTCAGTTTTCATAATCAGGTTAAGAGTTCAGGCATGCCAAATGTATTTGGTTGTTAAATTCCTGTATACTCAAAGCTTAATATCTGAATGTTTAGATCTATGTTATCTATGTATCATGAATCAGATGCAGTTAATTTTTTAGAATATGGGTTCCCATTGAGTTGCGAGAGTTCTTGTTCAGGTTTGTCTGTAGAGAAAATTCATGCTGGAGCAAGAAGCCATCCAGATGATATGTAAAATATTGACCACTTCAGAAATATATTTGACAACTACACACTAATGTATCAAAAAAATCTGTTGTAACTTATATATTTTTTGGGAGATATTTCCTGCACTTTTGATAATAATATCAAGAATTTATTCATTAAATTATAAAAAAGCTCTCCCAATCTTAAAACCTGCAATCATATTCCCGGTTTTAAAGAACAGACAAAGAGAAATAATATTGTTGTTCCTTGTAATTTTCTTAATTTCAGACTAAGCAACATAAACACAATTGTGTGAGTCCTTGTCAGTTGAAGTGAGAATGTTGCAATGTTAACCTGGCAAGTGAAATCTTTAAATAGCCGCTTCTTTTCGGTAGGTGTACAATCCCTTCCACTCATTCGTCGAAGTTCAAGAAGAATCAAATCATCCGTCTCCATGTAATATGACGCAGTATGTTGTTCTCAAGACGAAATTTGATTGGATTACCGCAACAAGTACTTGTTTCAACTATCAACAATCATTTAATAAATCTAATATCAACGACCATTGGAAAGTAGGTACGACATTGTCAACGAACCAATGGACCTAGCTCATGATTTACATTTATATATGGCAACAAGGGGAAACCCATGCTAGATACTCAATTTACAAATATGAGCTCACGGTAATCAGAAAATTGAACAGCAATAAAAGTGAAACTCGCAACATGTTCTCATTAATGTTTAAAATAGTTTAAATTAGTCGGGGAGCTCGGATTCATAGATCATGATACTAATGTGACGTCTATTTATACTTTTATATTATATATCCGATTGATTTATACAAATACAAATACAAATATGTTATTGGCACAAACACAATTACAATAATTGGCAAAGGCCCATATATCAGTACATGATAACAATGAATACAGCATAATGGAATATGTTATAATTAAGAAGCTAAAATCTCATTTCTATATACCATACATTTATGTATATAAGAACTTGTCACTTTCAGGACTTTTAAAGAATTGCTATTAGTGCAACGTTTCATATTTAGCTGATTCTCACTACAACTTTTAGGAAGTATATTTAATATAATACTTTTAAAGTTTATTCTATAGTTAGAAAGTTTTTCATCTTCTACCTCACCCGATTTACATATATTACAAACTCGTTCATTGGTGGGTAAACCTAAATGTCGCCCTTTTTTCTATAGCAAGATTGTGTGCACTCAATCTTATTTTACACAGAAATGACTTTTCTAATTTATTACTTAGAACATCGATCAACATAAAAACTACGCTGATTTGAATTATGAAATTGTTGATAAAATTTTAGTTTGGATGAATTGTGAATATTTGATGATTGATCCTACGTGCACTGATCAATCACTCGTTGTTTAATACCTGGTAGATATTGTTTAATAGAAAAGTTTCCCCCAGCTAGGTTTAAAAATCCTAGATTATTTAAAATAGAATAAAGTTTCTTTGTCCAGGGGTTATTTTTTTCAGGTTCCAAAAAAATTTTGGATACAAGTGTGTCTTCAGACCTTAAAATATGTTCAAAAAATTTAATACAAGAAAATGAGATTTTTGACCACATTTACATAACTCGTAATACTGACGGTGTGACTTGTACATCATACAGATAAATTTTTAAATTATTATGTTGTTGGTACTACAACAAGTTGTAAGAGGTAAACGGACAGTGAGTCACACATTGGATTAGACAAAAAGTTACAAATAATTTCTATAATATGCCGTTTTGTTTTTTCTTTGTTGACTTATTTGTTTGTTTTATACTGATTAAGATTATAACACAATGTTGACTGCTGTAACCCGATATTGACATTTTTACCTAATATGTTTGTTTGTTATGTTCACACATAGTTGTCAATATAATGGAACTTTATGCGACTGTCATACAAGCAAGGAATTGTATATTTAAAAGGAATGGAAACGCGGCTCGATCTCAATCGGGATACCCGCAGAGCGATAGTCCATGTCTGATTCGGTCGGAAGTATGATGAATACTATAAAGAATCATGACGGAGGTCCATTTCCTGTCATATAGATCGGTCATCAAAACTCACTGGGTCATCTTGCTTGAGAAGATATGAAGGAGAGAAAAAATTAAATCAAGTATGAACTACTATTCCATGAAAAATACGGCCTTATGTATCATTTTAATGCCTTTTCGATCATGCGTTTGCAATATTTTATTAAGAAAAGTCTTATTAAAATAGATCTCGGTCTTGAAATTTGCGTGAGTTTTGTCCGGATTACAAAACAAAAAATAAAGTGTTTTGATTATTTTTTAAAAACTCGACAACCGACAAGGCAAAACAAAATAGGTGGTATCATTATGAAGCTGAAACCTTGTTCTAGAACTTTGACTCTTTTTTAAGTTTCTGGTAACATTTCTGAATTTTCTACGATTTTCCACAATTTCAGTTTTGAGTTTCATTATTCTGTCAAAACGTGTCTTTCAATCTGGCAGTGTAATACGATATTTTTTAAATATTGAAAAGCAAAAAGAACAAAGTGACAAAATGAGATATCATTTTAAAGAAGGAATATTTTCCTACAGTTTGGTCTTAATCACGAATGCTAAATGTTATTGGTACATTGTAAATAATTTTATTTCGAAACATGTTGAAAATTTTAAGTAGTGCGTCAAAATATACACCAACACGCTATATTCTGGTAAGGGTTAAATAACTACTTGAAATAGATGTGGCATTGATTGATTGATTGATTGTTGGTTGCTTAACGTCCAGTGGCAAATATTTCATGCATATTCAGGACGAGAACAAGTTCACAATAAATACAATAGGTAGGTTCTGTAATAGATTAAGGGATTAAGGTCGGAGAAATTTAGACTGCCACGGGAAATGAGGGTATATTGGATAGGGACAGAAATTTAGCCTTGCAACAGGTCACCTACGGACCCCTCAAAGAGTTGTTGCAAGGGTTCTTAACGTGCAAAGAGCGTGGCACTCTCTTTACACGAGGCATCGGATTTAACGTCCCCATTCTGACCGGACGTGGCTGCAAATTTGTACATCCCGCACAGCCAAACGGACGCCCCACTTTGACGAGGGTTTTACCGCCGGTCGGAGGAAGACCAATGGTGACCATACTTCTATTCCCCAGTCACCCTTGGGGAGATGTGGCATTGAAATACAATTCAAAAGCTTAATCTTTTTTTCTATACCATGGTGTTGGTTTTATGAAAATGGTGATAAAAACGAAATTGCTATAATTTTTCAAAATCCCATGTTTATAGGTCTCAAAATATTCCTTCAGTGTTAAAAAAATAATATGTGAATGTGTGAAAGTTTTAACTGTTTCTAATTAAAATTTGTATTGCACCACGGCATAATTTAGCATTAATTAACATGTGAGCTCGGCGTGATTCGTTTTTGACATCTTAAATATATACGACACAAATTAGCTTATCAATGATACATGATAGATTATACCTGCAAATTGGAATAACCCATAGCGGTGATTATTATAACACCCGTAATCTAAGTTCTTTTATCTAGATAAAATACTACACCTGTTTACTTTCTTGTTCCTTTATACCCTTAAACTACTTTTCTTCACCAGTCATATTTCAAAATTGAAAAGTCATTTTTTTTTCACTTTTTACATTTCCTTTCTTTTGCATGAAAACTATTTAAAAACTCGTATTATGTCCGATTTCATCTCATTGTTGCACACCTTCCTGAACTATCAAGACAAAGAACAAAATAAAAACGTTTTCCATAAGTAACTTTGCATGTAGTTGTATTGTATTTTTTTTTTTTTTTTTTGGTATTTCATTATTATATCACCTTAAATTGCGCTTTGAGAAACTAAAATCGAAGTTGAGAACTGAAATAAATATTGTTAGCGAGGAACTTCAAGAAAAGGACAATTCAGATTTGGTCAATCTGATTGATGAATGTGACAATGAAATCAGAAAAGCATATCCAGACGATAATGGCTTCCAACGATTGTTTTGGGAAGAACAGAGAAAATACAACAAACTCTGTGACAAACGGCAGATGAAATGGCACCCAATGATTATCAAGTGGTGCTTGTTCCTACGACACAAGTCAGCAACAACTTATACAGGTATCATGAATTTAATTTTATAGTCACTATTCGTAATTGGTTTTGAAATTTAATTTACAATATGCACATATAGTTAATACATTTTATGGTTTACTTATAAAGCACTTTAGATTTCGATCTATTAATCAATGTTGAAATCAGCTAAACTCGTCATATTAAGGAATTGTATATTGAAATATACCTAATAAATTTACACCAAGCAAACTAGGCTTCATAAATGATAAATGCATAGACTTTTTACAAGTATCACTCCAAACATTTGTTTGTCAGTCCCCCCCCCCCCCCTTTTTTTTTTCAAAATCCTGGATCCGCACTTGTTATTGAATATAATTTTTAACTGATTTCGTCTGATTTCTATATAATCATATTTTTATTGTATTTCTTATTTTCACAGCTCTGAAAGACCTGGGATTTATCAATCTTCCCAGCACAAGAACACTGTACGACTTTTCTCACTACGTTATTGGTGGATGGGGATTTTTACTTGATGTTACAAAACAGCTGATGAAAGAGGTTCAGGACTAAAAACTAAATGAAAACTGGCAGACCTTTGTTGGTAAGCAAAACATATATTTTGATTGCCTCTATGCAGGGGAGTGACCTAATAATTGTTTGTTTCGTAAGTATGTACAGGGGCGGATCCAGCCATTTTTTAAAAGGGGGGTCCCAACCAAGGATAAAGGGGGATTCCAATCATATGTCCCCATTCACATGCATTGATCGTCAAAAAAGGACGTTTTTTTTGTAAGATCAATAATTACTTGAAATAAGGTACATCATTGTCCTTGTCCAAAGTCATTGTATGCACATATCATTGTCTTTGTCCAAAGATATTGTATGCACATAGGTTTCATTTCTTTGATCAATTTTGTGGTATCAGTAAAATGTTATACCAACCATTCAAGTTCTTATATGGCCATTACAGTTTCTTACTCCTATGCATAATTTATATTTAAGTTTATATGAAGTAAATGCATAATGGCACACAATTCGGATTATTCCTCACAGTTCATGTGTACTTTTATGAGAAACATCATTATAGGACACAATTGTTTACTATACACGCCACTCAGACACTCTTTTTTTAATATACATATAGGATAAATGAGACCGTAATCCAACAACACCAGCCCAAAAATAATAACCTTACAAGAACATAAACAAATATAATTTTTCACTTTCTATAGGACTTTTGTTTGATGAGATCAGAATAAAGTCAGACCTGGTGTACAACAAACATACAGGAGAACTTATCGGATTTATGAATCTGGATGAAGTTGGAAATGCTATTCTTGACTTAGAAAGACAGATGCAAAATGTAAACCGACACACACTAGCAAGATATGTATTGGTCATATATGAGCTACAAATCTGAAGTTCCCTCTTGCCCATTTTGCCACAGGGGGTATAACAGCAGACATCTTATATCCACTTATATGGGAGGCACTTGAAATATTGGAGGTAACTGTTGGCTTAAAAGTGTTGTTTATTACATGTGATGGAGCCTCGCCAAATAGGAAGTTTTTTAAACAACATCACCCGCGAGTTAATGTAAATGATGCAACTGTTTATTGCACTGAAAATCCTTATGCTTTTGATGAAAACAGATACTTGCATTTTATATCAGATGTGCCACATTTGCTTAAAACTACAAGAAATTGTTTTGCAAACTCAAATTCCCACAGGAAAACAAGAAAGCTATGGTTCAACACAGACATAAGCTGAATGCATATTGATCTTTATGAAGAGTGTATGCAAGGAATGTACAACTTCTGTCCCAAACTGACACGTGCACATATAGACCTGACTCCCTTCGGCTATATGAAAGTTGAATTAGCAGCTCAAGTTTTGAGTGATACAGTTGCTCTTGCCTTGTGCGATACACGGGGAGATAGAGTTGGTGGAACTGTACTGTTCATACACAATATGAACAAAGTTTTTGACTGTTTGAACTCCCGACATCTTTATGAAGGCCAAAATAAAAGAAATTCAAATCTCAAACCATATACATGTCTCAATGACGAACGATTGAGGTGGCTATCTGAAGACTTTATAACATACTTTGATCAAAGGAGATTTGCAGTAGAAACCCGACAAGGTAATTTTACTAAACAACAGAGATCTGCAATGATGATATCGTATTAGACTTTAAGGCATCAAGATTAGTGTGAAATCTATTGTTTCTTGCATCAAGTACATGTTAAGTTTGGGTACACCTTTCATCTTAACAGAAGTTTTTAATCAGGATATTCTTGAACAACATTTTGGACACCATTGTGGGCGCTAGCCCCCAAGGGTGACTGAGGAATAGAAGTATGGTCACCATTGGTCTTCCTCCGACCGGCAGTAAAACCCGTGCTAAAGTGGGGCGTCCGTTTGGCTGTGCGGGATGTACAAATTTGCAGCCACGTCCGGTCAGAATGGGGACGTTAAATCCGATGCCTCGTGTGAAGAGAGTGCCACGCTCTTTGCACGTTAAGAACCCTTGCAACAACTCTTAGAGGGGTCCGTAGGTGACCTGGTGTAAGGCTAAATCTTTGTCCCTATCCAATATACCCTCATTTCCCGTGGCAGTCTAAATTTCTCCGACCATAATTCCTTAATCTATTACAGAACCTACCTATTGTATTTATTGTGAACTTGTTCTCGTCCTGAATATGCATGAAATAATTGCCACTGGACGTTAAGCAACCAACAATCAATCAATCAATCGTGGGCGCTGTGGGTCAAACACAAATCCAACCCCTTGCAGAATTGGATAATAACATGATTCATCTACGAGTCATAGGTTCACAGGCCATTTCGTCAGTATCAGGCAATACAGTAAAAAGACAAAATGACAGATCTGTTGATGATAAACCATTGCCAAAGCGTAAGCTTCCAAGAATTTGAAATAGTTATAAACTATATTTGCATTGTACAATATGTTAAGAATGTTTACAGTCTGCAGGGTAATTATTAAATATGTTAATGAATTACCTACATGTACAAATGTACCTTTATTTAAAATTTAAAATCACTCAAATGTTTTAATTGAGTATCATTGAGTTACTGAAATAATTGATTTTATAATTGTTACGCTTTTTCTACTGTGTTCTACATGTATGTGGTTTTTTACGTATTTTCATAAAGAATATATATATTTGGTTCAGTATAAAATAAGTTAATAAACTTTAATATTTTTGAACTGGGGAAGATTTGTTTCATTTGATCTTGACATTAAAACACCTAAGTTCCACAATGTCTACCCTGTAGACTCAAGGTTGAAAAATCTGTAACTTCTGACCACTTGATGTTTCATCCTGTGTCAGTTATTATATGTACCAAAAAAAGAGGCCTAGCCAATGAGACAACTATTCACCAAAGGACCAAGATACAATAATACATGTCAAACTTGTTGTTTTTTATAACATACTTTATATCCCCTTCATAGAGAAATATTTAGGCATATCATTACATTTTTTGTACTTTAGCTTCTGATACATGTATGCCTGTTGTCTTTTGAAGGGTCCATTTGCTTATTTGTTGTAATGTTTCAATAAAAATAAGATGTGGTACGATTGTCAATGAAACAATTAAACACCAGAGCTCAAACAATGAATATAATTATTATCAATTATACAGGTTTACTACGTCTGTCCGTCAAAGGCAAAAAAAGGTCCGAAAACCCCTAGTGCAATCCTCTTCAGAACAATATTAAACATCTTCAGTACCGATTACATTCAGACTTTCTATTGCTGTGCTAGGCTCTAGTTCTTCTTGGTGTTCTGATGCGTTTATAGTTTTCTGCTTTACCTTTCCTTCTACTATATTATGTTTTTGAAAACCTCTACTACAAGTACCCCTGAGTCTCTTTGTGTTATTGGAGACATCTTAAAAACTTCATCCTTTGACATGACAGTGCCGTCGCATGTACCAAAAGCCTTCCAAGTAGTAATTGACAAATCCTTATTAAAGCAAATGTTGTTTATTTTTTGTGATGCCTTTCCAACAATGGTTTAAGGAATGAAAACTGGATTCGAATGTGAAGAAATCAATACATACTAGAACAGGTTGAAATACTTTTATTTCCTGTCGTGACGCACTAAACTTTCTCGCACACATTCCTTTCTTGCTCCCTCCTTTATCATACATACCTACACACGTCTCATGTACCCAATATATATTTAATTTTACCCCATGCAGAATTGACCTGCTTCCTCACCAGCTTTTAGAGATCTTTTCTAAACAAATCTAAGTTGCCGACTTGTGTTGTTTTTTTCTCTGTTAAAAAACCTCTTGGTTACCAATAATTTGATGTGGATGATGATGAATAGTAGCAGGTCAGATGCATATTCAGGACGAGAGCATGATATTTAGAAATGAATAATAACCCTGCTTTGTGCAAGACACAGCACATGATATATAAGGCATGAAGATGGAATATGTATATACTGTGTGTATGTAATATGTTGTTATAAAAAGTCTTCTATGTTCCTTTGTATTTTGGTGATTATAATAAAGATATATATGTAATAATTTTGAGTTATTCCATAGTTTTAGAAGGTAACATTTCAATCTGATTATGATGAACAAGATAATTCAATTTGATCCGTTAGTTTTGATAGATGCTCGTGACAAGAAAAAGGAACAATGTTAAAGATCTGATTTTAATTGTATTGTTAAAATTACTGCCTCTATTATTACAATAAGTTCATGTATTAATAAGCATAACAAGTATTTTTATAGAAAATATTTTGAATTCTGTTATCATTTCAATTCACCGAATGTAAGAAATCGCTACATGTATCACTTCAAATTAAAAGCAATGGCACTGTGTCTGTCCTATCCCTTGAATGGATCTGCTCTTATTTCCTCTGCATGCTTCGAATATGCTGTCGAATATGTGCCTAAAGGGAAGAAAATCCTTGTGTATTTCGAATAATTCATAGTGTTTAGAACACTAAATTAAAAAAAAAATCTTTTAATGTTTGTAAATTTTCAACATCAATGATATTCATGTCATCACAGAAGTGTTGACTACTGGGCTGGTGATACCCTCACGGACGAAACATCCACCAGCAGTGGCATCGACCCTGTGGTTGTAAATAAATCAGAATTAAAAGATACAATATATATTTGAACAAAGATTCATAATAAGTCCTACCTCTTATCTAGCACCCATATGTTGTTAGATTGTGAACTTCTACACATATAACCCCTTTTACACATCTAAGCATTTGTGAGACAACCTCACACAACCCTTAAATCCCCTGGGACAGCCTGCATCCACTGACACTAATTCATACAATGCTTTTTCAAGTAGATGGCGCTACAAAATCTAATAAAAAGCTACGCTGTGAGCGCATGATACGCCCATCCCCTTTTAGCTCGTCATAGTGCTTGAAATGAATTTATATGATCAACTAAATTTGCTCAAATAGACCCCCCCTCCCCAAAAGAAAAGACATTCACACACAGTAGTACCCAGATTTTCAACGATTTTTCATCAAATAAAGTTCTATAACTCTGCAATGTCATATGAGATTTAAAAAGAAAAAAAGAATGGGAGCTTAATTCAATAGATATAAACAAGTCATTAAAGTTCCAAGAAAACTGCTCAAAGCGTTTTAGAGTAATTGTCTGAAAACCGGAAAATCGCCCCTTTTATGAATAGAGTCCCAATACTCCAAAACATAAAATCAGAAGTTTGTAAAAATCGAAAGGGAACGTATGTCAATATATATAAACAATTCACCAAAGTGTCATGAACATTTCTCAAATATATATTTCTTATAGTCTGAAAACTGGAAAATCACCTATTTTTTTTATGACTAAAATCCCATTTATACAACTCGGAAACGTAAAATCTGAAATTTATAAAAATCAAAAGGGAGCTTACGGCAAGTTAGCTCTCTATTTGTCATATCACATATAATATGTGTCTTCCGCTATTCTTGGTTGTCTTTTTCCTTTATTTCAATTCTTCATCTTTTTTTAAAAATTGTCGGAGTTATATTATTAGAGAAGTAATTATGGTCAAGCCCAGTACATGGCTAAGGACAGAGAGAAGTTGAGGCAGTTTGTTGTGGCCTTATGTCCCACTGGGGATGAAGAGGATAAGTAAAGTAAGTAATTATTGTACCGATTAATTGGTTGAGTAAATCCCATTCCTCTGAACTGAGTTTGGTCTTCAGTTGACCTTCATGATCACGGATAGCTTGCAGAAAACCCCTTTTGAACTCTCGGTCTATGAAGTGTTCAATAGCCATAGGTACAGTATATACGACAATTTAGGCTGCTGGTAATAAATTATCTTCTACTGTTGGTTTTCTGTTAAAAAAATAATATTTACAGTAATATTGAATGTAAAGGAGGAGGTGGGCAGAGAAACTTGTTGAAGTGTAATATTATAATTCTAAGAAAATCCCAAATATTAATGATATAAATTTAGACTGTGGATTTATTTGTTTTTGATTGTTTTTTATGGTATGAAAAATAAACTGTTGACACAGAGATGAGTCTCACGTGTATGTAATTTTGAAAGAATATTAAAATTAAAGTCGCAATACTATATGTAAAGTAGGAGACAGCAACCCACGTATTTTTACAGCAACACCAGAAAAATGGTTTTCTATGTTTAATTGTAAATAAATGCTAAAATTGGGAATTTCTATACAGAATTGAATCAAATACATAAAACTATGTGAATATTTGTTCCGCTCAAAAAGAATTTTACCAATCAAAAAAAGAACACCCTGAAATATATCTCCAATGCTGAAGTGATGGACAATAATATGTTGAAGATTGTGACACTGCATGGTAAAATAGTCTTACCACTATTTAACTGTGCAATATAATAGTCTCAAGACACCATGGAATAATGGCTACATATATGACATTTTCATTTCAATTAAGATATTAACTAAGTAAGACCCCAAAAAAATATATATGTCCTTTTTTGTCTTCTGAAACTCTTACTGTACTACAAGTCCATTTAAATTATGTGAATTTTTAGGTTTGTTAACCTAAACGTTTTTTAGGACTCAAGTTAATACTATTTGAATTGCTAAATTTTGAAATTTCCATCTTAATGAGAACTTAGAAATTTTTAGCATTATACAAAAATGTGTACCTCACTTCTTCATGTTCTTCTATTCAATACAAAAAATATTTAGTATCATATATTCATATATTCTATGGTACTTTGAGTGATGTACAAAACAAATTGTTTTGATGTCACAACAGAAGGTTTTGTCTACATTGATCGATAAGTTTTTAACCAATGTATTAAATCACTTGTACAGTAAATCAACTTACAGTTGTGCTTCAATAGACGGAATATGTGTTCTTCTCCCTTGAAATTCTGCAATTAGAAAATGATATATCATACTTGTTATTTAGTTCTACAAAGTTACTCATTACTTTTGCGACAAATCAAGAGGCAAACAAATATATATTGAAATTCCTTTCATATCAATCAATCATTTTTACCATCACTTGCATGTAACTGGTGGTGTTATCCCTATAAAAATATTAATGATAAATGATCTGCATGCATTGGCTTTTAAAGTAGAGACTGAGAAATGCAGATAACATGAAGAATAATTATGGTACATAATTTGTTTTCCTTAATGTTTTTTTTTATGTTTTTGTTTTTGTAGTAGTGAAGTACAAAATAGGTGATCAATGGCGCCTGTTCTGCAATGTGATATTTGGATAATTTAAATCAAATGCTTACTTTGGTTAAATGATATATTCAATAATAAGTGACTATATGCTGCAATGATTTGGGTACAACTTAAACAAGTTCTTTAAGGTTCATAGGAAAATTGTTAATTGTAACAGAATTTGACACAAACTCTTTAAAACATCTTGCATAAGAAATTTTAAAAGCAAAATGCACAAGTGATAATGCCTTTATTCTTGATTTATTTCCACAATTTGAATCATGATTTTTTTTATGGAAAACCAAGAATTCCATGGACAAACTGGAAACATCATTTATTTAGTAGTTGTAACTGGGTTTGATCTAGCTTTAAGTAAGGTGAGTACTTTCAGATTGACAAATCCTATCCATTGTCTTTTTGTTAGAGTTGTCTTTTTGTGAGTTGTCTTGTAGTTTATATCCATGTATGCCTGAAAAAGCTGGGAGTGCAACTGTTGAATGTTGTTCTGTTCGAGTATCTGCTTTTGAAGATTCTCAACAGTTACAGTCAAATGTTGCGATGATAGAATTGTATCCACATCCACTGACACATCCTCGCCAATAAGACTCATAATTTCGGTCTCTTAATAAAAGTTCATCAAACATAGATATGGCACAAAATGTGCACCTGAATATAGGTATCTTGTTTTGTTACCCCCATTGAAGCAATGCTTAGATTGGTTACATTGGTTACACACATGGACCTTTACTAAATGATATGCAATACCGGCTTTATCTGTTGCAAACTGTACAGGTATGGGTGTGCATGGGGAATCAGGTAAAAATGGTTACATGCATGGGAAAGTCGGGTTACAATGGTTACATACATAAAGAATCAGGTTACAATGTTTACATGCATGGGAAGACAGGTTTCAATGGTTACATGCAAAGGGAAGTCGGGTTACAATGGTTACATGCATGGGGAAGTCGGGTTACAATGGTTACATGCATGGCGAACTCGGGTTACAATGGAAAAATACATGGGGAACTCGGGTTACAATGGTTACATGCATGGAGAATCAGGTTACAATGGTTACATACATTTGAAATCAGGTTACAATGGTTACATGCATGGGAAAGTCAGGTTACAATGGTTACATACATGGAGAATGAGGGTTACAATGGTTACATACATGGAGAATCAGGGTTGGAAATAAGGGGTTGCCATGGTAACAGTGATGGAACAAAGTAGTCTTGCATGTGTGTAACCAGTGTAACCATTAGGTCAATGGAGATTACAAATGTACTAGCGAATTTCTGAATGATTTATGATAGTTTATATGTGTGTAACTAATGTAACCAATGTAACTATTATGTCAATGAGGGATACAAAACAAGGTAACTTAATTATGGTGCACATTTTGTGCCTTATATGGCACATTGAAGCCATGAATACATTTATGGCTTCGGAAAATGCCTGTACCAAGTTAGGAATATGACAGTTGTTATCCATTCGTTCGATGTGTTTGAACTTTTGATGGTGCCATTTGATTGGGGACTTTCCTTTTTGAATTATCCTCGGAGTTCAGTATTTTTGTGATTTTACTTTTATACTTATCTGGAATTCATCTGGAATTCATTATCTGATATATTTATCAACCCCTCTGAATCACTCCTTTTCGCTTAGTATTATAGTTAAAGATACTATGTTGTCACACCACTTTGTAATTACTTTCTTAATTTTTAAGATTTATTTATATAATTTTATTAATTGTCATTAAACATTTAAAATGTTTGTGGCAATACAAGTTTAAACATACAATAAACAACAAAATAACAACAAAATAATATACGAAAGTTAATTAAATGTATACACAAAAACATAAGTGATAAATTTATAATATTGCAATATTCAATATCCATGTTACAATAACACCTCTGTCCTTAGTTCTAATGACCTTTAAATAAAGAAGCCAATAATTCTACGTTCAAATAAACCGGGATATAAAACAAATACTTTTGTTCACACGATTGATATCATGAAATTTCGTATGAAAAGTTATTTCTTTCGCTTTTGTTGTTTAACTGACTGTTCCATAGTAAGTAATGGGACCAAACCGTGTTGTGACGAGAGAGTAGAAGACAATGGGTTACGACCTCGATTCTGATCTATCCCCGTTAAATCTCTACGATTAGACATTTGTTACATAGGGAAACGACATTTTCCTTTTGAAACAACTGTGACGGGATTGCTTCCTTTCATTAGTAGATACTTAGTCAGCCGTAAGCGGTTGAGCTAAGGAAGAACTTCTTGAGCTCAGTCGGTTAACGCGCTGCCTTGTAACACAAAGGTCCCGGGTTCGAGTCCCGGAGGAGAGAAGCGATTTTGTAAAAAGACTCATGCTCTCCGGTTACACAACAAACTCACTTTGACTTCTATTAGCATATTTGAGAGAGATTGTATTAATTGTCAGAGAGATAAGCAGAATTATATCCGTCACGTTATCAAATCTAAATTATCTTCGCAGCAAACGTCACGTGACACATGTTAATGCAAAATAATTTTGTCGTTTGTGCTGCTGAAAGTTAAGTACATGCAAAGCAAGTTCAAATGACAATAGATGGCGAATATCTTGAACATAACATCAATTATACACCAGAATCATCTGTGAAATGAATATATGAAGTTAAAAAATATATTTCAAGATCTTTCTATTATATATTCAAACAATTATCAACATATTCTTGGCGACTTTTTGTCCTTTCAAATTTGTGACTTTCTGTCAATTTACCTTGTACGACAGTCGCATACAATTCAATTGTACTAAACAAACAGATCTATAAGGTAAACACGTTAAAAATTGGGGTACAGCAGTCAACATTGGAACATAATCTTAATTATTTTAAAAACAAAATACCTGTTTCAACCGATAACACAAAATGGCATAAAGTCAAAGTACATTAGCAATAAAACTTAGCATACTACAAACGACAAAATTACTTTACAATTACCTGGCCCGAGAACACAGTTAATTCGTAGTGCATTGCTTTTAGACAATAAATTAAAATTAAAAAAATCGCACCTGCTCTATCTCAAAAAGATTTTTTACAGTGTAGTGTACTACTATTGATACAAATAATATCAAAATTATAGAAACTACTACCAGATTTAACTCAAAATATTGACAATGCTGTGTTAAGGGGGGGGCTAAAATTCAGTTTGACAGCTTCACACATTCTAATTTTTGACCTTTTTTTAACTTGACCAAATCACTACTTAACATGAAGATTCAGTACCCATTTTTTTTTTCATTTTACTCAATATTTCATGCATAAAATATCAAGAAATAAATTGGAAAAGTGTATCAAAAAAAAAAGTTATATACTGTTCACACTAGGGACTATATTTGTATTCGTAGACAACGAAAACCTAAGGACGATAACTGTGTCCTTGGACCACCTGGGTCACCATCTATGTAACTTGCGAATACGGCCGATCGTGCAAGGGCTGTATAGCCAGTCAAGGTCGTTAAAAACTTCCATATATAACTTGCGTAATGCTCTCTCTCAACGGAATATCGGATTCGCACATCAGACATAGCAGGTCATATGAAGATAACATGCTATAACAGCATTATGTGTTTCTAGTGCCGCTCTCGCGACAGGGAAAATATTCGGCCTTACCTTGGAATATTTATAAATACATAAATTTGAAAAAAATTTACCAGACATGCGCCGGAAAGTAAACATCAGTATGTTGATGGTTTTCTGAAACTAAAGAAGAAGAATAGAGTAACCGGTTATTAGGAAAAACTTTCAAAATCGACGAAACAAATATTTATAAGTCATTGCACTTTGATCAGGGTTTCTGGTTTTAATCGAATTCTGATTGTTCAGCATTACTTCAATGTTTGACATGTATTGTATTTCATTGGGGTTGTAGTTTTTATGAACGTCTTAAATTCAGTTTTTTCAGCATACCACACACGAAAATGAATTTTTTCCTTTGTATTACCCAAGATTTGAAACGGTAAATCCGATGATACATTCTCTGCACGTAAAGAGCCTTTGACATAACTGTTTGATGAGTTCGTAGGTGGCCTGTTGCAAGGCTAAATTTATGTTTCTATCCAATTTATCCTCATTTTCCAGTGGTTATTACATGTTCCTATTGTATTTGTTCTGATTATTAATTTTTTGCCTCTTCCACCTAACCCAAAATAACTGTTTTACGAGGCAGAAACCCAGAGAGCACAATTTTCCTCTTTCCTCTTTGGGAAGCCCGTATAATATGGCTTCACTGAACTGAGCTCTCAGTGATGCTGCGGAACTGTGACTGTCCAAGGTGAACATAATTAGCTAGCCGTTCCACTTTCCTCATGGGATATAGGCCTCTAGTTGCATCATATATTACTGTCGCTGCCCGGCCGTCTCCATAAGTTGTGGCGTTCTTCACTAGGATGTTTTGAAGTGCTAGCTGAGTACCAATTTCTTTTCCCACCTCTTATTCTGACAATGAGCTGCTCTGTGTAGGTTTGCAGTGCAGTATTCATGACCATTGGAGATTCCACTTTAAAATCTTTTCCAGCACATCTGATTCTGGCCAAATGATGCAACAATTTATTTCTTTTCGGTCGTGGCCAGTGCAAAACCTTGGGTGGCATTTACTCCTGGTTTCATTCGACTGGTTTTTGTCGGATTGTTGTACCTTCCATCGACTGTGACATTGATTTCATTATCTGGTAGTCCCCTCTCTTGATTTGTTGCCTTTTCAATCTCCAGTTTTTCTGCCATATTTCTACTATTCGGTTGTACCAGTTCCCTTTCAACATTTTAGGTCATTCTTGCATGCTTGTTCTGGATGGAGGAGGACAATTCATTCTGACAAGTAGCTCCTGACTGGACTTTAAAAGTACAAACATTAGTGAACTAAGAGTACTTTAGTTTGATTAAAATACAAGGAAAGTCTTTCTTCAGTGCTGTCAAAGGGAAGTCACAATATTGGATTAACAAGGGGAACCAACACAAGTTTCTCTTCGAAAAGTTCGTCCTTCATGTTTTCTGCGAGGGCCCTCATTTTGTGAATAAAGTTATACAGGTGTTGAATAACATCTTCTTTAACAGAAGATGCCACAACACCACCACTTCCTTGTGCAGCTAACTGTGACATGTAAGGTTTGTTATCTTTTACTCCATCCTCTAAGGTTTTTAGTTTTGGACTATAACAGTTTGAGTCTACTGAATAAATTGTTGAAAATGTACCACCTTGTACATTCACAAATCTATTTTGTATCAAGCTTTGAGACTGATATTCAGGAAGAACACTGGATATTTAACTGGTCAAGTGTATTTAACCAATAACGTATATATCTTTTTGTTAGTTTTGTTATAAATGGGTAATTCATACTTGGTTGACCTAACACATCTATACAAGTAGTTTATGCCGGCAGATTTTAATCCCTTTTCTCGCAGGTGACTGACCAAAACACCACCATTAGGGATTATTTACTGAACCACTTTGATTGTATTAGAATTCCAAACACCTTCTTACCTTCTGCTCACTAACAATATTTTGCAAAAGTTGTCTTTAACTATCTTATGTCCATCAAATTTATTTTCATTCTCTGCAAATTGAACATGTAGTTTTATGTATACATATGAGAACAAGAACGTATACATTGATTAGGTTAATACAATTGTTCTAAGATCACTTTCATACAGCCATTGGCGAACTACACGTCATAAGCATGTAACTGTTTAAACAGAAAGTATAACTCTTCAAACTGATTTTAAACACCACCACATTTGTGTCTGTACCAAGTAATGCTATCAGGACCACGTGTTGCCAGTTCAAATGTGTCTAATTTTTTAGAAGGGTCTAGTGTTTTGGTAGGAGTGGTCTTTTGTACTGTCTAATATTTTTCCTTTTATCCTTTAAATGTTTCTGCATAACTTTATTTATCTTTTATTTTCAGCTGTAGATTGATTGTAGAGTTGTTGGAGTGCATAACTACTGAGTAATTGTTTTCTGTTTCAGTATGTACAATTCACGTCATGAATATGAAGACGATTGTAAATGTTTAGCATATGCTTACTTTCATAAGAACTCAGCTTCTATCGTTTTGATTTTAAAAGGAACTTTGCTTTGGTCAAACTTGTTATTTTTAAGTATGGGAATTTATATTACCAATTTCTTCACAAGCCACATCGTAACATCTCTCAATGTTGTCACTTCTTACTCTAGTTAGTTGGAGTGCTTCGCTCAAACTCTGATTATCCTTTGATAAAAATTCAACCCGAAAAATCAATAATAAGGGGAAATATTGCTTTATTGAAGTGACCTGATTTTTATAGTTTGTTGTTATGTTGTGCGGTTACACCACTGTCCCAAGTTAGGAGGAGGGTTGAGCGCTCACAAACATGTTTAACCCTGCCACATTCTTTATGTGCCTGTCCCATGTCAGGAGCCTGTAGTTCAGTGGGTGTCACTGGTTCATGCCTCTCGTATTTGTTTCGTTATATATTAGGCCATTAGTTTTCTCAATTGAATCGAATCATATTTTTAATGTCGGGCCTTTTATAGCCGATTATACGGAATGCTTTTTTTTTCTCATTGTTGAAAGCCGTCCGGTTGCCTATATTTGCTTACATATACTGTATTTGAACTTTGGTAGATAGTTGTCTCATTGACAATTATACATCATCTCCTTATTTTTATAATACATTATTCTTATTTTAGTGTCAACCACTGTTCCCCGTTCTTATGTGCAAGTGACAGCTCTGAATCTACCCGTCTTCCTTCAAAAACTTGAGAATACCAACAATATTCTGCGGGATTTTCTAAGATATGATTCTTTCTGTCTTCATTAAAGAAGTTTTTGTCTTTTTCTTTTGCGAAGATGTATCTTTTGTGTCCCGGCAAACAGCAAGCATTGCCTTATCACCATACAGTGAAACAAACTTTGATAGTCCTTTTCTGACATCTGATAGTGTTCGAATTTATCTGAATGAGAGCAGACCAATCATGACATACCATTATCAAGTTTGGCACATATAGACTGCACTTGGTAAATTCAGCTGTTTCACAAACCACGCCTCTTTTGTGGAGATATATAATATTCATAGATATTTCCCAGATATGATCTCTATGTTTCATCTCGAAGAGACATAACTTGGGAATGTTACCAGTAAATATACACATGCATAGCGGTCAAATTGAAATCTGTGGAAGACCTTAATGCAAGGTAGGGGTAGTACAGAACTTTAGTGTAAGCTTAAACTCCTAGAAGTTCGGGGCATATAAATGTTGAAAATGTGCCGAACAGCCCTATATGTTAACCTTTGAAAAAAATAGTAGTGCATATGAACTTTCCATTCTAGGAAATAATTTGTTTTCAATACATTTAATATTTGTTAACAACATTCAAAAGTCATTTTTTTTCGATTTATGTTTATTCTCATTTATCGATTTCAACATTTAACATTTGTTTCCGACATATAACTTTCGTTTTCATAATGTGACATAATATCGTGATGTTTCTGAATGTAAGTCTCACATTTTTCCATCGTTACAGAATATTTACTTTCGATAACTCCATGGGATGCATGAGTAGTTATTAGTTCCAAAGTATTTTCTGTTATTCTGTTAAGTCCTCAAAATAGTTCACTTATTCTGTCCAGCTCATAGTTTTTTCCTTTGTCGCTTAGTGTTCTTTGTCTCCTTGCGGAATCATCCTCTGCTAAATCCTCTTTAATCGTAGCTTCTGTCTGAGACATAGTTCCGACTTCAGCCATGATACGTCAATAAATGTGATTGATTGATTGAATGGTGTTTACTTTACGCCGCATCAGCGCACAAAGGCTATATCGCGTCGAGAGTTAATTCACATATAATCACAATTTAAAGTATATATTTTTAAAATTAGACAAAAGGTCCTTCGATATACTAAAACTCAAGTCTAAAGCAAAATTGCTGATTTACAAAAAAAAAAAAAAAAAAACACTAAGATAACGTTTTTATATCTTATAATGTATTCCAACTTCTTTTAAACCCCCAAGGGTGACTGGGGAATAGAAGTATGGTCACCATTGGTCTTCCTCCGACCGGCAGTAAAACCCGTGCTAAAGTGGGGCGTCCGTTTGGCTGTGCGGGATGTACAAATTTGCAGCCACGTCCGGTCAGAATGGGGACGTTAAATCCGATGCCTCGTGTAAAGAGAGTGCCACGCTCTTTGCACGTTAAGAACCCTTGCAACAACTCATTGAGGGGTCCGTAGGTGACCTGTTGCAAGGCTAAATTTCTGTCCCTATCCAATATACCCTCATTTCCCGTGGCAGTCTAAATTTCTCCGACCTTAATCCCTTAATCTATTACAGAACCTACCTATTGTATTTATTGTGAACTTGTTCTCGTCCTGAATATGCATGAAATATTTGCCACTGGACGTTAAGCAACCAACAATCAATCAAACTTCTTTTAAGAATGATACTATATGTGTAATTGGAGCACTATCAAATTGAAATGCTTCCTACGAATATCAGCAAAGTCAATACAATTAATTAAAGCATGTTTAATAGTATACTTGTAGTTTCAAGGTAAACATTGTGGTTCTTCTTCATTTTTCAGAAGATACTCATGTGTCATTCTAATATGACCAATACGGCATCTAGAAATAACACACTGGTCTTCTCTGCACATAAAAGTATTGAAAGGTTTACCTAATTTAGGTTTAATTTCATGTAATTCATTGTCATCTTTTTTACTCCATTTATTTTCCAATATATTAAAAAATAATCTGATATTAGGTCAAAAATCGGTATATGGTATGTCACATTTAGATAAAGGATCATCTAGGGCATTTGTTGCTTCCTAGTTTGAGTTCGCAAGCTAGTAATAATAGTATACTGCTGCTGATTGATATACGCCTATATGAATGTGAATCATCTAAAGGCTTTCCCTGCTTTTGTAAACACTGAAGTTATACTACCACTGTTAAAAATTTCTGGAATACAGCCATTAGAATGATATATCATATATAAGTTACCCTCGCTAACTTTTACAATGGTTTCGTGGTGTAATTTTTTTGGAGTTCTAGGTCCCAGTTACAATTTTATTGCCACTCTATGTCGTTCTTAAAAATTCCCAATAAGTTTCAAATCTCGATCTTCCATGTCAACATCACTCAAACTATTATCTTCTTCACAAAATACACACGCCTACATCGCCAAAATTTAAATTTCCTCCTTAACATTTTCTCTCAAACAAAAAATGCAGAACAAAAAATGAAGCTTTCAACACAACGAATTAAAAATAGTAAAAATTCAATAAAATGCATGTATTGATAACATAAGACTAAGAATAAATGACAAACAAATAAAAAAATGTTAAAATGATTAAGCTGCACCTGGTGTTTCGGATATTATTTAAGTCATTTTTGACCATGGCCGTAAATCCTCATCAGGTACCCTAGCCTTGTATAATTATAATTACTATGTATTTACAATTTGAGTAGTTCTTGTTGTGGTAACATATCAAATGTAGTAGGTTTTTTTAGGGCACGACACCTGGTGAATCTGCAATATCATTATTATTTTTGTGTCCTTTCTTATCTAATTACTTTTTAATTGTTAACTGATTATAATTGTGCCGAGGTCAAGTACTCCTTCACGTTCTTATGTTTACGATAAGCAATCATAGGTGGTCTGGGAAATAAATCCTGAGCAATAATATTTCAATCATCTGCCAATGTTTTCTCATTTGTCTTCCCAATTGTTTAAAAGATTGTATTAAATTTAGTTGCTTGAACTAGTGGTGGACAGTTTTGTTTATTTCTTGTTTTATAACATAATGTATTCTGTCTGTTTTTTCTCAGTGCTTTATCTATCAATGGATTAATTTCATTTTCCAAGTATCCTCTTAGTGTAAGTTTTTTTTTTGAATAGTGCTATCTGTGTGTCGATGTCATCTCTGTTACAACACGATCTAATGAACTTTGTAATTTCACCAATTATAAATCCTTTGAATACAGATGCTGGGTGAGCAGACGATTTCTCTAAGTATTGGTAATTATCTGTAGGTTTGCGATATAATTTGACATCTAATATCTGTTCTTTTTCAAATCGGGTTCCTTAAAATATTGTTACATCCAAAAATTGTATTTCATTATTAGAGATTTCATGTGTAAATTTTAGTAGTGGGTGAATACTATTTGCAATTTGGTAAAATTCCTTAAGAGATTTTTTGTTCGCTTCCTTTAAATAATAAGAATCCGTCATCTCTGTAGACAGAAAGAAGAGAAATGTCAGACGAGTATGGAAACCGTTTCAATATTTCAGAAACGATTTCGTATATTCTTATATCTGTTAAACTACGCGACATTGGGGATCCATTGGAACCCCAATTTTCTGTTTGAAAATTTGCCCGTTGAATTCAAATTCATTATTTGCAAGGGCAATTTTAAGTAATTCCAGTATAGCCTTTTTGGGTGGCACTGGGATGTCAAATTTACACTGCATTATTAGTGGCCATGCTCTGTCGATTGCATTAACAATTTCAGTATGATGTAGATTGATGTACATACTTGAAATGTCAAATGAGCTCATTAATATGTCCGCAGGTCCTCTTATTTTTTCCAATTTGTTTATGAAGGAAGTTGTATCTTGTATGTATGTCAAAAATTTATTGACAACTGGTTTAATAAAATAATCCATATATTGTGCAATTTTTTCCAATGGGCTATTACATACGGATACGATAGGTCTTCCTGGGACGTTTACATTCTGTAAATGATTGATATCAATTTTAATCTTTTCTCTATCCAATTGATTAATTCTAGAAAGTATAGTCTCCCTTATCTATTGCCCTGGTCATTTTTTAGAAACTTAAATGTAACTTCATCAATATAAAATTCATTGTATAGACGATGAATAATAGTATTGATACTTTCTAGTATTTCCGTTGTATGAGATTCGTTAATTCTTTCATAGTGTACATTGTCATTTAATTGGTCTTTTGCCATTTTTATATATGGCTCTTTATCAAGAACAACTGTTGATAATGATACGATCATTTGAACGTAGTGATTGTAATGCTTTTCTTTCATTTTTAGGCAGGTTGTCCTTAAATGATTTAATTTGAATTTTTCCCAATTCAATTCTTGTTGAAAATAAGTAATTTTCAATTGCATTATTAGCCCAGTTTGGCTTATAACCACTTTTGGAAAGAAATGGATGACGATTGTATTGGTGAGACCCATCATCAAAATGATATTTGCATCTCATTTTACGGGCTAGTTTATTAAAGTCATTTATGAGAGTTTTCTTAGCGTTTCGTAGATTCGGACTTGGAATGAATTTAAGTCCTTTTGCTTCAACTAGAATTTCAGCATTACAAAACTTTTCTTTTGTGAATATATCAACATATGTTGCAGCTCTCTGTACTTTTTCCCTGTGTTTATATTGTCGTCTCTTATGTTGTCGGTTTATATTGTATATTTTTCTCTTTTCTTTAGTAACAGTAATATTACATGTGAATATAAATATATCAGCTCTTATAGAATCTCACATCTGCGTACTAATTGGTAGGTAATAACAAATTGTCCGAGACGGACATAATCTAAAACTTTATAGTCTTTATCGAAATAGAATAGAATTTAATACTAGTATTATTACCTGTTGAGTTAAAATAATTACGAATTCCAGATATTTTATCACTAGCTGTGTCCATAAATTAATCCAGATTATAGGCGAAAAGTTAATATATTGCTATCATAAATATTATTTAGAATTTATGTCATAATGTTCCATGAATTTTAAATTTGAGCACTGAGTGAGCAGGTGAGTTCCTGTTACGTAAGTGTAATTATATGCAGTGTAGTGTTAATATTCGAAGTGGCGTCTTCCTCTGAACGATGATCTGTTGTTCCTATTGTCTCTTATACTGTCTTTTAACTCATCCATTTCCCTTCTGAGTTTTGAAAGTTCTGTTTCTTCTTCCCTCTGCGATTTCCTTTTTATCTGATCCATTTCATTTTTTAACTTTTGTACATCTCCTCTCTCGTTTTTGATTTCCTCTCTACTAAATGGTTTTATAGCTACCTTTCTATATTCTTCTGCCCATTTTTCTTTGACTTCCTGCACTTGATTATTCAGTTTCGTAATATTTTTCCCGGTTTTGATTTTTGTACAGGCTTCCCTACATATTTGCTCGCTGTTAGTTTCCCTTTTTTATGAATGCTCCGTGGCGGCTTGTATCATAGCTTCCCGGAAACTTGTTCTAAGGTTTTTATTAAAGTCCTGAAGTTTGCCTCGAAAGAATAGTTCAGTGTCACTAGATCCTAGTTGTGGATTAAATGATGCCTTTTTGTATCCTGGCATAGTTTGGCAATTCATCTTCTTTGAAACGTCTAATGTCCCTTGTCAAGGTGGCGGTTTTGTGTCTCCTTGATAGCATTTCGTTAATTTTTCTAACACATTTATTTATTTCTTGACTGTCATTGTCGTTCTCAAATTCTTCATCAAGATTCCCAAGATTGAAGTTAATTGGTATTATCTGGGGTAGAGTTATTCTTTGTCCCGATGGTATCTCGTCATTCATGTTCCATAATTCCAGGTCGGACTCTGTGTTTGACATGTTGTTCTGGTTAGTAGGTTTTTTCTTTAGAGTCAGTATGCTTCTATCCATGTGAATTCGGTAGAGTATTCTGTCAAATACAGTCACTGTCTAAGCGTATTTGTATTGCATCAAGGGTTTCCGCTGCATTGTTTTAGCACAAAAGACATTTCTAAATGATTTCACAGATTCCCACTAATGTTGTACCCATCAATAAATCTACATTTGATACGTTTTTGCGGTAGGCATACAGAACTTTGCAAGTGTGTTTTTATGGCTCAAATTATATATTGCTTTTTAAAGTAGAATTATTTTAACTTCAATTTTCATCTGTAATGTAGTATTTAGGATATTTTTCAATTCATATCACATCCAATTGTTCAATAATGCTGATTATAACATCGAGGCAATACGGTGATTGCACAACGTATGAAGCAGAGACTTCGAACATACATTTTATAAATAGCCGTCTCCATTACCAATCCCAGCAAAACATACTTACATCTTTGTCAATTGGTGAATTATATATCGTGTTCTTATATATAATTTCTGTACAGACTTTTCTAAAGTTATGCTGCGTATACTATACATTTATATTGTGGTTATTTCTATCGTAACCTGATTTGATCTTTTTTATGTAAAATAATTACTGTTAGAAAGGTGCGTGTGTGTGAGAAGATTATCTGGTTTTACTCATTTGCATATAGGCGATGATTTGTCATCTGTAATGATGTGTGGTAATCAAGTAGAAGTCTTCGATTTCCAATGATTTAAAAATGATTAAGCTGCACCTGGTTTTTCGGAAAACTGGAAAATCACCATTTTTTTGTGAATGAACTCCCATTTATTTAAGTCGGAAACGTAAAATCTGAAATTTAAAAAAATCAAAACAGAGCTTACGGCAAACAGTGTTAGCTCTCTATTTGTCATTTAAAAAACAAACAACAAACAAACAAACAAATATTTTATTTGCCAATCACGGCGCCCAAAATGAGCAGAATAATTAAAATATAATTTCAAACATAATATTGATTGATTGATTGTTGGTTGCTTAACGTCCAGTGGCAAATACTTCATGCATATTCAGGACGAGAACAAGTTCACAATAAATACAATAGGTAGGTTCTGTAATAGATTAAGGGATTAAGGTCAGAGAAATTTAGACTGCCACGGGAAATGAGGGTATATTGGATAGGGACAGAAGTTTAGCCTTGCAACAGGTCACCTACGGACCCCTCAAAGAGTTGTTGCAAGGGTTCTTAACGTGCAAAGAGCGTGACACTCTCTTTACACGAGACATCGGATTTAACGGCCCAATTCTGACCGGACTTGGCTGCAAATTTGTAAATGCCGCACAGCCAAACGGACGCCCCACTTTGGCACGGGTTTTACTGCCGGTCGGAGGAAGACCAATGGTGACCATACTTCTATTCCCCAGTCACCCTTGGGGGTTCAAACATAATATAAATGTAGATTAAAAATAGGTTAAACAAAGTACATAACATGATTAATTTTGATTTAATTGATAAATATATAATATCTAAGTAACTGAAATAAGTAATTTGTTATAATAAAAATATCACACGTAATATGTGTCTTCTGCTATTCTTGGTTGTCTCTTTCCTTTATTTCAATTCTTCGTCTTTTAAAAAAAAAAGTGGGAGTTATATTTTTAGAGAAGTAATTACTGTACCGATTAATTGGTTGAGTAAATCCCATTCCTCTGAACTAAGTTTGGCCTTCAGTTGACCTTTATGATCACGGATAGGTTGCAGAAAACCACCTTTGTACTCTCTGTCTTTTAAGTGTTCAATAGCCATAGGTACAGTATATACGATAATATAGGCTGCTAGTAATAGATTATCTTCTGTTGGTATTCTGTAAAAAAAGAATATTCACAGTAAAATTTAGTGTGAAGGAGGAGGTGGTCTGAGAAACTTGTTGAAGTGTAATATTATAATTCTAAGAAAATCCGAAATATTAACGATATAGGTTTAGACTGTGGATTGATTGGTTTTTGATTGTTTTTTATGGTATGAAAAATAAACTGTTGACACATAGATGAGTCTCACTTGTATGTAATTTTGAAAGTATATTAAAATTAAAGTCGCAATACTATATTTAAAGTAGGAGACAACAACGCATGTATTTTTAAACCAACAACAGAAAAATGGTTTTTCTATGTTTAATTGTAAATAAATGCTAAAATTTCTAATTTCCATACAGAATTGAATCAAATACATAAAACTATGTGAATTTTTGTTCTGCTCAAAAAGAATGTGACCAATAAAAAAAAGAACACCCTGAAATATCTCCAATGCTGAAGTGATGGACAATAATATGTTGAAGATTGTGACACTGCAAGGTAAATAGTCTTGCCACTATGTAACTGTGCAATATAATAGTCTCAAGAGACCATGGAATAATGGCTACATATATGACATTTTCATTTCAATTAAGATATTAACTAAGTAATACCCTAAATACAGAATTGACACCAAAAAATATATATATGTCCTTTTTTTTCTTCTGAAAATGTTTGGATCATATTATCTAAATCACTGAGATAACACCTGTGTGTTATTGCATGTCAAACTATTTCATTCTCAGTGTTTGAATAATATTATGTAAATCACTGAGATAACACCTGTGTGTTATTGTATGTCAAACTATTTCATTCTCAGTGTTTGAATAATCTTATCTAAATCACTGAGATAACACATGTGTGTTATGCATGTCAAACTATTTCATGACATAATCCACATGTGTTATTGCAGAATAATAAACTGTTGGGTGGGCATCTCTTGTGTATTTTTAAAAAACTCTAAAAATGATAATTTTCTCTTGGGTAACTATTGTTTGTGATTTTTCTTGACGGAAAATAAGACAGCTGTTAATAGTTAATGCTGAACCTGTGATAAAACTTTTACTTTGGCTGCTGAGTTTAGGGTGAAGGTTGGCACGCATTAAACATGTTAAAACTAAGGCATATTTTATATGCACTGACCCTACTTCGGATAATCAGCCAGTTAAGATTGTTAAAACACCATCAATGATTATGTTAGCCAAGGCTCTGTGATAAAAACCTATAATTATTAACTTTTTATACATAGTGACTTGAATGATTTCTCATTGGCACTCATACCACATCTTTTTATTTGTATATATACTTACTTGAAATGTCAAACATCTCCATTAGTAAGTCACTCAGGCAAAATCCACCTATATATCAATTGCCCTTCAACCTTATGCATGTTATCATGCTTATGATTTTTATTTTACCCTAAAATCAATAAATTCCCAGCAGGCAATATTATGAATATGGGTATGTGTGTTCCAAGATTTAGATATTCTTGTTCTCATGGTTGTAGTTAGGTTCTTACAATGTCTGAGGTAATAATAGAAAACATACAATAACAATTAAAACAAATTTATTTTGCATAACATATGTACATGTTGACATGATTCTGAATAAAATTCAAACAATAATCCAATAGTTTATATATTTCAGATCACACTACCTTTATTTCTAATTCTTTTGATTTATATGTTTCAACTACTTCAAACCAAAAAATCAGGAAATTTGTAAAAAAATCTAGAAGCACTTTCAAAAATCAAGTCTGGTGGCTGTAACAATTTAACAAATTCTGAATGTAAAACACTAAAAACTTTCGGCATTAAACTCTACTTTTCTTTTGTACTTTCCTTAAAGTACTGTACCCAATAGGTTCCATCATATTTTGTGATCTGAAATAAAACAAAAAGAAATATTGAACGGTATAAAAATGGAAATAACATCTGAAATTAGTTACTTCAGCAATGATAGCCATGTTGAATGCAATACACCTACCTGTATTTGTTAACACATACGTGTGTGTAAGCATTGGCTTATCTCATTTCCATGGAGATTATTTGGCCCTGCCCCCTCAGTCATGGTCTATTGACTTTGCAACTTTTGCTTAATTTTCATGTATTAGTTTGTGATTAGGTCAGTTTATGGAGAACCACTAATGGAAGGTCAATGATATTTGGTATGCAGTTGTATTAGCATTGGCACATCTCATTACCATGGAGATTATTTGACCCCGTCCCCTCAGTTATGGTTTATTGATTTTGAAATTTTGTGTAGTTTACATGTATTAGTTTGTGTTTAGGTTTGTTTAAAGGGAACTACTAATGATAAGTCATTGGTATTTGGTATGTATTGTATTTGCATTAGCACACCTCATTTCCATGGATATTGTTTAGTAATGTACGTTCAGCCATGGTTCATTGACTGAATATTTTGCAAATCTTACATGTTAAAGTGTTGCTATTGATTTGATTTATCGAAATTACCAAAAAGCGAGACATATCTCTGTGATAACAGCTTTTTAAATATTTTATTCAATACTGTTTCAATATATTCAACATCTACTTACAACAGCAGGAAACATGTCTTTGCCATGTTTGACAGAAACATGGTGTCCCACTTGATATTCTTGTTCTTCACAGACATTTTCAACTGACATGGCTTTTTCTTCAGTTGTATCCTCGACTGTATCTTTTTCCTGCAATTGGATATATTTAGAATATAGAATCTTTTTTTATCAAACTGGAAATATTTCAGTATACATGATTATCTTTATGGAACATCTGAGATCACCAAAAGTGTTTGGTGGAGTTCGTGTTGCTTAAAGTCCATGTAGTCTTTAGTTTTCTATGTTGTGTTTTGTGTTGTACTTTTATGTGTTTGTCTTTTTTTTCTTTTAGTTTGAATGTCCCTCTGGTCATGCTGGTATCTTCTGCCACTCATTTTTATACGACCGCAAAATTATTTTTTGGATCGTATAATGGTATGATGTCGTCATCGTCTGCGTCGTCCGAAGACACATTTGGTTTCCGGACAATAACTTTAGCATGTTTAGTTTACGTGAATGGATCTCTTTGAAATTTTATAAGAAGGAATTATACCACAAAGGAAAGGTTGGGATTGATGGCCGCAACCGTTTAGGAATTAGGAGCCCAAAACAAGTATTTTTCTACTTTCAGGATAATAACTTGTGTATAAGTATTTCAATTGCTCTAAAATTGTACCACAATGTTAAATTCCATAAGTAGAAGGTTTGGATTCATTTTGGGCGTTATGGTGCCAACAGTTAAGGAATTAAAGGCCAACAATATTAGTGGTAATTTTAGCAGCAAAACATGCTTTATGCAATTTTTTTACAATCTACTAATAGTATGATTAGTAACAATAATATAATTCCAATCTGTATTCATTCTGCAATTTGTTTTTTTTTTTATTTAATCAAATAGAAAGCACAACAGGTGAGAATTTACATAGCTGTTTCACTATCTGCCAGAAAAATACAATTACTAATAAAATTTAAAAATTCAAAAAATTCAAAATAATTTGCTTAATTCCCTGAAATTCTAGGAAGAAAAAAACATTTCAGAAAAATTAACTAGATAATTTATAAAATTGCTAAACACAAAATATTTATATATGAGATAGGTCATAATTGTTGGTAGAGTGGAACTATCAACAATGATCAAAGTGATTCAAACTTAAATAATCGGTGAAAAAAAAAACATGCTTCTTGTTAAATGTCAAGCCTTAATTGTGTAATAAATTGAAGAAATTAATGTTAAGACTCTTGGCATGTTTAGCTAAAATTATAACTGTGTAAGTTACATCAATATCCATCAATATCGATCAATCTGTGAAGGAGGAGGTTAAAGAACGAGCAACAGGAGGACATACACGGGGATTCCTTTATACTTCAAAAATTTTGCAATGGGGTTTATCAAGTTATAGAATAAAGAATAACAGGGAATGTCTGAACGAAACAACAACCAACCAAAGAGCAGAACACAGTTCTTCATACACTTTATACCATTTATAATGAAAATAACTATTTCTTTTTAAATGTCACACTTCATTGAACTTTGTGAAAAGGTAATTTTTTTAGTTCATTTAGAACCCTCATTATGAACAATGCTCAAGCAAAGTAAAGGAACACACAATCTTGACCACCAAATGGGACATAAAACTACAAATCCATCCTCAGTCATCTATGCCCAATGCCATGAATGCAGAAAAAAGTTGAAAAAAATCCGAACTTCTTTCACATTTATCCTGAACACTGAAATGAGACATTTTCGTGAAAACCAAATTCAACGGGTTTTAAACCACTTATCTTTCAAATGCATGCATGCCATATGTTAAATAACCATTCAAACAGAACAAGTTATTGCATGCATTTTATACCTCTGCTTCTATAGATATTTGCAATAGGTCTTGAAAATCAAGACCATGGGCCTCCAGGTTGATATCCAACCTTTCATCCGCATCCACAACTCCCTGAAAACTGGTTTAAAAAAAAAACATTAATGTTGGATTGAAAGTGGAGACATCACCTTTATTGCATATGGTGGTGCAATTTCAAGACCAATTCCAATTGAAAACTGTGTATAATGTTTATTTTTGTTGAATAATATACATGATATATGAATATATATAGACAAGATAATTTAAAATATTTTAAAACGATTATATGTTAAGAGCATATGATACAGTCACGATTACTTATTTTTTTTTTAGGAAATGTTTATTAAGGAAATATGCAAAAAAAATATATTTCCACGACTTTCTTCCAAGTACATGTACAAAGTAGAAATTTCATAATGAAACCAGAAATTTTATGATTGTATATCATATCTCATTTAAATTAAATATTTATCTTTTCTTTACATCTAAAATAAAGTTTAATGCTTACCTGTCTTCTGTAATACTGAGCATGGGCAACACAGGCCCATGAAAACTTTCATCGCTCTCTTCTACCATGTCTTCTGGTTCTTCATTACTTTAATAAAAAGTAATCACATTTAACACTTTTAAAACAGAAACAAGAAATTGTATTTATTTAATATCCTTGATCATGTCTAACGAGATTGATTTTCTCGATTGAGCTAGTATGGTGAAAGTGAGAAAAGCAATAGAGTTTAGATGACAAATGATAATCTGTTTATCACTATTTTTTACCTATGACGAAGTTGTCAATTTCATAAGCAACGCCAAGTGCTCCATAGTTTCTAGCGATAATTTTTCATAATCACATGAAAGTTGTTTTCTCCTGCTTCAAATTGATCCATTGCAATTGACGTACTTTGACAATACTCTAACAGTAAAACTTGGCTTTACCAGAATGCAAAATTACAATAAAACTTACCTCTGATTAATACTGTTGTCAGGTGAATCTGACGAGGACTCACTCTTCTTTCTTCTGAAAAAAGAGCATAAATATAGAGGATCCACAACACTAACATGTACAGCTGTACTTATGAAAATTAGAAAAGCATAGCATGTCATTAAGAGAGAAATAATCATATCCATCTGGTGGTCAAGAGGTTTCAGGTGAGGGACTTAGTGTACCAATTGGATACAGCAACCATTAAGGGAAAATGTAAGAAATTTACGCCTTCATGGAAGGGCCCGGGGGTGGTGTTGGAAAGTATCACGCCCTACCTGTACAGGGTCAAAATGAGGAAGGCTATGGTAGTGGCACACCATGACCGGATTAAGTTGTGTACAGATAGGGAAGTCCCTAATTGGTGTAGAAAATTACAGGCCCAGGTGATATCAGGTAAAAATTGGGAGGAGATAGATGAGCTGGGGCACAAGGGAAATAGGGGCAGAAACATTTATTGTTCGTGTAGGGGCCCAGATGATAGGGGTCTGATGATCATGTGCGACAAGTGCAGGGAATGGTTTCATGGACGATGTGTGAATATCACTCCTGAGGAGGCTGAGCAAATGGACGCCTACCAGTGTCCTGGATGTTCGGCCTCCACGGGAGTGCACGTGTCCATGGTCACCCTGCACTCGAAGGCTTACTTATTTCAGATGGACCAGAAGGAGCAAGCAGAAAACAGGCCTCGGGGGATGGCAGCCCGCCATCCACCCCGCTGCAGCCCTCCATCACAGAGGAGGTGTTCATAGTGACAGTCCCAGAGGAGGAGCTGCGGGGGCTGGACCCCGAGGTACAGGGGGATTTGGGGCTCCCAGTCAAGGTAGGTGGGGGGAAGGGGACCCAAGGGGAGGATGGGGAGTCGGAAGGGGTCCCAGTGTGTCCGCCCTTGGAGAGGTGGGGGTGGATTTCACGGTTGAGGAAAGATTACAGGCCCGCCAGATCTCGACCTTGAGGTGGGCGCTCCAGTCGTGTCGCTTTAACCAGCCTGTGGTTTTGCACATATGAGGCGACCGACTGGACCGGGTTCACGCCCGGGCTCATCGTGAGGTCTTGAAGGTGATGACGGGCCTGGCAATCAATCCGGTGCAACTCATCCACCTTCATTGCTTCCAGGGGGGGATAGACCAGGTGAGGGAGTGGCAGAGCTCCTTCTGCAATGCCTATTTTGGTTTTGGAATGGGCGTCCATTCCTTCCACACCGAGCAGAAGAACGCCGTGAGGATGGTGCCACCGCATCGAATCCTGTTGGAGAGTGATGCACCTTACTTTCCCCCGCCTAATGCACGACATGGCCACCCTCATTACTTGTTTGAGGTGGCTAAGGCAGTGGGGGAGGTGAGGGCAGAATCTCCACGGGAAATACTGCGGTTGGAACGCCTCAATGGTTGCCGACTGTACGGAGTGACCACATAGGCTGGCCTCTGTCCCTCTGTGTAAATAGTTGGAACAAGAAGAGCCCGTTGGCTACCAGTTAATGAATTTTAAATTGAGTTTCTACAGTTAATGAATTTAAAATTGAGTTTGTATATAGTTTGCTCCAGGGGAAAATTACTAGGGGGTTCCATGGTCCTAGTGTTCTCGGGGGGTTTCCGTTTGTAGTAATTTAAGGGTCCCCATGTTTATTGTACCCCACCCCCAACCCCTTTTTTATCCACAATGTGTGATCGCCACCGGAATTGACCCCCCCCCCCCCCCTTTTCCCCTCTTTTGATTCACTCCTTTTTTATAAAGTCAGAGGGAGTGTAGTACCTCGGGGTAGGGTCGGTGGTGCTCCACTGGAGGAGGAGACAGATCCGGAAGACAGAGAGCCTCGTTCCGGATCTGTCAATCGAAAACTGGAATCAGAAGCAGACGCACACGCTGACAAGTCCAGCCGATTCAGTAATCGTACAGAAACATAAGTTATCGTCAAGGTAAGTTATAAAAAGCTTACAGAACGGAGGTTACAGATAGTGTAGTATCTTTTGTGTCCATTTGTGTTTAATTTCCACTAGCTATAGGTATCAGCGCGAGGCTTAATTCCACTTTTCTTGGAAGACGTAGTTTTAAGCGTACACCATGTTAAAATCCGTGAAAAACGCGAAATAGGACGTTATAATTTGACATTTTTTTCATGGCTAGATACAACGTCATAGAGCTTTTATGTCACTACCAAGTTGCGTTAGTTGATGCGCATCAACAATAGGCTGTTTGGTCTTTAATCACAACAAAAACAAACAAATATTTAACAAAGAAGCACAAAAAAGCATATATCACATTTAACAACCTCGTTCATTGCTTACTTATTTTTGTATGCCAAATCAACCCATGAATGATCGAGGGATTTTAAGCACTGGGACCGAATCGTAATTTTAACATTAACTCTGGCGTAGAATCACGTGTTTGACGTTAGAATGTAAACGTCACACAGGTAAAGATATAAAATAATTTTGTCGTTCAAAGTATGCAAAAATTATAATAGAACAATAACACAAAGGCGGGATGTTTAAAGTACAGAGACACGTCATAGGTATCAAAGAAACATAAAAAGTCACACGGACAAAGCACACAAGAAAAAATGAAAAAATACAAACAACACAATGACGGGATGCATAAGTACAGAGCCACGTCAAATGTATATCACCAAAAACAGACCAAACAGTAAAAGTAATATTATTAAAGACAAATAAAAGAACACTTTAACACGTTATTAAGATGATAAACAGCGTCAGTACGCAGAATCTATACTTCAAGACCATCATGTATTATTTGTGAAGTTGATACCGAATATTTATCAAAAAGGTCTTGGTACCTTCCGATGAACTTTTTTAGAAAAAGGACGAGACGTTCTTTGACATACCCCTGGTTCATCAACTTTCTGCTCAGACACTGGTGACGTTTTACAAAGTCTTGAGTAGGAGCTGCAAGCTCTTGCATACCGAATAAGTTGGGAAATGTATATCCCATATGCAGGTGAAGTTGGTATATTGCTACTAAGGTGGGGGAAATTCAATTCATCTCTGTATTTCACTTTCAAGTGTATGTATGTGTTTCTCTTGTTGATGGAGTTTGATGATTTACATTTCCCTTGACATGTCTTTGTGTTTATATATTGAAAGCATCAAATTTGTAGCTTAGTTTTGTCTATTTTCTGTTTGTTGGTCAAGACGTTGGTTTCGTAACTTTAATGACTTTCTGTACTGTGAACATGCTTTACAAGCAAACAACAAGATGATGGGCGTATTGTTGAATTGTATGTAAATGGCCCTTTAAATGAACATAAGTCACCTTCTCTGTTTGTAACAATGCCAGATGAACTCTGATGACGAACCAGTTTCACATCTTGAAATTCTTCATCTGGATTTTCTGAACATATATTATATGTTAAAAGTTTACCAAGAAGCACCACTACATCATTAGCAAAATTCAAACTTGATGGCATTCCTTCCAATATCTCACGGTCAGCTGACAGGCTGATCTGATGTATATCAATATTAAATTCAAAGTCTCTACGAAGGTTTATAGCAGGTTTAATCACAGTATTTCCAACGTTGTTGAAGAATGAGAGTAGCTGAATATCACTACTTGCAGAGTTCGATATGTAAGGTGCAGGTAAACTACATCTCATTGCATCAGGAAGATAATCATATGTGCTTGTTGTTGTTTCTATTTCATAATGTCTTTGCACTAATGTCGTTTGTAGATGCCAATCATTATGTCTATACTCATTCTGACCAATATAACTTACACTTGATTCGCTGACAATAGTACACACGTCAATGTGATTACTGCATAATGTCTGACCTTCTTTTTCTGTGTCAGACTGACAGTATTGTTCAAAACTTCAGCTAATATCAAATGTGCACTACCAACTGTATACCCTTGCATACTAATCTGATATTTAACTACATCATTTTTCATATAGAGTAGCGCCTTCTGTCCTGGTACCTCTGGCAGCTCCACGTTCTACTTGATTAGTATTAATCTTCAAATAAGATTTGATTTAATAGTTTTATAAATTTATTATTGCCCACTTCTCTTCAAACTTTTTTTCAGCTGTGGATTCCTTAGAGCAATTCTCATAAACATGTGTAAGGGTATTTGCTGGCTTGCAATAGGGGTGGTCCTAACATTTCGACTTCTCTTTTTCGGGCGGCACAAACATTTTTTTGGTAGGAGATTTCATTTTTTCTTCTCCCCCAAGGGTGACTGGGGTTTAGAAGTATGGTCACCATTGGTCTTCCTCCGACCGACAGTAAAACCCTCGCCAAAGTGGGGCGTCCGTTTGACTGTGCGGAATGTACAAATTTGCAGATTGTGCATTAATAATGTTTGGTCTTTACTTCCCATTATGTTGTTGTAATTCTTTATGTCTTTCTTGTCTCATTTTCATATCATTCTTATTTATTTCTTTTATTTTGTTGCACATTTCCTGGATACATCAAGCTAATGGTGGTGGCAGATTGGTTCTTAAGCAGAGTCGAATGTAACCTTCGTCTGCCATTGGTGTTTTACTCAGTCCCACAGCAAGTCTAGTATCCGATGTTGGTAGCAATTTCTTCGCACAATGAGAAAAATTTAGAACGGTGTGTACAATGTGTATATTGCATGTGTTCTCTACAGCATATTCTTTCTATTTCTTCCTTTTCCATTTCCCATAGGAGAAGGTGATATACTTGCATGTTTCATGAATGCTGTATTCGGCATTACTGCATTTTGGTTAATATGGACATACCGATTTGACCTGCCGTCTCTTTTCCAGGTGGCACTTGTTCTCTTTTCTCTTGTTTCCCTGAAATTGAGATAATGCAATGCGAGAATATTTTCAATTTCAATGTTGAACAATTTTCGACATACAGCCTCAACTACATGATCGTTGCAATGTGACAGGGGAGTATCCGATTCAATGCCACTGTGGATACTTCAATCAAGGTACGTATTTGACCCGGACTTCCAAAATCTGTCAATGTACAACGAATTTCAAAAGCGATGATTTATTTGAACATGCGAAATTTAATCCATTATAATATAGCTTCAATACGTTAGCAAATCAACTGCATTTACTGAATAAAGCGCTCACATGAATAAGGTTCTCCTTCATGGGGAAAATGTAGATGTTATGTATGTAAAACTAATTTAAAAAAAGAAATGATTGTAAAAGACAGTTTTAGTACAAAACTTTTATATTTTGCAAATCTTTTCTAAGAGAGTAAGTAAAGATTTATTATTAACTCCTTGGTAATACGCATAACCTTCGTTGAGGTTCTTAATTTACTGGCTTCTAGTGTTGTAGCATCCTGGAAATTCTGTAATTGTTCCATTAAGTAAAAATATTAACTTATTATGTTCAATTTGTGCATCTTTTAAGACTTCCCTTAAATGGAGGAAAATGTTTAAATGCATTGATAAAATCTTGGAGATTGTGTATAACTGTTGGTAATATTTCAGATTTTTTTTCTATAACTGTTAATGACTCTTCCATTGCTGGACACCCTCAAGGGTGACTGGGGAATAGAAGTATGGTCACCACTGGTCTTCCTCCGACCGGCAGTAAAACCCTTGCTAAAGTGGGGCGTCCGTTTTGCTGTGCGGGATGTACAAATTTGCAGCCACGTCCGGTCAGAATGGGGACGTTAAATCCGATGCCTCGTGTAAAGAGAACCCCAAGGGTGACTGGGGAATAGAAGTATGGTCACCATTAGTCTTCCTACGACCGGCGGTAAAACCCTCGTCAAAGTGGGGCGTCTGTTTGGCTTTGCGGAATGTACAAATTTGCAGCCACGTCCGGTCAGAATGGGGACGTTAAATCCGATGCCATGCTCTTTGCACGTTAAGAACCCTTGCTACAACTCTTTGAGGAGTCCGTAGGTGACCTGTTGCATGGCTAAATTTCTGTCCCTGTCCAATATACCCTCATTTCCCGTGGCAGTCTAAATTTCTCCGACCTTAATCCCGGACGCCCCCTTTACAGAACCTACCTATTGTATTAATTGTTAATTTGTTCTCGTCCTGAATATGCATGAAATATTTGCCACTGGACGTTAAGCAACCAACAATCAATCAATCAATCCGAACTCGAAAGTGGTACCTTAAAATGTCATATTGGACAAATTTTAGTCTTTTGTCAAACTCATACACAACTCGTATTTCCTCATTAAAATCGGGCTCAAAAGCTACCCCATGAGCCATCTTATCGGACACAGATACTGTAACCTCATCCAATTTGTCGATGTTGTGCCCATCATCAGTTGTTAGATCGTAAAGCACGTCGCTCCACGTGCACCTTTGAGAAAAACTGTACAGACGATTAACCACGATCGGCAATACTTTTGAGGTGTCTTTATACTTGATCCGCACAGTAGACGACAATGCGATCTTGTCGCCCATCTTTCAAGCAGACAGTTTATTCTCGATACATACCGCTAAAATGATAGATAATTCCAGAAAGTTCCGAGAGGAAACTTCCGGTAACATCGGGACCAATGTTGGAACGGAAACGAATTATTTTCAGGAATACAAAAAATTCCGATTTTTTTAGGGCAAATATTTTTTTGACTCTGGAGTTTTTTTATTTACCCGGTCGGGGCGAGGGAAAACAAACATATCTTTTATTTTGGCCTCACCAGCCCTGAATGAGGTACGCACTTGGCTTGCAGCTCTTGTTTCTTTCAGCCTTTCAGAGTTGGTTTTTCTCAGTATTATCATCTTCAATTTGACTCACACCTCCTAGAAACTTCAGCACCTTACTTTCCCTGAACAACTCGTGAACAATCAGAGATGTCTGTACCCTATATCAAACAGAATAAAAAGTGTTTTAAAATGAAGCATTTTAGTAGTGATTTGAAATACCAGTTAATTATTTCTTGTCATACATGACGTGCTTATTTTTAACTTTCTTATCATTTTATCCATATCTATCAAAAGGTAAAGAAATGTGCATCTGCCTCTCTGCAATTACATGTTAAAGAGTTATTACATAGGAAATCATCCAGATGAATAATGCAAAATAAGTTAACTAAGCAGTGGTTTTTGTTTTGTAGCTCTGCACTAATCAATATTTATTTTCCTTTATGAATATTGTTAATAATTATTATTCACATTTTTCATGCATGTATACAGCTTTCTTTGGCTGTTTTCTGTTTTTTGGTCAGAATTGTTGTCTCTTTAACACATTCCTCTGTTCCTTTCTATTTTCTATACCAAATGATCTCCTGTTTAAGATTATAAAATTTGAAAAGCCTTTATATCTAACTACACAATCAATCCTTTCATACCACTGATTTCCTTCTTTAAAGAAACCGCCAGTCAAAATGTGGTTCATTATCACAATTTCAGCAAACGCACAAGCACTATCCCTGCTTATAGCATGTTGGTTCTGAATGAAGAGCTGACTTCTGATTCGACCATGATTCTTTTCGAACTAGTCCTCAAAATAAGCAGATGGTGGTCCATGGTGTTTTATATCTTCAACCTTTTAAAAAGATTCAAAATAAAAATTGAGGATTAAACACTAAATTCATTATATTTGTAGACATACAGTAATTCTAATTATAAGCAACCAATGTGACAGCTTCTATGAAGAAATGGATGTAAAGAAATTATGAAAAAAAAATTAATTTCATAAACAATAAATTTTCCTTTTTGAATATAAGAAATTCTTTATTCAAGTATAAGAAACTTCTAAATTGATAACAGTTTCAAATATTCAAGTATTTCTGACAGTGCTTTATTCATATTCATCATCACCAATTAGATGTAAGGAAGGAAAATCAACCCTTTTGCACGGCCACATCCAAAATGATGCTTCTAATCAAGCACTCACCGCTCCAAATGACAGGATATAACAATCAATATTTCGTTGATGACTCCTCCCCAAAACAGACACTTTCAGCATCAGTAGATGTCACCATATACCAGTAGTTAATTTATACAGTACAATGGAATCATTTAATCAACCATGTTCAGCAGTCGTTAAGAGTGTAACTTGAATTGCAAATGAAAAGGGAAAGTGTGCATACAAGTTCTTATTATTTATTTATTTTATTGGACACTAAATTTGTCACAGTGGAAATGGTACTCATTATTTGACTTATTTGTTACATTACTCAGCTTTGTTGGTCTCTTCAATCAATGCATCTGATTTTTTTAGTTTTGAAATGGTACTGAACACGAGCAAGAAGGAGGCCAGCAGGAATCGAGTAAACAGGACGAAATAGAGAAACATAAGGAATCGTTTAGCATTTATCACTGTAATAGTCTGTGAGTCAGTACCGTATGTCCATTTTCTCGTATAGCCACTTGTTTGTTTATACCAATAATCTTGAGGAACTGTTGGTTCTGGGTGATTATGGCGATATACTATTATTATCTCATTTAATCTGAAGCCACATGTAGATAGTACCATACTCTATGTATCTGAAGAACCCACAACACGGTCCATAAGTGGCTTTCCGGCTATTTATTTGAAGAATAACATTATCGTGCAGTCCGGACATTAAGGACAGAAACATTTACAATGAGTTGCAGGAAAAATGGGACGATAAACAGGATGAAATTAAACAATCAACGTTTAAGGAATCTATTGAATTCCTTGCCACTGAAATAGATGCAATGAACAATAGAATGAAGAGTTTTTATGGCAGATGCCAACGATATCTTGGGTGGTATAAGGGAATTATCAGGCACGCACTGAATTAACAAACGGTTCCTTGATTTGAAGGACGCGCAGCTAAAGGCACTACTTGAGTTTCAAACTGCCACCAGAAGCAGAAACTTACTGGTGCGTGTTAAGAGGAATAGACACCTATGCATCATAATTAACAAATACAAATGTAATCCACATTATTAGGTGATTAGGAGGGTTTCCGAAATCAGGCAAAAGAAATCAGGGTAGATCCATTGAAAGGCAGGACAGCAGAGGAGGTAGTTGAAGATAAACTTTATATTAAATTAGGTTGGTTTATTTATTTATTTTCTTAGTTTCGGGATTAACGCCACATTTGAAATTTATTGTTGAAATTATTTATATACGAGTGACTTGAACCAGTAGCTTCAGACAGTTTATCCGAGGAGTTCTAAACGAATTGATTATAAAGTTCTTAATCAACGTCAGTGTCCACTACATCGTATTCTTCATTTCTATCATTTGCCACCATCTCAGCTTCAAATTCTACACCCCTAAATTCAATGGTGAAAGATATAAGTGATGAAGATGATTTTTCCACAAGTTTGAAGTCTCGAGCAAAATTACTCTAACTATGGACTGTATACCAGTATCTGTTCCACTTCAAGGAGTGACTGGAATGGTAGTTTTGTGAAGTTGAATAAACAAATAGCCTGGTCAACAGAAAAACATAAAGCCTGACCACCGGATCGAAACTTCTAGTAACAGAACATACCGCAATGCAACTACAACTGATAAAAGTCCAAATTTTGTACCACACAGTTCATTCTTACTGGGGAATATAACACTTTCTCATATTAAAAGGTACCCAAATACATCCCTCTCACAAGAAAATCAGCATACTACCAAGTCAAGATACTATAATCATGAAGTTTTAACACAGATTGCTAAAGGGAGAGTAAATGACAAGTTCCTTCAAATGATTGAAACATGTTTTCCCCAGAGAGACGGAATTGTTTATGAAATAAAAAGAACATTGTAAATAAATTCCACTGACTTAAAAATACATCATCTGTTATTAATTGACCAATTTATGGAGGTTTGATATTGCAAGCACACATGTCAGTTAATCATAGTTGAATCAGAAACAGGCGATTCGATAACGTTTAGTTCTATAAGATCGATTTAGTCCATTGTCGAACTAAACAAATATATAGTGATTACAAAAGCAAAACGTATACATGTAAATCAGGAGAGGTACGGCTGTTGAACTGATGGCTCGTAGAAATCATCTAATGAGAATACATGTAACTCGCAAGTATCTGGCTACAGATTGATTTCAATAAACAAATTACAACAGCACTATAATGCTATAATACAATGTAAATTAAGAAATTATTGCACGTTTGTCATTTTAGTCTAAAATACGATTTTAATTTTTGAAATCTGGAGAAAAATCCTGTTTAATTCATATAAAAAAAACTTCAAAATGCGAGTTTAAATTATTGCGATCATAACCCTTTGGCATTTTTCGCAATACTTAAAACATCGCAATAATATCTGATTTTACAGTATAGCAAATCATGTTGTATTTTGTGAAAAGGCAAAAGATATAGCAGTAAGGGATAGGAATATGGTACAGCCGGCACTTATGGATTAGCATCAACACTCCTGGCACGTTGCTCTTGTTGTCAAAATAAGCTTACGTCTGAAACAAGCCCAAGACTTAACACAAATAAGTTACAATTGTTAGTGCAGTACTGAACATTCATCATCTCTAAGACTATTATTCTCGTGATCCACATGAGGTAGAAATTCCGAATTACGTTTGCAATCCCCATGCAAATGTTAGTTAGTTTTCTCGTTTGAATTGTTTTACATTTTCATTTTGGGGCCTTTTATAGCTGACTGTGCGGTATGGGCTTTGCTCATTGTTGAAGGCCGTACGGTGACCTATAGTTGTTAACTTCTGTGTCATTTGGTCTCTTGTGGAGAGTTGTCTCATTGGCAATCATACCACATCTTCTTTTTTATATAATTAGTCAAGTACATACTGAATTGACAAAACGTTATGAACAAGATGATGGATCATATCAAAAAAATATTATAAGTGAAAGAGACATTTGTACCTTGTTCAGAGATCTCTTGCAATTAATATTGTGGTAAAAGAAGGTTCATCATGTGCCGGAAGCAGATTCGTTCGTCGTGGATTGATTGATTGTTCGTGTCTTAACGTCTAGTGGCAAATATTCCATGCATTTTCAAGACGAGAACAAATAAACTATAAATAGAATAGGTAGGTACTGAAATAGAGGCCGTCCAGGTAGAAATTCTGGTAAATTTGGATTGCGACTGGAGTAATGAGGGTATATTGGATAGAGATAGAAATGTTGCCTTACAACAGGCCACCTACGGATACCTCAAAGAGTAAATTCAAAGTTTAATTACAGCTGATGCTGCTTCCAATTGATTTCGAAGTGATTATCGTATAGAATTTAATTCATGCATGTTCATTGCGAGAGCAATTTAATTGTATAAACAATTATACAATAGATGGGTCCTGTAAGTGCACGACCGAGACGAGGGGCGTGAAATTTGGAATTTCATTGGAAAAAGGGGGGATTAGATGGGACAGAAATTTAGCCTAGGGTGAGCCTACCTACGGACCACTCCGTAGTTGTTACAATGATTGTCCCGATTCTGAAGCCGGTAAGACAAAGACAATATTGATCATACAATGTATATATTTGAAAGTTTTTAAGCAGTTCACATCGTTCATTGGACATGGAAAACACATCAAAGAAATGTGATGTGTAAGATTCAGACAGAAATATAATGAACACATATTCAGACACGGAAACCTCCGCAAATGTAAAGACTAAGCAGGTAAATCTTAACCTACTTGTTGCAAATCATCAGTGTTACCTGTATTACAAAAGATATGAGACAACATACAGGATTATATTCGAAATTTACGCAAAATTTCATTCATTTAAAGCTTACTTCTTGTCATCTTGGACAGGTGCTCGCTTCATCAGGATGCAAGTTTTTTCCGACCTCGTAAATTTTTGATAGGTTGTTTAAAAGAAGGGCGAAAGATACCAGAGGGACAGTCAAACTCATAGATCGAAAATAAACTGACGACGCCATGGCTAAAAAAGAAAAAGACAAACAGACAAATAATAGAACACAACACACAACTTAGAAAACTAAAGACTTAGCAAAACGAACCCCACCAAAAACTGGGGGTGATCTCAGGTGCTCCGGAAGGGTAAGCAGATCCTGCTCCACATGTGGCTTATTGTTGTTTCTATTTCATAATGTCTTTGCACTAATGTCGTTTGTAGATGCCAATCATTATGTCTATACTCATTCTGACCAATATAACTTACACTTGATTCGCTGACAATAGTACACACGTCAATGTGATTACTGCATAATGTCTGACCTTCTTTTTCTGTCTCAGACTGACAGTATTGTTCAAAATTTCAGCTAATATCAAATGTGCACTACCAACTGTATACCCTTGCATACTAATCTGATATTTAACTACATCATTTTTCATATAGAGTAGCGCTTTCTGTCCTGGTACCTCTGGCAGCTCCACGTTCTACTTGATTAGTATTAATCTTCAAATAAGATTTGATTTAATAGTTTTATAAATTTATTATTGCCCACTTCTCTTCAAACTTTTTTTCAGCTGTGGATTCCTTAGAGCAATTCTCATAAACATGTGTAAGGGTATTTGCTGGCTTGCAATAGGGGTGGTCCTAACATTTCGACTTCTCTTTTTCGGGCGGCACAAACATTTTTTTGGTAGGAGATTTCATTTTTTCTTCTCCCCCAAGGGTGACTGGGGTTTAGAAGTATGGTCACCATTGGTCTTCCTCCGACCGACAGTAAAACCCTCGCCAAAGTGGGGCGTCCGTTTGGCTGTGCGGAATGTACAAATTTGCAGATTGTGCATTAATAATGTTTGGTCTTTACTTCCCATTATGTTGTTGTAATTCTTTATGTCTTTCTTGTCTCATTTTCATATCATTCTTATTTATTTCTTTTATTTTGTTGCACATTTCCTGGATACATCAAGCTAATGGTGGTGGCAGATTGGTACTTAAGCAGAGTCGAATGTAACCTTCGTCTGCCATTGGTGTTTTACTCAGTCCCACAGCAAGTCTAGTATCCGATGTTGGTAGCAATTTCTTCGCACAATGAGAAAAATTTAGAACGGTGTGTACAATGTGTATATTGCATGTGTTCTCTACAGCATATTCTCTCTATTTCTTCCTTTTCCATTTCCCATAGAAGGTGATATACTTGCATGTTTCATGAATGCTGTATTCGGCATTACTGCATTTTGGTTAATATGGACATACCGATTTGATCTGCCGTCTCTTTTCCAGGTGGCACTTGTTCTCTTTTCTCTTGTTTTCCTGAAATTGAGATAATGCAATGCGAGAATATTTTCAATTTCAATGTTGAACAATTCTCGACATACAGCCTCAACTACATGATCGTTGCAATGTGACAGGGGAGTATCCAATTCAATGCCACTGTGGATACTTCAATCAAGGTACGTATTTGACCCGGACTACCAAAATCTGTCAATGTACAACGAATTTCAAAAGCGATGATTTATTTGAACATGCGAAATTTAATCCATTATAATATAGCTTCAATACGTTAGCAAATCAACTGCATTTACTGAATAAAGCGCTCACATGAATAAGGTTCTCCTTCATGGGTAAAATGTAGATGTTATGTATGTAAAACTAATTTAAAAAAAGAAATGATTGTAAAAGACAGTTTTAGTACAAAACTTTTATATTTTGCAAATATTTTCTAAGAGAGTAAGTAAAGATTTATTATTAACTCCTTGGTAATACGCATAACCATCGTTGAGGTTCTTAATTTACTGGCTTCTAGTGTTGTAGCATCCTGGAAATTCTGTAATTGTTCCATTAAGTAAAAATATTAACTTATTATGTTTAATTTGTGCATCTTTTAAGACTTCCCTTAAATGGAGGAAAATGTTTAAATGCATTGATAAAATCTTGGAGATTGTGTATAACTGTTGGTAATATTTCAGATTTATTTTCTATAACTGTTAATGACTCTTCCATTGCTGGACACCTTCAAGGGTGACTGGGGAATAGAAGTATGGTCACCATTGGTCTTCCTCCGACCGGCAGTAAAACCCTTGCTAAAGTGGGGCGTCCGTTTTGCTGTGCGGGATGTACAAATTTGCAGCCACGTCCGGTCAGAATGGGGACGTTAAATCCGATGCCTCGTATAAAGAGACCCCCAAGGGTGACTGGGGAATAGAAGTATGGTCACCATTAGTCTTTCTACGACCGGCGGTAAAACCCTCGTCAAAGTGGGGCGTCTGTTTGGCTTTGCAGAATGTACAAATTTGCAGCCACGTCCGGTCAGAATGGGGACGTTAAATCCGACGCCATGCTCTTTGCACGTTAAGAACCCTTGCTACAACTCTTTGAGGGGTCCGTAGGTGACCTGTTGCAAGGCTAAATTTCTGTCCCTATCCAATATACCCTCATTTCCCGATCCCCAAGGGTGACTGGGGAATAGAAGTATGGTCACCATTGGTCTTCCTCCGACCGGCAGTAAAACCCGTGCTAAAGTGGGGCGTCCGTTTGGCTGTGCGGGATGTACAAATTTGCAGCCACGTCCGGTCAGAATGGGGACGTTAAATCCGATGCCTCGTGTAAAGAGAGTGCCATGCTCTTTGCACGTTAAGAACCCTTGCAACAACTCTTTGAGGGGTCCGTAGGTGACCTGTTGCAAGGCTAAATTTCTGTCCCTATCCAATATACCCTCATTTCCCGTGGCAGTCTAAATTTCTCCGACCTTAATCCCGGAAGCCCCTACTACAGAACCTACCTATTGTATTTATTGTGAACTTGTTCTCGTCCTGAATATGCATGAAATATTTGCCACTGGACGTTAAGCAACCAACAATCAATCAATCAATCCTCATTTCCCGTGGCAGTCTAAATTTCTCCGACCTTAATCCCGGACGCCCCCTTTACAGAACCTACCTATTGTATTAATTGGTAATTTGTTCTCGTCGTGAATATGCATGAAATATTTTCCACTGGACGTTAAGCAACCAACAATCAATCAATCAATCCGAACTCGAAAGTGGTACCTTAAAATGTCATATTGGACAAATTTTAGTCTTTTGTAAAACTCATACACAACTCTTATTTCCTCATTAAAATCGGGCTCAAAAGCTACCCCATGAGCCATCTTATCGGACACAGATACTGTAACCTCATCCAATTTGTCGATGTTGTGCCCATCATCAGTTGTTAGATCGTAAAGCACGTCGCTCCACGTGCACCTTTGAGAAAAGCTGTACAGACAATTAACCACGATCGGCAATACTTTTGAGGTGTCTTTGTACTTGATCCGCACAGTAGACGACAATGCGATCTTGTCGCCCATCTTTCAAGCAGACAATTTATTCTGAATGAGGTACGCACTGGCTTGCAGCTTTTGTTTCTTTCAGCCTTTCTGAGTTGGTTTTTCAATATTGTTAATAATTATTATTCACTTTTTTTATGCATATATACAGCTTTCTTTGGCTGTTTTCTGTTTTTTGGTCAGAATTGTTGTCTCTTTAACACATTCCTCTGTTCCTTTCTATTTTCTATACCAAATGATCTCCTGTCTCATGTCTTCGTTCCCTCTATTTTTCACATTTACGTTGAAAATAAGGTACTCTCAATAGTTGTCCCTAAGATTGCTCATTCGATTTATAACAGTAAGTTTTAAACGGATACAAACATTTTGATACGTCCGATGATTTCACATCCTTAAGAAGAAGTTCTCCACGTGGTCTTCGTCTCCCTATCTGATTAAGATTTGGAAATGCTATATTAGTACATGTCGCCGATTGCTTTTCGTCTTCAATGATTTTTACGCAGTCCTCATATTCATAGAGAGCGAAATATTTTCTACAAATGACATGTTTTGAAAAGTTATCTTTTTCAGTCATAGGTTTTTGTAGTCACGTCAGAAGGAAAACTACTGGTATAAGCAATCTGTGTCATCGATATCACATGACCATTCAGGTAAATGTAGAAGTGAGCACCATTGGTACTGGCGTAGATTGAAATTGATAGCATGTAAAGTCCCTCCTTCTTAACCACAAATTTCCCGGTACTTTTATACGCTGACAGATTATTGATTCCAACACTGAACTTGACGTCGTCAAACTTTATTATGCCTCTCTTCGTTCCATTCAATGAAGGATGAGCTGTCATTGGCACTGAAAAATATATTTGAATAGTATATATACAATTTTATTTCATCTTATAAAACTAATGATAAAAAAATAGTGTACAATATAGGTCGCATGTTTTTTTTTTCTTCATGAAAACCCAGTTAAACTTATCTACAACAGTAACTATTCGTACCAACTGACTATGTTTCTTTTGTCACTTAAGTAATTGCATTCAACAACAACAACTATTGTTTTTGTTTTGAGGACCGATAATGGTGCATCTTCTTCAGATGAGAAATCCAACTCTATTGCTGCCAAAGTAGAATAAGAATCATCTTTATACATTTTATTAGTGGTTGGTTTCTGTTGGAGATACTTTAGTTTGAGAAATTGTCTGTTTATTTCTGTTTAAGACGTGCATTCTCGCTGGTTCAGGGGTACCGATTCTCTCAAAAGTTTTGTAATTTGCTGTTTTAACATTTATTTGTTGTTCTACAAACTCTCTGTAGCGCTGGAGAATCTGTACTGGGTTTCACATCTGTAATTTACAGATATATGGTTATATGTTTGGAATAGCTAGAATGAAAAAAATGAATACAACGTGGAATTTTAAATGTCATACCAAAAATTATCAATGCATTCGGTTAAATTGTCAGTTAGAAACCAATGGTTATAAAACCTTGATTCGTCCAGTGAGAATAATGAATAAGGTATTCTTTTATACGTATTATACCTGATCAGATTCATGTGATGAAGAATTTCTTCAATAAACGTGGAGCTCAGGTAAAATACTGCGTTGATCATAGTGTATACACAGTCACTTGTTAAAGAAGCAATACTACATATTTGGTAAAATGCTGCTGTACAAAAGGTTTCCAGATCTTTTAAATTTTGTAGTGTATTTATGACAACGCACATATTATGACATAAATAAGTGGTGGGTCTTTTACAAACGTGTAAAATTCAGTAGATTGTGGCGGATGGTGAATAGCACAAATTCAATGAGCATCATATTCAACATGTAGGGTTTACACGTCATCAGAATGGGAAACAACTTTGACTACAAAGTTAGAGTTTTTTTTTTCTTTTTTGGAACACGAAATCTAGGCTCTTCTTAAGAAAACTGTTGTCAAGATAAAGATTATCATTCATACAAGTTCCAATAAAAATCAAATCCTTATTTCTACTGTTTTGTTTGCTGAGCCAAACACTTGGACACTGTTCCAGTCTGCTTTTCACAGGCTGAAACAATTCTGATTCTGTTTAGTGTTTTATTAATATGAATCAAATACATATAACTATTCCCCCCGGTGGATCGCTATCCTTGCCGTGGTCGAGGGGCTTGCGTGTCTCAGTGACCCCAAGAGCTATGCCAGCTGGAGCTTCGTCTCCTGGTAGGGTTACCCATGCTGGACAGGTCGAAGGGTAGAGACCAGACTAAAGTGATCCGAACTTCGTACGAGTTGCCCGATGTTTTGAATAAAATAGGCTCTCCAACCCGTTGGCCGTGGGTTGCTACCCGTGTCGGTGGTTGACGAGATCCTTGCGGATGAGGGTTGTAGCCAGACTCCTTACGATCTGAAAATACCCGGACGGACGAGACTATTGTTCAATAAGCTGCTTTGGCTCCAATATCACCTAAACGGGAGGTCGGATGGACCCGGTTCGATCAATCGGCTGGTCATGTCGAGCCCTTCAGTTAATCCTCAACAATAAGCTTTCTTGTAACAATTTTCATTATATACACATGTGTTTTAAATTAAGCTATATATATTTCGGAAAACTGAAGAAGGCGATGGCTCATGGGTCAATCAAGTGGTACGCTTTCTATTTCGCTTGATGGATACGCTCTGCTTGAGTAAAGTATTCTTGGAACATCTGGTGCTTTCCGCAGTGGATCTTGGGTGCTAATTTTGGGGACCAGCTACGTTATACATGTTATACTTGGAGCTCGTTTTCAGCATTAGCACGTGACCCCGGCTCGCCACGGAAACACAGCATCGCCCGTGTAGGCACTCCGAGGTGGGTGGATGACAAGAATGGTGAATCTTTCTCATTTCCTATGGCACAACAAAACCAACCCTCTAAATCAGCTTCAATACATAAAAAAAGAAAATGTGATGATTCAGTGCCCTGTCAGGAAGATGACAGTTGGCCCAGATTTATTGTAATAAAAGGAACAGATGAAAAACCAATTTCCAAAATATCTACCTTTGTGATTCACAAACAAATTCAAAGCGTTGCTGGTACTGTAAAAAAAGTTTCAAAAATGAGATCAGGCAATTTGTTGGTTGAATGTTCCAACAAAAGTCAATCAACAAATTTGCTTACAATGACAACAATTACAAACTTTCCTGTTTCTGCCTCTCCTCACAACAGTTTGAACAGCTGTAAGGGGATCATTCGAGAGAGAAGTCAATACCTTGGTGACCTTACCGTGGAAGAAATCTGTGAGGAACTTTCAAGCCAAGGTGTAACTGATGTTGTTAGATTTCAAATAAAAAAGAATGGAAATATAATCAAATTAAATACATATCTTTTGACCTTTAGAACTCCAACTCCTCCTCCATCTATTACTTTAGGTTGCTTCGAAATCAGAGTTGACAGGTTTATCCCTAACCCAATTCGATGCTTCACTTGTCAAAAGTTTGGTCATGGAAGCAAACAATGTCGTGGTACGCAGAGATGCTTCAAGTGTTCTGACGAAGGACACGAGGGAACAACCTGTCACTCTGAATCTTCTTAATGCGTAAACTGTGGTGAATCCCATTTTTCATCATCTAAGGACTGCCCTGTTTACCTTAAAGAAAAAAATATGATCAAAATTAAAACAGAAACAAACATCAGTTACCCAGAAGCTAAACAGATAGCTTCTGTTTCGAATGATCTCCTCGTTTCGAACAGACCATCGTACGCCAGCAAAGTTGTCCGTTCATTCAGTCACGAGCATACACAAACTCGCATGACCTGGCCAATTGATGCTGAGACATTTACAATGCTGCCTGTTGAAACAGAACCTAACGATAAAATATTAATTCCAAGAAAACCAACACCTTCTAAAACCAGTACTCAGTTAACTCAATCTTCCTTACAGAGCTCAATGTCATCATCTAAAAAAAATGAAAAAAAGAAATCAAATAAAAAAGATGCAGTTAAATCAGACAGTTGGGGCGGTGAATCTGTCTTAGATCTTCCCAGTGACATAGATGATTCTTCCATCTCCAATAGTCTTCCTTCATCTGCATCTAAAAAGTTATCTTCTACATCCAGTACAAAGTCTACTAGAGCCCCGTCTCCTCTTCGTTCTCCAGAAAAGAAGGATGTCCAAAAGATTGATTGATTGTTGGTTGCTTAACGTCCAGTGGCAAATAATTCATGCATATTCAGGACGAGAACAAGTTAACAATAAATATAATAGGTAGGTTCTGTAATAGGGGCTTCCGGGATTAAGGTCGGAGAAATTTAGACTGCCACGGAAAATGAGGGTATAATGGATAGGGACAGAAATTTAGCAATGCAACTGGTCACCTACGGACCCCTCAAAGAGTTGTTGCAAGGGTTCTTAGCGTAAAAAGAGCGTGGCATTCTTTTTTACACGAGGCATCGGATTTAACGTCCCTATTCTGACCGGACGTGGCTGCAAATTTGTACATCCCGCACAGCCAAACGGACGCCCCACTTTAGCAAGGGTTTTACTGCCGGTCGGAGGAAGACCAATGGTGACCATACTTCTATTCCCCAGTCACCCTTGGGGAAATGTCCAAAAGAAGCCAGTAAATACATCCTCTCAGAAGTCTTCTGATTCGAGGTCGCGGGGTAGGGGTCGAGGCGGAGTAAAAGCAGCCGCGTGTGGTCCTGGTGATCGACGACTCTCCTCACACAACAGATTTTCAACTTATCGACGAAACTGAAATGGAAATCGAAAGTGTTTCGCCACCCGAAAGAACACAATCGCAGGGTGAGCGAAATAATAATGCTGGCAAACTCGACAGCATTCGCCTTTCTATTATCAAATCATGACTAATATCATCCAATGGAATTGCCGCGGTCTTAAAATAAATCTTCTCGAGTTAACGCTTCTAGTTCAGTCATTTTTACCTACTGCATTTTGTCTTCAAGAAACTCATTTAAAAGAAAGTGACAATGTATCTTTAAAAGGATACAACATGTATAGCACATTTTCTAAGGTAGATGAACGTGCTGCAGTCGGATCATCCATTTTTGTGAAGGACAACGTCATTCATAGCACAGTCCAACTCACCACGGATCTGCAGGCAGTTGCAATTCGTTTATCATTAGATAAAACAATTACATTATGTTCTATATATATTCCACCCAATTCAATTATAGATAAAGCTAAACTAAAAAACCTCACTGATCAATTACCCTCACCATTTATACTTATGGGCGACTTCAATGCCCACAACCCCTTGTGGGGAAGCAAGTCTCATAATATCAAAGGTAAGATCATTGAGGACTTTGTCTCTCAAGAAGGATTATGCATTTTTAATGATGGATTTAATACTTATCTTCATCCTGGAAACAGGTCTTATTCTGCTATTGATATCACTATTTGCGATCCCTCTCTTCTTCTGGATTATTCATGGCGTGTTCATGATGATATATGTGGAAGTGATCACTTTCCAATAGTACTTGAACATCTTTTTACTTCTGCCCAACAGAGAGTACCACGTTGGAAACTTGACAAGGCGGACTGGTCCTTGTTTGAGAATCTCTGTCTAGCGGAACTTCAGTCAAAGATGTTTGAGACTGTACAAGATCCAATTTTAACTTTTAATACAGTTTTAACGTCAGTTGCTGACAGAACTATTCCTAAGACCTCGGCAAATCCGAAACATCCCAGCAAACCAAGGTTTGATGATGCTTGTGATCAAGCAATAGGTGACCGTAAAAAATCTGAAAGACGGTTCAATCAACAACCAACGACGGAAAACTTGAGTAATTTCCGTGTTTTTCGCTCTAAGGCACGGCGGACTTGCAGGCAAGCACGACGAACGTCTTGGAAGTAATTTGTCTCGGAGATAACATCTCGCACTCCGATGACAAAAGTATGGAACATGATACAAAAGATAAAAGGTAAAAATTCTAAAGCCACAGTTAAACATTTAAAAAATGGCAATGATTTATTAACATCTGAAAAGGATATTGCCAACAAGCTTGGTGAAACTTTTGCGAAATCTTCTTCTTCTAACAACTACAGGGAAAATTTTTAAAAAGTTAAAAAACAAATAGAGAAAAAATTAAATTAAACTTTAAATCAAAAAATGGTGAAAATTATAATAAACTCTTTTCTCTTGAAGAACTTAAAACATCTCTGTCAAAAGCCCATGATACAGCTTGTGGGCCTGATAATATTCACTAACAACTGTTAAAACACTTGCCAGATTCCTCGCTGGAAGTTCTTTTGCAGCTTATGAATAACATCTGGGAATCTGGTGATTTACCATCAATCTGGAAGCTTGCAACCGTCGTGCCTATTCCAAAACCAAGTAAAGATCACACGGATCCTATTAATTATCGGCCAATTGCTCTTACCAGTTGTGTCTGTAAAACACTAGAACGGATGGTCAATGATCGCCTTGTTTGGTTCCTGGAATCCAATGGGCTTTTAGCCAATATTCAGTGTGGATTCCGCCAAGGTCGCAGTACTCTTGACCATCTTGTTCGATTCGAATCATTTGTCCGTAATGGTTTTGCGAAAAATGAACATGTAGTGTCGGTCTTGTTCGATCTAGAAAAAGCCTATGATACTACATGGAAGTATGGTATTTTAAAAGATCTGTTTGATATGGGGTTGAAAGGCAATATGGCAAATTTTATTTCGAATTTTCTATCTAACAGACAATTTAATGTTAGAGTAAATTCAACCATGTCTGATCTGTATGATCAAGAGATGGGTGTCCCTCAGGGCAGTATTTTATCTGTTACATTATTTAGTCTTAAAATCAACAGCCTTGTTGAAGTTTTAAAAAGTAATATTGAAGGTTCATTGTATGTTGATGACTTTTTAATATGTTATAGAGTTTATGGTTTAAATTCACTGTACCCTCAAGGGTGACTGGGGAATAGAAGTATGGTCACCATTGGTCTTCCTCCGACCGGCAGTAAAACCCGTGCTAAAGTGGGGCGTCCGTTTGGCTGTGCGGGATGTACAAATTTGCAGCCACGTCCGGTCAGAATGGGGACGTTAAATCCGATGCCTCGTGTAAAGAGAGTGCCACGCTCTTTGCACGTTAAGAACCCTTGCAACAACTCTTTGAGGGGTCCGTAGGTGACCTGTTGCAAGGCTAAATTTCTGTCCTTATCCAATATACCCTCATTTCCCGTGGCAGTCTAAATTTCTCCGACCTTAATCCCTTAATTTATTACAGAACCTACCTATTGTATTTATTGTGAACTTGTTCTCGTCCTGAATATGCATGAAATATTTGCCACTGGACGTTAAGCAACCAACAATCAATCAATCAATCAGGGCAGTATTTTATCTGTTACATTATTTAGTCTTAAAATCAACAGCCTTGTTGAAGTTTTAAAAAGTAATATTGAAGGTTCCTTGTATGTTGATGACTTTTTAATATATTATAGAGGCAAAAATATGAATAACATAGAAAGACAATTATAGTTATGTCTTGGAAGAATTGAAAAATGGGCCTCGGAAAATGGGTTTAAATTTTCCACTTCAAAAACGGTCGGGATGCATTTTTGTAACAAAAGGAAATTGCATCTTGATCCAAAACTCACTTTGTACGGCAACCCAATTACAATGGTTGATGAAACCAAATTTCTTGGGTTAATTTTCGATAAAAAGTTAACCTTTCTACCCCATATCAAAATGTTAAAATCGAAATGTTTAAAAGCATTAGATATTTTAAAAGTTATCGGCAGCACCGACTGGTGTGCTGATCGCAACATTTTACTTAATTTATATAGATCTCTAGTTAGATCTAAACTAGATTATGGCTCTGCAAGGAAGTCCTACATACAGATTATCGATGCTGTGCATCATCAGGGTTTGCGTCTCTGTCTTGGCGCATTTAAAACCTCACCAGTTGAGAGTCTGTATGTAGAGGCTGATGAGCACTCACTCTCTAACAGACGTTTGAAGCTTGGACTTCAATATGCTGTCAAACTAAAAGCCTACTCAGATAATCCTGCCTACAGCTGTGTTTTTAATCCAATTTATGAAGACATTTTTGCCAAAACATGAAAATAAAATTCCTCCGTTAGGTATACGTTTAAAACCACATTTAGCTTCTTGTGATTTAAAATCTGTTGCTCAAGTTGAAACTTGCAAATGTCCTCCATGGGAACTTCCCAAACCAAAAATGATATTTGATCTCCGTGAACACAATAAAAATAAAACAAATCCTCTTTTAATTCAGCAACACCATGCTGAAATTAAAACCAATTATTTAGATTTTTCAACTGTCTATACTGATGGATCAAAAGATGGTGACATAGTTGCATCTGCTGCTGTCTTCAAGGACAGAGCTGCAACTCTCCGTTTGCCATCTGATGCATCGATCTTTACTGCTGAAGCAGAAGCAATAATTTTGGCTTTGAAATTTATTGCTTCTTCAGATAAATCCAACTTTATTATATGTTCTGATTCACTTTCATGCTTACAAGCTATACAAAATACTAAAATTAAAAACCCAACAATTCTCAAAATTTTATATGTAATGAGGAATTTAAAAATTCTTCTTAAAGAAATATTATTTCTATGAGTCATGTTGGAATCCTTGGAAACACAGCTGTAGACCTTGAGGCAAAGAATGCCCTGGGTGACCCTTTATCTAACTGTGATATACCGTATACCGATTTTAAATCTAATATTAGAGAATTTGTTTTTAATATATTGAAAAATGAATGGAGTAAAAAAGATGATAATAAATTACCTGATATTATACCTAATTTAGGTAAACCTTTCAATAATTTTATGTGCAGAAAAGATCAGTGTGTTATTTCTAGATGAATATCTTTTAAAAAATGAAGTAGAACCACAATGTATACCTTGTAACTGCAAGTATACTATTAAACATGTTTCAATCAATTGTATTGACTTTGCCGATATTCGTAAGAAGCATTTCAATGTCAATTAAAAACCAATTGTTCAAAGAACAATTGAAGGTCTTTCCACATCAATTTTCTAAATAATTGATAGGAAGCTACTTCTGGTTTACTCAGTTATAAATAGCGTCAAAGTATAGATTTCTTCATACTGATTCAATGTATAAATGGTTTCTATATACTTTTGCCTGAAATAAGGGAGATAATTGCCAACTTCCGGTTTAGAAAATGTCACTTCCGGTCTCATGTGATAGCTTTATTCACACTAATTCCAAAAATATATAGTTTGTATATACTTATACCTGTAATAAGGTAGATAATATGCTACTTCCGGTTTATAAAATGTCACTTCCGGTCTCAAATGATAGTTTAACCTATGATCATTCAAAAAATATATGGTTTCTAGGTACTTTTCCATGAAATAAGTGCAAAAAATACTACTTCCGGTTCACTCAAGGTCACTTCCGGTTTACTTTTTTCAAGGTCATATGTCAACCAACAGTTTGCAAAAGACCCTATGGCTTTATCATGTACCAAGTTGTAGTAATAATCAATTAACCTTAAATTGAATCATTTCAGGGACAATAACTCCTATAAGAAATCATTGGATTGTGTCAGACCAAATGTATAATATCTTAATCACAATTAAGCAAACATTTTGCACTAGTTCTTTAATTTGTAATTTTAAAAGTGACAGAGGAGATCAAATAACAAGGAAAAGTCAAAATTTAGAATATGACCTTGACATATGACCTTGGCCTCAATTTCATTTAAATGAACCAAGGAACTCAAATCAATATACCTTAGGTCTCTATCACTTACCATTCATGCTATACATTTATATATCCCTTATGTCAATTTCAAAGGCGCATAAACTGTTCGATATCATATACGAAACATCTAAGCGACATCTTGCGAAACAAAAATTTATCGCAAGAACAAAAATTGGCGGAAGAAAAAAAAAATTAAAAACAAATTGTTCAAAGAACAATTGAAGGTATTATCACATCAATTTTCTAAATAATTGATGAGAAGCTAATTCTGGTTTACTCAAAGCTACTATTGGCGTCCAATCATAGGTTTCTTCATACTGATTCAATAAACATATGGTTTCTATAGACTTTTACCTGAAATAAGGGAGATAATTGTCAACTTCCGGTTTAGACAATGTCACTTCCGGTCTCATATGATAGCTTCATTTACACTGATTTCAAAAATATATGGTTTATATATACTTTTGCCTGTAAAAAGGGAGATAATTGGCTACTTCCGGTTTAGAAAATGTCACTTCTGGTCTCATATGATAGATTTATTCACACTGATTCCAAAAATATATGGTTTATATATACTTTTGCCTGTAAAAAGGGAGATAATTGGCTACTTCCGGTTTAGAAAATGTCACTTTCAGTCTCATATGATAGCTTTATTTACACTGATTCCAAAAATATATGGTTTATATATACTTATGCCTGTAATAAGGGAGATAATATGCTACTTCCGGTTAATAAAATATCACTTCCAGTCTCAAATGATAGATTAATGTATGACCATTCAAAAAATATATGGTTTCTATGTACTTCTACATGAAATAAGTGCAAAAATGACTACTTCAAGTTCTCTCAAGGTCACTACCGGTTGACATTTATCAAGGTCATATGTCACCCAACATTTTGCAAAAGATCTTACCGCTTTATCATGTACCAAGTTGGAGTAATAATCAATTAACCTTAAATTGAATCATTTCAGGGACAATAACTCATATAAGATATCATTGGATTATTTCAGACCAAATGTATCATATCTTAATCACAATTAAGCAAACATTTTGCACTAGTTCTTTAATTTGTAATTTTAAAAGTGACAGAGATCAAATAACAAGGAAAAGTCAAAATTTTGAATATGACCTTGAAACTTTGACCTTGGCCTCAATTTCATTTAAATAAACCAAGGAACTCAAATCAATATACCTAAGGTCTCTATCACTTACCATTCATGCTATACATTTATATATCCCTTATGTCAAATACAGAAGGGGAAATAACTCTCATATGGAGTTTACGTATCGCTTCGGTCAAAATTTGACAAAACATCCTGAGGATATAACAAGCAATTTGGTAAAATAAATTTGTCGCTTTCTTTTACGGTTACGGAGGAGATGTGTGCACAAGGAAAACAGTGTTCGGGGAGATAACTCCTACAAAGAAAATTATTTAGTTTCGCAGGGTAAATTTCAAAGGCGCATAAACTGTTCGATATCATATACCAAATATCTAAGCGACATATTGCGAAACAAATATTTATCGCAAGAACAAAATTAGGCGGAAGAAAAAAAAAAAAAAAATCAGAAGAAAACAGAAAAGTGGAAAGACCTAATAATATGTATGATTTATTTAATAATGTTCCATTTACAAATATTGTTTCATTCTTAAAAGAAGTTGGAATATATTCTAAAATATAAAAATGTTATTATATTTAAAACGATTTTAAATTTTATCACGTTATCTTAATGTTCATTTTTATTTGTAAATAATCAATTTGCTTTAATCTAGAGTTTTAGTTTATTGAAGGGCCTTTTGTCTGATTTTAAGAATATGCTTTAAATTGTAAAAAATATTCGAATTAGCTCTCGCGGCGATATAGCTTTGTTGTGCTAATGCGGCGTAAAGCAACCAACAATCAATCAATCATATAACTATTTTTTACGACCGGCAGTAGAACCCTCTATAAAATGGATCGTCCGTTGGGCTGAGCGAGATATACAAGATTGCAGTCACGTCCTGTCAGAATAAGGATGTCAATCATATGTCTCGCTTAAATAGAGTGACACGCTCTTCGCACGTTAAGAACCATTCCAAGAACTCTTTGAGGGGTGCGTAGATGGCCTATTTCAAGGCTAAATTTATGTTCCTATCAAATATATCCTCATTTTGCCAGTGGCAATTTCCCCGACCTTCATCCGTGAGATGTTGAGGTAACTGTCATGAATGTAACACACTCCTGTCTCTAGCATAGAGAAAATAACATATAACATAAATCACATTGACACAGGATGAAAAGGGGTTTGGCCTCAACTTTGGTGGTTTGTTACACATTTACGAATTATGAACGTTAAACAACTGCACAACAAATTGAATAAACTCGGTTATTATTAAAAATAATGGAGAATAAAACAGCATCACCTGCACTTGATACAGAAGGCAATTTAGTATGCACCCAGGTGAATAAGACCACAAAAATGGAAGAATATGACACAGATTTCGCTTTACCTGGAATCTCCGTAGACACAAACAGAAATGGAGACGAAGATGTCATTGTTAAATGCACAGACGATACCGAGGAAAAGCTGAAAATTAGACACCCAATAGCTACACTGGCGTATAATATTACCAAAGAAGATGACCTACCCAGTTACGCTACAATAGACGTCAAGTTCAGCCCCAAATATAGCTCGGAGAGGGCAACGACTTTTATAAACAGTAAACATAAGGATATTTCGTCAACCTTAAGGAAGAAGTTCCGTGAAGAATTGGTTAAGGAATGCAATAGTTTCATAGCGGAACTAAATACGGAAAATTATGAGGTTGTGAATGACACAAAGAAGGAAATTGGCTATACTACCCAACAAAGTGCTATAGGAAGAGCCATGCTTAAAAGAAAAACAGATGAATTGAAAAAATTTTGAGAACTGAAATACAAAGAATCAATAAGTTCAAAGGACAAGGAAACTCTGGAAACAAGGGAACTCGATTCCGGGAAATTTCTTGATATTAATAGGAAGTTGGAAAATCTGGAAAAACTGATCAGCCATGGAAGAGGTGGCAGAGGCAGAGGAACTAGATACCGAGGAAATAGGAACGTTCCGTATTAGACTGTACTTTCCAGAGGCTTTAAGTTTATATAAAGTAAAACGTAGTGCTTTGGAATTAACGTACATCAGATTTCTCGAAAGGACTCCGAGTTCTAGTGTTAGGAATACTACCTCTTTGGATTTATTTACTTTAATAAATAGTAAGCCTTATCTCAACATTTCTTATACATGGTTTCAAAAATGTATTTGTTGTTAATGATGATCGACTTGTTTTAATAGTAAATATTAAAACCTCACCTTGTTTTCCAATTTAATTAGATTGACGAAAGATAGGTCAAATGTTTCGTTCATTCATAGATTGTGATTACATCTGTTCAGGGGTCATCAAGACTCGTATGCTTGATTGCTGTGAAATTACTTTATTCCACTCCTCATTACTGTAGATAATTATAGACAAGTCAAATCTCTCGAAGATTCCTTACCGTGGTTACATCGAATACTTGCATTAAAACAATGGTCTTATTCCATTATAATTAAGAATATTACATTAATGTGTGATGTCCGACATATATTTTATATTGGGTCTACGAATATTATATTCAATCATCATTATTTTTAGAGGTAAAAGGAGAGCCCTTCATATATCTTCTATCACTCTCTTTTATAAGATAATTTCAATGTAATGTACGGTCGGTGCGGAGTTGTAGCTCAGGTTAATGGCTGTAAGTGTTATGCAAGATGGGTGATTCATGCATTAATTTTTTAGGATAGTTGTCCAGTACTGAGTCGTCTACAGTGATTTAAATGCCATGATTTTAGGGAAAAGGTTAGTATGTTAAAAAAAACCTACCCACGGAACAAGGGATGGATTTTAAACAGTAAGTTTTATTATATTTGCTGGGTTAGATAACCCATTCGTCGGTTATGTAAATGATTAAGGGATTTGACTGTTACTCATAAGGGGAATCTTCAGTTGTAATGCATTAGTATTAGTCGGAAAGTTACAGTCCCTCATCCCGGGGTTCTCCCAGCTAAGAGATGACAACCAACACCAGTGGGTCTCTTCATGGATGAAGCTGAGATCGGAGTCTGCGCACACTTACAGTACCCTCTTGTATACCAGACGTTTTTAGAAGACATAGATTCTACGCCCGCATTTAGAGGTAATATTTATAGTGTAAAGCCTGTATAATGTCCAGGTCGGATCCATTCAGTGGACTATAGTCTTTCCACGAGACGAACACCACATTATCTGCTTGGCCACTATGTAAAAGTTTCAAAGTCAATGAACCATGAAGAGGGGGTGGGTCTATATAATCTCCATGGAAACGATACTTGCAAATGCCAATAAATTTGCATACCAAATATCATTGACTTAACATTAGCAGTTCATCTTAAACTGATCTAATCACAAACTAATAAATTCTAAGTCGATAGATCATGACTGAGGAGGCGGGGCCAAATATTCTCCATGGAAATTAGATGTACCAATGCTAATACAACTGCATACCAAATATGATTGACCTACCACTTGTGGTTCAACATAAACTAGACCTAATCACAAACTAATACATTGTTGACGACGCCGGAAACAGCATACCTATGTCTCGCTTTTTGACTCCGTCAAGGCGAGACAATAAAAATCAGGCAACTAAGACTAAAATATCAATCAATCCACAATGTTGAATGTTGATTAACAAATGCTGAATATTAAAATCGAATGTTAAATACAGAAAAGCAAATGTTGACTATTGAAATCGAATGTTGATTGAATGTTGAATGTTCAAATTCGAATAATGAATTCAAAATCGAATATTGAATATTAAAATTGAACGATGAATTTTGAAAAACGAATATTGAATGCTAAAAAATGAATGCTGAATATTTAAATCGAATGTTGAATGTTAAAAAAGAAATGTTTAATGTTAAATGCTCAAATGTTGAATGTCGAAAAAGTAATGCTGAATATTAAAATGAATTGTTCGATGTTCAAAAACGAATATTGAATGTCGAAACCGAATGTTGATAGTTGAAAATTGAATGTTAACATCGAAAAATTAAAAAAAAGGGAGAAAAATTTATTCAAAACTTGTATAGACTCGGGAAGATTTAAAGATTGACATATTATGTGGATGAATGTCTATTTTTAGTCTGTTTAAAGCCCTATAGATATCTTTTGTTTTCATTTTTGTCAGCCTGGATGGGGTCTTCATTTCTTTATTCATGTATTTTTTAAGCCAGCTTTTCTTTTATCAGTTGTTTTGTTCACTATAATATATTCTTTATATTTCAGCACCCTTATTCTTTCTTTTTTCTTTATTCTTTATTTCTTGGCATCCACTGTATGCATGTGTTGTCTCTTCTGTATACCCCAACCAAAACCTCGTATAATGTTGTCTCTTTTAGGAATTCCACACATCTCGTTTAATTTGTGCAGATAAAAGATGAAAGATTACAGATTGATAATTATTTAAGTACAAGAAACAAACGTTGGGTACACACAAAATATCTTATTGTCTTTTGCCATAATCACTAGTTGTGGTAGTTGGAGCAGTGGTAGCTGATGCAGCGGTGGTAGGTGCAGCAGTGGTAGCTGATGTAGCGGTGGTAGATGATGCAGCAGTGGTATCTGCTGCAGTAGCAGCTGAAATATAAAAAATGATAATCTATTTTACATCATTTCAATAATGACAGTGTATGAAAAAAAAAATAACAAAAATACAGAACTCCAATGAAAATTCAAAACGGAAAGTCCCTTATCAAATGACAAAATCAAAAGCTCTAACACATCAAACGAATGGAAAACGACTGTCATATTCTGACTTGGTACAGGTATTTTCTTATGTAGAAAATGGTGGATTAAACCTGGCTTTATAGCAAGCTAAACCTCTCACTTGTATGACAGTAGCATAGAATTCCGTTATACTGACAACAATGTGTGCGCAAAACAAATACACTTTGTAAGTGCCAAATATTGGGGTACAGCAGTCAACGTTGTGTTATAATCTTAAACACTACAAAAAACAAACAACTATGTCAACAAATAAAAAACAAAATGGCACATAGACACTCTATAGGCAAAGCACATAAGGAAACGATAAAGACAAGAACACACAACAATGTTCATAATGGCGGGATGTATAAATACGGAGTCACGCCAAAAGGATATTACCAAAACTTGAATACTTTTGATTTCAAAATTAAAGTCGTCTCGTTAGTTATGGATTCTGGTAATGAGATGACCGCTTATGTCAAATTGGTGATTCGTGGATTGTAGTGGATTCTTTATTCCCTTTAGTGTTTTAAAAATATGAGTGGACGACTATTTTATTTTCTAGAGGAGAAATAGACTTTTATAATGAATGTATTGACCAGGTAAGAACTGTAAATAAATATGAATACATATTTTCCCAAAAAAATCCAGGATATATTTGTGTTTATAAATAAATTTTCGAATGAAATGAACAAGTGTGACTAGTAACAGGTGAAATAGAAAATTCCGTCCACGAAAAAATCGTCATACTCTTTGCCCCACAAAATGAAACGAAGGTCACCTAATCGTGATACACATCGTGATACACATCGTTATGCATTACATTCAGTGTTACATAATGACAATGAAAGTAAAATGAATATTAACATAAATAGGATAAATATCAAAATGTTCCTTGGAACTAATTAAACAGAGAAACGAAGCATTTTAGATGACGACATTGTCGTTTAGATTTATTTCTAATATGCTTTTGTACGCTTTAAACCATTGCCGTGACGTCAGCTTCTTCATTTACCGTGGATTATTTTCCTAGAATCAATGGACTCACGTAATCATATTTAACTGTTTCCTTTGTGTGCCTAATTCCATTAAGTTTAAAATTGGCTAATTTACTGATTTCTGTTAACTAATGAAATTAATTTAAAAACGTACTTTTAACTTTTGTAATTTTTATATACCTTCACTGGGAAGCTAACCTTCCTTGAAATCTGTTGTGTGCGACTGAAATCAACACATCGACGAAACCTCGCGGCTACCGATGGGTTGCAATTTATATGTCTATTTTATATATATAATTCAAAATTCAAGAGTCTATCCTAAATTGAGGTAAATTATATGGCCTTCCAAATACCGTTTCGATTCCTAACAGCACTAAAAAGACTTAATTGTCGGAATCCGGATATATTGTACTAATTTATGCACCTTTTGTTTGCGGTATACCATCTTTTCGGCAGGTTTATTGTTTTCTGTTTGGTATTAAATTAATAGTTAAAATCCATGTTGTTACATCTGGTGATCGGTTTATTTGGCAATCGCTAATGGCAGTCAGCAGGGTTTAAGAACATCCGTTGTTCGACCTGCTAGTCAAATGCGTTTTGTTAAAATATTCTTTTTCACTTTTTTGGTCTTTTGGAAAATGTTGTTTGTGCTGTATTCAGACCCCTCTACCAAGAAATTTGTTTTCCATGCACTTGTATAAACATTTAGGTTTGAACGTTGTTTTCAATTTAGACTTATTTATAAATGAACATATGATATATATTGGTACAACGGACACACAGGGCTTGTCATTAATATATATATATATAATATACAATCGTATAGTATAAGTTGATAGCCATCAGGTTTGTTATAAATCATGTCAGTACCGAGGTACTCACTACTGAGCTGATGATTCCTTCGGGGGCTGTTTACAATTTATACTAAAAGAAATTTAAGATGAAAAACGTCATTGTATAGTTATAAGTTTATCCTATAACTAGTGACAAAGTGTAAAAATTTTGACATGTAAACTTACGTTGGTACTTTTTTATGATTATTTTTTTATTTTTAAAGTACCTCGATTACTCGTATATTTTGGTTTTTTTTTTCAAAAAGGCAAAAAAAAAAAACGTCATTCAGGTGAAATGTTTTCAATAAGAACTAAGGATTTGTTGAAGGCCTGGGGTTTATGAAGTTGAATTTTGTTCCATTTCTGTCAATTGGATGGATGTGATATGATCCTGGATTGTTCTGATTTTCTGAAATGATCCGTTAATATAAGATGTTACAAGGCGCTCCATAGTCTGATCGCGCACTTGGTAAAAAAATATGTCATTTTGATATACAAGTAAACATTTTTTCTTTATTATAATCAGAAATATGTTTGCCTACCTCTAGATCTTTTTAAGTGGTATAGTTGTATTTTTTGTATTGAATATCATGTTAAAAACTGAAAAACACACTTTATATGTTGCATGCGTCCGAGGCGCTTTTCTGGATTTGTCTTCATCAGGAACGCTCAAAGCCGACTAATTGAAAGACAATAATGTATAACATAAACAGTTGAAGAGCTATATGACAAAAAGGCACCTACAAAACCCCAAATTTATCCAAGGTAAACTTTTTCTGAGGGAGTTTAAACCTTAGTTTCTTATAATTCCAAAATTTTTTAACGGACAATTTTTGACAGGTTTGTTATAAATCATGTCAGTACCGAAGTACTCACTACTGAGTTGATGATTTTCTTGGGGCTGTTTACAATTTATACTAAAGACATTAAGATGAATAACGTCATTGTATGGTTATAAGTTTATTCTATAACTAGTGACATAGTGTTACAATTTGGACATGTAAACTAACAAGTTGGTCCTATTTTTATGATTAATTTTTAATTTTTAAAGTATCTCGATTACTGGTACAAAAAGGCAAAAAAATAAACGAAAACCATCATTCAGGTGAAATGTCTTCAATAAGAACTAAGGAATCGCTGAAGGCTGTATAGTGACCTCTAAATGCTGACTTATACATCATTGGTTTCTGGTGGAGAGTTGTCTTATTGGAAATCATCCCAAGTCAGGAACTTGCAATTCAGTGGTTGTCGTTTGTTGCTGTGTTATATATTTGTTTTTCGTTCATTGTTTTGTACATAAAGAAGGGCGTTAGTTTTCTCGTTTGAATTGTTTTATATTTGCCATTTCGGCGGCTTTTATAGCTGACTATGCAGTATGGACTTTGCTCATTATTGAAGGCCGTACGGTGACATATAGAGGTAGTTCGATCACCAACCATACTTTGGTTTTTTTTTATATTAGTGCGCATGTCTGGTTAAGTGAATGATCGAACTCACTTTGGTACCAGTTTAGTAAGTTAATATGGCGGCGTTTTTACGAAAAATGTGTATACTGGAAATGTTTGATGACGAAGACGAAGATTTTCATCGCTTGCTTGCCAAGAGATAAAAAAATACATTAAGTGTGATTAATATGACGACCAGAAGAAGTTTTATGCCAAAAGTGACGGATTACATGGCAGTAGTCGGATAAATGGCGGTCCCTCCGCACATAGATGATTTTAAAATGCATTACCGCATCAGCAGAGATGATTTTCATATCATATTGGAAAGTGTTCAAGACTTACTAATCCGTATAGGTAGGGGGCCACACGAGACTGTCTAGTATGTGTCAGCAATTTAGCGACAAACCAGTCTATGAGGGAGACTGCACATTTCTTTAATCTGTCGAAGTCGACAGTGCATCAGATCATTAAAGAAGTGTGCAGTATTCTGGTTGATCTGCGTGATAGGGTAAGACAAATGTCAGTCACATGTGGTATGGGAAGACTAACTCTGGACCAGATTATGTTTTCATGTACTATGCGCTAGAAAATTTTAATTGATCTTATTCTTAATTCTTGACATTGTGTTTATATTTTTTTCAAATTAAGATTTACAATTTTTAACCAATTTATGGATTTAGATGTTAGTTACGAGTTACCATAACATTTATGAATTGGTATCTACAATTAAAACAATACATTCAAATGCTAATATGTGTTTTTTTTAGATAATTCGTTGGCCATCACCATGACAACAAACAGAAATTGAAACTGAGGTAGAAGCAGTATGCTCTTTGCCTTGGGTGACAAGGTTCATGAACGGTACACACATTAGACTGTCGGCTGCTATTGGTGGTGAAAGGGACTACTATAATAGAAAAAGGTATCCATCTATTCAGTTGCAGGTAAAACATATCATAGATCTGTCATTAGTAGTTATAGAATTTCTACTAAAATTAACAGTTTCATCATGTACAAAAATGTCTGTTTAAGGGGTTTCTGATTTACATCCAAGTTGTAAAACTGTCGTATAGCAGAAATGAAATTCGATGAATTTTTCGCATAAACACACGTATACCAGTTATTTATTTAGTGGTTTATAAGCAATTTTACTAAGAAATAATGTAAAGATTGACAATTTGAACATACTTGGTAATCATTTTTAACAAACCGATGACAACTTCCATTAAGACTGTTGTCATGTTTTCCTTCAGATTCATTGGTTGGTCCCAAAGTTTTTATGCAATTAGCAAGCTGTGTGCATGATGTACGCGTTTTCAGAAACTCAAGTGTCTACACCAAAGCTGAAGCTGGAGAGCTATTTTCACAAAATTATCACATCTTCGGGGACAATGCATATCCTCTTCGTAATTGGCTAGTTTCGCCAATTAAGAACTTTGGAAATCTGACAAGGCAACAAATTAAATTCTTATATAGTTTTGTAATATCTATTTTTTTTACAGTGAGGTTTAAGATGCAGCCAATAAAATTTTACTGGGGAAAAAGTTTTAATGAATGTTTTAGGGATCTCAGATCTTTATTAAAGGACGAAAATGTAGAAGGTAATTTGTCTTTATATATTGATTTTTACTGTATATTTGCCATTTTCAATTTAAACCAAAGATTGACTAAAGCAAATAAATTATCATTTAAATGTAGAATAATTGAAGTAGCCATAAATATTCTAATCTTACTATTCAGTAAGTAATACAGTGCCCAAAACACAGAAATAGATCAAGATTCAGTTCTCAAATTTGAAAGTGTATCGAGGGTAAATCATTGCAAACAGTTTTCTTGAGAAAATTATTTAGTCGAAGGTAGTTATGTTAACAATACCGATTTCTCTAGATTGAACACTAACTATGTTATTATATATTTATAGATAAATGCTAGTTTATTTCAATTCTCTAAAAATACAAACCAACACAAACAAATTCGAAAATCTCAAAATGTTCTGCATTAGATATTATGCAGGTGTCTTATTTTTCTTATTTTGTTTAAATAAATCAGTATAATCTACCATGTGTAAAAATATAGCGAAATTACTAATGTTGTTACTGCATATTTTAAATCAGCAATATTCTCATTTTTGCACATGCCTTTTCCCTAGTAATGAAAACTTACACTAGTATTTATAAAAGACATAGGTTTTGTAACACAACTACGTTTTCGTTTCTTGCGAGTACGTACATCAGTTTAACAGTCTGCTAATTATACTACAAAATTGAACATATCTTTACACTTATCTAGAATAAGGTTATAACATCATCTTTTGCATAATTTATGTAAATATGTAAATACAAAACGGGATTATAATTATAATATTTAATTATTATTTATGTAGGAAGACATAAGATTCGTGTACAGATCATCTTTCAGAACGTGGATGATATCGAGAGAAATGTTGATATCCTTAATTCTTTTAAAGAAGAGATCAACAAAGGTTTAAGAGGAATAGAGCTCATTGTTGCCACACACGGGAGTGTAGTTCTGAGTGTAGATATACTGCAGGAAATGTTAGAAACAGATGACAAATTACAAACTACCCTGGCTTTATTTCTAAAAAAGATTTTGGAACGCATTCCCACCTTCATTACTGAGACTATTGACACTGTTGTGTTACCTGAAGAAGGTTTGTCATTAATGTTCTATAAATATCTTATCAACGATTTGTATAGCTTTTCATATAATATACTCGAAAGATCTAAAAGATTGTTCACTGCGGTCCTACTAGTGTGGGACTTTACTGAATGATACATAATTTATTTTATTTGCCGGCCGAAACGCACAGGTATAAGTGCAGGTACATCGACTGCAATAAAAGTCGGAAATTTGGAGTGCCATCGGAAAATGTAGATTTGCAGGATAGAGGAAGAAATGTTGCCTTGGCGCAAGCTTAAACTGATTTACACGTCCAACATATCCAAACAATGCTCTTTTTGTCAAGGTTTTTACTTCCGGAAAGGAATAAGGTCAGGGATGCTCATATGTGTATACCCAGTCCACCGTAATGATGTTCATTCTACAAGTTACTCATACCAACAACTTTCTGTCAGCATTCGATTATTTTTAACTTTTAAAAAAAAGCAGTTCTTAATGATTCACGTAATGACACAAAAAAAAAGGAAGGGCAAAAACTGTATCTGCAGTGATGATCATATCACTATATCTACCACAGCATTATAAATTCAACATTTTCGTACCACTTGTATCTTTCGAAACGTTACAATGGATTGATTGGTTGCTTAAAGTCCAGTTGAAAATATTTCATGGACGTTCAGAACGAGAGAAAAAAAAACAATAAATACAATAGGTAGATTCTCTAATTGAGACCGACTGGGATGAAGGTCGGGGAAATTTAGACTTGCACTGGAAAATGAGGATATATTGGAGAGGGACAAAAATTTGGCTTGTCAACAGGACACCCACAGACCCCTCAAAGAGTTGTTACACAGGTTCGAAGCGTGCAAAAACCATGGCACTTTGGATTTAATGTCCCAATTTTGGTCGGATCAGGCTGCATACTTGTACATCTCGCACAGCCCAATGGACGCCCCACTTTGGCAAAGGATTTACTGCCGGTCTACAGAAGATCTGTAGTGACCATTTTTATATTCCCCAGTCACCCTTGGGGTCGTTGCAGTGGAGAATGCGTAGTCCTTTACTTGCTTTTTTTGCATCTGTTCCCTTTATAAATCTTTTGTTGTAAATAATTGAATGAAAAGGCTTTTAAAGGTATGTCCACTCAACCTCAGCTACATTGTGTATTTTAAAGGACATGTTGGGTAACCGTTAAAAGATGACGATCACAAAGTAATAAAAAAGAAAAGACTGTAGGGATTTTTATATCCTAACAATATGCTTATCTTATTATTGTGATCATTTGATACGTTGCAATGAAGAGAGTACCTTTGAATACATTACATTTATTTGTTTAATTTTTAAGATATTGCTATAAAGAAGAATATAAACAAAAATGCACATTGAAGGAAATCATCAGTATTTCGCCTGTTTTGTAACTTTTAAAATAATTATTATTCTAGAATCGTCACATTGATATACACAGTTTAAGGCAACAGTAGTTAACCGATTTTTCATTAATATATTCATAAAAAGATATATAATAACTTTATGGCAAAATGTAAAACCCTGACGGGTTAAAATGCAAGCATAATATGCACAACAAACATACAATACATGAAAAAAAGTCCAAACAAGTCAAGCTAATATTAATAATATATATATTATTCTACCAAGAAATTTGTTTTGCATGCACACGTATAAAAATTGCGTTTTTTTTCCAACGCAATCATAGGTTTGAACGTTGTTTTCAATTTAGACTTGTTTATATATTTATAGTAGTATATAGATAATTGAACATATAATATATAAATCAATCGCAAGATCTGTAAATAGAAGGAGACCGGCTTCGTCGATAGGGTATTTGTCTCCTGTTATGCGTGCATCACCCAACATGCAAATCAACATTTAAGTCAATATGCGACAGACGGAAATAGGACACTTCGGGAAAAATGTCCGTTCAGAAGACGCTTCTAATATTTGAAGATCATATAAGACGTTTCAATTTGAAACAATCGGTAGAAAGTAAAATAACAAAAATACCGAATTCCAAGGAAAATTCAAAACGGAAAGTCCCTTATCAAGTGGCAAATCAAAAGCTCAAACACATCAAACGAATGGAAAACAACTGTCATATTTTTGACTTGGTACATGCAATGCATTTCTTTAAGTAGAAAATGGTGGATTAAACCCTGTTTTATACCTAGCTAAACCTCTCACTGGTATGACAGTCGCATAAAATTCCATTAAATTGACAACAATGTGTGAACAAAACACAGACATAATAGGTGAACATGTCAAAAATTGGGGTACAGCAGTCAACATTATGTTATAATCTTAATCACTAAAAAAACGAATACGTCAACAAAGAAAAAGAAATGTAGACAAAGCACATAAGCAAAAATGAGGGACAAGACTACAACCAAGAGGCTCATGAGAGCCTGATATCGCCCACCTGTAATTTCAGTTTCAGGCATTTGATTTATTTGCAGATCTTACTTTGCTGAACATTTTTGTCATTTATACTTTCTCTCTTTCTGTAATAATATTAAAGATAATACATAACCCAAAACTGTAAAATTTCCTAAAAATTAACTATTTCTGGACAGTCACCCAACAATAAGTTGTCCTATTGGTCTGAGGATTACTTGACAGGTAGATATAAACCTGTTTAACACTTTCATTTATGTCAGTATTGCTCTTACTGCTTTAGTTTTTGAGATGAAAGCCAAAAACTTCATTTGACCCCTATATTCTATTTTTAGAAACTGCCACCATGTTTTTGAATGAATCAAATCCCCGACTACAATCTATAAACTAAATACCCTAAGGAACATTCAATTAAAGTTTTTAAGTATTTGGCCAAGTATTTTCAGCGAAGAAGTTTTGATAAAGAAGACTTTCACAAAAAATGTAAAAAAAAAAAACGTTTTAAGGGCAATAACTCCTTAAGGGGTCAATTGACTATTTTGATCATGATGACTTATATGTAGATCATACTTAGCTGAACATTTATTGCCATTTATACTTTCTCTCTATCTATTATCATATTGAAAAACAAACACAAAATCAGTAAAATTTAATAAATATAAACTATATCCAACAGTCACCCAACAATGGGTTGTCGAACTTGTCTGAAAATTTCATAACAGATAGATCATAACCCATTTATCACTTTAACTCCCTTTCACTTTTGCTCTAACTATCTTCAATAATTTTCAAGATAATAACCAAAAAACTGCAAAATTTCCTTAAAATTACCAATTTAGTGGCAGCAACCCAACAATGGGTTGTTCGGTTCGTCTCAGGCCTGATAGATCTTGACCTGTTGAACCTTTTTACCTTTGTCAGATTTGCTCTAAATGCTTTAGTTTTTGAGATACAAGCCAAAAACTGCATTTGACCCCTATGTTCTATTTTAAGCCATGACGGCCATGTTTGTTGATGGATCAAAACTTTGATTGATTGATTGATTGTTGGTTGCTTAACGTCCAGTGGCAAATATTTCATGCATATTCAGGACGAGAACAAATTAACAATAAATACAATAGGTAGGTTCTGTAATAGGGGCGTCCGGGATTAAGGTCGGAGAAATTTAGACTACCACGGGAAATGAGGGTATATTGGATAGGGACAGAAATTTAGCCTTGCAACAGGTCACCTACGGACCCCTCAAAGAGTTGTTGCAAGGGTTCTTAACGTGCAAAGAGCGTGGCACTCTCTTTACACGAGGCATCGGATTTAACGTCCCCATTCTGACCGGACGTGGCTGCAAATTTGTACATCCCGCACAGCCAAACGGACGCCCCACTTTAGCACGGGTTTTACTGCCGGTCGGAGGAAGACCAATGGTGACCATACTTCTATTCCCCAGTCACCCTTGGGGGGTCAAAACTTTGGATACAACTTATAAACTAGATACCTTAAGGAACATTCAGTTAAAGTTTAGAAGTATTAGGCTCAGTGGTTTTAGAGGAGAAGATTTTTAAATGTTAGCAAACAAATTGTGTAAAATAGTCGTTGAAGGGCAATAAATCCTTAAGGGGTCAATTGACACTTTTCGTCCTGTTTACTTTTTTTGTAGATCTTACTTTGCTGAACATTATTGCTGTTTACAGTTTATCTCTATCTATAATATAATTTAAGATAATAACCAAAAACTGCAAAATGTCCTTAAAATTACCACTTCAGGGACAGCAACCCAACAACAGGTTGTCTGATTCGTCTGAAAATTTCAGGGCAGATAGATCTTAATCAAATGAACATTTTTATCCATTGTTAGATTTGTTCTAAATGCTTTAGTTTCAGAGATATATGCCAAAAACTGCATTTGACCCCTATGTTGTATTTTTAGCCATGGCGGCCATGTTTTTTGATGGATCAAAACTTCGGATACAATTTATAAATTAGATACCCTAAGAAACATATAGGTAAAGTTTGAAGGTATTTGGCCCAGTAGTTTCAGAGGAGAAGATTCTTGAAATAGTTTACGACGACGACGGACGACGACGACAACAGACGACGGACGTCAAGTGATGTCATAAGCTCACACTGGCTCCGGTGAACTAGAAATGACCAAAGCACAACAACACATTGGCGGGATGCATAGTCAAGAGGTTTTGTCGACGATGTCCTTTATGTCAGTTACACACTACAGACATCAAGGGTGGAGTAAGATTACAATTGACTGCAAATCAAAATTGCTAAAATCAAAAGGGTACTTTTCATTGATTGGTTGTTGATTGCCTTACGTACAGTGGCAACTATTGTATTCATGTTCAGGACCAGAACAAGTCAATAAAAAATACAAAAGGTATGTCCTGTTAAAGTAGATGTCCGATGAATGATGGGAAATTTGGATTGCAACTGGAAAATGAGGGTATATTCGATAGGTACAGTAATTTTGCTTTGCAACAGACCATTCAAAGAGTTGTTCAAGGGTTCTTTTATCGTGCTGAGATCGCCAATGGGGTATGGTAACTGTTTAAACCAATTCCATATGTGACCAGAAATAAGTAAATTAGTCTTTTTAAACATCATGCAATAAAGCAAATCAATCCGAAAAACGTTGATTCTAGAACAATACAGAAACCACATTTTTTGAATATCACATCAATGCAGTAGCCTTTTTTTTATTTTAACCTTACAGAGTACACACAATGGAATGTATTGAAGAAGAATCTAGAACCAGTTTACCTAGAGTTTGCTATAGAAGCTGAGTTATTTGTAACCGACGAGAAAATGAAAGAGGAATTAGGAAAAATATCTTACGCGATCTTGACAAATTGCAAAGGAAGCGGAACAAATAATGCTATTACTGCTACACTCCTACCTATTTGTCTTGGTAACTACTTTATTATTATGATTTTATTATCTGTAAATATTTATAAATCAGATAAAAAAAAGCAAACCTAGTTCACTCATTGCAGTTAATTAAGACAGATAACTTCGCATGTAAAATAAGTCTGACAATTCTACTCCTCAGCCATCTTGAAACAATTGGTGCTGGCCTTATTGATGAATAAAAAACTTTAAAACGTTGCATCAAAAAGAAAAGAAGACTCGTAACGAAGAAATAAATCCTTGCATTTTCTTTTTTCTCCATTTAAAAGTCCATGGTCAATGTAATAAATAGAATTATTCATCCTATAATTCAAATATCGAAAAATATCTTATCTCGTGACCGAACAACACTGATAATAATTATTGGGCTATGCTAATTCGTAAATAAGGTGTAGTTTTGTCAATCCCTCTGAATTCTTGGATTATTTATTCTATAATTAATTATAGATTATCTTTAATTCGATTTTTTTTTTAAAGTGAACTAGTTATTATTCATGTGATACCAATTTTGCATGATATTTTCCAGGAGTGTGACACAATCTCGTTCTTCAGCCCACTCTATGAATATTCGCGTATAATTACAGCTTTTTGCCACTGTATGCTGTTCCCGCGTATCGATAAACCTGACGATCATAAACGGCACTTTCTGAAAATTAAATAAGGTAACAGAGGTATTGATTTCATCCCTATTTTGATAACGCAGAAACACCTATTATTTCGTATGCAAACAAAAAACAACTAAGCAGAAGATTGATTTTAATTTTACGTCAGTTATATCAGACGTCAATGTAGAAAATAATACTCCTCTAACTAGATTGATTGATTGATTGTTGGTTGCTTAACGTCCAGTGGCAAATATTTCATGCATATTCAGGACGAGAACAAGTTCACAATAAATACAATAGGTAGGTTCTGTAATAGATTAAGGGATTAAGGTCGGACTGCCACGGGAAATGAGGGTATATAGGATAGGGACAGAAATTTAGCCTTGCAACAGGTCACCTACGGACCCCTCAAAGAGTTGTTGCAAGGGTTCTTAACGTGCAAAGAGCGTGGCACTCTCTTTACACGAGGCATCGGATTTAACGTCCCCATTCTGACCGGACGTGGCTGCAAATTTGTACATCCCGCACAGCCAAACGGACGCCCCACTTTAGCACGGGTTTTACTGCCGGTCGGAGGAAGACCAATGGTGACCATACTTCTATTCCCCAGTCACCCTTGGGGGTCTTCTAACTAGAAGACTGCCAATCGTCGAATTTGAGATATGATCCCTATGGCCATGCTATAACGGGGACCTCAATATGGTTAAAGACCGAGAGGTTAAAAACCTTTTGAAAAAAGGACCAAAATATCGTCCTCCATCTAAAATTGATTTGAAATTAGTGTCGTCGGGTCACAAAAGACGCTCTTTTATCGTATTGCTATCTCGCGTTAACGAGAAAAATCTGATAAAAATCTCTTGATTCTTATTTTAATAAATGTATGAGTGTTGTGGATATTCGAATATAACATTTTTAAAGTAATACAGAAATAACTAAAACAGTACATAATACGCCTCTTTATAGAATAAGAAACAAGTATTTTCAAAGCGGTTTGTGTTTGTACCGTCCGACAAAGCAGCCAACAATGTGGTGTTGGTATGCCGTTAATACTACACGGACATTCTTATAAATGAAATTTCAAATTCTTCTACATTCAAGTGTGTGCGCTCCAAAGAGAGTTACATAGTGAACAAACATATCAACACTACATCATAACTTTAGGCCTCTTCTGAACATTTGAAGGTCGCTACTTTGTATTGGTTACCTAAACTACATAAAAAAAACAGTAAAATATCGTTTAATATCGGCCTGTATTAAGTATTCTACAATATTTCAGTGATTTTAACTAGTTCCTTACTATTACCTGTTGTTAGTAGTATTAAGTGTGTCACTGGTAACGTTTAAATTCGCAAAAGAATATCGGCAATAAACTTTTAAAATTATTATATGTAAAATGACTTGACAAGAAACGGACCAGGAAACTTCGGAATTGGAAAGCAGATATGAATGAATAGGTCCGTGAACCAATACTTTTCAATGTCACAAAAAAGAACATAATGCTTTCAAATTTTATGTTCTTCTACAGTATACATTTAAATTTTTGGATCTCATTCATGTTGAGAACGCATACCAAATTAATATATTGTATAATAAAAGATTCAATATTTATCAACTATATTGACTTAGATAATTTAATTATTTTCTGCTACATATGCCGGCGACCAATATCATATGAATGATGTAAAAGAAAAAGATTTGGGAATAATATAGTATTATTGAGGGTTTTTGAATAAATAGAAACAAGAAAGTGTTATATACAATGTTCTCATCAAAAGAATACATGAGGAAAAAGCGCTTTACGAACATTTCGGGTTTTTTTTATATTTTAGTAGGAAGTAAAACATGCAAAAGTTGACTTTATATATAGCATAGGAAATAAACTCGCGTGTCATAATACACAATTGATGTAACGATTAGAGTTGACGAAACGGTTCTTACAATGACGTTTTACTTTTATAACCCTTGAAATGTTATGGTAGGTAACATATATGAATGATTTATAGATTTTTGTTTGCCTGACATCTAAAAAGAAGAAATAAATGATAGAGGTCATACATTGCAACAGTCCCTTCTGAGTTGTATTGTGTATTCTTACAACGATTATAATATACAAGAAAAATTGTTGGTTGCTCAATTGTTTCTTGCTAAACGTTCAGTGGCCAATTATTGCATTCATATTCAGAACAAGGCGCTATTAAAAATTTATACAATAGGTAGGTTCTGTAAGGAATAAAGGATTGCATTAAGAAAGCCACTGGAAATGAGGGTATGTTGGATATTGGGCAGAAAGTAGCCTTGTAAAACTACGGATACCTCCAGGAGTTGTTGCAAAGGTTCTTAACGAGATGAGAATTCGTGTGCATGAGAAATCGGATTTAACGTTCCCTTTCATACTGGACGGAGTGCGTAGTAAGACACACCACAGCGCCCCAGTCTAGCGAGGGTGCTACTGACGGTTGGAAAAAAAATGATCATGTCCCATTGCAGCCTCGTGGTTCGTTATAAATCAGTGATATTACATCGTACCTATACGTAACCAAATAACATAAGGTGTGCCAATAAGGCTTGATTGCTTTCAATAACAAGATCAACGGCATATTCTGAGAGCATACATTAAAAACAAATTCAAGTCAACGCTGAATACGGTAAGAAAGGCGGATATTTAAAATTTTGACAGCCACAAAATGAAGGCATGTTGCATATGTTAAAACATTTAGCTTCGCAATAGGCAACCTTTTGATCGCTAAAAGCGCTGTGGTACAGATTTATCTACAAAAAGTTAATCATTATTTATTCGAAGGACATCAGATTGTTTATGATTTCATTGTCTTCTATGGAAGAAAGGATAACCCGTTGCAGCCTTGTCGACGAATATAACCAATTCTCGAAAATTTGGATGAATCATGGTTACTTCTCCACTATGACATTCCTCTCTGTCACGAAGTACAGGTATCGGAAACGTTAGCGGAACTGTTGGAACTCCAGCCATATGCAGCCACCGTTCATGTGCGATATAATCTATGTCCGCTATTAATACAGGAAATTTCCGTCAGGGGTTAAACCAAGAATGTTATTTACTGCACTCCAAACACAGCAATTGTAATATCTTTGCCACTATTTAAACGACCCTGCAACCAAAGTTTCAAACGCCTGACACTACTGACAGTCTTCTCCCCGATGGCTATTTTTAGGTAACATTTGATTGATTGATTGTTGGTTGCTTAACGTCCATTGGCAAATATTTCATGCATATTCAGGACGAGAACAAATTAATAATAAATACAAAAGATAGGTTCTGTAATAGGGGCGTCCGGGGTTAAGGTCGGCGAAATTCAGACTACCACGGGAAAATGAGGGTATATTGGATAGGGACAGAAATTTGGCCTTGCAACAGGTCACATACGGACCCCTCAAAGAGTTGTTGCAAGGGTTCTTAACGTGCAAAGAGCGTGGCACTCTCTTTACACGAGGCATCGGATTTAACGTCCCTATTCTGACCGGACGTGGCTGCAAATTTGTACATCCCGCACAGCCAAACGGACGCCCCACTTTAGCAAGGGTTTTACTGCCGGTCGGAGGAAGACCAATGGTGACCATACTTCTCTACCCCAGTCACCCTTTGGGTTAGATAACATTTAATGCTTAGTCCATGTAAGGAACATAAACTACATACACCTTTTGTAAACCTAGGTCCTATCATGCATTAAAACTTCCTAGATGCATCGGTAGATTTTGTGGTGTACATACGGCCATTAATTACTATTTCTTTTGATGAATTTTAAATAAACAATGTTCTAGAATTTGACATAAAAAAGAGATGAATTAAGCTTCCAAATTGTGAACCTTCTGTTTCTATGTCACAACATTCATGCAGCGCCTGGATACGGAGTATATATCTCCAAATTGATACAATTCATAGAGGGTTGCTGCTCACAAGGAAGCTATTAAATCAATAGTTCCAAATATTGAAGTTGAAATCTTCCCTTCGTTAATTTTACGGACGCCATCACGAGTTGGTTTACTGTTATGGAATATCCGTTTCACAGGTGATATCGGATTTGATTTTTGATTTTTGGTGATTTAACGCCACTTTTGGTCTATTTCGTGGCGGCCAGTTTTTATTGGTGGAGGAAGCCGGAGAAAACCACAGACCTTCGATAGGAAAACTGACAATCCTAGTCAATTAAGATTGGAGTCGAGTGCACCCGCACGAGCGGGGTTCGAACTCACAACCTCAGTGTTGACTGGCTAGTGATTACAGTACTAACTACTTAGACCACTTGGCCACCGATGCCCCCAGGTAATATCGGATATGTTCCTTATGTCGCAACTACAATCCCGTTCCCTTTTCACGAATGTGACCTACCGAAATAGACTATTTACCGGGTTTGTAATAACATGAGCAACACGACGGGTGCCACATGTGGAGCAGGATCTGCTTACCCTTCCGGAGCACTGGAGATAACCCCTAGTTTTTGTTGGGGTGCTTGTTGTCTAGTTTTTTATGTTGTTTCTTGTGTACTATTATTTGTCTGTTTGTCTCTTTCTTTTTTAGCAATGGCGTTGTCAGTTTATTTTCGATCATTATTTGATTAAATCTAAAATCAGTATATGGTATATCACAGTTAAATAATGGGTCATCCAGGGCATTTTTTGCTTCCTGCTTTACAACCAAGTGTCCATGGACATGTATCGGCGAGCGTTATCCAGTTACGTATGGCAGTAGCTCAAATACCCCTGAAACATGAGAGGTTTTAGACAGTGGAGACTACTAACTAATGAAGAGCAGAGAAACAGAGCTTGCGCAAACACCTGAATCACTACCAAAGTCGCATACATCAACAAATTAAAAAAAAAAAAATATAATAATATCTGTGTCCTCTTCCGTCATCATTTGTGTCTGCAATTAATTTAAATCACAGTTAAGGTAAACAAAAATCAGTGAAGCGTTAGGTCATGTAGCACAGATAAAGATCAAGGGACAATTTTATCACCGGTCACACCTGGATCTGAAGAAAATAGTCGGAATTGTTCATTTCCGTCAAACCGGAATCCGGCATATCTATTGTTATGCCCGACTACGTACTGTAGCTTTAACACATTTCGGTAAAGCATTTAAGCATAACGACTAATTCGAAGGCAACTGACAGAGACAACTTTAGCACTACAATCTTTGAAGCGGCTCAATGTTGCATTGTTCAGACAGCTCTCAATCTCATCTTTTTGAGAAGATTTCAACATGGTTAGATCTTTTCTAATATTTTCTAAGCTTGGTCATTAGTTTTGTTATACATGTCAATGTCATTCTTGATTTTTTTCAGAGCAAAGTTGTATGTTGCGATGGTAACACCTAACAAGGCTATTTCATTCTGGTTCTGAGATTCATTTTGGTTTTCATCAACATCCGTGTCCATGTCCTTCTCTATTTCTGTCTTTATTGTGTTAATCTCACTTTGTAATTCTAGTTGATTTCTTTCCCACTCTTTGTTTTTGTTTTTCAAGTTCACCACTTCCGTTATTATTTTTTCATTGTCGTTAATTAGCCCTGAAAGGGCGCTTCTGTTTTCCTTGAGAATTTCTTCTTTGAATTTGTCAAACTTCCGTTGAACTATCAGTTCTAAGTTTGAAAGTGATATACATTCTAAAAAAAAGAAAGAGGTGACGGATCAATATGAACTATCAGCTGACAAGAGTGATTTTAATGTTTTGCTTTGTTTTTCTTGAGCATCGACTATCTGTTCGTAATAAGTGATTAATAACTTTTCAATCATACAATTACTTCGTAAATAGAAAACACGATCTTATCCAAAACCATAGAGTGATCATTTGCGTTTGCCGGATGCGTTTACTTGAATTATCTGCCTAACCATGATACCATCACTTAACCTCATCTCTAAACTTATTCTTATCTGCATTTTACCCCCCTGTCCTTATTACCACTTGTCTCTTTATCTTCTCCTTATCCTCAAACGTAACGTTCTCTTAACCTTAAACTAAAATGAAATCTTATCGTATCCTTAGACATGACCTTATATTCAACCTTATCCTTATGGGTTAGGGTTAGGGTTAGATCTAATCTTATTCAAATCTTCACAAACATAACCCTAGCTCTAACCCTTATAATTTACCTCACCCTCAACCTCAGACTTTATAATTAGATTTTAGTTCGCATTTTACAGCTTTACCTTATTAGCACTATAACATTTTATTCAACCTTATCCCTATCATTCTCCTTAAACTTAGATATAACCTTCAACCAAAAATAATCCCCATCATTACCCTACCCTAAAAATTAACCTAATATCCTTTGATATATCTTTATACTAACCCGTAATGTAAAATTTATCCTAATTGTTTTCCTTAACCTTAAACTTAACCTAATCTTTATCCATAGACAACAACTTATACTATTCATTAACCATACCCTTATCCTCGAACTACTTTAATATCAAATTCTATTTCGTACATGTCGTTACTAAACGCCAGTCTAAGCCCAATCTTTTTTGTGATCGTCAATTATCCACCTCAACCTCAAAAGAGGAATGGTCGGTGGCCTATAGATGTTAGAATTGAATCAATAATAATTGAACTGTAGTGAATCACCCGATATGTGCCTTTTTTAGAGACAAAATGAAATAACGACATAACAGCACCCACATTTTTGGTGGGTTTCGTGTTCCTCAATCTTTATGTTGTGTTTGGTGAACAATTTTTTGCTTGTCTTTTTCTTTTTTAGCCATGGCGTTGTCAGTTTATTTTCGACTTGTGAGTTTGAATGTCCCTTTGATATCTTTTGCTTCTCTTTTATGAGAACATAAGATTCGTTTTAGTCGTATAAAATTATATGTATCGTTCTTTCTTAGGATGATACAGTACGTCATTTTCCATTATAGGAAAGGAGGAGGAGGTATTCGATATTATGAATGCAATTATTTTTTACAAGACTATTGAAACTCAAAAACTTCAGGTTTAGGGTTGAGGTAAAAGCGAAGATTCAACTTTCTGTTCAATATACTTATAAAGGCAATAAATGTATCTCATGTCTCATTGATATGTTTTGACTTTAAAACTTCGATAGCTTACCACTTTCTGATTCATCATCAGAACTTTTGTAGTTTTCTGTTGATTGTGTTTCAGTTGGGTTTGCCATGACTCAATCTGAAAAAATTAGAAAAACGTTGGTTTGCCTTGTGATAACTCTTGTTTTGAAAACTCCAACTTTCAATTTACATTGCTTTTAGCCAGCAAGTTACCGCTGTTTTAAACCCTAACTTAAGCGACTAATTCGTCATTTAAAACTAAGACTTATCCTTAAACTCTGTATTCATTCTTAAATTTATCCTGGATCACATCTTGCAGTACAACGTATCCCCAGTCATACCATCACTCCTTCCTGTAACATTGCGATGACTCATCTTTACCAATGAAGTTTGTGTTGTTCAATCTCAGTTTTCTATGTAGGCTGTTATTTATTTTTCGGTCGTTCTTCATTTTGCTATTGTATGATATTATCAGTTCATTTTCGACTAATGAGCTTGACTAGCCAATATTTTCCAATTTTTTATTTACCCCAAGCTCTATTCCTAATTTAAGGATTGACAGTAAGCTCAATGTCCTCAATAAAAAAGTAGAATATGAATATCGTTAAAGTATGTGTATTCAAAATGATACCCGAATGTTATGCTAAACGTTTGAACTTGATAATAATGTGAATTAAATAGTAAAACTAGAAAACCGGCAGGTAAATTGGCAGTCATAACTGCTTTTCAGTATTGGTTAAAGCTGACGTCATTAATAATCATTACCGTTTTTAACATTTCTTATCCACAATCTTATTGTTTACGTTGTCCTGATCCACACGCAATTGTTCTATGAAAAATGGTTTTTAATTAACTTATTTTTTCTTTCAATTTATTCTTGTTCCTTTACCCTAAACTTGACCTTATTTATATCATTACTCTAATCCTTGTCCTCAGATAAACTCTTGGTAACAATTTCATTTTGTTCATATCGTATCATATTCCTTACCTTCATCGTAACCTACTTCTCTACGTATGCTTAAGAACATTTGTGCTTCTTGAAAATTGTTATCAATTGCAAACAAATGGCATCCTGGTTGACTTGAAATTATTTAGTTTTAAATTCTTTATATTTAGCCTTTTATGATTTACTGTTAATCTTTAAGTGGTTATCGGTTTTGCCATGGTTTTGTCAATTTGTTTAGGACTTATGTGTTTCTGTCTCTTATCTTAACACCAGAAGATATACATATTTACCTTGTTCTTAGTCCATTCAAATTGTATGTGAAGAATATTTCTACTTAATTGTCGTCGTCAAAAACAAAATAAACAAAATCAAGACTGTGCAATTGGCAGTAAACTATTAAATCATCAAAGCCGACCTCACAAAAAATAGCTATGTATTCTACTCCGTTTAACATAAAGTCCAGGACATCTAGGTTTTCATTTTGACAAAAAATGATAGCTTGTCTAAATTCGATATGAGATTCGAATCCAACGAATGCATAAGGATAGTTCAAATATTCCATTATGCAGAGCTCCATCATATCCACCTGATCAATTATACATTTTGTGGAAAAAAAAAGTTCTGTCTAACCCTTACCCTAACCCTTACCCTCAAATATTCCTACGTCAGCCATATCACAACCTTAATATACCCTTCTGTCTAAGTCTACACCCCGATATTGTCTATAGACCTAACCCTAATCCTTTGGACTTATCCGATACTATATTATTATCTTACGTTTATCAACAATCATTCCTCAATCATATCTTTATTCTCAATTTTTTTTTATGCTTAACCTTACCCTCAGACATAATCTTATACTTAACATTATTCCTATCATTACCCTTAACATTATACCTTTCCTTGTCTTCTCCTTTTAGACCTAACATTGTACTTAACCTTATCCTTAAACTAATTATTAAACTTATCCTTATCCTTAGGTGATTTATAATATTGGATTTTATTTCGTACATATCGTTTCTACACTGCAATCTTAACCCACTCAAACGTTTACACAATACAGAAATGCATTGCTTCCATGATAAATGAATATGTATTACAAGTAGAAAGCATCTAATTTTATATGACTTTTATTTAAAAATAATGCAAAGTTTTTGTAAACGGAATACAAGATATTATCCAAAAATGTGGAGTGATCATACATTTCTTTCTGTGATCCTGATCCATTTGTCTGAAATACTATTTCAACCGTATACAATGACTTATATTCAACTTTGGACTTCTACTATATTATAATCTTAAGTTTATCAACACTCACTGCTTAATCTTTTCTTTATCCTCAAAAGTAATTTTATACTTCACCTTATCGTCAGACGAAATGTTATAATTATCAATCATTAACCTTAACCTTATAATCATCATAATTTTTGTCCTTAGACGTAATCTTATCCTTAACCTTGTCCTCAGACATAATCGTGTACTTAACCTTAACCATCTCATTACCCTTAACTTCATCTTCATCCTTAGACGTAACCTTATTCTTAACCTTATCCTGATCATCAGACTACTTTAATATTGGATTTTGTTATGTACATGATTACATGTCCAACTTGCAGATTTATAATAGATCTGGTTCTATTCTCTTTTCACTAAACCCATAAGGATACTGCTATTGATTTGTTTATGCATTCAAACCTTATTTATTCTACCTTCATGGACAATGCCTTTTTGATTTTAGTATAATGAAAAAATATTACTTACCAATCTCTCTTGAAGCTACAACCTCGGTACTACTCGGAAAATGACCTGAAAAAAGATAACTTTAATATTGGATTTGGTTTTGTACATGAGTACATGTTCAACTTGCAGATTTATAATAGATCTGGTGTTCTATTCTCTTTTCACTGAACCAATTAGGATACTTCTATTGATTTGTTTATTCATTCAAACCGTATTGCTTCTACCTTTATGGATAATGTCTTTTTAATTTTTCGTATAATGAGAAAACATTACTCACTGATCTCTCTTGAAGCTACAACCTTGGTACTACTCTGAAAATACTAGAAATGACCTGAAAGGAATGACAAAGTTATTGAAATCAAACCCTAACCCTAACTTTTTACATTATATTAAACCTTATACTTAACATTATCCCTACCCTTATACTTATCTTTAACCTTATCTTTATCCTCAGATGACTTTAATATTGGATTTGGTTTTGTACATGATTACATATGAAATTGAGTATGAAAACTTGTAGTTTTATAATAAATCTCGTGTTCTATTCTCTTTTCACTGAACCCATAAAGATACTTCTATTGATTTGTTTTTTCATTCAAACCTTATTTATTCTACCTTCATGGATAATGTTTTTTCAATTATCGTATAATGAAAAAGTTACTTACTAATCTCTCTTGAGGCTACAGCCTTGGTACTACTCGCAAAATACTGGAAATTACCTGAAAAAGGGAATAATAAAAAGTAAAATCACAAAAATAATGAACTCCGAGGAAAATTCAATCGGAAAGTCCCTAATCACATGGCAAAATCAAATGACAAAACACATCAAACGAATGGACAACAACTGTCATATTCCTGACTTGGTACAGGCATTTTCAAATGTAGAAAATGGTGGATTGAACCTGGTTTTATAGCGCTAAACCTCTCACTTGTACGACAGTCTTATCAAATTCTGTTATATTTACAACGATGCGTGAACAAAACAGACATTATAAATAAAATAGTCAAAATATGGGTACAGCATTCATCACTGTGTTACAATATCAAAACAAACAATTATTTACAAAAAAAGCACAAAAGCATCTATCAAATTAAAAAACCACATTCATTGCTTCGCGTGTCTGACGTCAGAAAATGTAAACGTCATATAAGAAAAAAGTTTGTCATTCAATGTTTATTCAAAACAATTTTATAATTTCACATGGGGAATGTTGGTATACAGGGTTAAAAAATCAAAAGTTATGTTAGAATTAATTTCAGAAATAGACCGAGATTTAAAATTGTCAAGAAGTTCTTTAAAACTTTTAAGAATCCACATATGGTAAATACCACTATGCGAGTAAAATAAATTTGTCGTTTGTCGTTCAAAGTATTTTCAAATTTATAATAGAACAATAACATAATGACATATAATAGAACAATAACATAATGACGGGATCTTTTAAAGTACAGAGTCACGTTATAAGAACCACAGAAACACAAAAAGTCGCATATACAAAACACACCAGCAAAAATGAAAGATAATACAAACACATTGACGGGATGTATAAGTACCTAGCCACGTCAAATGGATATCACAGAAAACAAACCAAACAGTAAAAGTAATATTAATAATAGAACAAAGACAAATGAAAGAACAATATTACACGTTGTTAAGATGATAAACAACGTCAGTATGCGGTAAGCGGTATTATATATCAAACAAAGTTTAAATACATTGAGGAGCATGTGTATATAAACAGTACACTAGCCAGAGTTTTGGACAAACGTACATTCAGGCACACGAAAAGTGTCAGGCAATTTGTTGAAAAGTGTCATCAACAAATCAATAATATAACACATGGTTTGCTGTTTAAAAGGTTTTAAAAAGGTGGAAATCAAAAGATAGGAGATAGAATAAAATCGGTCATTGTGTTTAAAACTTGCATAGAATCAAAATTGTTAATCATTGTTTTACGTTTGGAATCGTAAAAAATCACCTTAAATTATGGTTAGGGTGAAGGTTAACATAATACTTAACCCTGAATTTAACCGTAGACGTATTTTTTTTTACTTAACCGTATCGTCATCTTTACCCTTATTTGCATTATTAACCTAATCCGTATTCTGTGACGACTTCTCATATTGTATTTATTTTGTACATATCGTTTCTACACCGAATGCTTAATCCAATCATTTTTACATCGTTTACACAATACAGAAATGCATGGCTTCCAAGAGAAATGGATTGTATTGCAAGTCAAAACCATTTTATTTTACTTGACTTAAATTTAGCAATAATGCACAGATTTTGTAAAATGAATACAAGATCTTACCCAAAGGTGAGGAGTAATCAAACTCTTCTCTGAGTGTTCCTTGTCCGTTTGTCTGATCTACTATCTCAACATTACACAATGACTTATAATCTATAGACTTATTTGCTATTATATTCTAATCTTAAGTTTATCAACACCCATTGCATAATCCTATTGTTAATCTCAAAAGTAATTTTATTCTTAACCTAACCCTAACCTCGTTTCAACACTGCAATCTAAACCCAATCATGTTTAACCGTATAGGGGTCGAGGCGGAGTAAAACCAGCTGCGCATGGTCCTGGAGATCGACGACTCTCCTCACACAACAGATTTTCAACACTTAACGACGAATCAGAAATGGAAATCGAAAGTGTTCCGCCACCCGAAAGATTACAATCTCAGGGTGAGCGAAATAAGAATGCTGGCAAACTCGATAGCATTCGCCCGTCTATTAACAAAACATGACTAATATCATCCAATGGAATTGCCGAGGTCTTAAAATAAATCTTCTCGAGTTGACGCTTCTAGTTCAGTCTTTTTTACCTACTGCATTTTGTCTTCAAGAAACTCATTTAAAAGAAAGTGACAATGTATCTTTAAAAGGATACAACATGTATAGCACATTTTCTAAGGTAGATGAACGTGCTGCAGGCGGATCATCCATTTTCGTGAAGGACAACGTCATTCATAGCACAGTCCAACTCACCACGGATCTGCAGGCAGTTGCAATTCGTTTATCATTAGATAAAACAATTACATTATGTTCTATATATATTCCACCCAATTCAATTATAGATAAAGCTAAACTCAAAAACCTCACTGATCAATTACCCTCACCATTTATACTTATGGGCGACTTCAATGCACACAACCCCTTGTGGGGAAGCAAGTCTCATAATATCAAAGGTAAGATCATTGAGGACTTTGTCTCTCAAGAAGGATTATGCATTTTTAATAATGGATCTAATACTTATCTTCATCCTGGAAACGGGTCTTATTCTGCTATTGATATCACTATTTGCGATCCCTCTCTTCTTCTGGATTATTCATGGCGTGTTCATGATGATCTATGTGGAAGTGATCACTTTCCAATAGTACTTGAACATCTTTTTACTTCTGCCCAACAGAGAGTACCACGTTGGAAACTTGACAAGGCGGACTGGTCCTTGTTTGAGAATCTCTGTCAAGCGGAACTTCAGTCAAAGATGTTTGAGACTGTACAAGATCCAATTTTAACTTTTAATACAGTTTTAACGTCAATTGCTGACAGAACTATTCCTAAGACCTCGGCAAATCCGAAACATCCCAGCAAACCATGGTTTGATGATGCTTGTGATCAAGCAATGGGTGACCGTAAAAAATCTGAAAGACGGTTCAATCAACAACCAACGACAGAAAACTTGAGTAATTTCCGTGTTTTTCGCGCTAAGGCACGGCGGACTTGCAGGCAAGCACGACGAACGTCTTGGAAGAAATTTGTCTCGGAGATAACATCTCGCACTCCGATGACAAAAGTATGGAACATGATACAAAAGATAAAAGGTAAAAATTCTAAAGCCACAGTTAAACATTTAAAAAATGGCAATGATTTATTAACATCTGAAAAGGATATTGCCAACAAGCTTGGTGAAACTTTTGCGAAATCTTCTTCTTCTAACAACTACAGGGAAGATTTTAAAAAAGTTAAAAAACAAAAAGAAAAAATTAAATTAAACTTTAAATCAAAAAATGGTGAAAATTATAATAAACTCTTTTCCCTTGAAGAACTTAAAACATCTCTGTCAAAAGCCCATGATACAGCTTGTGGGCCTGATAATATTCACTACCAACTGTTAAAACACTTGCCAGATTCCTCGCTGGAAGCTCTTTTGCAGCTTATGAATTACATCTGGGAATCTGGTGATTTACCATCAATCTGGAAGCTTGCAACCGTCGTGCCTATTCCAAAACCAAGTAAAGATCACACGGATCCTATTAATTATCGGCCAATTGCTCTTACCAGTTGTGTCTGTAAAACACTAGAACGGATGGTCAATGATCGCCTTGTTTGGTTCCTGGAATCCAATGGGCTTTTAGCCAATATCCAGTGTGGATTCCGCCAAGGTCGCAGTACTCTTGACCATCTTGTTCGATTCGAATCATTTGTCCGTAATGGTTTTGCGAAAAATGAACATGTAGTGTCGGTCTTTTTCGATCTAGAAAAAGCCTATGATACTACATGGAAGTATGGTATTTTAAAAGATCTGTTTGATATGGGGTTGAAAGGCAATATGCCAAATTTTATTTCGAATTTTCTATCTAACAGACAATTTAATGTTAGAGTAAATTCAACCATGTCTGATCTGTATGATCAAGAGATGGGTGTCCCTCAGGGCAGTATTTTATCTGTTACATTATTTAGTCTTAAAATCAACAGCCTTGTTGAAGTTTTAAAAAGTAATATTGAAGGTTCATTGTATGTTGATGACTTTTTAATATGTTATAGAGCCAAAAATATGAATAACATAGAAAGACAATTACAGTTATGTCTTGGAAGAATTGAAAAATGGGCCTCGGAAAATGGGTTTAAATTTTCCACTTCAAAAACGGTCGGGATGCATTTTTGTAACAAAAGGAAATTGCATCTTGATCCAGAACTCACTTTGTACGGCAACCCAATTAAAATGGTTGATGAAACCAAATTTCTTGGGTTAATTTTCGATAAAAAGTTAACCTTTCTAACCCATATCAAAATGTTAAAATCGAAATGTTTAAAAGCACTAGATATTTTAAAAGTTGTCGGCAGCACCGACTGGGGTGCTGATCGCAACATTTTACTTAATTTATATAGATCTCTAGTTAGATCTAAACTAGATTATGGCTCTATAGTGTATGGCTCTGCAAGGAAGTCCTACATACAGATTCTCGATGCTGTGCATCATCAGGGTTTGCGTCTCTGTCTTGGCGCATTTAAAACCTCACCAGTTGAGAGTCTGTATGTAGAGGCTGATGAGCACTCACTCTCTAACAGACGTTTGAAGCTTGCACTTCAATATGCTGTCAAACTAAAAGCCTACTCAGATAATCCTGCCTACAGCTGTGTTTTTAATCCAATTTATGAAGATATTTTTGCAAAACATGAAAATAAAATTCCTCCGTTAGGTATACGTTTAAAACCACATTTAGCTTCTTTTGATTTAAAATCTGTTGCTCAAGTTGAAACTTGCAAATGTCCTCCATGGGAACTTCCCAAACCAAAAATGATATTTGATCTCCGTGAACACAATAAAAATAAAACAAATCCTCTTTTAATTCAGCAACACTATGCTGAAATCAAAGCCAATTATTCAGATTTTTCAACTGTCTATACTGATGGATCAAAAGATGGTGACAGAGTTGCATCTGCTGCTGTCTTCAGGGACAGAGCTGCAACTCTCCGTTTGCCATCTGATGCATCGATCTTTACTGCTGAAGCAGAAGCAATAATTTTGGCTTTGAAATTTATTGCTTCTTCAGATAAATCCAAATTTATTATATGTTCTGATTCACTTTCATGCTTACAAGCTATACAAAATACTAAAATTAAAAACCAAACAATTCTCAAAATTTTATATGTAATGAGGAATTTAAAAATTCTTCTTAAAGAAATAATATTTCTATGGGTGCCGAGTCATGTTGGAATCCTTGGAAACACAGCTGTAGACCTTGAGGCAAAGAATGCCCTGGGTGACCCTTTATCTAACTGTGATATACCATATACCGATTTTAAATCTAATATTAGAGAATATGTTTTTAATATATTGAAAAATGAATGGAGTAAAAAAGATGGTAATAAATTACATGAAATTAAACCTAATTTATGTAAACCTTTCAATAATTTTATGTGCAGAAAAGATCAGTGTGTTATTTCTAGATGTCGTATTGGTCATACTAGAATAACACACGAATATCTTTTAAAAAATGAAGTAGAACCACAATGTATACCTTGTAACTGCAAGTATACTATTAAACATGTTTTAATCAATTGTATTGACTTTGCTGATATTCGTAAGAAGCATTTCAATGTCAATAATATGTATGATTTATTTAATAATGTTTCATTTACAAATATTGTTTCATTTTTAAAAGAAGTTGGAATATATTCTAAAATATAAAAATGTTATTATATTTAAAACGATTTTAAATTTTATCACGTTATCTTAATGTTCATTTTTATTTGTAAATAATCAATTTGCTTTAATCTAGAATTTTAGTTTATTGAAGGACCTTTTGTCTGATTTTAAGAATATGCTTTAAATTGTAAAAAATATTCGAATTAGCTCTCGCCGCGATATAGCCTTGTTGTGCTAATGCGGCGTAAAGCAACCAACAATCAATCAATCAATGTTTAACCGTATACTTAACCTTATCCTTATCATTACCCTTAACCTTATACGTAACCTAATCCTTAGATGTTACCTTGTACTTAACCTCATCCTTACCGTTAAACTTATCATTAACCTTGACCTTATCATCAGACGACTGTATTATTGTATTTTACTTCGTACATATCGTGTCTACATAGTAATCTCAACCCAATTATTTTTGTCCTCGTTACACAATACAGATATGCATTGCTTCCCAACAAAATGAATATGTTTTGCAAGTAGAAAGCATCTTATTTTACACGACTAAATTTTAAAATAATGCAATGGTTTTGTAAATGGAATATTAAAGAGTGATCATACTCGTCCTTGTGTATTTATGATTTGTTTGTCTGAAATACTATCTGACCCTCATACAATGACTTATACTAATCTATAGACTTATCCGCTACTATATTAATATCTATAATCTTAAGTTTATCAACACTCACTCTTTACACCTCTCTTTATCTTCAAAACTAATTTTATACTTATCCTTATCCTCAGACGTAACTTATACTTATCCTTATCCTCATCCTCAGACACAACCTTATACCTAACCTTATCCTTGTCAATCCCTTTAAACTTTTACTTAACCTCATCCTTATCATTACCCTTAATCTTATACTTAACCTTATCCTTATCATTACCCTCAACCTTATACCTAACCTTATCCTTATCATTATCCTTAACCTTATACTTAACCTTATCCTTATCATTACCCTTAACCTTATACGTAACCTAATCCTTAGATGTTACCTTGTACTTAACCTCATCCTTACCGTTAAACTTATCATTAACCTTGACCTTATCATCAGACGACTGTATTATTGTATTTTACTTCGTACATATCGTGTATACATAGTAATCTCAACCTCAATCATTTTTGTCCTCGTTACATAATACAGATATGCATTGCTTCCCAACAAAATGAATATGTTTTGCAAGTAGAAAGCGTCTTATTTTACACGACTAAATTTTAAAATAATGCAATGGTTTTGTAAATGGAATATTAAAGAGTGATCATACTCGTCCTTGTGTATTTATGATTTGTTTGTCTGAAATACTATCTGAATCTCATACAATGACTTATACTAATCTATAGACTTATCTGCTACTATATTAATATCTATAATCTTAAGTTTATCAACACTCACTCTTTACACCTCTCTTTATCTTCAAATCTAATTTTATACTTATCCTTGTCCTCAGACGTAACTTATACTTATCCTTATCCTCATCCTCAGACGCAACCTTATACCTAACCTTATCCTTGTCAATCCCTTTAACCTTTTACTTAACCTCATCCTTATCATTACTCTTAATCTTATACTTAACCTTATCCTTATAATTACCCTCAACCTTATACCTAACCTTATCCTTATCATTACCCTTAACCTTATACTTAAACTTATCCGTATCATTACCCTCAACCTTATACTTAAACTTATCCTTATCAATACCCTTAATCTTATACTTAACCTTATACGTAACCTTATCCTTAGACGTTACCTTGTACTTAACCTCATCTTTACCGTTAAACTTATCATTAACCTTAATCTTATCATCAGATGACTGTATTATTGTATTTATCTTCGTACATATCGTTTCTACATAATAGTCTCAACCCAATCATTTTTGTCCTCGTTACACAATACAGATATGCATTGCTTCCCAACAAAATGAATGTTTTTGTAAGTAGAAAGCATCTTATTTTACACGACTATATTTTAAGATAATGCAAAGGAATTGTAAATGGAATATAAAAGAGTTATCAAACTCGTCCTTGTGTATTTATGATTTGTTTGTCTGAAATACTATCTTAACCTCATGCAATGACTTATACTAATCTATAGACTTATCCGCTACTATATTAATATATATAATCTTAAGTTTATCAACACTCACTCTTTACACCTCTCTTTATCTTCAAAACTAATTGTATACTTACCCTTGTCCTCAGACGTAACTTATACTTAACCTTATCCTCTGACGCAACCTTATACTTATCTTTACCCTCAACCTTATACCTAACCTTATCCTTATCATTACCCTCAAACTTATACTTAACCTTATCCTGATCATTACCCTCAACCTTATACTTAAACTTATCCTTATCATTACCCTCAACCTTATATCTAACCTTATCCTTATTTTTAACCTCAACCTTATACCTAACCTTATCCTTATCATTACCCTCAAACTTATACTTAACCTTATCCTTATCATTACCCTCAACCTTATACCTAACCTTATCCTTATCATTACCCTCAACCTTATACTTAACCTTATCCTGATCATTACCCTCAACCTAATACTTAAACTTATCCTTATCATTACCCTCAACCTTATACCTAACCTTATCCTTATCATTACCCTCAACATTATACTTAACCTTATCCTTATCATTACCCTCAACCTTATACTTAAACTTATCCTGATCATTACCCTCAACCTTATACCTAACCTTATCCTTATCATTACCCTCAACTTTATACATAACCTTATCCTTATCATTACCCTCAACCTTATACCTTACCTTATCCTTACACGTTATCTTGTACTTAACATGATCCCTGTCGTTAAACTTATCACTAACCTTAACATTCTCATCAGACCACTTTATTTTTTTATTTTACTTCGTACATATTGTTTCTACACTTCAATCTAATCCTGGTATCTATGATGAGTTTATCTAAACCACTCATTTTTTTAAACGTTTAGTAGTCAGCACTTCGGTGCTGACATTAATATCAATTATTTGGTCATTCTTATAAATTTCTTGTTTACAAAAGTATGAATTTTCGAAATACTAAGGATTTTCTTATCCGAGGCAACATGACCTTAGCCGTATTTGGTCCTACTTTTTTAAATTTTGGATTCTAAATGCTCTAAACTTTGTACTTGCTAGGTTTTATAACTATTTTGATCTGAGCGTCACTGATACACATTTGACGGTACCAGAAGTTCGTCCTTTTTTCTGTGACATCACCGACTACAATTTTTAATAATATTTTAGAATAAGACATGCTACATGTACCAATCTGATATCAGGTGTTTTATCACTATTTGTACGATTTTAAGCTTGTCCTACACTACAAACTGATTTTACTTGACAAAACTCGATATAATCTCGACAGTAATTAACTGTACTCGACTTTGGTCTCGACTTGACTTAATAAGTCATTACAGAGCTTCGCCACGATATAGCCTTTTTGTGCTGATGTCACGCAAAGCAATCATCAACCAATCAATCCTTACAGAGTTAATTAAATACCTTTCCTTTTGTATCTGTGTTGTTGTAAATATAGAAAATTATGTGTTTTATCATATTTACGGCTGTTATTTCTAAAAAAAACACCATATTTGTGTTTGATTCATTTTTTTTTCAACTTTGCCAAATAAGGGGAGATAACTCAGATAGTAGGGGAGATAACTCAGATAAAGTAATTTTAAAATAGAAAGTGTTGTGAATTTACCTACTTTAATATGTAGCAAGAAAACAAGTTCGGTGACCCCATTTTTTTTTCTTATCTGAAAGCATGTTATTAGAGCTATCTTCTCACATTTTATCTTAAAATTCTATCATGTAGTTTTCTTTTTAAAACACAAAATTGGATTTTCCATGCATAATCACCCCCAAGGGTGACTGGGGAATAAAAGTATGGTCACCATTGGTCTTCCTCCGACCGGCAGTAAAACCCTCGCAAAAGTGTGGCGTCCGTTTTGGCTGTGCGGGATGTACAAATTTGCAGCCACGTCCAGTCAGAATGGGGACGTTAAATCCGATGCCTCGTGTAAAGAGAGTGCCACGCTTTTTGCACGTTAAGAACCCTTGCAACAACTCTTTGAGGGGTCCGTAGGTGACCTGTTGCAGGGCTAAATTTCTGGCCCTATCCAATATACCCTCATTTCCCGTGGCAGTCTAAATTTCTCCGACCTTAATCCCGGACGCCTCTATTACAGAACCTACCAATTGTATTTATTGTTAATTTGTTCTCGTCCTGAATATGCATGAAATATTTCCCACTGGACGTTAAGCAACCAACAATCAATCAATCAAGCAATCAATCCATGGATGCATTATCTATACAAAATCTGACAATTTTGCACAATCTGTAGCGTGAAAAATAGTCCGGTGACCCATCCTTTTTTATTATATTTTTGAAAAAAGCATGATAAAAACTTCGTTTTGATAAATTATAAAAAATTTCTATGGATTTTAATTAAGACGCACAAGCCATCTTAACTGTTGTTTTAAATGCTATATGTTTCTTTTGTTTTAAAAAGAAAATAAGATTTGAAGTTAATATGTATTGTGATTAAGCAAAACCGTTAAAGTCAAATGAAACAAAGGAAATTAATGAAGGGAAAATGTATTTAAACAATGAAATCAATAAATGATAGACTTTCAAAGAATAAAACAAAGAGATCTTTGTTATCTCCATAAAAAAAGTGATTTAATAATCGTCCAGTGAAGCATCGTGTGTACCTTTCAAGTAAAACAAACATATTCTTTCAATATTTACATACAACAGAAAGATTTCAAATTGTAACATTGTTAAGGGACATTTGTAAGGCTCTGTGAAATAAAACAAGTTGTAAAGGGTTTCAAGTAATTGCTGTTATCAGCTAAAACTGAAATGATGACTGTAAAAAGTGTTTCGATTGATAATTTGTCTATGCTGACTTATTTATCAATCTTCTCTATTATGGGTTTCAAAATAATAGGCAGCAACGCACAAAGTTGGTAAAATCTTCATTAAAGAGCATTAACTCCAATAAGGAATCGAATAACAGTTTTGGTCATGTTGACTTATTTGTAGATCATGTCTTGTTGATCATTTGTGTTATTTAATGTTTGTATCTATGTATTATAGTTTGGAAAGATATAAGGCAAACACGCAAATATAATAATCGTCATTAAAGGGCAATAACTCCAAAAATGAGTCATGTGATTTTTTCGACAAAGTTGGCTTACATGTAAATATTGTCCTGCTGGTAATTTTTCCTTTTAACGTTTCCCTCTATCTATTACAATTTTAAAGATAATAGGCAAAAAATGGAGAAAAAAATTGTTAAAATCCATCATTAATGGGCAATTACTCCTAAAAAAGTCGTCTCACAGTTTGAAAGAAAATGAACGGTAGCTATATCGCAACATTTTGAGCATTTCTGTTCCTGTCAGATTTTCTATATATACCGGTTTTCGAGATAATAGACAAAACTGGCAATTTACCCCTATGTTCTGTTTACAGACATGTAGTGCCAGTCGGGGTCATCGGACACATTTTTTTTATCTAGATTAGAAGGTCGGGTAATTTTGGACTGCCACGAGAAAAAGAGGGTAAAATTGGATAGGAACAGAAGTTTTGCCTAGCAACCGGCCACCTACGAACCATTTAAAGATCTTAACGTGCAGTCAGCGTGGCACTCTTTACACGAGGCATCGGATTTGACGTCCCCATTCTGACTTCTTCATCCCGCACAACCAAACAGACGCCCCACTTTCGCAAGGGTTTTACTGCCGGTCGGAAGAAAACCTGTAGTGACCATATTTTTATATCCCAGTCACCCTTGGGAGGTTTAAAAATACACCTCAACAATATTTGTGACCAGGTTTGGTTAAATTTGGCCCAGTAGTTTCAGGGGAAAAGATTTTGGTAAAAGTTAACGGACGACGACAAGTATTTGGGACTGAGGAAGACAATCTCCGGACTCAACTGAGAGCCAAGATATACCTGGGATGGTATTACTCATATCTGATATGAAACACAAATTGGTTACATGCATATCGTTTTATTATGTTAAGTTATTTATTTTATTTGCTTATATATGCCTGGAATATAGAAAAGTTATTCTCTAAAGTAAATTTATTAAATAGATTCGTTCAAAACTATTTTTTTATATATTTTTTTCAATGTGGATATTTTAATGTACTTTAACATGTTTAAATCGACAAAAAATTGAAATAACATAGTTTACGTTAATCAAACAATATAACGGGTTTAAATACACTACAAACCAGTAAAAGTCTGAAATGGCCTATATTTGTACTCGACTGTACTGATTTTTACTCGACCAGTCTGAATTGGTCTGAAATTTACTTGATAATACTCGACTGTAGTCTGAACCATACTTAACAATCTAAACTTGTACTCGACCTTTACTCGACCAGTACTTAACCATTTTATTTTCGTCTGAACCATGCTCGACCTAGTCTGAACCATGCTCGATCTAGTCTGAACCATACTCGACCTAGTCTGAACCATACTCGACCTAGTCTGAACCATACTCGACTAAGTCTTAACCAATCTAGACCTAATTTTTGTATCTATCTATTGTATTTCATCAATTTAGGAACTGTTTTTAACAGCTATTTCCCCTGGCTAGAAATTTGAACAACAATTTGAAATTTAAAATGTATTCAATATGGCATTGAAACCAAAATTTCACAATAAACATAATATAAATTCAACACCATATTTATTAACACTTACATATATATATCACCATTAAAATAAAAATAAAACAAGCTGATCAAATAATCTCAAAACTGAATTGCGACTAATATTTTCAATGTTATTCAAATTTTTTTTAATGTTTCAGATATATTTTATGGTTACTGGACAATTTTCACCATTTACTTAAGCCTTGTATAGATTTATGGTGTCAGTTGAGTTTAGTTAATAATGCAGTGAACATTTTTTTTATTAAAATATATTTAAAATAGTATATAAAGCAACTTAAGAAATTTTAAAAATCACACTTTGTTTTGTAAAATCAAGAATTTAATATAATCATGATAATAGAACTTCCATAGCAATCCTTGATAACCATTTAAAAAAGGAAATGTGTTCCAAAGTTGCAGAAAAAATTTAATTCAATTAAATTTAAATAATTTTTTTCAAAATTAGAGACATGGCACTTTAATAAGGTTTATTTACCTCAGTACATGTGTGTTTTACAGGTAAAAAGAAAGCCCTTTTTTCTTAAACTCGTCTATTACTTATCTAGTGAATTCAAAAGGCCTTGCGATTTAAGTTTTACAGGATGTTGCAATTTTTAATGAATGTTAAATAGAAATTAATACTCTCTGACCAGGTGTGATCTTTTTAATGAGTTTGCCCCAAGCAGGAGGTATTACTCTATACTTTACTACTAATCAGAAGAAAAATTTTATCTATTTCTTTAATTTTTTTTATTCCTTTTTGATATATATTATATATAATATATCCCAAATTATAATAAGAATAGATATATTTCTAATATAAGGTTAAACAATTTCAGTGATTTTTTGGCTGTTGTTACCTCATTAAAAAGATAATTATATAACTATGGTATGCAACCATGAAACCTATATAGTTTTTCTTAAGGAATTTAGGAAAATTAAGTTTAAAAAAAAACACATGCCAAACAAGAAGCACCTTAATAAGGTTTTATTACCCTCAGTAAAGGTGTGGTTTTTAGTTAAAATAAAATCTTTTTTTTAACAAAACTCTTAAACTTTAAAATTAATATAATTAAATTATTATATAAGATAATTTAATTTAACTATCTCTATTTGATAAATCTGAGAATCATGTAAGGATGTAAAAATATGTTTTTATATATATCTTTATTTTATTATGGCTGTTGTTAGAGACATATAATACAATTGTAGTATATGTCTCTACTGTTGTCATGTCAGAAAAAAAACAATTAATTTTAACAGCTAAAATTTAAAAAAAAGTATAGGGTTTTTTGGTCAAGTATGGTTCAGACTGGTCGAGTATTGTTCAGCAATTGGTCGAGTATGGTTTAGACTGAAAAAATTGGTCGAGTACAGGTCGAGAATGGGTTATAACTGTTTCAGAATGGTCGAGTAATAGTTCAGGCTATTTTCAATGGCAAAGATAAGGGTCAAGTACAAATCAGTACGGTCGAGTATGGTTAAGACTGGGGTCGAGTAATGTCGAGTAAAATTCAGACCAATTCAGACTGGTCGAGTAAAAATCAGTACATTCGAGTACAAATATAGGCCATTTCAGACTTTTACTGGTTTGTAGTGATATCGACTAAAAAAAATGTAAAGAATAATCAAATTCCGATATTCACTGTAAAATATGATAAATATATATATATAATGTGGTCAAATTGTTTTATATATTTAGCTTTTAAAACTAATGATTAAAACTCACCTCACTGAAGTTTGATATGTATTTCACTATTCAGCCTTTCTTACCAATCTATTGTTTGAAAAAAAATCCATTTACTCTTTCTTTCTTTAGATATTGATGTCTTTAAATTACATTGATACCTCCGCAATTATAATTGTTTCAAATTTGTTGTTAACCTTTTTTTTTTAAAACTTTTACTTGTAAAACAATGTGAAAATTAACAATTACTTGTAAACCAGTGTATCACACAAGTTAAATGTCCGGTGAGAAGTATAAAACTGATCTAGTACACCGAAGTATGTAATATGATATGATTCAGTTTGGTTATAACTTATTGGTGTTTTAATGCAATGTATTTCTTTTGTTTTAAAAAGAAAAGATAAGAAGCCAATATGTATTGCAATTCAACAAAACCAACACCGTATATCATATAAAACAAAAGGAAATTAATGAAGGGAAATTGAATTTAAATAATGAAATCAAACGAGAAAGACATACCTTGTCAGAAAGACAGATTTTAAAAGAATACTAAACAGAGACACCTATTTTTTTTTCTCCATAAATAAAATAGGATCGATTTTAAAATCATTAAGTGAATTAAAAAATCGTCAAGACAAAACATTAACATTTTTACAATAGTTACATACAAAAGATAATCTTTTTCTGACCTAAAAAATAAAGAAAACAGAAATGAAGGATCCCCCATCCAGACCCTCATACCACACTGTGATATAAAATGTACGTCTACTCAGATTGACCGAATTGCACAACGCTATAACTCGCCTATTTTACGTGGACCTGCGCTGAAGGAAGTCTATTTTTTTTTTGCTAATATACTTAACTAAAAAAGTCCTGATTAAAACTCCAACCCTTGGACATGTTGAACGTAAAACGTGGTGAATATTTGAACTGATAATCTAGTTAGGCAAAAACCAGCTAATGCCGTTTAGTTGTGTGTTGTCGGGTTGCTATTTTATTGATGTAAACCTTGCCTCTTCTTTTATTCATATTTTATGTTTTATATGTCAAAAAATTGTTACCTATTTACTGAACATTGAAATCTAGATGTCTGTCGGTTTTTTTTGTAGTTGGGTTTCTGTCTGACTGACGTATATCTCACATCTCCTTTTATGAATGCAGCACTAAATTATCCATGTGCACATATGGCTGAAAAAAAAATAATATGATAGCATTTGTATGACGTATTTTTAGGACACCTGTCCATTGTTGAAGACACGTCTCCCTCGATTAATTTTGTTTATTTCAATTTATTTTAATTATCTTTCGGTCGTGACCTTGTACACAATATGGACATTAATAACTATGATTATATATCATATTGTATCTGTTATAGAGCACACATGTGCCTATCATTAAACGTAGGTAAATATACTAAGCAAAGTACGCATTATTTTTTATACTATGTTATTTATTTCAATTAATCCAACACTGACTATAAAAAAGTTGAACAGCTTTTTCCAAAAAAGGACAAACCGTTAGTAAATATCTGCTAACACCAAAATAAAACCCCAACAAATAGTTGCATTCCTATCTTTATTTTAAGCACATTAAATGTTGAACCCCGGAAACAGAATTCCCATCAAAAGGCTACTAACCTCTTACGGTAGATATGCCTCTTTTTGTACTGATGAGTCTTTCTATCAATCCAGACTTTCGTATAATGCTATCTCTAACATATATTTGTATTTGTTTCCGTTAAGCAAACACTATTCAAATAATCTATCAATCAACATTTTGTTTCTGAAACAAGTACACGCATACCAATAAATGAGGACACGTCAGCCATTTTCCCTGCGACATTTAAGAATCTATGCCATGTAAAAGTCAACATTCAGTTTTCAACTATTTACAAACGTCCATTTAATATGTCAACGTCTAAATCGCTAGGGATCTAGGGTAGTGCATACATTTGACGTAAAAAACTCTTCGAGGTCAAGATAGACAAACTTCAATACAATATGATCAGCTCTGTGGAGACATGTGAAAAAAGGTAGGGATTTCTCGCACACCAAGTTCATTATCATTGGAAAGCTAAATTTACAGTTTACTAGCAACCGCCATGTGTGAACCTCGAGGTTTTTAAAATGTCAAAAGATGGCCTAAATTGCCTTTTTATAGATTTCGGCAAAATTTTGATAATTATCGCAAAATTTCAACAACAAAAAAATAACAAAATATTTGTTATCAGAACAAAACTTCTGTTTCTCAATTGAAGTAAAACTATTCTTTCAATTCAATGCATGTAGAATTTGCGATATTGTATCAGCATTTTTTTGTTTGTCGAGTCTGAAGAAAAACATAATGTTTGGCGAATTTAAAGGTTTAAAAATAAAGGTTTGCTTGTTTGGTAGTGTTTAAGGCATCTTTTAGTCTTGGCCCGATAACACAGTTATGTCGAAGTGCATTTCTTTTAGACAACAGATGAAAATTTAAAAAATCCTTTCTCAATAATAATGTACAGTGAGTTGTACTACTCTTTGTTATCGATTCTGTAAACACGAACCACATCCAGACCCTTAAACATGCAGTTATATCACGACGTCTATATCCGTTAGAACGGATGTACTTAAACACATATCTCTTAATTGATAAAGCTCAATCGGTACGTTTTTCCAAAGGCTAAAAATACCTTGGGATATACTGACGTATGCGTGGTATATAAAGGTAAACATACAAAAGCTGTCAATACATTTATTAAAAGTCAAAATGAACAGACGGGAAATTATGTTCGATACAGAACAGAAAGATTTCGATTTGGAGAAAGTTTTAGAATTATTGAAGAAATGATGATGGTACTGTAACGTTTGTCGGTCACTTTATTTGGTTCGTTTATCTATTTCATTATTAGTGTTTGTTAATTGTTTTCTCAGAAAGATTGATTATTATTATTTTATTACTTTCTGATTGTTTCATTCATTAAATTTTAGTGACGTAACAAACCTCGCATTAGCATTAAAAATAGTTTTCCCTTCTCGATCAATCAGAGAACTCGATTAAGTTCCTGGGGAAATTTAACTCGTGCAGCGATTGTCTTCTGGAAATCATTCCTAGCTCAGATTTACGGGTGTGTAGACTTATAGGTAAAAAGGGAAATTTCCACCATGTGCGCGATTTTTTTTAAGTGGTCTCGGTGAGGAATGTCGCACTATTTTTGTGCTATATTTAGTGTATTATATAAATTGTGTATTTTGGCGTTTTCATGGTAAGAAGTCCCCCCTACCATTTGTTAAAACTGGCTAGTTTTTGGGTCAAGGTGGTTTGCATTGAATATTTAAGCGGAAACTTTGATTAATTACGTATTGAAACGTAGTTTTTTTAGAAAGCAGTTCGCGGGTTAAATAAGTTAAATTATGAGCTGAGTTTTTGAACAGTTCTTTGAACTGAATAAACGTTGTCAGTTTGCGAATATAGAAATTCGATTAACAGCTTGTCAGTTGTTTAGGTTAAAGTTATTTATACATGTAGATAGCTGGAGAAAAAGATTAAAGTTCGGGGTCATTATTTGTTGACATTTTCGTATGTGTCTCAAATCTAAGACTTGAACTTAAAGACAGAAATTTAAATTATTAAAACGTAAACAAGCGAGTTTTAAATGCAAATCCTTGCCAGAACGGCAGAGTGAGTCTTTAGAGAAAATTACAGTTTTAAAAACATTTACCTGTGTTCTAAGAAATATAGAGACTGCTGACTAAGAGACTATTGGGATTACAAAATCGTCAATTTACTTTGAGACGCAGCTGAATAAGGTTACTAATAACAATTGTGTGTTGTTTAATAAAAATTGTGCTTTACTGAATTATTTTATTACAGATAAACGCCTTGTCTCTTGGTTAGGTTAAGTTTAATTATTAATATTTATTCGTGTTACCCCTCTTTGTACAGGAATTAACCTAGACATCAGTCATTCCCTTTGAGCATGTGTTTCAGTATTTCCTGACTACAGACCGTTTGTATGAAAGCATTTTCAGGACAGAACGAGTCTTATTTTGCTTCAACTTCCCTTCAGTGATTTACACGCTGGTTCTAATAATTTGAATATTTGGTATACTTGTTAAATTAATGGCCTTGAAATTGAGAACTAGTTTTCAATAAGGTCTGACTTTACGTTTGTTGTCCCGTGCTTGAAACGACAACTATCATCATGTCGGGCTAGTATATTTTGTCCGTCGGTCTGTTCCACCTTTATTCATTGTTTAATCCCAAACTTGTTCACATGTAGTAACTTTACTCTGAGACTTACTTTGAAGATAGATTGGGATTGTTCTTCATATTAGAATTAGATATACCGAGAGATATTCCATTCGAGATGCAGCTTGATGGTTGTGGTATGAAACAGATGAGACAACTAATATACTGAACTTCTACGAGAACATTTGAGTTTGTGAGTTCTATAAATTCATTGAATATCCTCTTGTTGAATGTTCTGTCTTATGACGAACCAGATTGTTTCACCTGTTGATATAGATAGTCCGATACTAGGACAGTCTGACTGCGGTCAAGGTAAAACAATTAGCATCTGGTTAGTCGTAAGATCAGACTAGTCACTCTTGGTCATCACTTCCAGAAAGAGTCTATCAGCTATTTATGACTGGATGTCTGGGTATTATTACCATTAGATATATAGGTCATCAGTTCGAGAAAGAGGCTAGAAGCTATTTATTACTTGATGTCTGGTATTATTACCATCAGATATATGGGTCATCAGTTCGAGAAAGAGGCTAGAAGCTATTTATTACTTGATGTCTGGTATTATTACCATCAGATATATAGGTCATCAGTTCGAGAAAGAGTCTAGAAGCTATTTATGACTGGATATCTGGGTATCATTACCATCAGATATATGGGTCATCAGTTCGAGAAAGAGTCTAGAAGCTATTTATGACTGGATATCTGGGTATTATTACCATCAGATATATGGGTCATCAGTTCGAGAAAGAGTCTAGAAGCTATTTATGACTGGATCTCTGGGTATTATTACCATCAGATATATAGTTCTTGACAACACAGGTTTAGACCATTTATAAACTGGTGGCATAAACCGGTAAATAATATACCTAATAAAACTTTTAAATATTCTAAAGACAGGCATAACTATAATTATTTATAGAAGTAGATTTTTAGACTAAAATAAAAGATGTTGGGTTGCTGTCTAATAGATACAAAGTCATGTTAAGGGTCAATAGACAGTACCCCGGCTTCGTTTTAATACTATTTTATTGGAATATTACATAAACTGGTGGCATAAACCGGAAAATAATATACCTAATAAAACTTTAAAATATTCTAAAGACAGGCATAATATAATTATTTATAGAAATCCGTGAGCGAAAGCATAGGCCGAACCCTACCCTAGATTTAGACTAAAAGAAAAGTTGTTGGGTTGCTGTCTAATAGATAAAAGTCCTGTTAAGGGTCCATAGACAGTATCCTGGCTTCGTTTCAATACTGTTTTATTGGAATATTATATAAAAGCTTACAAAGAACTATACAGGTAAACAAAATCACGTGTTACTACACAATGATTTACATAAAGACAGAGGATTTAATTTAAGATAACTATATTTAAAATTTTGATTTGAAATAGATATGTTATTGGGTTTCTTAAGACTTTCAGTTTGGAGAAGTATGTTTGTCAGTTAGTTTTGTGTCTTGTATCGATTATGAGTTAGGCCCATTGTAATTAATTTTACAGTTTGTTCTTATGTTGAGTTGTACCATCACTGTCTGATGGTAGGAGAGTGTTGAGCGCTTACAAATATGTTAAACACCGTTATATTCTTTGTGTGTCTGTCCCAAGTCAGTAGCCTGTAGTTGGATTATGCCTTTTATTTATTTTTTTTTCTCGTAAATTGTTTGTTATAGATTGCGCCGTTAATTTTCTCTATTGAATTGTTTTACATTTTTCATGTCGGGGCCTTTTATATCGGACTACACGGTTTGGGTTTTTCTCATTGTTGAAGGCCGTACGGTTGGCTATAATTGCTTACATCCACATCATTTGAAATTTGATAGTTGTCTGATTGGCAATCATATCACATCTCCTTATTTTATATTTATTAGGAATATTGACATAATTAAACAATATTAAATATAAACAGAATACTTATTTGGTTTCATAAAATATTCACTTTGAAACAGCATGTTTATTATGAATAAAATGTTGGTACCATGAATTGTAATGAAATATTTACATGATGTAGGGATTTGTGTCAAACGGGGTACATACTTTTAAGACATTAATAACAAGTCTCTTAAGAAAGTTTCAGTTGACAAATAAAATTAATCTGTTATTGTTTCATCTAGTAGCTCCTTTTTCAATAGGTGAGCTAAGAGGATTATAACTTTAATATAAAAATAAGGGGATGTGGTATGATTACTAATGAGACATCTACCATTAAAAGACAAAAAAGACAACTATAGGTGTATATGTACGTCACAGGTACTAAAGTAACTGTACGGCGGTTAACAATGAGCAGAACGTATACATTATAGTAGGTTAAAAGAGCATGTGAAACATTCTGAAGACAAAATTCAATAATGATAAACGAAAAACAGTTCTGACTGACAGCAACCAACAACTATATCTGGAGTAAAGGCTACTCAAAACAAACACTAAAAGAATATAGCAGTTTACACACCTTGGTGATTGCTTAACACTCCCCCTAAAACTAGTACCGGTGTTTAACAATTTGCTCTCAGGCTTTATTTTCATCCTTTCATTATTTTTCTATGCGCGTTAAAATAATTTTAAAAATTTCGATTTTGAGAAAAACAAAGATAGACTGATGTTTTTTTTTTTTTTTTTTAAGTCAATTATTATAGAGATTATCCCTTAGTGTTAATAATTATATATTATTCAAGAGATTAGAATAAATAAATAGCATTTAATCCATTGACATCGAGCTTTTTGTTGTTGTAAAAACTAAAGAAAAAAAAACCATCCTATTGAATTGGAAGAATTATTGATCATGGTCTGTCCTCATTGGTGAGAGTGAGGATGAGGGTTTACAGAATAGAGAATAATGGGCAGAAAATTTAAAGAATATAGAAAAAAATGGACCGAAAAATAAAAAATAGAAAATAATGAGGTGCTAATATATAAAGAATAGAGGATAATGGGCAAAAAGTATAAAGAATAGCGAAAAATGGACTAAAAATTAAAGAATAGAGAAATGAAGCACCCCATTGGTAAAGACACTCATTGGTAAAAATCATTGTACATGAATGTGCGTCACAAGTACTACTAATTACCTTTTACTAATCATGATATTTTATTTACGCAATTGGTAGATTAGTTAAATTAACTTGAATGACAAAGTGAATCATTTACTTCACGCATTATAATAATGATAAATCATGATGTAAGTCTGAACAAAAACAACGCAACACAGATTGTGACATCTTTTTTTATAAGCAAACCCGGAAAACGCTTTGGACTCGCCAAATTTTGGAAAAAAGTAAAATAACAAAAAAACCGAACTCCATGGGAAATTCAAAACGGAAAGTCCTTTATAAATGGACAATATCAAAAGCTTAAACACATCTAACGAATAGAAAACAACTGTCATATTCCTGACTTGGCACAGGCATTTCCTTATGTGTTACTTTACTTTTCTATGAAGATGCGGATCTAGGATTTTAAAAAGGTTGGGGAACCGGAAGGGGGGGGGGGGGGGGACATGTAAAAAAGTGTTATGCACTATACAGGAGCCATATATATGTAGCTCCGTAAGGGGGGCTGCTCAGTAGTCAGTTCTTCGATAGTAACTTAATTTATAAACGTTTTTATCTTTCCCCTCTCTTTCTTAAGTTATCCGTTGATTACATATAGGACAAATAAAGAAAACAAAATTTATAAAGTGTTATTTTCATTTTTACTTACATGTTTTGCGGGGTAATTTCTATAATTTTATGGAATTTTTACTAGATTATATTTTGCCTTGAGTGTATCTGATGAAATATCAAGAAAATAATATGGAAAGGAACTAAACGTATGAGGGTCTGGATGGTGGTTAGAGAATAGAGAATAGTGTGGAAAATGTACGGAATAAATGGCCAAATATATATAGAATAGGGGCAAATAGGCCATGAAGATAAAGAATGGAAAATAATGGTGTGCTGAAATATGAAGAATAGAGAAAAAGTGCAAGATTAAATAAAGGATAGAAAAAAATGGTTTAAAATAATTAAAGAATAAAGCAACGAAGAACCCCCTATCCAGACCCTCGTGTAGTTTATGTTTATTTGTTGGTTGTCCCCCTATCGAGACACTCGTGTATTTTATGTTTATTTGTTGGTTGTCCCCCTATCCAGACCCTCGTGTATTTTATGTTTATTTGTTGGTTGTCCCCCTATCCAGACCCTCGTGTATTTTATGTTTATTTGTTGGTTGTCCCCCTATCCAGACCCTCGTGTATTTTATGTTTATTTGTTGGTTGTTCCCCTATCCAGAACCTCGTGTAGTTTATGTTTATTTGTTGGTTGTTTTACGTTTCACTAAATATATAACATATTATTTGATTTTTACAAAAACATAAGATTTGAAAAAAAAAAATAATATCTCCTTCTTTTTTTAGGTTTTTTCCGACTTCAAGGAAGATTTTTTGGCTTTGTAGCAACAGATTTAGAAAGAAAAGTTGGTATTCTTGATACATGGCGTCGTCGTGATACTGACAATTACAGATCCGTTCAGTCAATGATCAAATACGAATAACGACTTTCAGAGGTCGTGTGCCGTCAGGTTCAAGGACATTACTTAGATTACAAAGAGCGTTGGAATTTATATTAAGATTTATAGACGAAATTAGTATAAGTGAGGACGAAGATAAAAGTTCACATGTTGCTCACACAGTATACAAAAGAACACTAGCCAATCATCATCCGTGGATCGTTAAAAAAATGGCGGGATTTGTCTCGTTCATGTTGCCAAGCAGAAAAGAACTTATAGAAACCAAGTGTTAACAAAAATATGACCAAGTACTTATATTAATGCACGAAGTGACTCAGGAAGGGAACACACTATATGACAATAGACAAAGTTTATATAAAAAACACAATTTATTAAACCTGAAATAAATTTGCCTATGTACAATTTTATGTTTGCTTTAAACCAGATTTACGAAGTAAAAATCGGTTATTGATTTAGGGATGTACGGCGGGCAGGCGGCTGTTAAACAGTGTCCGTGCATTTACTCATGAACCGTTCAACCACAGCTTTTCAAATTTGTATATGTTGTTACTGATGACAAAATAGAGGTCAAGTTTAATATTGACGATTTTCATTTCACCGTTCAGGAGGTATGGTTCTTGAAAGATTAAAAATGGTGTTTCCAGTCATGTCCGTGCTGTAACTCACGAACCGTTTAACCAAAGCTTTTCAAATTAATAGTATGCCTATAAATGCTTACACCCACTTCATTTGAATTTTGGTGGATAGTTGTGGCCTTCAACAAGAAGCAAAAGCCATGCCCGAAATGACATATATAAAATCTTCCAAACGAGAAAATTAAAATGTACTCCCTTTTAATGACCATATCCAAAAATAACATTTTATATGGCTATATATTATCAAATAAAGTATTTTCCCTTGAAGTCACATCCATCTACTTGTTCCGTCAATGTTCCTCCCACACTCTTCTCTGTACCGTCGTTTTGATTCTTTCTTCCTTTTCTATTTCATTTTGATCTACGTAACGGGTGAAGTTAGTCATCATTTTTCGTCAGTCACCATATGGTCGTTTCTTTTCAATTTTATGTTTTCTTTTCAAAATTGTTTGAATAAAAGTTAACATAGAACACTCTTTCAACTGCTTTGTCAAAAAAAAAAAAAAAACATCTGCCGAACTGAAAAGCTGAAAAGTTAAAGATCTTGTAGATTGTCTACTTTGAAAAAAGAAGCGTCGTTTGGTTCTTTGTCAGACTTATTTGTGTACACTTCTACAATCAAACTAACAATTGCAAGCTAACTTGACAAGGTGGATGATTGGAATGACTCAGAAGGTTAATGCTGATTGGATATTCATAATCATTCACGTAACTAATGATTTTTTTCTCTCATCAAAATAATTGCGAACAAAGAGTATGCATTACAATTCACTCGACAGCTATAAAAAAAAAAGTTTCCTGATCAAAAACGATTTGAAACAATTTGAAATTATTCAATTAAAAATACTTATTATATCCTCCAAAACTATATACAATTGGGGAAAAGTTGCTTTAAAATAAAAAAAAAATAAAAGAAATACAAAAAAAAAAAAACAATAGTTTATTCAATTCCCTCTAAATAATTCATCAGTTAGGAAAGGACCATTTAATTTGATTTTTTTTCTTCTTTGGAATAGTTAGAACATACACCAGTGAAGGCGATACACGGCTGAAAACACATATTATATTCATAATTACTCTAAATATCAGCACAACGATGTTAAATTTCCGCAAATTTTTGTTTTTCCCTCGCCGGGATTCATGCTATTGAGATATCGGACACCACCGCCTGCACAATACATATAAAATGATTTTTTCCAATTATATTATATTTAGTTGTCACTCTCTATTAACATTTTTTTTTTCAATTCTTATACAATGTTTATATAAACCGTAGCTATATTTTTTTCAGTAAAGTTTAAATTTTCTCTTAAAGATGAAAAACAGGAAGACAGAGTAAAGAAGTGCTAATGATGTTTCCCGCCATGGAAGCGTCTGTCATTCATAGTTGTTAATATTATTCATTAATGTTGTCATCTTTTTGAAGCATTTACCGTCGTGTGAGAACAAAAATCTATCAGAACAATTAAATTTATAACAGGGATGCTTACTATGCAGTAATGGTTTTGCTCATTGTTGAAGGCAGTACGGTGACCTATAGGTGTTAATTTCTACGTCATTTTGTCTCTGGTGGAGAGTTCTCTAATTGGCAATCATAACACATCTTCTTATGTGTATGTTAGTACTTCTAAACTTACTAAGTACTACAGGACGTTATTTACACTAAATAATACATGACCACGTGTATTTGTTTATAAACAATGCACTTGTTGAATGTAAACAATAGGTTAAATGGTTACATGTAAATGTTTTTCATTGGTTGAGTTAGAACTGATCATGATATTTGAATAAGGCCAGTAATGTTTCGTTAGATATTTTAGTTGTGTTTTTTAAGGAATTTTCATTTGAGTTTCGTCTTCGGTGGTGCATAGTTTCCTACCCTTCAACACGACAACATGTATTTGTCTTATGTTATGTTTTATTAATAATGTGGGTAATTTTGATTCATAATTTGTATTTGCGTGCATAATGAATTTTTTTTTATACTTATAGATTTGTTTTTGTGTTTGTTACCTGCAGCAGGCTAAAGAAAGCCTCGTTAAACAATTCAAAACAGAAAACGTCTTGATTTAAGCTAATGATATTGTACTTTTGTCTAGGTGGCACACTTTCTCCCTTGTGTGGTAGGGACGAACAGCTGATACATCTAGTATTTCACTCTCTTCACATATTTTATTATTTTGAATGACAAGAATAAATATCCTATTATGTGTTTTTTGTCAAAAAATGTACCTGTAGCTATCGTGACTATGCCATCTCGTGGATAGATTGACACTATCTGATGCATTTATATGCATCTATGAATTACATGGGTCACAATGTTTTATTTAAATTGCACGTGTATCCATTTGTTTTGAACTCTGGTGGATAGTTGTCTCATTGGAAATCATACCACATCTCCTTGTTTTTACAATGGTTCAGTCTGATGAAAAAAAACAAGAGAAATAACATGCACAGACTATCTAAATGTGTGGAAGAATAGGGACGTCAGATGTGAGCAGATAAAAGTGGCGAAAAGAGGCGGAAGATACCGAAGGAATATTCAAACTCTTTAAGTATATACAAAACCGACGCCATTGCAAAAATCCAAAAAGAAACAAAAGAAAAACAGCGGTCTTCAAAACACAACATAGAGAACTAGTCACAGAGCAACAGGAACGAACGGAGCAATAAATAATATAAACAGTAATTAGATAAACTGTTATCTATATTGGTGCAAATGAAATATTTAGTATGTTATTTTAGCGGAAATGAAATATGTGTTGTGGTACAAATGTAAAGCGACACAGTTTTACCAGCTGTAATTACTAGATAGTGTTTCAGCAGAACATCTTTAAATACATTGTATGTACGGACAACGGCACCAACTATGAAAAAACGGGCCGATAACAAAGGACAATCAAAAAACATAATCACAATAAAAAAAAACAAAAACAGATAACACCATAGCATTATACAAACCCAAACAAAACAGGGGCCACACTCTGTAAGGGGTCCAGTTCCTGCACACCTTGTAACAAGAGTTTTTTTTTCTCGTGTAAGTTCCATTGAATTGTTTAACTTTTTTGTCGTGCCAGGGCCTTTTATAGCTACTATACGGTATCGGATATGGTCATTGTTGAAGGCCATACAGTGACCTTTTTAATTTAATAATATCTTATTGCATTAATAAAAAAGTCTTCTTATATATATGACGACATCAAGCACATTCATAATATAACTTCAAATTATAGAAAACAAAGGAAAGAGTCCCACATTGCCATTTGCATGGCAACAACTTTAAAAATAATAAAAAAACAAATCGGGCAGAAAAGGAAAAAAGACAAAGCGAAAACTGCTGACTTGGAATGTTAAAGTCTTTTTGGCTGTTTAATGAAAAAAAAAACGAACTTCTTCAAACATTTTACAGTTAGTTTCGTAATTATATGCATCTTTCTAAACAATGGAGTTTCAAAAGTGACCGTTAGGAATAAAACCACTAATTCATAGCCACATTGCTTTCTATGTTAAATTCTGCAATTTCAAGCGCTCATTGAAATTTTTGTCTTTAAAAACAAATGACAGTCATTTCATGTCAAAACTATAAACCTTATTCTGATCTGAGCAACAGGGCAAATATGCCCTCTTATTTTAATATAACTTTTTTTTTGTTATTCAAAAGAAACTTTCTACAAAGGTTTAATAGTGATCTAAAGTCATTAAGCTTCCATTTGATACCGAAATATACCAAAATATTCTACCTATGATAAAGCTATGCACAAGAACTACTTTGATCTGGTTGGGTTTGATACATGTAGTTGTCACGTTTAGTAACACATACACCCCAACATCTGTTTATTCTTAAATTGCAGCTTTGTATCATTTTCTGCTATTTTCGACATATGCTGAACTCTTAGTGATATTTTAGTGAGACTTAATTTTCAATGGTATTTTTGCGTCGTCTGTAAATCTAAAGTTTTGTTATTCACAACTAAATATTGAAGAAACAAATTATTGTTCTCGCAATGAAGCAGTTTTAGATGTTTGCAGTTTGCCTTGAGTCATGGATAACAGCTAAGTATGTAGTAATCATTTTCTAAGGATAGAAACTGGAAGACGTGAGAGAAAATACAACTCTCTTGGAAAACTACAACCATTACTCAGATGTGAACAGCTTTGTAAGTTCTGTGAATTAAACAAAGTAGAGGACGAGGTACATTTTTTACTTCAATGTCCTAAATATAACCATAGGAGAAAAACTTTACTATCTCAGGTTGATAACCAATTCCACTATGTAAAATATGTAAGTACAAATAACTTACATGGATATGGATAATGATAAATGAAGACAAAACATTTTTATCTATATTGTGTGAGTTTTTAAAGCTTAACATTGCAGAAAGAAAACAGCATGGTAAAAAGAAATGTTTTTTTATAACAACCAGAGTTATCTCTTTTTATTCACAAAATGGACTTTTATGAATTATACTTTATATGCTGACTTTTATGTATGTTCTAATGTTCTGTATCTAATTAACATAATCAGAGTGAGCGGAGTGAGAAAGATTGGTATTTTAAAAAGTGTGAATGATCGTTTTAAATTTTGTAATGACGGAAAGGGCCCTGTGATTAGGAAATAAAAAATTTGAATTTTGAATTTGAATTTGTAGATGTGAGATAAACTTGTTGATGCTAATTATAAACAACTAAAGATAATTAAGATAATTACCACATTTTTCGATGTGTTGTCCCAGCAAACACACGACGTACTCCCGACGTCGGTTAATGGTTGTCTGAACGTCATGTCTTGAGTTTACGTCGTACCAACGTTGTGGGAACGTAAAAACCCAACGTTGGATGCAGACGTACAGACGACGTTTTAAAATTACGTCGAATTTACATAAAATTTAGTACCCTGTCAGGACGTAACATTTTATTACGTTGCGACAACGTGCTTATAACTGTCATAATCCGACGTAATATTTTGTTTCGTCGTATCAACATTATAATAACGTAGTGAACAAACCCTGTGAATACCAGTGACACATTTAAATCTGGTTTTATTGGACGAATTTTGTGGGTATAAGTCTTCCTGGATATATTATTCACCTTCACTAGAGTATATTCGCGATTTTTTCGATTTTCAAACCCCCCCCCCCCCCTTTTTTCCCGCACAGACATAATTAATTTGCACCAAAATGTCCAAGAAAATATTACAAATCCAATTTTAATGTTCTAATATATATATTTTATATGAATATTTATTGTTTAATATATCATTAAAGTTTTGTCATCATTTATTATTTTAATTTCATAATCGTTTTTTACGATTGGTTATAATAGTGGAACGTTCAGCAGTACTCGGGTTTTACCGCTGCATACTATGAAAAGTCTGAGCATGCGCACTTTCACCGCTTGATTTTTAAAAACAGTGATAAAACTTGCAGTGAAATTTAGCTCGATCAAGAATCCAGAACAAAGAAAAAGGTAATATAATAATTGCTCATTCCCCAAAAAAGGTTCTCCATGATAAAAACAAGTATGATTGAAGAAAATAAAACATCTGTTGCCGTGTTGGGCGCCTCTTTCAAGTCTGTTATCCGTGACCGTGTTGAAATATGATACTTCTTCTTTTACTGTCAATATATTGCACTGATGCAAGATATTTTAGCCAAAATTTGTGTTATTTGAATCCATTTTTCAAATTGCCCGATTAACTTCTGTTGTTTTTTAAGATATATGCAATTAACTGTAGAAAGAAAAAAAAAGGGGGGGGGGGGGGGGTTGCAAGCCACATGCACTTGTTTTCTATCCATGACAAGAGCTACTATCCCTATATATTAAGGCAGCAAGTGTCTTTTGCACTGTGATTTTTTGATAATGTTGGAAGCATAAACGTCTGATCAATATCACAAATGCGAAGCTAGACATCTGGGCACATTACAAACTCGGCCCATTACAAACTCGGCACATTACAAACTTGGCAAATTACAAACTCGGCCTATTAATGATAATACTACATGTATCACTGGGGGTCATCCTGAACATGCATGAAAAATTTGCCACTGGACGTTAAGCAACCAACAATCAATCAATGTGTCACTGGGTCTGACATGGGAATAGACAATTGTGCCAATAAAGACTGTCGTAGATAGGCGTCACAGAAAAATAATAAAATAGCCTTCCAAGACGTCATAATTATTTGGGACTAGGTCGTCGTAGGAAGGCGTCACAGAAAAAAATTAAAATAGCCTTCAAAGACGTCATAATTATTTAGACTAGGATCCAGTCTGGAAAAGTTGAGTAAAATTTCCCTGTTTTTATGGTAAAACCCAGTTTACTGGTGTTAAAAAAACCAGTATATATATAGGGACGTCTTTTTGCTGTTCAATTTATGGTATGAAATCTACATGTTTACCAATGACGAGCTATAATCAACACTCACTAAATATGTGATCAGAAACAATGTCGTAATCAATCATAAAACTTATGAATTTTGGAATGCATGTTTATTTGTCACTTACCTAGTTCTCCAAAAGATTTGTTGGACTGACACGCATGTAAACAGACGTAAGAATATAGAAGATAATTGAATGTATTTATATTTTTTTTCCAGAGTCTTGTATAAAAATACACATATCCAATGTGTCTGAGGTTGATGAATGCATTGCAGTAACACTTAAGCATGCACCAGCTAGCTCAAAAAGATAGACCAAGTTATAAAAAGGTAAACATCAGTTGATCAGCTCTTTTTATGCCCTCCTTCACTGAGTGATATAGTTTTACTCTTGTACTGTACGTACATACATTGAACTCAACATTGGTTTCTGTTCTCTAACTTTAGTTTGCCTGAACGACATGTTATGAAATTTATACACAATGCTTATTATCATAAAACGCAGAGTTTGAATTTGGAGAGCATCTGTTTTACTGTTCTTTAGTTATGTCCTTTAATAACATCATTTGTGGCTCATGGACATATTCTTCTTTTATTAATTTTATTTTTTATTTATCAAATTATAATTTGTTGATTTTATAGATTGCGTTCATTGGTATATGATATAAGGTCTTGCTGTTTTGATGTAAGTTAAAATCCTATTAATATCTTAAATTAATTGATAAATGACAATTTTGAGAAACCAAACTTCCTTTTTTAATATGGATTCATTTTTATTTGTAAATTAACTACTGGTTGTTCCAGAAAATACTATGTCCCCCCAGGGAAGGCTCTTTTTTTTAAATTTTATGTGGGGGTGGTTGTATTTGAAATACCAAAATGCAAAAGGAGTGTTGTTCTTATTTATTTTTAAATCTGTCGGTGCTGGGGGTTAAAAAAAGGGCCGTCCCTAGGGGGCGGACATAGTATTTTCTGGAACAGCCATAATTTCATTAACACATGTTCAATTTAGCAACAAATTTATTTTTTAAATAAGAACAAAGGTTAACCAAAAGTTATAAATTATTATATACTGTTGAAATTATGTTAAAATTTCGAACATACATTATCAAAATGTGTATAATTGGCAAAGATACAAACATCTCAGTAACAACACAACATAATTATGGATCTGCAAGATTTATTATACGACCAGCAATAGAAAAAATATTGATTATGTTTACACACAGGATATTTTTTAAGAACTGCTGTAATTCATAAGTTGGGATCAACTTTTTTTTTGTATTTTATAATTTATGATTATTTTTTTTTTCAGAGACCTGAAACCAACAAAGGCCAGCTGATCAGAGGGCAGAAAACCAAAATTTGTAATGACATGTATACAACCAACACAAGACTAAAATTTGGAATAAAAATTCAGAAACATATTATTTTTTTATTGGTTCATGTAGCTAAGAAAAAAGAAGTCTTAACTTTTGGATAGGTCTATCTCTAGTTGGTCAATGGAAAAAAAGCAATAGTTAGTTTGATTGAATTTCAGGTATTTTCTTCATTTGGGATATTTTTAGAAGTGTGTATAAGTTGTGTAGAATATATATTTGTAAATTAGACAGTCAGCTTTTGGGCCTTTTTCCAAACTTTTTTCCTAGCTTGTCATTGTGTAGTGAATCCAGCTGAATGAATCTACAGTATATATTAAGGTATATGTGGTAGTTTCACTTTGTTGTATTTCTGAATAATTCATTAAAAAATGTTTTCCTTCGTCAAAGTGAAATCTATATTCTAGAATTTCCACCATCATAGTGAAATCTATATTCTAGAATTTCCACCATCATAGTGAAATCTATATTCTAGAACACTGAAACCCTAAACATTAAGAAGTTGCAGCATGTACCAAGATGTCATGTTGAAGGCTGCACAGTTACCTATAATTGCTAACATCATCAATATTTGATTTTAGGATAGAGGGTTGTCTCATTGGCCATCATACAAAATCTTCTTTTTTCGAATAGTATTATGTGTTAAACTTTTTAAAGAAAAGTTGCTTTTGTTAAATGGAAATGTGTAAACTTGTATTTCAGTATTGCAAAAGTTAAAAACTAAGACTTTAACCTTAAACAACTGTGTGAAACATGAATTGGATACAACTACAGGTTTAATGTAAAACATAATGCAAAGTTTTTGGGAAAACGAGATATTTATACATTTGACATTGAAACCTGGCAAAAAGGTAAAAAAAAACTTTGTGACTATATTATACACAGCTGGCAGTTTGGAAATAGAGTACATATCGACATTGTGTCCATCTTTCCTACATAGACAAATTTACAACTTGAAACAGGTCAATAGAATAAAATATAGGCCCTGTTTACTTCTTCAATGGAATCATATTGCTCCTATCAATCAAATGAGGACAAGGGACATTTACAGTTGTGTTGCGACGTTGTCACAACGTCTTATGATGGTTATAAATTACGTCACAAATTACGTTGTGCCAACGTTGTGTGGATGGTTGTCAGCACGTGCCTTGGAGTCCACAAAATTACGTTGTACCAACGATAGTATTACGTTGTCACAACGTAATATCAACGTTGGATTGTTTACTGGGGTATGACAATTTCATTTTATGAACATCTAATGCCGTGTACATTATAGATTTTTTTTTCAATATACGTTGCGGTGTATCTTTTCGTGTATTTTTATTGCTTTTGTGTACTTGTATTATAGCGATGAAAAAAATATGAAAGAGAAAACAGCAGCATTCAACAAACTTTGAAACGTTCATTACTAATCGAGCAAAACGAACCAAATTAATGCATTTTGTCCTTTCTTTGAGTGTTTCTTTATTATTTACTTATTTGTATATTTTCTAAATTTTCACTTGCTAAATAAATCTGGGGTACATACGCCAATAAGGTCGCAACCCAACAGACAACAGTTGTAAGGGTTATTTTCAGGTTTTCTATGGGTGTGCTTTGGATCGATCTGATGTATAAAACTCTTATGTAGTTGTTACACCACTGCCCAAGAAAAGACGATGTTTGAGAGCCCGCAAATATGTTTATCCCTACCAATTTATGTATGTATAAAAAAAGATGATGTGGTATGATTGCCAATGAGACAACTCTCCACAAGAGACAAACTGACACAGAAAATAACAAATTACGGTCACCGTACGGCCTTCAACAATTCCATACCGTATAGCCAGCCATTAATGGTCCCGAAATGACAAATGTAAAACAATTCAAACGAAAAAAAACTAATGCCTATCCTAGGTCAGGAGCTTGTAATTCAATGATTGTCGGTTGTTGCTGTAAATCATCATATTTTCTTTGTTTATTGTTGTGTAGATCAATTAGGCCGTTAGTTTACTTGTTATAATTTTTTGACATTTTCCATGTCCGGACATTTTATATGTTTTTTATATGCGGTTTGGGTTTTGCTCACTAGTGAAGGTCGAACGATGACCTATAGTTGCTGAGACTTATGTGTCATTTGGTCTCTGGCAACCATTCCACATCTCCTTATTTTTATATCAACAGTCTTCAAGATAACATGAAAACTTATCTATATAATGTGACAAGATCCAAAAAAGTGAAAAACGTGAGATAAAAAGAAGCTATCAACCATGGGCCGTCAACGCATAACTAAAAATCGATAGTAAAAACAAACAAGAACAATTAAAAATTAAAAGCTGAGAGAAACAAGATAACCCCGCCTAATGCATATATTGAACTTATTTAAAAAAATTAGAATAAAAGAGTATAGATGAGATAATGCGAAAAGTACAAAAGGGATATTCAAACTCAAAAACAACCTGTCAAATAAAGGCAACAGTAGTATACCGGTGTTCAAAAGTCATAAATCAACCGAGGGAAAACAAATGCGGGTTACAAACTAAAACCGAGGGAAACACATCAACTATAAGAGGGAAACAAAGGAACAACAGGAACACTGAAGTGCAACAAAAACAAACGTCAACATACATAGAAACGAACTATTTGATAACAACTGCCAATTTCCTGACAAAAAGGACAAAAAGACAAACAGTACACAACACACAAAAAAGAGTTCTAAAGTCTGAATAACAAGAACCCAACCAATAACCGGGCTGATCTCATGTGCTCCGAAAAGGTAAGCAGATCCTGATCCACATGTGGCACTCGTCGTGTTTATGTTTGTTAAACGTCCACTGTTTATCGTATGCGTTTTGAAATGTTTCAAGGTCACTGGTACGTAAATTGGTGATATCATGGAATGGTATAAAAGTTTGAATACAACTAGAGCATGAGGTATTGCACATGAACATAGAAAAAATATATATAATTTTCACATTTCTTGATCGGTTTGAGAAAAATATTTCTCCTCACTAGTGAAATATCTGTTCTCGGCAAATGATTGGTCGATATTTAATTGTGACGTCAAATTTTCTTGGTTTCTTCTGAATTTTCCTATTGTTACGTCATGAAAAAAGGCGACCATGCATGATGACGTCACATATCAAGAACACAACTGTCTGCAAATCTTTGAAAAAGAAGGATAAACATCATTAGAGAAACAGATTCCAACACTATAACTCGTGTATTACGACATTTCTCCACTCTCAACAGTTACATTTTAATTATTTAAAAAGCTCGACAAGCCTTAATGACGTATATACCACCTTTTTCATTATTTACGTTGTAGGGATACTGCCTTATTTATTCTTAAGCCACCTTTTTCACTCTTAATGTTGTAAGGATACTGCCTTATTTATTCATAAGCCACCTTTTTTCCCTTTTAACGTTGTAAGGATACTGCCTTATTTATTCATAACCACATTTTTCACTATTTACGTTGTATGGATACTGTCTTATTTATTCATAAGCCATATTTTGTCACTATTTACGTTGTAAGGATACAACCTTACTTATTCATAAGTCACTTTTTTCACTATTCTATTTACGTTGTAAGAATATTGCCTTATTTATTCATTAGCCACCTTTTTCACTATTTACATTGTAAGGATACTGCCTTATTTATTCACAAGCCACCTTTTTCACTTTTTACGTTGTAAGGATACTGCCTTATTTATTCATGCGCCACCTTTTTCACTATTTACATTGTAAGGATACAACCTTATTTATTCATAAGCCGCCTTCTTACTATTTACGTTGTAAGGATACTGCCTTATTTATTCATGCGCCACCTTTTTCACTATTTACATTGTAAGGATACAACCTTATTTATTCATAAGCCACCTTTTAAACTATTTCCGTTGTAAGGATACTGCCTTATTTATTCATAAGCTACAATTTCCACTATTCGCGTTGTTAGGATACTGCTTTATTTATTCATTCGCCACCTTTTTTACTTTTTACGTTGTAAGGGTACTGCCTCGTTTATTCATAAGCCATATTTCCCACTATTCGCGATGTTAGGAAACTGCTTTATTTATTCATAAGACACATTTTTCACTATTTGCTTTGTAAGAATATTCTTTCATTGACGTATATGTCACAATGTAAAGATTGATTGATTGTTGGTTAGTTGCTTAACGTCCAGTGGCAAATATTTCATGCATGTTCAGAACAAGAACAAATTAACAATACATACAATAGGTAGGTCCTGTAATAGAGGCCAGCCGGGATGAAGGTCGGGAAATTTAGACTACCACTAAAAAATGAGGGTAAATTGGATAGGGACAGAAATTTAGCCTTGCAACAGGCCACCTACGGACCCCTCAAAGAGTTGTTGCAAGGGTTCTTAACGTGCTGAGAGCGTGGCACTCTCTTTACACGAAACATCGGGTTTAACGTCCCCATTCTGACCGGACGTGGCTGCGTACTTGATACATCCCGCACGGCCGAACGGACGCCCCAATTTGGCAAGGGCTTTCCTGCCGGTCGGAAGAAGACCTGTAGTGACCATACTTCTATTTATTACATTACTTGTGTAAAACAATTCAAGGAGGAAAACCAACTGTCTAATCTATATATTGTTTGTTTTATTATTGATGTCGTCAGTGTATTGTGTTATTGACGTATATGACAAATGCGCTCTTTTAAGATATTTGTAGTTTTGGTATGGTTTCCCTGACGTAAATGTCACATCTCTTTTGTATTCGCGTCGTAAGGGTTCTGTCTTTCTGATGAATATGCCGTTTACATTATTTGCGTTGTTATGATGCTGCCTCGATGACACATAAGACTTTTTCACAATTTGCTGTGTAAGGGTACTCTCTCATTGACGTAGATGCCACATCTTTTGTTTTATCATGGACGTTGTATGACACATTTTTTCATTATGTGTTTCGTTGGAGTTCTGTTTCCTTGTCAAATATGCCACATCTTTGATTATTATTTTTGTCCTACTTTACTGTATCCTCGACGGATATGAACATATTTATTAAACACCTATATGCCACAACATTGTTTTTATTATTTGTGTCGTTTGAGTCTTATAGAAGTATATGCCACACCATTTTACTGTTGTTGGAGTTATGTCTGATTTTCGTTAATGCCACATAATTTAACTACTTGCGTCGTTAGTGTACTTTCACGTTGGCGAAAATGCCACAGCTTTTTATTATTAGTGTCGTTTGTTTACTGTCTCATTAACGTATGTGACACAATTTTTTTTCAAATTATTTGTTTCATTGGAGTTCCGTCTTACTGCGTATATGCAACCTCTTTTTATTATTTTTGTGGTTGGGGTACTCTTTCTCTAGCGCCCCCAAGGGTGACTGGGGAATAGAAGTATGGTCACCATTGGTCTTCCTCCGACCGGCAGTAATACCCTTGCTAAAGTGGGGCGTCCGTTTGGCTGTGCGGGATGTACAAATTTGCAGCCACGTCCGGTCAGAATGGGGACGTTAAATCTCGAGTAAAGAGAGTGCCACGCTCTTTGCACGTTAAGAACCCTTGAAACAACTCTTTGAGGGGTCCGTAGGTGACCTGTTGTAAGGCTAAATTTCTGTCTTTATCCAATATACCCTCATTTCCCGTGGCAGTCTAAATTTCTTCGACTGTAATCCTGAAAGCCCCTATTACAGAACCTACCTATTGTATTCATTGTTAATTTGTTCTCGTCCTGAATATGCATGAAATATTTGCCACTGGACGTTAAGCAACCAACAATCAATCAATCAATCTTTCTCTAGCGTATATGCAATATTTGCTTCTCTTGTCTCATTCACTGTTTTGCTTTGTGATGATTCTGTCTTGTTGATGTACAACTTGTTCCACTATTTTTTATGTACAGATACTTTTTTATTGACGAAAATGAAACAAGTTTTTTTTATTATTTGGGATGTTGGAGTATTATGTCATTAGGGTTTATGCGACATATTTATATAATTTGTTTCGCCGGATACTTTCTCGTTAACGTCTATGTCACATATATTGTTTTAGTATTGTCGCTATAGTACTGTTTCTTCGACATATTTGACACATTTTAATTTGTTATTTGTGTCGTTGGAGTCCGGTCTCATTGACGTATATGTCCTTTTTTTTCGTCGATGGAGTAGTTTCACTGAATAACATTCTACACTTTGTTTCAGTTATTTGTGTCGTTTGAGTTTTGATTCATTGACGTATATATATATTTACAGATCTATTATTGTTGGGCTGTTATGTAGACGAGTTACATATACAGAATGTGTTTCAGCCTTGTATCACCATCACTGGTGATCCGATGGATAAAATCTGTCGTAGAGTTATCACTGGATCAGACATACTTATATATATATTCGAAGGAAGAGTGGGGAATAGAAATATGGACAGTACATGTTTCTTCTGACCGGCAGAAAAATACCTTGCCACAGTGGGGCGTCGTTTAGCTGTGCGGGATGACAAGTACGCAGCCACGTCCGGTCAGAATGGGGACGTTAAATATGATGCCTCATGTCGAGAGAGCAGCATGCTCTCTGCACGTTAAGAACCCTTGCAACATTTCTTTGAGCGGTCCGTAGGTGGCTTGTTGCAAGGCAAAATTTCTGTCCCTATTCACCCTCATTTTTCAGTGGCAGTCAATATATCCCGACTTCATAGATGCCAACCCCATTGAGTGCAATCAGTAAAAAGATATTCACATTTCCGTAATTTGTGTTTTTTTCAGTAATATTAACGTAAAATTTTATAATAATCATATGAACAACTGGGCACACAGTGATATGATTGATTATTGATCGCTAAACGTCCAGTGGCATACATTTCATGTATATTCAGGAAGAGAACAAATTAACAGTAAATTCAAAATGTAGGTCCTTTAATAGAGGTTGTCCGGGATGAGGGTCGGGAAAATTTACACTGCCACTGAAAAATTAGGGTATATGGGATAAGGGACAGACATTTTGCATTGCAACAGGCCACCTACGGTCCTATCAAAGAGTTGTTTCAACGGTTCTTATCGTAGTGTGTGTAGCACTCTTTTTTCAAGAGGTATATGAATTAACGTCCCCATTCCGACCGGACGTGGCTGCGTACTTGTACATCCACCACAGCCAAACGGACACCCAATTTGGCAAAAGTAGTACAGCCTAATGGAAGAAAACCTGTAGTGACCATATTTATATTCCTTAGTCACCCCTTTTAGGTGTCATTCAGTGACAAAACGATGTCAGTTATTTATCAGATCTACGATTCAAAGTTGATTAGCAAATGACCATCGCGTTAAATGGAAATATTTTTCATAATATATACAAAAGGCATAATGGTCCGGCTTTCTAGTTTTCGTTCTTTGTTTCAGAAATTTAAATTGTTACACCAGACATTGTAAAATTAAAAACAATGACTTGTTTCGTTTATTAATTATTCAATATTAGAGGATCGTTTTTTACTGGTAGTCCCGATTGATTGTTGGTTGCTTAATGCCCAATGGCAAATATTTCATGCTTGTTCATAACGAGAAGTTCACCATTTCTCCAATAGATAGGTATTACAAAAGAGGCTGTCCGGGATGAAGGTCGGGACAATTGAGAATACCGCGGGAAAATGAGGGTATATTGAAGAGGGACAGAAATTTAGCATTGCAAAAGGCCACCTACGAACCCCTCAAAGAGTTGTTGCAAGGGTTCTTAACGTTCAAAGAGCGTTGCACTCTCTCTACACGAACATCGGATTTAACGTCTTCATTCTGTCTGGACGTGGCTGCGTACTTGATACATCCCTCACAGCCAAACGGACATCACATCTTTCTTTAGTACTTGTGTCGTTAAGGTTGCCATACTTTTTTTCATTATATGAGTCGTAAGTCTCATTGACGTTTTTTCCGCATCTTCTTTTTTTTCGTTTGAGTACTGTGTCCTTGGCGAATATGACACACCTTTTATGTTTCTTTGTGTCGTTTGGTTACTGTCTCATTCACACATGTCACATCTTTTGTTTTATGTCCTTGGAGAAATGCATAATGACGTAGATTTTTTTAATATAATTAGTGCCGTTAGGGTACTTTCTCATTGACGTATATTTTCACATCTTTCATTTCGTTTGCGTATGGTGTCATTGATGTATACCTCTTGGGCTTTCTTACCCTGACCTTCATTTTCGTTAGGACGTGAAATATTAATGGTTGGTTCAATAACGTCCATTGGTAAATATTAATTGTACAGTGGCAAAACTTTCCTTCATATTAAGGACCATACGAATAAGAAATTGATGTAATACGTATATTAAAGTCTACTGGAACGGACTGGAGGTGGGGTGGGGTTGTTGTTGATCTTATTTAGGCTATAAACTGGAGAATGGAAGTGATACATGAAAATTTTAAAGTTGTTGTATTTGCTAAACATCCGTATAGAATCTTTTTATTTCGAGGACAGAATAAAATATAGGACATACATATGATTAAAATTTAACTAATAATCTTTATTGCAAAAATCAAACCCCGACGGGATAAAATGCGAACATTGTATGTTCACAAGAAGCATACAACACATAAAAAAGTTCTAAATGAGTCAAGTTAATAGTATGTACATAACACTACTTTTGTCGGTTTCCAAAAGCTGCTCTGAAATATATTGTGAGTTTTCACCAACCATCACAACCTAACCGTCAAATAGAAGTAAAGAAAGAACAACAATTTTTGGGTCTAAGCAAAATTTCTCTACCATTTCATAAACATAATTGTTTTGTTGTCGTACATACAATTTAAGCGGTGATAATATAACGCATACACATAAAAATATACTTAAATAAAATCGGAATACGGAATAACTTATAAGAAAGCAAGGTAGTAATTTTGTAAAATGAATCATAATTGGTTAAATTGAATTTGTATTTGGTAGATAGCACACAAACAAATAAAATCCATTTAGAATGACTCAATGCAAAAACACATCCGAATTCGAATGAAATAATTTAAGTTCATTTATGCAAGTTTCTTTATCGCGTAAAAAAAAGATTTCCGTTATCTCTATTACAAACAAGCAGAATATTTTCTTGCATGATAAAATTAATTCCAAACGGCGAATTCAATACATTTGATTAAGTAAGAATTTTTTATCTAGATGAAAACGCCTGATAACATTTTTCTGGATAACATCCTTCTCATAAAATTGTGAATTATATATAAAAGATAAAGAGCATGTACATTCATGACATTGTTTCTTACTCGGAAAATTTTTTTGATTTTCCATATTGAATTATATAGAACAATTGAATGTTCACATGTTTTAAAAATGCAGAAAACATAATATTCGAACCACATTATACAACAGCCTAGATGATCCAAGTTACATTTTCAAAATTAATCATAATCTTTCCGTAATTTTGTTTTCAATGGAAATTTAACTTGATGTAGGATACAAAGTTATTGGAACACAGTCATATCAGTCTGTATGGTGTTAGACCATATGTTATTTGTACTCGATTAACATCAATTTAAACCAAAAAAAAACTGTCATCAAATTACGAAATAAACACATTGATAAACTTAAAAAATGTGATATAGTTTGGTATGAATAAAATAATTAATTGGTTTATCTGTTGGTTGTGTATCGTACAGTGGCAAATATATTATACATGTTCAGGATGAGAACAAATAAACGATGTATATATCTGAATTAATTGTATTTAAAATGTACATGTAAGACTACCGGGTTGAAAGAAGCAGATGGATTGGCAAATGAAGGAAAAAGACAGCATCCCAACGAAACAATACAATTTTAAATTTGTAAAGATTATATTTACAACCTACACATCCGTAAAGAGAATGTCTGTATTTCCAACAAAAAAAATAACTACGAATTTCCTCTTAAACAATTTATATGTGGTTTTGAAAGATGTGATGATATATAACTTGCATTATAATTTTTTTCTCCAACTATCAAACCCTAAATTGACGTGAATCAAAGAACAACATGTCTTTGTAACATTTCTCCAAATTTCAATATAAAGTTGATGTGTTGTCACAACATGTCTTTGTAACATTTCTCTAAATTTCAATATAAAGTTGATGTGTTGTCACACATACAAATAAAAAGAGTTAATCACAAAAAACATGAACATAATAAAATTGTTAATATTGTCCTTACTTTGAATACAGAATACAACTGTACAGATCATGACAATCAGTAATTGATAGTATAGAAAATAAAAATAAAGAGAAGTTATTTTGAATGACAAAATGCACAAACAGACCCGAGTCCGAATAAACTCATTGTCTGAAAGAATTATTCATGTTTATTTATGTTGATTTCCTTTTTACGTCAAAAAGAAAAACCTTTCCGTCATAATGATTACAAACAAGCAGAATATTTTCTTGTTTGTCAAAATAAATTCCCCACGACCAATTCAATCCGTCTGATTTAGTAAGAAGTTCTCTATAATGTATACCATCATGAGAAATTACTACTACAGTGTTGGTGTTATAATCAGTCACATAAACATTCCCCTCATCATCTTTTGTAACACGACTTAAATCTTGAAATTCATCCTTTTTAAACTTCCAAATTAGTTTTCCATCTAACGAGCAGCAGTATATTGATGTGTAGTCTATACAAACCAACCTGTCTCTGTCTACTGTAATGTCGTGGATACTGTCTGAAGGTAAAGGTATAGTACGTATTACTTTACCTGTCAGGTCCATCACATGTATTATACTCAGATCAATAACAACATACAGGTTATTATCATTATATGATATTCCGGAGCAGTAACCACTGGTGTTGATTGTACTGGTGACAGAACATGTAGATATATTTATTATCAGTATGGTTCTGTCAAATGTACAGGATACGGCTACAGTATTTATATTTACCACTGTCACATAATCTGGTGTATAGGACAGAGGAATGTGATGGATATCAGTACCGTCTGAATTACAAATAATTAGTCGCTTATTACTACAGTCGGTAAACACTAATGTATTGTCTATTTTGATACAGCTAGTAATCATCTGATTTTCATTCTTTGACATTTTTATATTAATCTGTTGACGCAAATTGACATAATCAGGAAGGTTGGTTTTGACAGATGTTTGGTCCTGAGCTTCTTTTTTTGGTTCATTTTCTGAAATAAATAATCAAGTATCGAGTTGGTTATTTCAACAATTTATTGCTTAATCTAAAATGCAGTTTACCGCTAAAAGGGTTTAGAGTTTCTTTTGTTTTGCACACTCTATATGAGGTATTGAATTTTTTCTCGGATGTTATTTATTTTTATAAGTGTTATATTCACTTTCAAGTTTGAAAGCTCGTTAAAGCTCTAATTCGAGCTTAGCATAATCGAGAACAGCATATAATCCAAGGAAAATCGGAAAAAAATGTAAAAATGACAGAGATGGAAAAACAGATATGTGTAGAGCATAGGCGTGTACTGGATACACCAATGCAGTGGGAGAAGATATTTGTTTGACCCAAGAATTGTAAATCTGTGTGTATTTTAACACAAATATATGTATATGCTTCCTTTGTCCTAATCACGAGGGGAAAAAAAGGTGAGTGGTCTTTCTATATGAAAGTTTTACATAGACGTTTCGCTGAAATAGGTGTCTTTTTGATGTGTCAAATATATCAGTGGGTTGCAATTCCACCAAGGTAAAATGTAAATGAGTCGGTTATTTTTATCTTTCGATTGGATATCTGTATGCATGTTTTTTTTGTCTGTTTTTAAATCAAATTCAGATGAATGTACTGATAATTATATAAAATATATGAACGGGTAATAAGTTTGTCATGAAATATGTTCAAGGGTCGTGATTACGTACAAATTGATGAAACAAAGAAAACCAAAATGACATATAGACACGCAATATGAATGATTTTTGGTTACTTAACGTCCAGTGACAAATATTTCATGCATGTTATTGACGAGAATTAACAATACATACAATAGGTAGGTCCTGTAACAGAGGTCATCCTGGTTGATTCGGACTGCCACGGGAAAATGAGGATATCTTGGATAGGGACAGACATTTTGCCTCGCAACAGGCCATATACTGACCCGCAAATCGTTGTTGCAAAGGTTCTTAACGTTTAAAGAGCGTGTCAATCTCTTTACACGACGCATTTAACGTCCCCATTCTGATCGGACGTGACTGCAAACTTGTTACTAACGCAAAGTCACACGGACGTCCCGCTTTGGCGAGGGTTTTACTGCTGGTCGGAGGAAGACCAATGGTGACCATATTTATATTCCCCAATCACCCTTTTTGGGGAAGGGGGTTGTGAGTTGTAAAGAAAACAAACATCCGAATTTAATCGGTCAAAATAATTAAAGTAGAAAAACATCGGAGATGTTGGCTAGTAGAGCGAGTTTAAATTGTCTTACTTTACAGTACTTGCATTTTAAAGGTATTCTTAATTTGTTCTCGTCTTGAACATGAACGAAATATTTGCCAATGAAGGTAAAGCAAACAACAGTTAATCGATCTTTAATGAGCTTACAATTCAGAAAACATGTGTCTCTGCGGATTGTGGTGGCCGATGTTTAGTTTCATTGAAAAATATTTTAAAAAATATTCTTCATGAATTAAACTATGTTTTTGTTTTTTTTGTTTTTTTTTTTTATAATAGGAGGAACATGAATATTATATTTATGTACATCTTAGTACATGATGTATTTCGGTTTGACAAACATCTGGTATGTAGCAAGTTTTGCAAGAAAGCCCCCTTCTAACCGCACAAATCTCTTCGTTTAAGAAGCAAGGTTTCGCCTCAAGAGGCTTCGCGTATTTCTGTGGGATGTAAACATGCGCATTTACGTCAGATCAGAATTGAGAAGTTGAATATTATGTATGGTAATGACACGGTTTCTGCAGCTTCCAATTACAACATTTGTGGAGTTGCCTATTCGAAGCAAAATTGTTGACCATATATGAGGCTATCAAGATTCAGAATACTCTCTATTTTCATACCAGTCGAAGACTTAAATGTAATATCACTGATATACCTAAACAACAGGGATGAATGGGTCATATAAATATTGTCCCTGGTATCCCGATCGGCAGTAACATCTTTATCAAAGTGGGGCGTCTGTTTGGTTGTGTGGGATGTTTAACTACGCAATCCCGTCCAATGTCATGTTCTCTGCTCGTTAAAGAACCATTGGAACACCTCATTGGAGGATCAAGAGTTGGCATGTTGCAAGGTTAAATGTCGACCCTCTATCCAGCATACCCTCATTTCCATTGACAGTCCAAATTTCTTCGACTCGGGAGGCCTTACTGACAGAACCTACATATTGCATTAATTGTTGATAGTGTATCTTACTGAATATGCATGAAATATTTTCCCCTGAACGTTAAGCAATTAAAACTCGAGCAATCAATCAATATTATAATACCTTTCCCTACCATACATGCCGTTTTGATTTTTTTTACTTTTTGATTCCGGTAATCAGCAACCAATGAATCATATATTTGACCCACCAAAACATTCCAAGGGTTATGTAAGTTAATCGTCATTTTGCGAAAAACTTCGTTAACTATTAAATTAACTTCAATTTTCTATTGGTACACGTGTTTATCTCTATTCTGAATTTAGAGAAAAATAATAAAAATTTCGTCAGAAACCAAATGACATAGAAATAAACAGCTACCTGTCACCGTTCTGCCTTCAACAGGGGGTAAAACCCATACGACATCAAAGAAACATGTATGAAAGATCAGTTTAAGTAAAGCGTCAGTTTAGCTGTACAGGATGTACAAGTACACAGCCACATCCGGTCAGAATAGGAACGTTTAATCCGATGCCTCGTGTAGAGAGTGCCACGCTCTCTTCACGTGTAAAACCCTTGCAATAACTCTTTAAGGGGTCCTGTTGCAAGGCAAAATTTTGTCCCTGTGTAATAAACCCTCATTGCACAATGGCAGTCTAAATTTCTCCCCGACCTTCATCCCGGACGTCTTTTATTACAGGACCTTGCTATTGTTTTCATTGATAAATTGATCTCGTCCTGAACATACATGAAATATTTGCCACTGAACGTTAAACAGCTAATAAACAATCAATCGAATTAGGCTTTGCCCGAGTGAATTGGAACCTTTTCTTCTTAAAAAAAATCATAATTGATCAAGGTGGAATTGAAACATTGCCGACTGAGCTCGGGGATTAAACAGATCACCCTGCAGCACTGGTATCAATCCAGTGCAGGTAAATGAAAATAACACTTTACCAATGTCTTGTCTCGGAAGTGTTTTTCTTGATTTTTATTAATCAGGAAATCTCAAACTGTAACATTGAGTTTAGTTTTGGCGTTAATTTTGATTCCTCTTCGTTTTATCAACCCTTCAACATTTTATTTAAATGTTATTGATATCCTGGGATGTAAAGATATGTTGAAACGTTAGGGGATTTATCACCAAAAGACCATAAAAAGACCAAATTCATCTACAACTACATCAGTAATTTCATCTTTGCTTCAGGTAGTGGGAAGCTTTATTTTGTTAGTAATTTCTTAATTCATCATAAATCATGAAATTCGAAACGTTTATACATATATATCCCTAAATTCACATCTGTATTATTTCAACCGCTTCAAGGAGAATGTTACGATTGATCGATTGTTGGTTGCTAACGTCCAGTATCAAATATTTCATGCTTGTTCAGGACGAGGACAAAATAACAGTAAATACAATATACAGGTGCTGTAATAGAGGACATCCGGGATGAAGGTTGTGAAAATTTAGACTGCCACTGCAAATTGAGGGTTAGTTGGATAGGGCATTTTTCCTTGTAAGAGGCCACCTATAGACTCATCAAAGAATTGTTATTAGGGTTCTCTTAATGTGGAAAAAGCGTGGCACTCTCTTTACACGAGAAATTGGATTTAACGTGACGTGGCTGCGTACTTGTACATCCCACTCAGCCAAACGGACGCCCCAGTGTGCCAAGGGTTTTCCTGCCGGTCGGGAGAAGACCTGTAGTGGCCATATTTCTATTCCCCTGTCACCTTGGGGAAGAAATTGTATGATAAGGCCACTTTACCACCTTTAATTCCTACTTATAACAATCATCAGATGTTCAAATGGACATCAGTATTTGCTTTTTGAAAAGGTGTCGTTTATATTTGCATTACGAGTCTAAAACTTTTTACATGTAAAAGAAACTACAATAAATACCCTACTCTTGATCTTGTCGTTAATAAATTGATATGAGAAACAGTAGAACGACATGTTGCAACTAATTGTATTTTACAAAGATGTAATGTTTGTATAACATCTTTCTTAGTAAAGCTGTTATTCATATGTATAAATATATATTGACGAAAACAGTGTGAAATGAGCATATCAGGTCAAATATGTTTAAGTGTAGTTCCCGAGGGAATCATGAGCTCAGTAATCAGTACTTCGGTACTGACATGATTTATATCAAATTATCTAGAATTGACAGTTTATAAATCTTAAAATTATACAGAAACTAAGGATTCAACCCCCTCAGGCAAAGTTGGCCTTAGATGGATTTGGCTATTTTTAGGTCCTTTTTGGTGAAAAGCTCTTCAACGTGTTCGGTCCTTATACATCCTTGGCTTTGAAATATTCGACTATGAGCGTTCCTGATGAAGTTAAATCCAGAAAAGCGCTTCGGACCTATAGCTGGGGGAAAGCTATATTTATGAATACAACATTAATTTGAAAAACTTTTAAAAAACTATGTTTTATTCTTCTGAATTAAGAAACGTCTCCTTCTTTGTTGTTCCCTTTGCATAAAGAGGAATATTCTAAGGACAGGACTGAAGAGTTATATCGCCATTAATATATGATCTAGAAAAAATGAAACCGGTTAAGAGATAAATATACGAAAGGAAAATATGTAAACAATGATATTACTTGGATTATGGTCATCCTGCTTGGTACTTATGTTCGCTCTGTCAGGAATCCGTGTAACCTGAAAAAAAAAAAAAATTAAAAATAACCTGAAAAAAAGAAATAATAATTTGAAAAAAAAAAATACGTAACCTATTAGAAGGTTATGCGAAATTTAACCTGTAAGATATTTTTTAAAGAATTACATATAAACTAGTTTCAGATATAGTACTTGCAATTGCAACCTTATGCGTTACCGTTTCAGTGTTAGTCAGTAGTCGTCAATCCGTCACCGATCAATCAATCAATCAAGTTCACATCACCAATCCATTTAACTTATAAGGAGAATATTGATTGATCGGTGTTAGGGGTTAAACTCAGATTATTACAACAGCTGGGGGACTTTTTGACCACGAGGTTAGCATTAGCCCAGTAGCCAGTACCTTGGTATTTGCATGAAAACCACGAATATTATTTTGATTTAAATTGTTGTTATAAAATTTCGAAATCATCTTAAAGCAAGGAATGTATCTCCTTCGTGTATAGCTATGATTCCTTGCCCAGGTTTGGCTTCATTTTGGTCATTTTGGTTTAGTCCCCACTTCGTCGTTTTGATAGGATTTTGTAGTTTCAAATTGTTTGGCCTCGAGCATCGGTGAACAAACGTGTATGTCGAAATGCGCTCCTGGTGCAGTAAAATTAATACCGTTAATGTTTAGATGTACGTTTCGGCCTTTTTGGTTTTATCAGCTGTTACACGTTTGTATTCGGTTTATGAATCTCAAGTATATATTGGTCTCGATCATCATTGATTGTCGAAATGCAGATCTGGTAGAGTTAAATTGGTACCGTTAATGTTAATTTGATTACTACTACTGGCTTGATACATCTAATGGACTTTTAGTCCCCAAGGATATCTTGAATCCACTTGCCTGTACTTCAGACTGACTGATCGGTCTTCACGGATTGCACTCGATTTATTACTACCACCAGCTCGATACATATAACTGTGCGACTTTTTAGCCACGATCGATATATCTCCTAATGGTTTCTAAGTATACGAGGGTATAATTAGCCAAGTAACCAATACTTCGATGCTTGCAAGAAGTGATGGATATTGTTATATTACAATGGCTGTTAAAAAAATTCGGTATCGTGCATAGTTTTGGTTCCTTGTACAAGGAATGTGTCTCCCTTATGCATAGTTCTAGTTTTGTTTCCTTGTACAAGGAATGTATCTCCCTCATACATAGTTCTAGTTTTGGTTCCTTGTACAAGGAATGTATCTCCCTCATACATAGTTCTAGTTTTGGTTCCTTGTACAAGAAATGTATCTCCCTTATGCATATTTCTAGTTTTGGTTCCTTGTACAAGGAATGTATCTCCCTTATGCATAGTTCTGGTTCCTTTTACAAAGAATGTATCTCCCTCATGCATAGTTTTGGTTCCTTGTACAAAGAATGTATCTCCCTTATGCATAGTTCTGAATCCTTGTACAAGGAATGTATCTCCCTTATGCATAGTTCTAGTTTTGGTTCCTTGTACCAGGAATGTATCTCCCTTATGCATAGTTCTAGTTTTGGTTCCTTGTACAAAGAATGTATCTCCCTTAAGCATAGTTCTATTTCATTGTCCGGATTTGGCTTTACTTTTTGGTCCTTTTAAGATTATCAGCTCTTCAACGTTTGTATTATGTTCAGCATTACTGAGGAGACGCTAATTGTCGAAATGCGCATCTGGTGCTGTAAAATTGGTATGTTTAATGTGAACGTTCCTCATACGTCATCGTTGAGCTTTTGCACATAAAAAGGTACATTTAGAGTGCCCAAGAAGAAGTCGCGCCAATAACAAGTCTGTAGAAGACTCATTTCCATCATTGCTTTACTCGATTACTATAGTTTAAGCTTATTTATATTTTCATAACCACGCAATACAATACAAACTTAACTGTTGTCAACGAGAGTCGAACAGTACCAAAGTGATATTCAACTCATGTAAAATCGAAAAGAAACTGACAATGCCATGGCAAAAAACGACAAAAAGACAAACAAGAGTACAAAAAACACAACATAAAAAACTATGGACGGAGTAACACAGACCAAACATAAAAACTTGAAGTTGTTCTCGCTCTGGAAGGATAACATGTAATTAAAATCCGTTTTGGACAACCGCTTGAAATAATCGTAATTTTAATAATTGGACTAATATCAGCAGACCAATAACGTGCATATATACACTTCTAATTATTGGACCCTCCAATCAATAGACCATAAATGCTTAAAAGGCATTGTCATCAATAATAACATGAGAAAATATGATAAGATGTTGTTGCCCCTTACAACAAATGTAATAAAAATGTACAGGATGTTCCGACAGATTGTTAACGTTGTCTCGGCAACCATTCAGCCTTTAGTTCACCTTAGGAATACACGTTATATTTGTAAGATTTTCTTACTTAAAGTGAATTATCAACTTTTTAATGATTCTAAATGTGTCCTAAATAATGTTTGAATAAAATTTTTGCATTTAACGCAATTAGCGATCTCTAAAATCTGCATAGTAGTATGGAAACTATATCAAATGTGAAAATTGACGATGAGCACAGAAACGACATACACAAGTAAATATTTATTACTTCCGGAGCATCTGCAATCACCCCTGGATTTTGGTGGGGTTTGTGTTGCTCCGTTTTTAGTTTTCTATGTTGAGTTTTGTATACTGTTTATCTCTTGGTTTTTTTTTTTTGCCATATCTTTGTAAGTATGTCATTGACATGTGAGTTTGTTATAATCATACTTTTAATTAAGCATATGGAAAGCTTTACACTTGAAAAGGTTTACAAAACATTTGCGTAAATTAAGGATGCCGTGCAACTTTTCGTAAATAAACGGTATGTGTATCAAATTACGTGCAAAACCCATTTACATGATGGATAAAAATATGTAGATTGTAATGTTTTGTTCGCAGAATGATAAGTTTCTATTTAACGTCCAGCAACAAGTATTACACATACATGGTAACAGAAATAAATTTAAAGTCAGTTAACATACAGTTCATTATGCTACCATTGTTACCGTCTTTTTAAAAGATTTTCCCATTTGTGTGTCGAGGAGAAGTGATTATGCATTCACTGCAAAGTCATCAGATCCAAAATGAATAATTTGTATCTGAATTTTTATGAATTTTGTGTTAACATTCTGAAAAAAAAAATTCTAAACAGTAAAGATTAAAAATTTACAAAGACACTATAGCACGTAATCAAGAAGATTAACAACGCCAGTACCTAGAATCTATACTTCAAGACCATCATGTATTTTTTGTGAAGTTAAGTTGACGCTGTATTTAATTTTTCATCGGAAACAAGATTTTTTCATCTTCCATTTGAAAAAAAAAGTTTTTATTTTCAAAACATCTGATATACTCTGATGTGCACATGTCACAAAATATGACAATGTATATTTGATATATAGATATAAGAAGATGTGGGATGAGTGCCAATGAGAAAAATAAACCATTATAGGTCAAAGTACGGCCTTCAACACAGAGCCTTGGCTTACACCAAACAGGACGCTATAACGGGCCCCAAAATGACAAGTATAGATCAATTCAAACAGGAAAACCAACTGTCTAATCTATATACAAAAATACACGTTACGAAATATGAAAATGCATGTTTCATATGCACATGCCACAAATATAAAAATGGATAATATGTTGCCACATCACCATCCTCCCTATTATCATAACAATTATCATTAACATTATTGTTACCATTATTATTATCATCACCATTTTCAATAAAATTAGCATTACAATTACCATTTGATACAGACAATGCTAATTAGGTTTTGCTAATTTGGCTTGCCATCTTGAAATTAACTCTTAAAAGTTCCCGGGAGAGAAAGAGAGAGGGGGTGTACTACAGCAAACATTCAGACAGTTGATAATAAACGTATCCAGACAGAGTTAAGACTGTTTATGTGTCTAGACAATATCAGACAGAGTTAAGACTGTTTAGAATGTGTCCAGACAATATCAGACTGAGTTAAGACTGTTAAGAACGTGTCCAGACAATATCAGACTAAGTATAGACTGTTGGGGAATCCAAATGATAATCTAAGCAATTTTTAAAGATGTTATTTTAAAAACATACCTCATTATTCATCCAAGGCGAATATATCTGGTCAGATCGATGCATTTGCTTATGTTGAGTACAGAAACACTCCTTCTCACTTGTCAATTTCTCATATTCAAATGTGTCTTGAAAATAATAGCCATCACTGCATTTGAAATGGAGTTTAAAAGATATTTTCACCTTATATCTCTCTTTTATATCTTCAATTAGTTGTTTCACTTCTCTGTAGATATCACTGCACGTGCTTCCGAATCCCTCCTCTTCGGAAAACGACACGAGCTGAAGAGCAATTGTATCAGTCGACATAGTAACTAGTATCTTTGTACCACCAGATCCATCAATGTCAAACATACAGATGCCACGATATAAAGCAATACCACCCTCTACTTTGCTAGAGTAGTAGTTTCTGATAAACCAGGCAGATAGATGGTTAAAGAAAGAAGGTGGGAGAAATTCAAATTTAAAACAAAGCCAAGAAGTCCTTTTACATTTTTGTGTAAGAATGTCAAATTTTTCACATACAACATCAAACGTGGAGGGCGGCATCATGCTTGGCATTATATAATTTGAGTTACCAATTTTGACCAATATATCAAGCTTTTCCATAACTGCATGCAAATTATTTGTCTGTTCTGAAAGCTGACTTCCATCTTTTGCTTTGAACAGTTCTGTTATTAACGATTCGCTTATTTTGCCTTGTCGTATAAACAGTGTCCAGTCCTCATGGTGATGCAATCTTCTGTTTTCAACTCTATCTGAAACTAAACATCGGAAAGCATCTGCTAACCATTGGGGTCTTAATATGATTAAATCCGGTATATTAGCAAAGAAAATGATGTTCCCTACGTTATGCTGAAATCGAAGAAACAACAACAAATCCTCCTTTTCTAGAATATTGATATCAGGATGTTTAGCCAGATTTGACATATCAGTAAAGTTGATGAAATGCTTGTTATCGTTCTTATTAATTTCAATCAAATGTTCTAAAAGAATCCATTTTAACGGAAAAGCATTACCCCAATTTCCCATTTTCCGTGCAGTATCGTAAATTGCGTATTGCAACTTCTCAAATTCTGTGTCACTGTCATTTGTATTTGACAGATAAAACTTGTTGTGCAAGTGATGATATTTGCTTTGAAATCCAAGAACTTGGTCTATTTGATCATTGAGTTCCTTTTCTCTCTTCTTAAAATCTGCCTAACGAAAATAGATAAAAGAATCAGCAATTGTCATGATTGATACTATATCAACAATTATTGAGAAGATTTAAATAGATTATGAACCCAAATATATATAATTTTCATTACAACGTATCACTACCTTTCATGGCAATTATAAAGACAATTTATGGGCCTTCTATATCTTACTATACTGCATGGGTATTTATCGTTGTTAAAGGCCGTATCAAAACCCCTTTTATTCATATTGTGTTGCTTTGTACAAATGGATAGTTTTCCCTTTTAAAATCATACCATATTTTCTTATAAAACCCACAATATTTGACTGGGGCATAAATTTATAGTAATACCGTTGTCTTCTACCGGCTGGCAGTAAACCATTTGCCAAAGTGGGACGTTCGTTTGGCTTTGCAGGTTGTATCAAACGGCGTCCAGTCAGAACGGGGTCGTGCAGTTCGATGAGTCATGTAGAGAGCACAGAGGTCTCTGCACATTACGAACACTTGCATCAACTCTTTTTAGGGCCCATACAATAGCCTGTTACCAGGCTAAATTTCTGTTTCAATCTTCATAACCCCACTTCGCAGTGGCTTTGAAATTTTTAAAACCATCAAATCGGTTGACACCGTATTTGATGACTTACCTGTTTTATTGTTATTTGTTCTAGTTCTGAACCTGCATGAAATATTTGAAACTGGGCGTCAAATAAACAACAACGAATTAATCCCTTATAAACAAAGAATATGCATAGTTCTAAATCATTTTTTTTTTGGCAATCTCATTCAAGTCATGTCATCTTCTCTCCATTAGACGTCCTTTTAGGGTATTGGAATCTTAAATTTAATTTCAATTGAAACCAATAACATGTAAGAAAAAAAATGGCACATTGTTGAACCTTTATCCTTGTCTTGATATACATGCCATAATTTCCACTGGACCATGAATACCAATTCATCATTCCTAACATGTTAAACATATACACATCACCTGAAATTAACGTTGTAAATTTCCAACAGGGAAAACTGTTAACCCTTAAAAGAACAAAATTGAGATGCGTTACGCATTCCTCAAGATAGGTTTGTTTTTTTAGTAAAAAAAGTATTAACTTTGTTATGCCTAAGACAAAAAAACTCATATAGATTTTACTTTTTATTAAACTCTTTAATGGGTCCTTATGTAGCCTGTAGCGAGGCAAAATGCATGTTCCTGTCCAACAAACCAATGTTTTTCAGTCCTTAAGTCCCCAAGCTAAATCCCTTTTGTCTCATATAGCAGAACATATATATTTGTACTTTATTTATTGTTTTGTTTGTGAATATGCATGAAATAAATGTCACTTGTCGTTAATCTGGCAACGATTATTTCAACGGATTTTTGTTTGTTCATAATTTGTTGTGTTAAGCTATTGTCCAAGGTTTGTGTTAAATTGAGCGCCCATAAGCACGTTTTAGATCAAACATGCTTAATGTGCCTGTTAAAAGGAAGGAGTCCAGTTGTTGTTTATAATTATCGTTTCAGTTATTGGTGTGTTATAACTAATGTATAGGTAACCATTTCTAGTAGGTTTTGCTAACAATAATTTTTGATCTTCTATGGATGGACGTCTCATTAGCAAATATTTCTTTGATGACATTCCGATCAAGAACGGATGATACTAAGTGAAACCATGTACACGACTGGTATGGAAGTGAGGAACAGCGTTCTACAATTGTATTACCTTGTCATATTTATCCTTTCCAGTGAAAACTAATAAAATCGGAGGATCGAAGTGGCCATACCTAGCTGGTTTGTCGGTTGTTCGATGACAATGGATAGAATCAAACCAAAAATCAACATATTCTGAAATATATCAACAGTGTTTAATAAATAATGTTTTGAGACCATATAGGATACTTTGAATATATGTACCCTAACACTGACTGTCTTAACACTAAGCTTTTGATTTTGACATTTGAGAAGGAACTTCCCGCTTTATTTATTTTTTTTTTTATTTTACTTTCTATTACTTGTTGACATGATCACAACATTAGGACATAATTAAGGTAACTTGTATTTCAGATATTGAAACACTTTAATAAAACATGTTTTTGTTTTATTATAAGACCCAACTGGATGAAACTTTATGAAAATGTTACTTGGTATGCCTAGATGGACAGACAATATTTAGAAATTCAAAAATTGCTGCCATAATCATGGAAACAGGGCGAAAGATTAACATTGACCCTAAGGGAATATACATTAAAGCAGCAGTTTCTTCAAAGAATAATACAAACAAAACTATATGGTTATGTAACCTGTCATGTGCCAATGTGGTATCTGTCTTTGGAAATTTTAAAATGGTCACCGTGACCATTGAAACAGCAAAACTATAAAAAATTTCAAAATGCTCCAAACTTCATGAAACTTTACAACAATTTTAATTGGCATGTGTAGATGCGCTGTTTGACTTTGGAATTTTCAAAATTGCTGCCGTTACCCTGGCAATAGGGGGACGAGGGTGCCATCCGTTATTGCTCTCAATTACAAATCTAGTTGCATTTGAATTTCTTACATGAAAACATACCTCCAATATGCTGAAAATCGGCAAAATACTGACCCAATCCTTGTTTACTTATGTCGTCCTTCATATCTGCAACTACAAGGTATACTGCACTACTTGTTAAAAATGCTTGATGTGTAGCATAAAATTCTTTTTGTCCTGCAAAGTCCCATAATTCACATAATGCATAAAGGTTTGAAGGAGAATTAACAGTTGACTTGGAAAACATATTTGACATCAAATCCTCAGGCATTACCAATGATGAAGACTTATTCGTTTCTTTATTGTTATCCAGATTAATCTTTGCGTCGCTAGTGATATCCTCAGGCATTACCAAAGATGAAGACTGGTTCGTATCTCCTTTTTTATCCAGATTAACTTTTGATTTTGCTTTGAAATCCTCAAGCATTACCAATAATTCAGACTCATTTGTATCTTCACTTTTATCCCGAATAACCATTATGTCGGTTGTGGTGTCTTTTTTATAGGTAGATATATCATCACCATGACTTATATTCTTTCTCTCATCTACCTCAATATTGTCAGTGTTTCTGTCCTCGGCATTTGGAATCAGTGCTCTCTTAATCCGGCTCACTTTATCATCGTCAATTTCTGGCAGGAAACAAAAATTAGAAAAAAAAACAATACTATCTTTTACAACAAGTTACACGGCTATCTATTGGCAGTAGTGGTAGTTTCCCATACCATCCATACTGTGTTTAATCTTTATTTTATTGGTTCATTAGAATAGTTCAATGCAGTTTTTATTACAGTTTAGGCGAATAGAAACATTACTTGAAATGAAAATGTTCTGCTTTGACGTTTCCCTACTTAAATGGTTGAAATATCCCAAGTGAAAAAAATGAAAACAACACTTTTTATAAATTATAGTTCGTCCGAAGCGCTTTTCTGGATTTACCTTCAGGAACGCTCAACGCGATATATTTGAAAGCCAAAGATGTATAACAACCGAAACAGTTAAAGAGCTATATGAAAAAAGTAAAATTACAAAAATACCGAATTCCGAGGAAATTCAAAACGGAAAGTCCCTAATCACCAGAAGTACTTAAAATAGTCAAGTCATATGTCACTTTACCTGAGGGAGTTGAAACCTCAGTTTCTTTATAATTTCAAAATTTATAAACGGACAATTTTAGAAATGTTATAAATCATGTCAGTACCGAAGTACTGACTACTGAGCTGATGATACCTCTCGGGTTAATAGTCAACCAGCAGAGGTATCGACCCAGTGCTATTAAAAATGAAAACAACTCGTTATAAAATTAATGCTTCCATAACGCAAACTCGGGTATAGAAATATGTCCAGCTTATCACTTAAAACTTCTCTTAGAAAGGCGTTCGTTCTGCTGTACAGGTTGTATAAGTTCGTAGCCATGTGTGACAAGAAGGGGACATTTAATAACTTAAACGGTACCAATTTTTCTGCACAAGATGCGCATTTCGACAATTAATGTCTCTTCAGTGATTCTCGAGGCCAAAATATTTGAAAATAAACAGCTTATTAAAAAAGATAAAGAGCTATGAACCAAAATAAAAAACACCAAAAAAGTATAGCCAAAGCCGGACTAGGATTCAGAGCTTTGCATGAAGGAGATAAATTCCTTAATTTTAAATAATTTCCAAAATTTTGTAACAGCAAATTTTAATTACAAAAAAGTCGTAAACTGGGCTGGTGATACCCTCCGGGACTATCAGTCCATTAGTTAATCTGATGTATCGTGCTGAGAGGGTACACGATTCACTATATAACACTTGCTCCAGCTCAGTGGCAATACATTGCTGTTACTATCCATCATAGCATTGTTTTCCAGTGGCAGTCCATTCCCTCGCCCTTCATGCCAGGAGTCTCACCATGCCTAATATTCATATTGTATTAATTGGTAATAGTTCTTTTCTCAAATATGCATTAAATAATTGCAACTTGACGCCAAGCAAGCAACAAAAAACTCGATTAACGAACAGTTGAAATGCTTTACATTTTATATGTCTATATTTTTATGATTGGACATCATGAGGCCATAGTATTGGGATAAATATAACATGTATAAAGTGTTTGAAAGATAATGGTAATTAACAAATGTGAAAAAAGTGCAGTACAGGGTTAGTCTAACACCCCTTTAAAAATGCCATCGGGATCTGTTTGGATAATTTTCAGGGATCCATAACGTAGGGAAATTGTAGGAGTTTTGACACGTAATTGCAGTGTAAAATCATAAAGCTTAAAATCATTGAAGAAGATTCATTGAAAAAATCTGACAAACAAATTTGGCGAGGAAACTGTGATTTAGATAGTTCAAGATGAGTCCGTGCCCTTTTAAAATATAATGTAAACCTGCCACTAGACGAAACGCGCGTCTGGCGTATCAAATTAAAAGCCTGGTACCTTTGATAACTATTTTCACCACTGGGTCGATGCCGCTGCTGGTGGACGTTTCGTCCTCGAGGGTATCACCAGCCCAGTAGTCAGCACTTCGGTTTTGACATGAATATCAGTTATATGGTCATTTTTTTTTAATTAACTGTTTGCAAAAGTTTGAATTATTCGAAATATTAAGGATTTTCTTATCCCAGGCATAGATTACCTTAGCCGTATTTGGCACAACTTTTTGGAATTTTGGGTCCTCAATGCTCTTCAACTTTATACTTGTTTGGCTTTCTAACTATTTTGATCTGAGCGTCACTGATGAGTCTTATGTAGACGAAACGCGCATACGGCGTATCAAATTAAAAGCCTGGTACCTTTGATAACTATTAACATGACCAAAAGTAGCAATAAATACAATAGGTAGGTTCTGTAGAAGTGGAAGTCCGGGATGAAGGTCAGGACTGTTTGGACTGCCACAGGAAAAATTAGGGTTAATTAAATTAGGATAGAATGTTCAATTACAACGGGCTACCTACGGACTTTTAAAAGAGTTTTTGCAAGGGTTCTTTACTTGCAAATAGTGTGGCGATCTCTTTTCATGAGACATCGGATTTAACGTCCCCATTCTGACAAACTAAAAAGTCAGGACGGTACTGATCTAATAAACCTAGTTGTCACTGAGTTCTGAACCCGGAAATTTGAAATTCTTTATCCATTTGGTATATGTAATTTAAAAAGTATTAAAATGATATCAGTTAATTTTATTTGAAGTAGGTTTAATGGTTTTAGTCAAAGATAGATTGCAAGAACTCTAAAGCAGACTTCATTGTCAATTGTAAACTACTCGTATCAATAAACCACTTCTTTCAAAGTTTGTCTTTTGTTGCTTTTTACCGATTTGAAATGAGCTGATCTGTACACCGTTTTTTGCAAGATAACCTTTTAATAAATATTTAGTCTTAGATGCATGATTTTTTATTAGTTGTTATTGGCTCTGAATTAGCTGTCAGCAACTACTGGGAGTACTCTTAGATCTGTACTTAGTGTTTTTTTGTTGTTGGGATGCACAAGTACCCGGCCACGTCCAATATGTGTTTTTTAGAGGTATTTCTATTTGTATCCATCTGTTGAGTTAAGCCTTTTACAACTAATTTTTATAGTTTGATCTTATGTTGTACTGTTACACCACTGTCCAGGTTAGGGGAGTGATGGGCGCCCGCTAACATGTTTAACCCCGCCACTATATGTATGTGCCTGTCCCAAGTCGGGAGCCTGTAATACAGTTCCATTAGTTATTTTCCGCTGCGAATATGAGATGGTAAAATAATATTTATAGATTTTAAAAGTCACATGAAACGAATCTCTTGAAATTTGAACCAATTTTTACATTTATTACGAATCCATAACATATGACTGACAAAAATATTTCATGTAGTGAATACTTTCTGGTTTAATTGAAGAAGTTTAACGAACGTGGCCTTAATGAACACAGAATCATGGAGAACGTGAACAATAAGTGAAACGAACGACATGCCCTAAAGCGATTACATTTTATTTTATTTTTCCATGAGTTTCTATTTGATTATCAATCAACACTATGCAACTTTAAGTGTGTTTCCCTTTTCTTCAATCACGATTTGTTTCTTCGCATTTGATCTATTCGGTTGCAGAAGTACTAACGAGATGTCTTGTGGTTAAGGTCTCTGCATTCGCAACAGCTATTTGCAAATAAGAATACGGAAGGGCAATAATACAATAGCAGTGTGGATTTCGGAAGATTTGATCGGTTAAAAAAATAAAACTTGTCAGTCAAGAATATAAAATATATTCAACGTTTTGTTTTTTTTTTTTCAGTATCTTGTGACTACGACGCTGGTAAGTTAAAACACAGACACAATTTGTAATGGTGAACTTAGAACTTTTGTGGTGTTGATTTATGTCGAAGCATTTTTGTGTGAGGAGCACACACACCTACAAAGGAAGTTTGTATAGTGTAGACATGAGTGAGCGTAAATGTATAGAATATATTAAAAGGCGTGGTTCTACATCCAGGATTCCGAGATCTTTGTCATTTGTAATTTAAGATAATACTTTTTAAGGGCATGCGATACAGTTACAGGGGAGGTAATGGCGTTGCTGACGTAAATGTTTTTGCCTCTTCTCTATTAGCAATTGACAGTTCACTAATTTTATTCAAAACAGACGTAAATAACCACGAATATTCTTTGTGATATATCGCAATGTTTATATGTACCAATTAATTTTGAAGTTTGATAAGTTGTCTCTAAATATTTGCGATTAACCATTAAAGGCTATATTTAAAACAATCTTCACTTGAAATAGCCTTTTATTTTGTGTTTTAAGTATATATAAAACAGGTGTATTCAATTGTGGATTTTTTTCTGTAAACTGATAATCATTATGAATCACCAGTGAGTATGCATTTCATACTCCTGTATATGAAGTCCGTATTATTTTGTGTTTTAAGTATATATAAAACAGGTGTATTCAATTGTGGATTTTTTCCTGTAAATAGATAATCATTATACGGACTTTGATAATCACTATACGGACTTCATATACAGGAGTGTGCTCCAACAAAGTTATGAGGAGGACAGATTAAAAATGACACTCCGTTAATTTTACGGACACCATCACGAATTTGTTAGTCCATACGATGTGTCTTTGTTCAAACTAACTAAGGACATTTTAATCACGTGTTAGATTGTGGTTTGTCATTACGTCGTCTGATCTTTTAATTACCGAACGTGACTTATTCCCGATTGTGACTGTTTTGCTGAGTGTGAAACCGCATTGCTATAAGACGTGTCACAGTACCTTTCTATCCCAAATTCATGTATTTAATTATTATGTTATATTTGTTATTCTTGTCGGAATTTGTCAAATGTCTTAACGTCTTTTCTGTTATATTCGTGTGTTATGGTAAAGATAATTAATCACCCCCTTCATTTATTAGCTTTTAGTTTGGTTCAACGAAATTATTCTAAATACTAAGGATGTTCTTGTCCCAGGCAGAAAACCCTGGCCGTGTTAGGCGCAACTTTTTGGATGTTTTGGTCCTCGGTGCTCTTCGGCTTTGTACTTGTTTTGGCTTTCAAGCTTTTTTCATCTGAGCGTCACTGGATGGTCTTGTGTGGACGAGACGCACGTCTGGCGTATTGAATTTTAAGCCTAGTACCTTTTGTTTGCTATTATTTGTGTGTTTCTTTGTCCTATATGTTCTCCTATTTATTTGTATTGTGGTCCTGTCATGTGATGTTGTCGTTTTGGTGTTGTGTTTGACGTTGCCATTAAAGCGGGAGGTTTGGCATGCCACAAAACCAGGTTCGACCCACCATTTTGTTCTTAAAATGTCCTGTACCAAGTCAGGAAAATGGCCATTGTTATATTATAGTTCATTTTTGTGTGTGTTACATTTTTAATGTTGTGTTTTAGTTGTGTCGTTGTTCTCCTCTTATATTTGATGCGTTTCCCTTAGTTTTAGTTTGTAAACCGGATTTGTTTTTGTCTCTATCAATTTATGAGTTTCGAACAGCGGTATACTACTGTTGCCTTTATTTACCTTTGCCGATTATCCATTTTCCATCTCTTATGTTGATTTTGCATCTACGAACAACAATATCAACACCATCTGTACTCGATACACCAGATATGTCTTCCTTCAATAATCTCCTCAAGAGACACGTTTTTCCTGTCGATTCCTTTCCGACAATCATAATTCTAACAAAATACCTGTTTTCTTTTTTTTCAGTTTGCATAAGCTCATTGTATCTGATTTTATCTTCCTCTGATAAATGGTTTATGGCTTCTGGAAAAACTGAAAAAGTATATATCTGTGACGTGATGTTTGAGAATAAATTTAGAAAATGATATAGTCTTAGTAAAACAAAAAGGTGTTCATTAGCAATCGCAAAATATACACGAACAAACACGTTGAACAGAAAATAGACGTATCTTATTAGTTATTTTTCTCATTCTATCGTATATGAAGTAATCTATTAATTGATTATAGAGCTAACTCTTGAAAATATACTTAATCTATTTATAATAATTATTTTCGTTAGCTTATTTGAATGGAGATTTGTATGTTGTATTATAAACATGCGTTTTTTTTATTAATATGAAACTATTATACTTTTCACTTTAAAACTAAAAATCTAAAAATCTAATTTACTATAGGGTAAACTATATATGCTCCAACCTCAATAGTTTTTTTTTTTTTTAAACTTTCAATAACCCAATAAAAGATTAGAATCACGTTTACTAAATAGGTTATGCTGTTATTTGTTGGTTTCGCATTGAAAACTAACAACAATGTGCCCCAACATGGCAACAGCAAAGACTACAGATAAACTATTTGACAAAACATCAAAACTTTAGAAAAATGAGACGGAAAAGCCGTATTTACTTCCAAATCTTTTTGGTTTGTTGATTAAATTGAATAAGTTACAGTATAACGTGCTATAACGTCATCAAATACACCATTTTGAAAGTTTGAGACACAAAATGCGCTAACAACAGTCGAAGCTATCAAAGGTACAGATTTCCTTCCAAGAAAGGCGGAAATTTTGTTTATCTAAAGAACAAGATGACAAAAATATATCGTCAATATGGTTTCAGTCAAATTGTCAACTAAACGTCATCAGTGGCGCTCCAGAGGCCTCGGTTTCCAAGTGGTCTAAGAAGTTCTACTTCTGTAATCACTAGCCAGTCAACACTGAGGTTGTGAGTTCGAACCCCGCTCGTGCGGGTGCACTCGACTCCAATCTTAATTCACTAGGATTGTCAGTTTTCTTATCGAAGGTCGGTGGTATTCTCCGGGCACTCCGGCTTCCTCCACCAATAAAAACTGACCGCCACGAAATACCCCAAAAGCGGCGTTTAAACACCAACAATCAATCAATCAATCAGTGGCGCTCAAATCCAAACAGTTGGGAAGTCAAATAAAACACAAATACTGTTAATTTAAAGAAGAATGTATTGTCAACACAAAAGTGCTTACTACTAGGCTGGTGATTTTGTGGGGAACTAAAAGTCAACCAGCAGCGACATCCAAACGGTTTTAAAAAAAGAAAACATCAAAGATTAATGATTTGGCACAAACGCGACCACTTCCACTTCCACTTCAAAATTACCTTTTCCGGACCTTCTCCTTTGTTCGTGTTCTTTAAAAAGAATCGTAAATCGAAAAAAATGTATGCGCACGATTGTGTCGATAATAGAATTAATTTGCCAATTTAATAAATTATCATTATACCATAAATATAGAAAAAATGTTCTATTTACAATACCTTGACCAGAAATTAAAAATAGAATTACGGCATCTTGAAACAATCAACTTCTTGTTTTATGGCATGTACTATCATTTCTTCAAGAAACTGACAAAATCAGTACGCATGCCCTCTATGTACGTTTTCATATTTTACGTACAGTATAATTATCTGTCTTTTGTGCATCAAAAATTATTAACATGTGTGGCTTACTTTACTTACGCAAAGAACTAAATTAAAACAGACATAGAAACGTAAATCATAAACATGTGAGTATTACTTCGTATTAACAAAGAGCTAAAAAAATATATAGAAAGGTAAGTAAACACATGTGTGTCTTACATCTTAGTTAAACAACGGGCTAAAACAGATATAGAAAAGTAAAGCATAAACAAGTCTGTCTGACCTCTTATTTAAAAAAAATAACTTACAAAACAGATATAGAAAAGGAGAGTATAAATATGTGTGGCTTACTTCTTATTAAAACAATTAACTAAAAACAGATATAGATAACTATAGTGTAGACATGTGTGTCTTACTCTTTATTTAAACAGAGAGCTATAAATAAATCTAGAAAAGTAAAGTACAAACGAATACATAGTTAAAGTGTATGCACTTACTATTTGGAGGTTCGATACATCTTCTCAATTGTCGCCGATTTGTCAGTAGAATAATACAAACAACGCAAACAACGCCTTAAAAAATATAAAGTTTCATGTTCAGAATAGATCTGTTATTGTATATAGAATAGACCTACATCAATGTTTGTAATTGTATATAGAATAGACCTACACCAATGTATCTTTATTTGAATTCAATATGAAATCAGTTGTGTCCTTATTACTTTATTCTGTTTCACATTCAATGTTTATTATATGTTTTCATAAGTATCCGGAACAAATCGCACTGGACCGATTGCTTACGTCACCATATTTATTGTACTACGCGACTGCCTTTAATTTCTGTGACACCGTCTGCTCCAGTATTTCAACACATGTTTCATGGACGATATTTAATATTCTGAGGAAATCGAGACATACCACTGTCAAGTACGTTTGATTCATTCATAAACTGTGATAATGAAATCTGTTTAAATCCGTTAATTTGTATAAGTGATTTGATAAATGCATACGAACTGTAAGTTATTTATATCTGATATTTGAACTGTAAATTCCATTTTCGTTTTCATTTGATTGTTTTATATAATATTTGCATTTAAACTTTTAATATGTTCAATTCATACACATTGTAAGTATTGCTTTTTGTTTTATTGCAGTTTTACCAATACACTGACTATTGTAACCTTTTTGGTGGAATATCATAATTACAATTTTCCAAACAAGTTGTTTTCTTTATATATTCGCCGAGATTGCGATTCAGTCACTTGGTTATACCTACTGGTTCGGCCAGTACAACTTTCAATCAAAGAAGTATATTTATTAATTACCTTTGTTGATTAATTCGTGCGTCATTTTTTGACCTCTGAACATAACCTTTATGAAGAATCTCTTACAAAAACCATGTTAATAAAATAACAGACAAATAGGACACGCAGATCGTTATTAAAGGTTAATTCAATCTGTTAACAATGTTCTCGCTTTTCACTACATATTTAAACATCAATCTCTAAAAAAGATATGTTGGCAAACACAAAGATTGAGTTTATTGAAGTTATTTCAAATTATAAGTGACATAAATCACATTAGAAATCGTTGTTTATTTGATATGCAAAACCAAAATTACTGACAGTGATGTGAGAGTGTTTGCTCCGTCTAAAAGCCTCGTTGTGACTTGGAGATGGAGAACTGCAATACAAGTGCTGTTCCATCACTTTTTGTATTGTTTGCTATGCGTTTACTGATTTTATGTCATGGACGGATACCCATATCCTTTTTTTTTATTATGTAATTTAAACTACAAAAAAAAAAAACGCTTTTTTTAATACTTAGTGAATAACATTGTAACACTCACGGAAGAATAGTGTAAAATTCCTACAACACCCATAACGTCGTAATTGATGAGTGTTCACAGATATCGGAAATTATTGTGATATTTTTAAGTATGTATTTATTTTGGTTTTTTTATATAATGAATGCTTATTACAGGATAATGTGAGCAACTTTCAAATACACGATCATCAACCCCCTGGTTGGAATATTTTATTGATGAATTATTAATTTATAATTATTCTTGACATGCACCATACAAACTATTTCCAAAAAAAAACTTTAAAGCTTTGTACATTTGCATTATCAAATCCACGATTAAGACAGAAATAGAAAACTATATTTCCGAAACCTCCTTCAATTATAATGTTCATATATTTTATAGTACTTACAGGATGCTAATGACAATGTCAAAACCCATTGAAATGCTTCGATGTGATATTTATCTGTAATTATACAAAATAAAGCTGATGCAATTTTTTTTTCTATTTAACGATATTTCCATTGTCGATTTTTCATTAAGGAATAATTTTATTAACTTTTATATTATATTTACTGATCATGCTGATAGTTGAAATCATAAACTATTTTCAATTGAATATTTAATTTAATGTAGATGTCTCTGCACTATATAAAACTAAGGATATGTTGTATGATTGCAAATGAGACAACTATCAACCCAAGTTCAAATGAAGTGGATGTAAGCAATTATAGACAACCGTACTGCCTTAAACAATGAGAACAGCCCAAACCTATGTTCGCTGATAAAAAAGGGTATTACAGATCTATACTTTGTTTTATCATAAATTATGAAGCAAGTACCCTACAAAAGCTTTCTGGATATTTTAAAAATATATGTGTCTTATTTTCTTTATAGTTTATAAACTATATTGTCTTCAAACTACTTGTATAACTATTGATTGATCCTTCTTCTAACAGGTTTCAACTTACAATAGTTTAGGTTGTAGTTGTAGTTGTCAAATTCAATGATCTTAATTTTCCGTGATATATTAAACCTTTAAAAAAAAACATATACATGGTTATTGTCGAAGAGATTTGCACTCAGAAAAATATTGACAGAAATATATAAAATTCAACTGTAATGATGTGTATAACTCCCTATTTGCTGCTCGCAAGGAAGCTATTAAACCAAGAGTTCCAAATGGTGAAGTTGAAATCATCCCTTCGTAAATTTTAAGGACGCCATCACGAGTTGGTTGACCGTTATGGAATACCCGTTTCACAGATGATATCGGATATGTTCCTTATGTCGTAACTACAATACCCTTCCCTTTTCACGAATGTGACCTACCAAATTAGACTATTTACCGGATTTGAACTAAAATAAGCAAAACGACGGGTGCCACATGTGGAGCAGGATCTGCTTACCCTTCCGGAGCACCTGAGATCACCCCCAGTTTTTGGTGGGGTTCGTGTTGCTTAGTCTTTAGTTTTCTATGTTGTGTCATCTGTACTATTTATTGTCTATTTGTCTTTTTATTTTTGGCCATGGTGTTGTCAGTTTGTTTTCGATCTATGAGTTTGACTGTCCCTCTGGTATCTTTCGTCCCTCTTTTACCGCTAACAAAATCTGAATTAGTTTTTATTGACGTTTCTTTTATGAATTACACAGAAGTTAAAGTATGTAGTTTTTGAAATTTCAGGAACTTTTCGTCTTGAGAATAACTGATGCACCTGTATTCATTTGGTATTGGTATACAGAAATCTAAACTTTGAAATATATATTCATTTTCGCGTTAATTAGACATACTTAATATACATAGATATATGTATATTAATGTATAGAAATAAATGAATATAACAAAGACATGATTCGAGGGATAATCAAACACTAACCTATTTCCTAAGTAACGACTTCCTGTCCTTTTCGTGTCATCGTAACATTTGATATCTGAGAAATATAATTGAGAAACTTGTTTTTCTTATGAAATATTTGCACTTCTGTGAGTGGTGTACACATTTTTTCCGTCAGTTGTAATGGTCGGTAGCAAATTAGTTTGCACACTCTCGATTACCAGCATATATACTAAAATTCACTTAATTGATTTCATTGCACTTTAACAGTGTATTGTTTTTTTGTTTTTTTTTTGTTTATTCAAGTTGTTAATTATTTTATATTTGTATGAAACTAGTACGTTTCTTATTAAATCATTGTATAAATTTTAATGAGGCATGATTAAAAAAAACAAGCTAAAATCTATATAAACAACTTTTGTGAAACATTTACCGACAAAAAGTAAACCCAAAGAAAAGATATAAGAATTTAAAAAAAAAACCATTCAAATTTAATAAATTTTTAGATTTAATCTAAAGATGAAATAGTTCCTGTTTGTTGTAAAGAGTTTTTTTTTTATAGAGATTTAAGGTTAATGAAGTTTAAGTCAATGGGCTGCTAAACTTAACCATGTCGCTTTAATAAAAAAAAAAAACAATAGAAGATCTTTTAAGCATCATCAATAAAGAGACAGCTCCATGGTTTTTTGAAATATTGATAGTCTATAAATCTGGCAAAAGAAAATTTGAACTTTACCGTTCAGTCCAATCGTTTTGTTGTATTGGTTTATTCCGAGATAACAGGAACAATCGTCAGTTGAAGGATTGCAGTAACATTGGTTTTTCGAGTTCATGACAAAAGTATATCCTCTATCGGTATTACACATACATTTTATGTCGACCGTAATGTTGCCGTATTCATACGTCTCTTGACCTAAGCTGTTACAAAGTGATTTTTGATAGGTGCAGTCACTGTATCCATTTGTTTTAAAAATTTCAGGTTGATATCGAGTTGCACTGCATGTTGCTTTGTTTAAGTTCGGCTGAAAGACGTATTTATGACCTGCAAATGTTAAGTAAAGAAATATTCAATAAACATGCGTCTCAAATTTCTTGATTAATGGTTATATAGTTTAAGTTATATTTCGCTGGATTTGTCACTTCTTAATCCAGATAAATGCACTTAAATACGTTCACAACAAAATTACTTCTGTTACATTGAAATACAGTAATAAATAAAAACGACTTTTATTAATTGAAGAAACTTTCTTTTTTAAACATTTTCATTATTTGAAAATAAAGTTATTTTTTAACATTGTTTGCTCTAATAAAGCTAAATTTTTTTAAAAAAATACATACTATTGTATTAACAGGGAAAACTTTTAGATATCTTCTAAGACTTACCACGATCTAATATTCTAGGTCTGTTACATATTTCTCTGTATACATTCACTCGAAAAGTTATATCAAATAAGCAAGTATAATTTTTTGGAGGCTTACACATGGCTTTTGCCCGAATAATCCAGTGTGCCTGTGATGGACAGGTGAAGTTGTAGGCTTCATTAAAGGATAACATCTAAAAAAAGATAAGTGCATATACATCAATAATTTAAGCAAGTATTCCATCAAAATTGTATTTTGTCAACACGGACGCACAGTGTCGATTGTTTGTGAGCACGTAAAAAACTCACCAAAAACAACAGCCTAAGTATTGTGTATGCCATACGCGCGTTTACGCTAATTAAAACTCACCAATAATGTTGGTAGGCCAAATTAAATACGAAGTTGTACGGATAGCTGTTGGAAATTATTTGAAATAAAGGAATATATCTCTCTCATGCAAGATCTGATTCCTTGCACGGCTTTCAGCTATACTTTAATACAAACTTTAAATACAGAACATTTGTGTCAATTACAGATAAGGCAGATATTGTTGCCTTTCATTTGCAGCCTTTTTAACTCTTACATAATTTTTTTTAATCACTATTCCGACATTTGAAGTGTTGAGAAAATTGACCTAGACACATTTCTGAAATGTAGAAGATAATATATTTGCTACTGAATATGAATGTAAAATTTCCGGGAGTTCGTCTTAAGTTCAAGGATAGATTTCTTTTTTTGTTTGTTTGTTAAACCTCGTCTCATTTCAGTTCATGCAACTGAAGATAAATGACGAACACGACGGAACAGATTACTTATGTCTAATGATTTGACAATGTAATTGACTCCTTCCAGTTGAATACCATTTGATCTTGAACGGTGTGCATGATTGGTTGTCCAGAAAACAATGCAATTGAAGTTACAATACAATCACGTCATTTGACAATATCGTGTTGGTCCTAAGTTAGTGAAATAGTATTAGTTAATTCTTCAAATAAGTAAAATCTTTTGATATGCATAAGATCAGGCCTAGTGTCAAGCTTGGGACTTTATTGTGGCCTAAAACTGCTTATAGTTCAATTACTTGTTATGGATACATTGTAGTTTGATACGGACAATACAATTCCGGGAGGAGAATCTGCGACGCACTGGGGGTGTAAAGAAATATCTGAACGAAACCAAGCAACAATCCTTGTTGATTTAAGACTGTTTGTGAACACGGGTATATATTCATAGGACAAAATGCCACACTCACACTGTCATATATTCACCTTGAATGGACCAAGAAAAACAACATAACGGACATATGTACTAACCCATGTAGCACAAAACATTTTCAAAACATTTTTATAAGGTTGTATAAATGTCTTCTCAAAACGTTGCCGAACAAATATTTTCGTGATGTTATGTAGATATTTTTTCTTGTATTTTGAAAACATTTATTTAAAACATTTTTTGAAAATGTTTTTACAATGATGTAAGAATATTCATGAAAATGTTTTCAATAACATTTTTTAAGATATTTTGTTTGAATGTTTTATAAATGTTCAGAAGATATATTGGTTCTACCTCTGAAAAACATTTTAAAAGCATATGAGTAAAACATTCTTAACAATATTGCTCCGCTGTTTTTTAAACATTTTCTAAAAATGTTTCATGAAATGTTTCAATAACATGCCTTTAAGATATTTTAACAACATTTCTTCATAATATTTGATGAAAACATTTTAAAAACGTTACGCATTTAATATTGAGAAAATTAATTTATAAAACATTTTGTTGCTAATATTTTAACAACATTTTAAAATAATATTATGAATACATTTACCCAAAAACATTTTAAAAACGTTACGCATTTAATATTGAGAAAATGAATTTATAAAACATTTTGTTGCTAATATTTTAACAACATTTTAAAATAATATTATGAATACATTTACCCAAAAACATTTAATAGAAAATGTTTAAACAATATTTTGCAAACATTAATTTAGGTTATGGAAGAAAAACTTTATTTCATCAAATGACAGTGATTGAAGCGGTACTTCATATATAGCCTTATATAGTGCATGTATTGCTATTTTCCGGATTTTCTGTTCCAGTACCGACAACAAACGTTTACACATTTAAAATATAACTGTTCCCAATGACCAACGAACATGATCCGAAGCAATTTTGGAACCAGTTACCGGAAGTTTTATTTACCGCCATGCTGTAAACAAAGACAAAGGAAACGTACAAAATAAAGAATAACCTTATCATGCGTTAAAACTGGTAAGATATGACACTAGTCCACATTTATAAAACATTGTTATGCTTCTGGAAATATCTTGGTTAATTTGATTAATATATTCCAAGAATTAATACGAGTGTAACTGTATGCAAGCACAATGCAAAAAGGGGGGTGATGATTTAGTCTGCCTAGATGTTATGATGTTTATGTCCAGTGAACATTACGAATATACAAAAGGTGTTAAGGGTTATTTATATGATTTTAAAATTCATAAATGTAATCACTTGTAACCAGTGAGCATGTCTGAAAAGTTTTGTGTTACAAGTCAGCCCTTTGTTGGCTTAAACAGACTGAGCTACTAACACAATGTATAATGCATACAAGTCGACTGGCATATATTTCCGCCCCAAAACATCTATGATATATGCCAGTCGACTTGTATGTATTATACATTGTGTAAATTGCTATTAACACAATGTATAATGCATACAAGTCGACTGGCATATACATGTATTTCCGCCCCAAAACATCTATGATATGCACCCCTGTGCTATAATATATTGTTTATGTAACTTGTACATTTGTGTTTAGCCCTACAGCCAAGCCCAAGGCCAGATAATTATTTATGTGTCGGTCCCAAGACAGGAGTTTGATTCAGTAGTTGTCGGTTCATTCTGACATATTTGTTTTATAAATTATGCCATTAGTTTCATTAGTTTCATTGTTTGAATTGTCTTTTATTATACGCCCGTTTACGGGATGTATTATGGTATACGGTTGTCCGTCTGTCCGTCAAAATGTCGGACATTAACTCATAAACGCTTTAACTTATTAAAACTTAAAACTTTGGTGGATTGTTTATATCTATTGATGTGAGCTCCCTTTCCTTCTTTTTTAAATTTTGGATTTTACGTTTCGGAGTCCATGGGTTTTATTCATTAAAAATAGCGGGATTTTCTAGTTTCGGACAATAACTCAAAAACGCTTTCAGCAATTCTCATTAAACGTTGGTGAATAGTTTATATCTATTGACGTAAGCTCCCAAATTGTTTTCTATAACTTTTAGATTTTACATTTCCAAGTTCTGGGGTTTTATTCATTAAAAAAGGGAGAATTTTCCAGTTTTCGGACAATAACTCAAAAATGCTTTCAGCAGTTCTCATTAAAATTTGGCGAATTGTTTATATCTATTGACGTAAGCTCACTTTCAATTTTCATGAATTTCTGATTTGACATAGAGGAGTGATTGAACTTTTTTCTTTGAAAAAAGCGACGGGCGTATCGTGCGCTCATGGTAGCAGCTGTTTATTTTTTAATGTTGTGGCCTTTGTAGCTGACTAATACAATGTGATTTTTTCTTACCTGTATTTTATTTATTTTGTTTATTTTAACTTTTGTAGGATCAATTAGACGTACCAACATTAAGGATAGATTTTCAGAAATGCAGATTAAAATTGAGAATGGAAATGGGGATTATAAAGAAGAATATAAGCTTAGAAATGATTCAAACCATCCTGGAGGAGCAAATTTTATGAAGGTATTTATTCTTTAAAATCCTCAAACTATATTACATGTATTTGCACTAAAATATACAATATATAACCATTACGAAACTTTTTTTTTTTTGTAAGACCAAGAAAATGTTACCGGCCCTACATGGCTGGCTACTCTCAGTTGAGTAATTTGTAGTGTACAGTATACATATGTCTTATTTTATAAACTGGTGAAATCTACCGTTACACTTGTGTAATAATAAATTACACCCCAAACTCTACAGATGTATAAAGTAGCTACAATTGTGCCTCTGAATCCATCATGTCCATTAACACTGATTAGATGACACTTTTCAATATATTTTTATGAAAACACTGGATTAAATTGAAGAAAAATAGTTTATTGTGTAATTCAATGAAATTAACTGAATCTCCACTCGTTTAATCACAACAGAAGGACTAATTTGTTTACACTTTATTTTACAGAAGCCAGCAGATGTCAAAAGAAATAAAGAGAATGGAACAAAAGAAACTTTGAAAAAGAATAGTGATATGAAAATATTGAATAAATGTTTTGCATTTATAATTGTAATTCTATCTTGTATAGTGTTTACTAAAGCAGCAAAGAAAACAGTCAAAAAACTGTTCAGAAAAAAAATGTCGTATGCTACATGTGATCAAACATCATGAACATGAGATTAAGAAATACTTTAAAAAAAATGCACTAAGATATTTAAAATCAGAAAAAAACCATGACAAATTATAATGTGTTCTAGGCAATACAAAAAAAGGGTTATGCCAATGAGACATCAATCCGAAAAAAGTAAACAAAATATATGTAGATTCAACTGTAATCAACAAACAATTGTATTAAAAGGAGATGTGGGGTAAAGATCAGTATGACAGCAGTTGTTTTTCAGATGCAGATCCAGGATTATGAAAAGAGGGGCCACAGGCTCTAAACTAGACAAATTTGGATTGAAATAGGTGGAATTAGATTAACCATAATTGTAGCTCCATGAGGGTACCCAGGATCCCCCCCCCCTCCCAGATCAAACATGATTGAAATGTTTTTTGAATATTTTATAAAACATTTGAAAGATGATGCTAGAAAACATTTTTCTAATGATATTCATATAACATTAACATGATGTTTTGAGAATATGAACATTATTAAAACATTTTGTAAAATGTTTTTTGAACATTTTCACAACATTTTATCCTGCAAAAACATTTTTTTTTATATTTTAAAAATCTTTCAAGGATATTTTATAAACAAGCATATTTAAAACATTTATAAAACATTTTACAAACATTGTCAACAAAATTCAGAAACGTTTTAATGATGTTTTAAAAATATCCTGGACATGTTATGGAAAATGTTATGAAAATATTTTTAGCGCCATACATTTTAACGTGATTTTGATATTTTCTACGATATTTTCACAACATTTTTCAAAATGTTTTTAAAACATAAACAAAATGTTTTTGTGTTAACTGGGAAAGTTCAAAGATTTGATGGTTAAAAACTTAAAAGTAAATTTTATACTGAGATGTACTGGTTTCACAGTTTACATTTCTGTCATTAGGGAACCATAAAATCGGGGTAGAATCGTTATTTGGAATATGATTCAAAACGTGTATGACCATTTAAGGCCAGTTTGTGTTATTACATACATCTTACAAAGTCTATCAGAATTATTCGCCCTACACATATGTTACGTTACATATATACGATTTGCCCCGTTGTTGTATAAATGTTCAGAATGTTTTATGCACGCTTCAGTATGACGGTACATGTTTGATTTCTTTGCCAGATTTAATTTATAGATATTACTCCATAGTTTTGTTCTTCAATTCAGTTGTGGCGTGATCGTCAGTTTTCAAAGAATTCCATTCAAACCTGTGCTAGGGGCGTCTTAATCTTGCAGTGAAGTGAGAATGTTTTTTGCTCCGTGTGAAAGGCATTATTGTGCATTTGAGATGAAGAACAGCAATAAAGACGCTGTTCTATTGCTTTTCGTGTTTTTTCTTTTTTTATGCTGTGCATGTACTGACTTCGTGTCATCGATGGATTATCCCACAGCATTTTTTTTCTACTACGATAACTGAACATATGTACTAAGTTCAATTTTGATGTGACAACTGTATGAGAAATTTCCTTATTCCGAAACAAGACCGAGATACAGAAAATAAAACAGAGGTGTCAGATTTAAATCATACATACCTGAAGGAAAGTCAGGAAGATGAACATGTCCATGATTTGTTTTCTTCATTTATAATCTATGCCATCTGAACAGGTAATATTAAATAAATCTAAGGTTAATAGATTGACCATAAACTGTGCATTACAATGCTTTATAATCCAACCTTAAGTAATATTGTATATTCTTGATGCATCGTTGGTCAATGTCAAGATGTTTGTTATATTTTTATTTCCTAGTAAATATATCCTCAAATTATTATAATCAAGAAGACAGATGTCCTAAATTCTTAACATACATACACCGGATTGAGTATGGAGGATAAATTGTAGATTAATATCAGAAACATCAAATAATATTTTAAAACATTTTGATGTACAATACTTGAAACATAACGCTTCTAGTGGCCGCTATTCTTGAATATTAATAAAACTAAAATAAAGACGATCACGAAATTCACTAATTGATGTTATTATTAGCACTAAAATGTTATTTTCCTTCTTCTTTTTTGTTTTGTTTTGTATAAAAAGTAAGATGATAATCTTGTTTCTTCATACTGGATACCAGTACTTATCAAAACGTAATAACTATGAAGAACGGTCCATAACCAGATCGTTAAGATAGGTTGTCTTTCTTCAATTGTTTTGTACCATTCTTTCTACAGTATGCTGTCTGGAGAGTTGTAGAATAGTTCGTCTTATTATACATTTAGTTAAGATAGTAAATTTGTGTAAAAAAAAATGATCAGGGTATTTTGATAATTTTCACATTAACTCTTGTTTGGTATTCGAGTTTTCTGACTTGTAAGTGCTTCTTTCAAATTATCATTTAAAAAAAGAGAGGTTTGTTATTTCAGGTTTATAAAGGCTGCACGATGTGAAATATAGAACAATTAAATATTTTTATTAAAGAAATACTGGACAAAATTACACACAATAGCATAAAGTATGTTCACATATGGCATTTGACTATGAAACCTACAATTCCCATCTCAAAGATGAAGTCCGTCAGATAAATTCATGATATTAATTGTTTCTTTTTCCGTCAAACTGTCAACGATAACTTATATGCGACATTATTTTACAGGTTGTGATCTTGTCGTTTGTGACAATGCAAATCCTTTCATAATAATATATATGTGTGTGTATCCTATTGTTTTCTAAAAGAAATAATGAACATTAATTTAACCAGTTTAGTATAGCCCTCTACTTAGATAAATCATGTCGTACATGCCTTCCTCTCGTGTTTATTTTATATTCCGAATTACACAACCCCCCCCCCCCCCCCCCCCCCCCCCCCCTTTTCAAAGATACAGTTGCGCCCTGTAGTTTACGTAATACTATCAATATACCCTTTAAATTTATGTTCGTATTGTAATCGGTTTATTAGTTATCTTTCGTTATCTTTCAATAAATAGGTACAGTTGAGTTGTGTATGCACGGATAACTGATGAATATATTTATTTATGCGAGCCGTGTAGAGACTATTTGATTGTCTAGTTCACGATATTTCTATTCCGTAATCACGATGTATCCATAGTATTACGGACTGAACCAACATTTAATTTTATTTGAAAACTAGGCGCGAACCTTGTGAAAAAGTAAAGAAGATCAAGATCAATGTAAATCAGCTAGAAGTGAATTAAAGGTTTGATCACAAATTGTATAGTTTCAAGTTTAATTTTAATTGATCATTTCCTTAAAATCACTTGCATTAATGTTGAAATACTCACAGAATCAGAATTTGACGGATTTATCAAAACATATAACTAGATTATCCACATATAAGCGATATCAGAGATATTTTAAAAAAATCGCCATTTAGACAAAGATGTAGGATATGAAGATTATCGCTCTTCTTTTAGGGATTGCAATTCATATGGAGATAAATGAAAAACAATGCATTTACTATAACCTAAAAAGACAAGTCAGACAATTTATATAGTTAACTCAGACAAAGTCTGTCAATAGGTCTTCTCGGGCCGTCCATATTTATCTACTCATACAGCTTTTAAACAACAGAAATGAACATAATTCAAAGGAGCGTCATTGAATCTTCGACGATAGACAGATGCATGTTAATACAAAATGTCTTTAGTCTGTAATCCTTTTATACTTTCTCTCAGTTTGCATTATAGACGGTCCGAGTTGAAATGATAGACGGTCCGAGTTGAATTGATAGACGGTCCGAGTTTACTTTATAGACAGTCCAAGTTGACTTAATATTTGGGTCTGAGTTGTCTTCATAGACAGTCGGAGTTTTTTTTTATCATGGGTTGCTGTTATTATGACCATGTATGGTTGCATTGATACTAAAATGAATGCATATCAATTAGCCTAATATTCTTGTTCCAAGCAATGAAAGAAAAATCAGCATTTGTATGTATAGAACACCTATTGTAAATGTTTGTGTTTAAACAACCTACATATATACACTAGTGTACCTGTATAGCTAAGTGCTAATTACTTTTAAATAGAACACCTACTGTAAATGTTTGAGTCTAAACAACCTACATGTATACACTTGTGTACCTGTATAGCTAAGTACTAATACTTTTCCTTATCTTACAGGGAACGTACTATCGTATTGTTAAGTTATTATCTATACATTTGTCCATACTTAATAATTTGTTTTCAGCCAGTAAAGATCAATGTGGATCATATCGCAACGTTAACGGATGTTTTTATTTACACGGATATTCCGTTCATATTTTGTCTCATGGAATTATACCAGATGTCAAAAACAGAAATGCAAGAGGTGACGATTTTCCCAAGCAACGTCTTCGCTCATATAACAAATAATTAGGATATATAAAACATTTCATATTTAATAGACAAAGCCATAAGACACATATATCGCAGTATCTCCATATGAAATATAATCCCATAATTTCAATACATCTTCGAACTTCACCCAATAGGATAAAAGGAGAGGCTGTATTTTAGTGACAACATATTGTGTATGAAAATACATTCATTAATATATATATAAAGAACAAGTCTTATGTTCGTTGATTCAATCGGTGAATATGGTACTGGTATGATATCAGATTACTTTAGCAGTTAGTCCATATTCTTTGTTTTATATGACTACCATACACCACAACCACATACGAAGGTAGCGCCAGTTGTAAGAAGACCAGAAAACACACATGACAGATCAAGGTCTGAGTCAAGAGAGAGTGACGAACGAGACAGACTTGCTTCTAGACCGATGGACAGTACAGTATTAAGACAAGAAAAATCAAGGTCAAGGTCAACCCAGAATGCTAGAAGAGATCAATCAAGGTCGAGACAGAGTGACAGCAGACATTATCGATCAAGGTCAAGAAAAAAAATGACAGCAGACAGCGTCGGTCAAGGTCAAGACAGAGTGACAGCAGACTATATCGGTCAAGGTAAAGACCGATTGACAGCAGACAGTAACGATCATGGGTCAAGCCAAAGTGACAGCAGACAGTTTCGATCAAGGTCAAAACAGAGTGACAGCAGACAGTATCGATCAAGGTCAAGACAGAGTGACAGCAGACAGTATTGATCAAGGTCAAAACAGAGTGACAGCAGACAGTATCGATCAAGGTCAAGACAGAGTGACAGCAGACAGTATCGATCAAGGTCAAGATAGAGTGACATCATACAGTATCGATCAAGGTCAAGACAGAATGACAGCAGACAGTATCGATCAAGGTCAAGACAGAGTGACAGCAGACAGTACCGATCAAGGTCAAGACAGAATGACAGCAGACAGTATTGATGAAGGTCAAGACAGAGTGACAGCATACATTGTCGATCAAGGTCAAGACAGAGTGACAGCAGACAGTACCGATCAAGGTCAAGACAGAGTGACAGCAGACAGTATCGATCAAGGTCAAGACAGAGTGACAGCAGACAGTATCGAGCAAGGTCAAGACAGAGTGACAGCAGACATGGTCGATCAAGGTCAAGACAGAGTGACAGCAGACAGTATCAATCAAGGACAAGGCAGAGTGACAGCAGACAGTATCGATCAAGGTCAAGACAGAGTGACAGCATGCAGTATCGACCAAGGTCAAGACAGAGTGACAGCATACAGAACCGATCAAGGTCAAGACAGAGTGACAGCAGACATTGTCGATCAAGGTCAAGAAAAAAGTGACAGCAGACAGCGTCGGTCAAGGTCAAGACAGAGTGACAGCAGACTATATCGGTCAAGGAAAAGACCGATTGACAGCAGACTATAACGATCATGGGTCAAGCCAAAGTGACAGCAGACAGTATCGATCAAGGTCAAGACAGAGTGACAGCAGACAGTATTGATCAAGGTCAAAACAGAGTGACAGCAGACAGTATCGATCAAGGTCAAGACAGAGTGACAGCAGACAGTATCGATCAAGGTCAAGATAGAGTGACATCATACAGTATCGATCAAGGTCAAGACAGAATGACAGCAGACAGTATCGATCAAGGTCAAGACACAGAGTGACAGCAGACAGTACCGATCAAGGTCAAGACAGAATGACAGCAGACAGTATTGATGAAGGTCAAGACAGAGTGACAGCATACATTGTCGATCAAGGTCAAGACAGAGTGACAGCAGACAGTACCGATCAAGGTCAAGACAGAGTGACAGCAGACAGTATCGATCAAGGTCAAGACAGAGTGACAGCAGACAGTATCAATCAAGGACAAGGCAGAGTGACAGCAGACAGTATCGATCAAGGTCAAGACAGAGTGACAGCATGCAGTATCGACCAAGGTCAAGACAGAGTGACAGCATACAGAAATAGGAAGACCATAAACAGAAAAAGGGCTGAATGTTGAGTTATCACACAAACAAGGTTGCAAAAGGAATGCATGCTTACACCAGATTTAGTGAGGAAGATAATTCATGGTAAAAACAAGAAATATCACTACAATATTTGATGTACAATCCTTGAGATGTAAGACTCCAAGTGCTGACTAAAAAATCAACAAATATCGCTAAAATATTTGATGTACAATTTTTGAGATGTAATACTTTTTGTCCTGACAGAAAAAATCAACAAATATCGCTACAATATTTGATGTACAACCCTTGATATGTAAGACTTCTAGTGCTGACAGAATAATCAACAAATATCGCTACAATATTTGATGTACGATTCTTGAGATGTACGACTTCTTATCCTGGCAGAAAAATCAACAAATATCGCTACAATATTTGATGTACAATCATAGAAATGTAAGACTTCTAGTGATGACAGAAAAAATCAACAAATATCGCTACAATATTTGATGTACAATCCTTGAAACTTGTAGTGCTGACAATACTTAAATATGTATAAAAAGCCGTTGGCTAAATGCACTATATGATTGAATCATAAGCACTGCACCGTGACATTTTCCTTCACTCTTTTTACTTGGTATTTATATAAAAAAAAGGACGATAGTGTTCTTTCTTTTCTCCAGGTCGACTTGTGTTTGAACTCATGAATATAATAGCAAATGGTAAAGAGGAATGTGTCATAGAGACAACAACTTGACCAAGGAACAAAAAACAGCTCAAGGCCACTAATGGGTCTTCAACGCAGCGAGTAAATCCCGCACCCGAAAGCTTGACCCTAAACAATAATGTATACTAGTTCAGTGAAATAGACGTCACACTATACTACAAAACATACAAATGAACTAAAATTAGAATAACACATGCCAGAGGTTCCTAACTTGGGACAGTCGCAAAAATGCGGCGTTGTTAAACATGTTTTGTGACATCTTATGAAGCAGATATTCACACAAAACCTTCTCAATGACAAAATTAAAAAAAAATCCGGCAAAATTCTTCAATTTCACATCCAGATATATTAATGATGTCCTGTCACCCAATAACCCACATTTCAGTGATAGCATGCATCTGCGTTATCCAAGTGAATTTGAGATGACGGAACTACCGAAACTAGAAGGTTTGCTTCATTTATTGATTAATTCCTCGATATTAACACAGCTAACCGACTTCAAACTAGAATCTGACAAACTTGATGGTTTCAACTTAACAATTTTCATCTCCAATTTCAAAGTAGTCGCATACCCTCTGCCCCATCATGTGACATTTCTATATCTCCGTTGAAACATTACACTACGAATTTCATTAGCAGGGATATACTCCTTACAAAAAAAAACAGCTCTAACATGTTGCCATCACAAATTATTTGACCAATATGATATATATGTCTCTCAACTCACGAGCGACATGTTTTTGCAATCGTATATCTTTACGAATAATATATATACGAATATATATACGAATAATTAGACCAAAGACGTCGTTTGTCTTTCCTTGTTGGATTGTAACACAGTGCATGATGTATAGTGGCAAATAGCTGGTTTACTTTGCAGAACAGTGTGTCGTAAATGATGATAATTTTACTTACTCTGAAGTCAGTTCAATATTATTTCATTATATACGTCTCGATATGTAACGACTTTGCGAAATCCTTTTTTCAACGGATAATCCATAGTTATACAGGGCTAACCTCATAATTCATATATACTTCGTCCAAAATTTAGCCCAACAATGTCAGCAAATGTTTGTTTATCCCTCAGCAGGATTTTAACCTCCGCTTCTGTGACATCGTAGCAACACCGATTGCGCAATGTCTAGCACCCTAAACCACTTAGCAAGATAGTTTATAAAAATATAGCTTTCGTCAGTCGAATAAGGACTTTCCCTGTCGGCCTTGTCTAGGTCTGTAACACAGTTCATGCTCAAATCTAGACACCACTCAAACACTCTCAATTGTTATTATTCTCGAAAAAAAAATCGGGCTATGAAAAACATTTTTTTCTCAAATTGTACTTCTCCATGCTGTACTAACTTTATAGCAAGCTTCGACTTCGGTTTATTGTCTTTTCATTTAGATCAAATTGACATAAACGTGGTACCTACTGTGATTTTGAAATTGCTTATTCTTTCAATTAATAATAGTTTTTAACAGCTCAGAGGGTATATAACGCTCCTATGTCATTTGTAAAAGCATTGGCAGACATTTTTCGAGGTCATGCAATTCTCGAAGTTTTTTTTTCATCTTGATTTGTATATTGTAAATTGATTCACGCAATTTGAACATCAGTAATTTATTATTGCCTCTAATTGACAATATTAGAAAATAAACAGGGTTTGTTATATGGTTTTTGGCATTGCATTTGCAACTAAATGATCAAACATATTTTACAAAGAAATAGAAATGATAGAGTGGGTGGAGTTGTTTTAAACCGGTTCTTAGGAAACACATGATGTAAACACAATATAATATGTCGTATTGCTGACGTTACATATCTAGACGAACATGTGACTTGTTTTACGGAATATTAACGTACCGTTGTTCAAAACACGGCTTTTTAACGATGTACTTTTTCATGTATCACGATGCGTATTGAACGTTCAATTCCCATTACTTTTAACATTTTAATGACGTTTTATTGCAATTATTTTAACGTTAATTGTGACAGTTTAATTCCTTTTGTTAAACTGATGCGCAATGGTGTACATTGCAGAAAGTATACGTAACATTTCTTATGCACTATCATTTGTTGATAATCATATCGCTCGATCATACGTCGATTTGTATTAAACTTGACCTCAATATGTGAGTGACTGCGCTAGGAAATAGGTTATAAATATACTTCACAATATCGCGATATAAAACATAGACGCAAAAGCTTTATACAAGTCACATAAAGCTAATTCCTCAAAATTTATGAAATGGTATCCTTAATCGATGAAATTTTGTTCTCTTTAGTATTTAAAATCAGACTTATACATCCATTGCTTTGAAATAGTTTGTTTTGGGCGTTGGTCATGAAGGTATCTGCAGAAAAGCGCTTTGAACGCACGAAGTTTATAAAGTGTTATTTTGATTTACAAAATACATAGTTGGAATGACTAGACACCATTAAAGACAATGTTTTAGTACATATCAATATTAAAACAGTAAACAAAAATCCCCTAGCCAGAATGACCAGATGATAAACTCGTCATGTGTATAACGTGGATATATATGGAACGCCGTAACTGTCTTATAGTGTAAACATTTAATTTGTTTTGTCGCTTTGTCTTTACGTCCAGTCGTTTCTTCTTTATGTTATGTGTAAGTGCCTTTATTTTCCTGACACGGCATCTCTGTGGTATGTCAAATTAATTATTTGTTTTGTCAAACAATTGTATGATATTTTATTGCTATTCTTTGGTATGTGCAATATGCATTACATTATGGTGTAACTACTGTATATTCTGTGAATACCTCTAAACTTTGTGATCAACCACCTTTACGTTCTTTCAAATTTCTTCTATGTTGTGTCTATCCTTCCTTTAGGTATGCCAGTTAATAATTGCGTCCTGTCTCAAATAGGATTGTTTTGTTGAATATTCTAAACGTTTTATCTTGATACATCTTTTGTTCTACGAAAACCTCATGATATCATATTTTAAACACCTATTACGTTATGTGCAAATACCTATGACATTATGTGCAAACACTTATTACGTTATGTGCAAACACCTTTTACGTTATGTGCAAACACCTATTACGTTAATTGTAAATACCTATTACATTATGTGCAAACACCTATTACGTTATGTGCAAACACCTATTACATTATGTGCAAACATTTATTACGTTATGTGCAAACACCTATTACGTTATGGTAAACGCCTTTTTAACACAGATTAAAACAAAACGCTTTCGTGACATAGAAATAATAGCAACGTTAAAAACATGGCGAATGACAGAATAACACATGTCCTCCAAAATATGGGTTTTGGAGCCTTAGCTCAAAATTTTGTAGATAAAAAGAAAATATTCAAATGTCGGATTCCCTAACTGACAACGAACTAAATTCACTTGGGCTCAAAGCGATTGGAGATCGGGAAACGTTTAGAAGCAACGTCCGAAAAGAATCAACATCCTCAATAAATCCTCGTGCTAGAGGTAATAATACAATTTTTGTACATGTTCATATACATGGAAAGTTTTATATCGTCTGTTAGATTCGCTTGACGACTGTAACATTTCACAAGAACAATAAAAAGGAGTCAATGAACAATCATACCCCCTCCCCCTAAACACACACACACGCGTTCTCTTCTTATTGATAATGCATCAATGATATATACATTTATAGTAATCGAAAATTAAGGAAATCAAAAGAATGTAATATCCAACCGCATTTCTTTACGCAGAATATGAACGGAGAATAAATTGATGTTCTCTTTTACGTCCGCCAACCGGGTCATTATATAGGTCGCTATAGTTTGCATACATACTAAATACATATGGTTTTGGAAGGCGGCCAATATAAATATATAATAACTGCGCCTAAAAGGGACATTAGGTACGAGATATATAAAAAAAAATATGATTTTATTTTTGTTCAATCATTAATGAAAGTGGAATAGTGAAATAAATAAAAAAGCTTTTAGCAGCCAATTTGGTTCAATTTTGTCAAAATAAGCTCAGAAATATGGATGATGAATTATTCACTTGCAAGAGAATAATTCGACCTCATTGAATCCGTATTCATGTCACCTTCTATTTAACCCCTTAGCTAGAGATGGGTTACGCATGAACTAGACGTGTTCAGCTATTAAAAGGAAAAACATGTCAACATTGAAAATGAAACAAGAGTAAACTGTTTGGTTGACTGATTCGATCCACAAAAACTCATTCTTATACAGGTAAAAATGATGATTAACATATTTGTTTAACATATAATATGAAATCAAACAGACCTCGAATATTTCAATTGCATGTGTTCACAATCTATTTATATCCATATCTATGTTTATATCGTCTTATATGACCGTCAGCAGTCTTCGGAGGTCACCCCGATGGTTAATTAGATGGCGTCTAGACAAAAATACACAAGAAATGCGGATAAATATTATCAAGTCCATGCATTGTTAATTTTTCATTTTAGACTTATTGTAAGTTTGATATACGTTTTAGTAGGTTATAAATCAATTATTAGAATTTGAGTCAAATCAGTGAACATGAATTTGACAGGTAATGCCCCTTTAAATTCATAAAACATGTACGTATACGTGTATATGCATATTATGTGAGCCTATATACCTCTATTTTTCAATTCTTCAATGTGGTTTTAGTACTACTGTTAAACATTTACACTCATATAGCAAGAGACAACTATGACGGACAGGTCGACTGTGTTACTTAATAATATAAAAGCAAAATAAACATCTAAAAACAATCAAAAACAATTTGAAAAGAAAAAAAACAAAACAAAACAAAAGCAAAAAATAACCAAAATCAAATGATAGTTTCTAATTGAATGTAAATTATTAACTGATAAATATTTATTGAGTTCATGATATTGTTTAGACATTTGATCATGTTGTTCATCTTGTGTCGTCAGTGATATAATTATAAACACATTAGAATAAATGTCCAATTTGGAAAGATTACTCGGTTAAATCCTAATTTTAACTTTGGATGTCTATACTTTATACTGGTATATGTTTTGCGGTATTTTCCAAGGAGTGCACCCGGAAGGAACAATAACAATTCCCATTGTTTCTCTCAAATGCACCCCCATACTAGAAATATAACGGATGTAAGGATATTTAAGTATTTAAGATTATTGATTATTGGCGAATAGGAATTGAATATGGTCCCTAAATTACCCTCATGGTTGGCTATTCTAGTGCGAAACATGTGCCAGTTTTATGCTACCGATGTAATGACGTCTCCCACGATTGACACAGCAGATAATGAATCCTTTAAAGAATTTAGATTTTATTGCTGTTCATTTCCCATAACAGTCGTGTATATTATTCTGAATAACATTCCAAAGACATACTGGTATTTTGTGATTCCACTGTCCCTGACGAGGAATAAAAACATTTCTGTCATCAGAGGCGTATTGAGAGGGGGCCAGGTGGCCCGCCCCACTTGTCTTGGACTTTTTTTTAAATTAACCAGGATTTTTGGCAAAATTTGATCTAAGCCCCCACCCTAATCCAACTGCTTATATAACCATCCCCTCTTTTAAAAAATTATGGTTCTTCCACTTGTCATTGACTGAGAAATCACCCATACCTACACCCTATTTAAATATATATACATGCAATAAATATAGAAGCCAACAAATAGAAAAAAATATAAGGATGTTCGCTTCTCACTTTCAAAATAACAAGTTTTTCATTTCCCTGTTATTTATTGAAAGGGGATTGAAAAAGGATCAAAAATAGCAAAAAGAAAATATAGGTCCGTGTGTTTGATTTGAGAAATTAGCCAATAAAATTTTGACGTGAAAAAGTGTTCTCTCTTTATTTTTGATATCTTAATCATTGACACGTTTTATTCTGAAAAAGTTTTAAAATATAATTTTTTTTAAATGGCTTATTATCCTTGTTATATTTTAATACTTTTTGAGAACTAAAACGTGTCAATGATATATTGTACATGTAAAAGATTTTTGAAAAGAAAACTGGGAGTTAGCGGGCAAAATTTTTTATGACAAGCAAACATCCTTAATTTATAATAAGAAGCAAGAATTTAAGCGTTCCCTTTCGTCTTTAGAGTCTGTCTCAGTCTTCTTTTCGTAAAATAGGTGCATTTTTTAAAAGAATTTTGCCTAAATATTTAGTCGATTTCAAGGCGATCCATATTTCATAAATTTAAGAGGGATTCCGCCTTTTTATAATAATTTTGGATTGAATCATATGGACTAAATGCCTCGCTAGCTATTAATATATTTCTCACACTTTAACGGCAACCGAGAAAAGGGGGACCGATATTTCAAAAGTTGGCAATATTTAACGGAAACTGTCAAAACAATGTACATTTTAGAATGATTACATGTAGATCCAATAGAATATATTTGTATGAAAATTTATAAAAGTTTAGTTGTTAAAAATTTATATTCTTTAAAGTCAGATTGCTCAGATGTGCAGCAAATCCCTTATATGAAAAGTTGTCTAAAAATTTGTATTTAGCTAAATGTATCAAACCATTCGCGTTCATAACCTAACGCATTGAAGCTAACCGTCAATACTATATCCGGCAATAATATTCATTAAATCTATGACTCTCCGTTCGGAAATGTACCTAGATGTTTCAAATTTAAACAACGATATTCGTTGAAATGATGAACAAAAAGATAAATTCATATCTACAACAGTGGTATAATATCTTGTTTATATATAAGCGATTTATTGATTTCTTAATTAAATGAGTAAAATTGTAACTGTAACACAACGTAATAGGTATTTGCACAAAACGTAATAGGTGTTTGCGCACAATATAAGAGGTGTTTGCACATAATTTAATAGGTATTTGCACATAATGTAATAGGTGTTTGCACATAATGTAAGAGGTGTTTGCACATAAGGTACCGGTAGATTGACATAACATATTAGTTGTTAACTGAAAGAACCAATTACTTGGCATATTGCATATAGGCTATACCATCAAATAAAACATTGTTCAAAGAAGGTACATATGAATAAACACAACATAAAGCCATTATAATATAATAGCATGAGGTTTTCATAGAACAAAGATGTATTAAAACAAAACGTTTATAACATTCAACATAACAAACCCATTGAGACAGGACGCAATTATTAACTGACATGCTGTAAAAAACATAGAGGAAATGTGAAGGAACGTAGAGGTGGTTGATCATGCAGTAAAGAGGTATTAACAGAATACACAGCAGTAACAACATAATGTAATGCATATTGCACATAACAAAGAATAGCAATGACATATCATACAATTGTTTGACAAAATAAATAAGTAATTTGACAGAACACAGAGATGCAGTGTAAGAAAATAAAGGCACTTACACATTACATAAAGAAATGAATGGACGTAGAAACAAAGCGACAAAAGACATTAAATATCTACACTATAAAACAGTTACGGCGTTCCATAGATATATATATCAATTTTATATTTGTTCATGTTAATAACGAATATTATCTTGTTAATCAGCTAATTAATAAACAATCCAGATTTCGCACTCTTAGTGATTTTATTATTTATACTCTGTGAACGTGATATAATTAACGTTATATTATCCATCTCCGGATTCATAAGCTACATATACATTTGGTTTCATGAATATGCATACACTTCATCATATAAAAGATTCTTAGCTTATGAATACTCTTGTTAAAATGGGTTTTGGAAATGGCTAACGTACTTTAGTTTATTTCAAATGCAAATGTGCGTGTGTTTGTTTCCTTTTATTATTACCTAACAATCTATACAATTATTGACAGATATTAAAGATATCACAGATATTGATTTTATTAATAATTTGTAAAATACTCATGTACAATAGACCTGGTTAGGGTAATTGACTATTTAATACAAAAATACATGTGTTTTTAATAATGTGAATTAAAACTAAACATTTGATTATTTTTGAAAACTATCGGTACAGAATGTATCAACGAAGTAAGTTTTTCTTGCTAGGCATGCCTAACTTGGTTCGGATTTAAATTATGTGTTTTTATATACTGTTCTGAAACTAAGAAGTTTGAAAAACCTGTTTTGCATGGCATTAATAAAATCTACCCAAATACCAGGAATTCAGCGATAACAACTAACAAACAAGCGTATTAAAGATTAGAAGACCCCAGCGTTAAATGTAGAGCAGAGTGAAGATTAAAATGATTGATAAACTGATACAGTTTTTATAATCAATCAAATCACTAAAATGCATATAAAGTCAGGTCTGATTCAGGAAACTGTAAACATTGTTATGGTGTCAAGCTTTTGTCATCAAGAATGTAGAAAAGCGGAGAAAATGACAAGGGAGGGGTGTCAGTCAAATACATTAATTCGATAGAAACTATACAAACACCATGACAAAAAGGGGAAAAGAGAAAGCAAAACAGTAATTATGACCGCATTACAATTGAGGGGTAGACCAAACCGAACCAAAAACCGGATATATTTTAAGTGCTCCGGCAAACATAAGTAGAACCTACTCCACATGTAACAGTCACTAGTATATATAAACTCCTGTTAAAATACGTGATAGAGTTAATCGAGATTATTATTTGAAAGAGAGAAAACACATTGTCATGAATAATGAAAAGCAGATGTGTTTAAAACTGAAAAACAAAATTGAAAAGACGCATGTGAGATTTCATTGATGACGTCTGTTTGTGTAATTGCTAGAAAGATAACGTTATCGGTGACAGTAATACGTCATTAAGACATCAATTTTAATGTTCAGTTGACGTATTTTAGGCAATCTATTTTACGTAAATATACCATTAGTGTGTGACGTAAGCAAACTAATTACTGCCAATCTACGTGGTACTGACGTAATCAACATTCCCAATAATTTAGATACAGTACTTTATCGACATGCATTTTTATATTATAAACAAAACTAGTCATTGTTGTTTTCTATTTAATATCAGTACACATGTTATAAATTGGTAGCTGATTGCACCCGGTTCAGTGCATTATTAGTGTAATGTTAGGTCACTGGCGCTGATTCATATAACTTACGTAATCTAAATGAAAATAACACTTTATAAATGTAACGCGTTCGAAGCGCATTTCCGGATTAAACTTCCATTTCGTATTTTATTCTGAAAAAAAAATTAATTGACAAATATCTTTTCTGTATTAAAGGGGAAAACGAGAACTTACGGTCAGGCTCTTTGCATATGGTGTTCTTTTTATCAACCAAATGAAAGACAAGCACACATATTCATCATGTTTATCTTATCTCATGTGCATTCGTCACTTTAAATGTTTAAAGGTCATACAAGATATGAAATTTATTGACATGGTTAAAATACAATCTTTAAATAAACATTAATTTTAGGTGTACAAATACTGATTTTTCTGCAAAACAAATCATTACATTCCGTCATATGTTTCCAATTTATCAGAAAGCAAAACAACACTAGAATTATTAACCTACTAAATATACATAAATAAATATTTTAACAAAAGTTTGTGTAATTTGTTAAACCCGTTTTTATAATTTGATAAAAGTAGTTGAAGTTATACAATGTAATTAGAATATTTTTTTGTAGAAATATGTAAATAAAAAAATTTACACAGATGAAGACGAATATATTCCAATTGTCGTAACCATAACTCGTCCTCTTTTCCTCGCATGCGTCACAAGTGGAGCAGGATCTGCTAACCTTCTGAAGAATTTGAGATCTACTGCAGTTTTGTTATAATATTTTAATGTCTGTGTTGTTTATACCGGGAACATTCTTGTCTTTCATTTTTTTGAGAAACGTGTTTCAGTTTCAAATGTTCATAAATCTTTTCCTGAAACTACATGGCTAGATACCTTCAAACTTTTCCTGGATGTTACATAGGGTATTAAGTTGAAAAATTTGGTCTTGGAATTTTATTCATCACAGGGTTTCCCCTTAATCACATTTCTTTTTCGCCGCCTCTCCCAAAATTTGATAGATGTTATGTTGTATTTTTTTTAAATATTGGTTCAAAATCCTGTCAATATATAACTATATACAAATAAGCTTCGTATATAAAGAAACTTGTATCGATATTGATCTAAAACGTTCAAAATCTGTAAATTGAGCAAAGTTAATTAGAGATGAACTAAACGACATTGGACTTGGAGATATGTTGTTTAAACATTCAAAGCTCGTATTTGAGGTTGATGTTCCTCGTATTTAGCAACGACATTTAGATATTAAAAAACAGGACATGTATTCGTTAATTGAAAGCAGTAATAAGAGTCGTATCTATAAATACATTATAAACAGCGTTGGTTTATAATTTTATTTATAGTATATCCCTACTGTGTACCGGAGAGCACTTTTAAAAATAAAGCTTTCTTCTCATTCGTTAGAAGTTAAAACTGGATGCGAGCATAGCATCGAGATTCACGTCGTATGTGTACAATTTGCCGTCAGTGTATAGAAGACGAATTCCATTTTATCTTAAGTGTTTCCGAAATATAAGGAACTTAGAGTAATATTCATCAAGAAATAGTGTTTGTCTAGGCCAATCGTGTGAATATTTATTGAACTTTTGAGTATAAAGAACATCAAACATCTAACTAATTTAGGGAAACACATTTTAACTACATTAAAAATCAGAGGCAACATTATAAGTTGAACATTCTCTGTCTGTTCACTTGTTAACATTAAAACTTTATATTGACACCGATGGACTGTAAAGTAATCAAGAATTTGATATGTTTGACATACTAACAATACTTTTGTAAATCCCTCCACTAAGATTTTGTTTTTTTCTGCTTAAAAAGCAGAATTTCGCTTTTTCCTTTCTTTCTTTTTTTCAAAATTTATTTTACAGTATGTTCTCTTCTCGAAAATTAATTCCCCCTGTTTTATCATATATAATGTATGATTCATCTTGTACATTGAACAATGTTGTAATTTACAATGCATTAAGAGTCATTCTCTGTAAGCATCAAAATCATGTGGAAATTGCATGTTACAGAATTGGTTCAAACTTTGTAAAATTTAAAGTTGTGAACGAATCAATGAGTTTCTTAGTTCTGTCCAACATTTGGTTAAAAAGAAAATATAGATAATCAAGATATTTACAAATACAAAATCAATCGGGCAGTCATCAGCATCGACAGCTGGAAGCAACACCTAATCAGATCTCGAAACCAAGATGGTGCTAAATCTAAACTGTTAGAAAATATGGCAGTTTCAGAGGTATTCATAGCTTTTGGGCAATAAAAAATATCTACCCAGAAGGTACCATAAGGATCAAAGCAATTGGTTTGCAGGGGTATTAATTGGCACATTAGTATAATATTTCACAAAACAGAAAACGATTTACAAAGTCTTGGATTTGTCCGCATATGTCAAAATCAAATATCACAGGATTCCCGTGCTACCACTGCTGTCATCTTAGAGACACTACCAAAAGTGTGAAAGAAAAGTATCAACAGATAGAAAGATAGCATTTATGGTCTGACATAAAAGCACTAAACAATCAGTGCGCTGATCCCTAGAACAGAAGTTACCTTATTTAACTTTTATGAAGCACAGGATGGTAACGGTGCTTGTGATTGCACTGCTGCTGCACTGAAGTCAGGAATAATACGGTTCATTAACCAGGGTCATGATGTTGTGACTGCTTCACGAATGAAGAAAGTAGGTCATTTTGTTTTATATGAAAATAAAAAAATGTCGTATGACAGCAAAGACAGAAACACAAAGCAGGTAATTACAACAGGTCACCTTATGGCCTTCAACAAGGAGTGAACCACATACCGCATAGTACGCTATAAAAGACCCTGAAATGACAAATATAAATTCAAATTCAAACGAGAAATCGAAGTGCCTAGTTTATGTACAAAACAATAAACAAAAACAAAATGATATACAACAACAAACAAAAAACCACTGAATAACGGAAAAACAGAATGTGGCGGGGTTAAACATGTTTGATGGTGCCAAACCCTCCCCTAACTTAGGACAGTGGCATAACAGTACAACATACGAACAAACAAATGTGTTTCACGTTATGTGTTATTTTACAATTTTCATAAACAGAGAGGAAAATACAACCAGAAAAGGGGACATTCCAATAAAAACAGACCATATAATTAGCATCTTTTCAAAATGTTTTACATGAGGAAAACAAATCACCGACACATATGGAAAAAAGTTGTTAACAAGTGAAAGGGTAAAAATTGTTAAAGCAATGATAATTTATTAAATGTACTTTACTTACCCCAACTATTGCACTCAGTTAATACGTACTATTTTTGTCAAACCACTTTAAAACATATTACAATCCTGGATCTAGAGGGATGTATGTGTCAAGTCATCTTTTGACAAAAAAGATTTGACAGTTTAATTAAAAGAATAATTTCTAAGATACAAAGTTCATTTTGGCATCTCTATAACAATTTAGCTGTCATGTACTAGCTTCAGACATATTCACTTAATTAATTGATAAAGGTAGGCAAGGACTTGTCACTAATTCACACAATTCAGAAGACTTTCTTAACTTGTTTTATAACGTGGTATTTGTTATGTTTAGGTAATAGAAACAACTGCCAAGAATGTAAAGTATGTTGTTAGAGTAGTAGATTTCAAAGAACAGTTCAAAGAGAAAGACATGCTGTCAAAATGAACATCCCATCCTATCAAGCTTCGACAATTTTGAATTTGAGCAAGACAGCATACGAGTATGGAGGCATTTTAACATTGGTAATGGTAACTATATCTTTATTTGTTTTCCCAAGAATGTAGACATATACGTTTCATTATTAAGAGCTGTTCCACATTTGAAAGCATGGGAGTCACTTTTTTTAGACCCCCAACCTCCCATAATATAAATTTCAATTTTACGTATTATTATTACAAAATTCTTAGGAAATGCAATTTCCCACAATTAATTTATTTAAGTTCCTCCCATCCCCCTTACATCCAATAGTTTTAGAACTGCCCTAAGGACATAACTGAATTTTATATTAAAAAGAACCACATATGTCAATTTGGGATATTACTGATAGTATTTTCAGTTTTAAACATGCAAAAACTTGCATATTGTGTCTAATTGCTTAATGGGCATACAGGCAATAGATTGTATTTATTCTGAGGTAATCTGGATTAAGTGAAAACAATGGTTGCAATTTAAAAAAAAAACAAATGCTCGCAAAACAGTGGCAAACAAACCATTTATTCATTAAATATCAGCTAATATCAACCAATCAGAATTGATGTTGAAAATTATATTGCATAATAATAAAGTCAGAGTTGGCATATTGAAATCAATATGGCAGTTTCTTGGAAGTAGACATTTTAGGAAAGGTTTTGTAGACTGAGAATGTTATGGAAGAATAATTGATTGATATGTCATGTTTGACGCCACATTCAGCACTCGTGGCTATAAGAACTTGGCGGTCAGTTTTTATTGGTTAAGGGAGCCATAGTGCCAGAGATAGAACCATACTCTTCGGCAAGAATACTTGCAATCCTAGTCTGTAACGCGGTAATGTTAATGCAGTCCTCCTTGATTTTCAACGATTCTATAGTAATCTCATTGCGACGTCATTGAAGTCGATTCCATTGGTTATAGTCACATTTATTTTTAGACTGAACGTTATTTCAATGCCTGAAAAGGCATCAAAACAAACAAGTGCGAGTCAGCTGTTTACGAGGTCTTGACACGATTCTATGATGTTTCTGACGGGAAACAAGACTCATACACAATCATGAGTATTCAAATGTAAGTACTATGTAACCTAACTTCATTTTGTCTTCACACGATGTGTTAAAATCTTTTAACGCTAGGTGTTATGTTTTTTTTTCGATAAAAAGGGGGAGGTTATCGAAATAAAACTTTACCCTGTTTATTTTATAATCTGACTATTCACCAAGTGTTCGTTCTCTTTTTAGTCGAATAAATTTGGATTCGGGTATATAACACTACTTGTAAAGTTCTTGAATTTTATTCATTTACAATAATTGCCAGAAAAGTAAATGCAATATGTACATAAAACATTTACTGATTTGTCTTATCAGACAGGTATATGAGACAAACCTGAAATAGTATTCATTTCATTGATACTTTATTTCATGGAAACATAGAAATAAAAGGTAGGAGCTCTTATCAAATGCAAACGTTATGAATGAACAATTTATTGATGTAAAAATGTAACTGAAAGTTCAAATATATTGTATAAAAAACTTCATGGTTTGGAAATGTTTGTCAAAATAAATAAATATAATTTCATTCATAAAAAAAATGATTCATAATTGCACTTTTCATAAATTTGTCATTTATTTCTCTATTATCCAGAATTCGACTTTACATTTTTAAGTGTGTCCACATTATATAAATGTAGCTAGCTAGCTACCTTGGTAAGTATTTATATTTTTAGAGAAAAGGATTTTTTTTACAGTCATCATATAGTAGCAATAAGAAAATAGATATATACAAAAGGTTTATACTGTATAAAATGTAGATATCATTGTAATTAAAAATGTATCTTTTATTTGCTTGATCATGATGTTTTTAAATAATTATCCCATTTAAATTGGGCATAAAAAGCCTTTCAATTATTCATGTGTTCTCTGTTTTCTTACAGGATGTCACCAGACTTTATGCTGTAATAAGATATTAATTTGTCATAAATTGGATTGACAAGACAGGTAATTATTTTCAGTATGAAAAAATAAGATGTGGTATGATTGCCAAAATGATTAACCAATGATAGTACTTTGGTTTATAAGTTTAATCAGTAGTTTAGCCAAAACTCCATTTGTTGTCAATTCATACTAAATTTGAAATCTATAATTTCATTTAATAAACTGTTTGCATTAATGATTGTAATTTAAATTTGGTTGAAGATTTTTAATTTATAAACATTACAACTGAACAAAATGCATCTCTTGAATTATGTTTATAAGTTCAAGCGCAAGCTATCATTTTGTATACATGTCTAGAATAACACTTTTTAAATATGATCAGTTAACTTCAAAACAATCATTTTTTTTTAATAATTGAGAGCTTTACATCATTAAATTATACAAACAGTTTCATCATACATGTATTTTCTTGGGTCCTGATTTCACAAGTCTTGTTGACAGGATGATTTACTGATAGTGTGGTTTCAACCATCATTTACGATAAAGGTGATCACAATCTTTTGAAATATTATAATGATCATAATATATTTACATTTTGATTACTGATTTAATTGATAAGGATATATATATATATATAAATGCGTTTTGTTAAAATATACTTTTTCACTTTTTTTGGTCTTTTGGAAAATGTTGTTTGTGCTGTATTTAGACCACTCTACCAAGAAATTTGTTTTGCATGCACACGTATAAAAATTGCGGTTTTTATCCAACGCAATCATAGGTTTGAACGTTGTTTTCAATTTAGACTTGTTTATATTTTTTCGTTTGGGCTTGTATTATATTTGCCTTCGGGTTTATATGATCCGTTCATCCTATTTTGACTCTTCAAAATTCAAGAGTCAATCCCAAATTGAGGTAAATTATATGGCCTTCCAAATACCGTTTCGATTCCTAACATCACTGAAGAGACATTAATTGTCGAAATCCGGATATGGTGTACAAATTTTTGCACCTCATGTTTGCGGTATACCATCTTTTCCGCAAGTTTATTGTTTTCTGTTTGGTATTTAATTAATAAGATCCATTTTTACATCTGGTGATCCGTTTATTTGGCAATCGCCATGGCAGTCAGCAGGGTTTAAGAACATCCGTTGTTCGACCTGCTAGTCAAATGCGTTTTGTTAAAATATACTTTTTCACTTTTTTTGGTCTTTTGGAAAATGTTGTTTGTGCTGTATTTAGACCACTCTACCAAGAAATTTGTTTTGCATGCACACGTATAAAAATTGCGGTTTTTATCCAACGCAATCATAGGTTTGAACGTTGTTTTCAATTTAGACTTGTATATATATATATATATATACATATAAATTTGAAAAATTTCAATTTATTTCATACATCTACATGTATGTGTAAAGTTGTGTGTTAAATTATTGTGGTTTTTTACAATTACATGCATTATGACCAACAAGTTGTTAATTTTTATTATTATTATACTTCAAGTCAAATGAATGTATCAAAACTGTGAAAAAGTGACCTATATATTTACACTAAAACTAGAACATAGATATTATCATGCCAACTTGAGAAAACCCTGAAAAGGGAGGATTGATTTTCAAAATGTTCATCACAAATGTGTTATTTATAATTTCAAAATTGCTATGAGAATATATCAATGTGAATGGAAAAGGAAAACGCAATGGGATTCATGTACTACTAGCATTAAGTGATTACATGTAAAACAATAGTGTAGGAAATCATTTATTATCAGCGAGGTAGGACGTATACATCATTCTATATATGATATTACACTCTGTTTCAGTGAAAATGTTTATCAATAGTTTAACCATGTTAACAGGTGGCATTTGTTTTTCTATGACAGTAAACTACAAATGTATTTCATTCAAAACTTGAATTTAATTTTTCTTTACTTTTAACAATTAATGGTCCTCATATTAGACATTATTTCTAATTCTTCGTTATAAGACCAACTCTCAGAGGGATAATTTCTTCCCTAATGCAGATTTTGAAATTATACCTATACATGTATATATCCTCATAAAAGAGTCCTCATTTCAGAATGGTATACAATTACAAATATAAATATGCAAAAACTTCTCCAACTGACTATTATAAAAGGAGTATAAAGTAGGAAAAAAGACTAACATTATCAATATAGGGGCCCAATTTGTTAAAATGTGAAGGATTTACATAAGCATTATAGATATTTGCAGTTGACCTAAATATTAAGGGCTAAGTCCAAAACCTACACAAGCCTTAGCTACTGGTCCCTAGTTTGTTTTTTGTCCCATTTAGTCGTGCAAATCAGCGCAAATCTTATTATGAAATTATAATAATAAATAATAAAACAAGTACAACAAAACAAATTCATCAATTCTGAGGGAAAAAAATGTATGATATATTTATCAGGGTCTGGGTGAGATTTACAGAATAATAGAGAATAATGGGCCAATACTGCAGAAAAAAATAAAAGAATAGAGAAAAAGTAGCCCCCTCCTCCCAACAAAAAAAAAGAGAATAATATGGTGCTAAAATTTAAAGAATAGAGACTAAAAGGCAAAAAAATAAAGAATAGAAAAAAATTACCTAAACATTAAAGATTACAGAAATTAAGGATCCCCCTCTAGCATGTCTAGACTTTTATTTGTCTTTTAAAATAAAATTCATTGGTAATGCTACACCGTGACCTACAATTATTATTGCTTATATTCACAATACTTGAATAACCTATCTGGATAGTTGTCTCATTGGAAATCTGACCACATCTCCTTATTTTTATATTGACATATAAATGGATCTCAAAACAGTAAATATCATAAACTATCAGTTCCTTACAATGCTAGATATGAAAACAAAGATTTTAAAATCCGCTGATGAAATATATTGTTCTCCAGACCCCTCCCCCTTTTTTCAAAAACATATATGATACGCTTATCCAATAGTGCTGAAAACACAAACAAATAAAATTTAAGATGAAAGTGTATAAAGAATGAAAATATATCACACAGGGTAGAGAAACAGCAGCTCAGTTTAATAATTAAAAGGAAAATCAGCGTTCTAAGTTAACTAACGGATGTAACTGGTTTGGAACATTGGAAGTCAATTGAGCGTTTTAAAATCGCCGATTTAACTGAAATACTGACGACGCAGTTCTAAAAGCGATTAGAACAAGGACATACTGGCCTCTAAGGTCGATTTTTGTTCCAGAAAGAGCAATTGAAATAACACTATGCTAACATGTGGCAAAGAATACAGATAATCATAGTAGTGACAAAAATGATCCCGAAACTGCGAAAAAGGCACAAAATGTGAAATGATAGACCTTTGAATCTGTTTGTCTATGTAGGATCTTTAAGAACAACACTTTGCCATGATTTTTAAATAAACTTTAGATTATAAGCTATTCATTGGTGTCTTCAACGATATATTTACGTATGAGCATGCCCTTGTTCCATTACAATTTATTTGTCAGTATACTACTTTCTATTCCAGGTGGTCACGGAACGGGTATATATATAGAGTTTTTTTTTCGAAGAACTACATCTAATGTATTTATACACACCAACTATATTATGATTAAAGACAACTTCACATTTATTGGACACTAAATGTGAATACGCTTAATTTTTTGTTCATTTTCAAGTGCGTATCAACCAAAGGAATAGTATTGATAACAAATCGAAAAAATATAACTAAAAAGAAAATACAACCACTGACAGCTACAATAAATATGACGTAAAGTTAAATAAGAAGCAAACAGATGGAAACCGGTAGTCAAAACTCGTATGTACTTTTTTAATTTACAAATACATGTAAAGAATTATATATAAATCGTAAGATCTCAATACAAAGGGAGACTGGGTGCATCGATAGAGTTACATAGTTAATTTTTTTTCTCTCAAATTATGGCACAAAATATCAGTTATGGCAGCCTTAAAGCGTCATAACAACAACTTTCTGCGCTTACAAGATTGTTTTATTGTCGATTTTCATTATGGCTTTGGTGTAGTCTGTTTTTCCTGGACTTTTGGTTTTTGATTATCGTTTCGATATTGACATTGTCTTTAAACATAGAACGTCATAAAATACAGCATTTTTGGTTATTTATTTGATCTTAGGTCAGATTACTTAGAAATGATCTTACGTTATCTTCTCATTTTGTATCAACTGAAGTTTTATTCATTCATTAAACACAAACTATGCTGCTTTATGTCGAGTAAGTAATATTATATGACAAACATTTTCTTATAAGTTTTTTTTATGAATTCACATAAGTTCCATGTGTTTAAATTTATATGTTTTGTTCATTGAAGAAACACATAGCTGCAATACTTTAAATTGCTTTAGATATCAAACACAATGAAACCACATTCCCGTTGTGTACATCCACCGAATTTACAATAAGTGTAATTTCATAGTAGATTACACTTACCTGACGAATTATGTTCATTTCAGTGCCACTTTTTTTCAGTATTGCGTCTAGTAAAACGTCTGAAAAACAAAGACTCAAAACATTTAAACGGACAATCTTTCAACATAAATGCAACATAAAAATCAACATAAACCATTTGAGTAGCACATTTTATCAGTATAGTGGGATTTGAACATATGTGTATGTGACAACCGGGCCCGGACTGTATCCACCGCACTAGACCACTCGGTCAACTAGGCTTTATGAAATATAGATTTCGTGCCTCGACGGCTCTTTTCAAGTTCTGTTATTTAAGGTGACAGTAGTTAACTGATGCTAACTTCTCGTAAATCGGCAAAGAACAGACGGTAACAAAAGTTTAAGCATCTTTATCCTTATATTATTCATATTTCATTAAACAATAACTTATCCAGAGGAATTTAAATAACTGATTGCAAATAACGTTGCATTTATTTAGATAAAAAGAAGAAATGTTGGCATTTTTAGGCAAAGCGAAAAAAATTGTATTATCTTTTCACTGATCTTCATCATAAATTATGAAAAAACAACCTATTCTGATATACAAAAAGAACTAAATGAAAACAGACAAAAGTTTAAGTATGTTTTACCTTATATTATCCAGTGGCATTAAACATGACTGACTGTAAAACATAACTTATCAAGAGGCATTAAACATGACTGATTGTAAAACATAACTTATCCAGAGTCACTAAACATGACTGATTGTAAAACATAACTTATCAAGAGGCATTAAAAATTACTGATTGTAAAATAACATTGCATTATCTTTGATAAAAAGGAGAATATTAGCATTTGTAAACAATGCGAACAAAATTTTAATATCTTTTCGCGTATATTCATCCTATTTTATGAAAAACAACCCATTCTTATATATAAAAAATACTAAAATCTAATGGAGGTTCACTATTTCCATTAAAATAAAGATATAACTACTTTCTTAATGAACACAAACACCACGAATCCATAATCTAGTTAAGACCGAACGAGTGATCTATATAAATCTAATAAAATGTTGCAATCAGCACCCCAGTCAGTGCTAGCCCCAACCTTTAAAATATACAAAGCATTAGATACTTAGATTTTACCATTTTGATATGGGAAAGAAAGGTTAACTTTCTATCAAAATTAGATCAATAAATTTGGTTTCATCTACCATTCTAATCTGGTTTCCGAAAAAGTAAATCTCAGGATCAAAATGAAATTTCCGTTTGTTGCAGAAATGCATCCCGACGGTTTTTGAAGTAAACTTTTTAATCATTTTCAGAAACCCATTGTCAATTCTACCAAGGGCTAATTGTAATTGACGGTTTATTTTACTCATATATTGGCCTCTGTAGTGTATTCATAAATCATAAACGTACACAGAACCTTCAATATTTCTTTTTAAAACATCAACAAGACTGTTCTGAGGGACACCAATCTCCTTATCCTAAAGTTCAGTCATGTTTGAGTTTAAGTAATGGGTCTTTTAACTAATATGTTACTTCTATCTTCAAAGATCAAAATGTTCCCAAGCACCTGTCGTACCTCCATGACAATCATTAAGTTGTCCCTGCATACAATGCCCCACAAATATATCATTGTTTGGTAATCGCATTTTAACCAAATATGAAGAACGGAATTTTCATTTCCTCTACTGAATCCCAAATTACACCAGTGTCCATACCAACAATGTTATTGTTCTTGGTCTGCGAAATGCTCCACAAAACTATTTCAAAACAATAAACATATGTTTCAGCAAACAAAATCGGGCTTCACTACAACCATAAAGGAAGTGATACTAAAATATTTTAAAACAACTGTTCGAGTACTTACATAATGATTGATTGATTGATTGGTGTTTGCTTTACACCGCCTTCGCGCAAAATGGCTATATCGCGGCGAGAGCTAATCAAAATATTTTAACAATTCAAAGTATATTTTTAAAATCAGACAAAAGGTCCTTCAATATACTAAAACTCAAGTCTAAAGCAAAATTGTTTATTTACAAATAAAATTCAACACTAAGATAAGTTCTTAAAAATTAAAATCATTTTAAATTTATACAACATTTTTATATTTTATAATATTTTACAACATTTTTATATTTTATAATATTTTACAACATTTTTATATATTTTATAATATTTTACAACATTTTTATATTTTATAATATATCCCAACTTCTTTTATTAATGAAACACTATTTGTAATTAGAACACTATCAAATAAATCATACGTATAATTGACATTGAAATGCTTCTTACGAATATCAGCAAAGTCAATACAATTAATTAAAATATGTTTAATAGTATACTTGCAGTTGCAAGGTATACATTGTGGTTCTTCTTCATTTTTTAGAAGATACTCATGTGTTCTAGTATGACCAATACGGCATCTAGAAATAACAGACTGATCTTTTGTGCACATAAAATGATTAAAAGGTTTACCTAATTTAGGCTTAATTTCATGTAATTTATTGTTATCTTTTTTACTCCATTTTTTTTAATATATTTAAAACATATTCTCTAATATTAGAACTAAAATCGATATATGGTATAACACAGTTAGATAAAGGGTCATCCAGGGCATTTTTTGCATCCTGGTCTACAACCGTGTTTTCATGGATTCCAACATGACTTGGTATCCATAGAAAAATGATTTCATTATGAAGAATTTTTAAGTTCCTCATTACGTATAATATCTTGAGAATTATCGTTTTTTTAATTTCAGTATGTTGTATAGCTTGTAAGCATGAAAGTGAATCAGAACATATAATGAATTTTGATTTATCTGAAGTTGCAATAAATTTCAAAGCCAAAATTATTGCCTTTGCTTCAGCAGTAAATATGGATGCAGCAGCTTGCAAACAGAGAGTCGCAGCTCTGTCTCCAAAAACAGCAGCAGATGCAACTCGGTTACCATCCTTTGATTCATCTGTATAGACAGTTGAAATATCTGAATAATTTGCCTTACTTTCAGCATAATGTTGTTGAATTAAAAGATGGTTTGTTTCAGTTTTATTGTATTTAAGGAGATCAAATATCATTTTCGGTTTGGGAAGTTCCCGTGGAGGGCATTTGCAGGTTTCAACTTGAGCAACATATTTTAAATCAAAAGTGGTTAAATGTGGTTTTAAACGAATTCCTAAAGGAAAAATTTTATTTTCATGTTTTGCAAATATATCTTGAAAAATGGAATTAAAAACACAGTTGTAGGCATGATTTTCTGGACATGCTTTTAGCTTGACAGCGTATTGAAGTCCAAGCTTCAAACGTCTGTTGGAGAGTGATTGCTCATCAGACTCTACATGCAGACTCTCAACTGGTGAGGTTTTAAAGGCGCCAAGACAGAGACGCAAACCCTGGTGATGAACAGCATAGAGAATTTGTATGTAAGACTTCCTTGCAGAGCCATACACTATTGAGCCATAATCTAGTTTAGATCTAACTATAGATCTGTATAAATTAAGTAAAATGTTGCGATCAGAACCCCAGTCAGTGCTGCCGACAACTTTTAAAATATCTAATGCTTTTAAACATCTGGATTTTAACATCTTTATATGGGGTAGAAAGGTTATCTTTTGATCAAAAACTAACCCAAGAAATTTGGTTTCATCAACCATTTTAATTGGGTTTCCGTATAAGGTGAGTTCTGGATCAAGATGCAATTTCCTTTTGTTACAAAAATGCATCCAAAACCGTTTTTGATGTAGAAAATCTTAAACCATTGTCCAAGGTCAATTTTTCAATTCTTCCAAGACACAGTTGTAATTGTCGTTCAATGTTATTCATATTTTTGCCTCTGTAACATTAAAAAATCATCAACGTACAATAAACCTTCAATATTACTTTTCCACACTTCAACAAGGCTGTTAATTTAAAAACTAAATAATGTAAAAGATAAAATACTCCCCTTAGGGACACCCATCTCTTGATCATACAAATCAATGGTTGAATTTACTCTAACATCAAATTGTCTGTTAGACAGAAAATTCGAAATTAAATTTGGCATATTGCCTTTCAACCCCATATCAAAAAGATCTTTTAAAATACCATACTCCCATGTGGTGTCATTGGCCTTTTCAAGAGCGAAAAAGACTGACACCACATGTTAATTTTTCGCAAAACCATTACGGGAATCTGATTCTAATCGAACAAGATGATCAAGGATACTGCGACCTTGTCGGAATCCACACTGGATATTGGCTAAAAGCCCATTTGATTCCAGGAACCAAACAAGGCGATCATTGACCATCCGTTCTAGTGTTATACAGACACAACTGGTAAGAGCAATTGGTCGATAGTTAATAGAATCCGTGTGATCTTTACTTGGTTTTGGAATAGGCACGACGGTTGCAAGCTTCCAAATTGATGGTAATTCACCAGATTCCCAGATGTTATTCATGAGCTGCAAAAGAGCTTCCAGCGAGTAATCTGGCAAGTGTTTTAAAAGTTGGTAGTGGATATTATCAGGCCCACAGTCTGTATCATGGGCCTTTGACAGAAATTTTTTAAGTTCTTCCAGAGAAAAAGTGTTTATTATAGTTTCACCATTTTTCGATTTAAAGTTTAACTTAATTTGTTCCTATTGTTTTTTTAACTTTTTTAAAATCTTTCCTGTAGTTGTTAGAAGAATAAGATTTCGGAAAAGTTTCATCAAGCTTGTTGGCATTATCTTTTTCAGATGTTAATAAAATATTGCCATCTTTTAAATGTTTATACCGTGGCTTTAGAATTTCTACCTTTTATCTTTTGTATCATGTTCCATACTTTTGTCATCGGAGTGCAAGATTATATGCCCGAGACAAATGTTTTCCAAGACATTCGTCGTGCTTGCCTGCAAGTCCGCCTTGCCTTAGCGTTTTCCGTCGTAGTTTGTTGATTGAACCGGCTTTCTGATTTCTTACGGTCATCTATGGCTTGATAACAAGCGTCATCAAACCATGGTTTGCTGGGATGTTTCGGATTTGCCGAGGTCTTAGGAATTGTTCTGTCAGCAATTGATGTTAAAACTGTGTTTAAAGTTAAAATTGGATCTTGTACAGTCTCAAACATCTTGGACTGAAGTTCCGCTCGACAGAGATTCTAAAACAAGGGCCAGTCCGCCTTGTCCAGTTTCCAACGTGGAACTCTCTGTTGAGCAGAAGTAAAAAGCTGTTCAGATATTATTGGTAAGTGATCACTTCTACATAGATCATCATGAACACGCCGTGAATAATCCAGAAGTAGAGACGGATCGCAAATTGTGATATCAATATCAGAATAAGACCCGTTTCCAAAGGTGAAGATAATTATTAGATCCATCATTAAACATGCATAATCATACTTGAGAGACAAAGTCTTCAATGATCTTACCTTTGGCATTATGAGACTTGCTTCCCCACATGGGATATTGGGCATTGAAGTTTTTCATACGTATAAAAGGTGAAGGTAATTGATCAGTGAGGTTTTTGAGTTTAGCTTTATCTATATTTAAATTAGGTGGGATATATATAGAACATAATGTAATTGTTTTATCTAATAATTAACGAAATGCAACTGCCTGAAGATCTGTGGTGAGTTGGACTGTGCTAACTTACATAATGAAAAAAATAATAGTCTGACTTCGTTTTATAAAACGGAAGGCAATCGAGATAGTAGTATATAGGTATAGGATGTGACAAATCATACTTTGTAAAAATTACCCTGATAAAAGCAAAAACTTCACTGAAACTGACAAGAAGATATTCTATTGACAACATGTTGGGAACATTTGTTTCGATTGATTGATTGTAGATTGCTTAATGTCTAGTTGCAAATATTGCATGCATGTTCAAGACGAGAACAAATAATCAATAAATACAATAGGTAGGTCTTGTAATAGAGGCCCTTCGGGGGTAAAGTCGTAGCAATTTTGACTGGCACTGGAAAATGAAGGTTTATTGGATAGGGGCAAAATTTTACTTTTGAACAGGACACCCCGGACCCCTCAAAGAGTTGTTGCAATGGTTTTCAGCGTACAAAGAGTGTGCCCCTCTCTTTACACAAAGCATCGGATTTAACGTCCCCATTCTGACGAAACGTGGCTCTGAACTTGTACATCCTACATAGCCAAAAGGACGCCTCACGTTGCAAGGGTTCAACTGCCGGCCGGAAGAAGACCAAGAGTGATCATATTTCTTTTCCCCAGTCATCCTTTGGGGTGGTTACATTTGGATGTGCGGAAGTAAATGTAAACTCATTGGCTAATTTGTTCATGTCTTTTCTGATTGTGATCCATTTTAATTGCATGAGACGCTCACCGTGTCGACACAACTAGTCTTCCCCCATTTTTGGTACATGCAATTCCTTCAGGTTATTTTTTTTCTCTCTTAATTTGTATATTGTATATTGAATCACCACGAGAATTGAACATCGATAACCTATTGTTGACACTAATTGATAAAATAATCCTAAATTTTAAAGTTATGCTTTGACAATGGAATATTTATAAATCTTAGTAATGGGCGAGGTTGTTTTAAAACAGTGCCGATCTTCTTACTATCAACATTCCAATGTAGCTACTGTATTGACATGGATTTGTACACTAACAAACCCACATGTGCGGAAAATCAAATAATTCAAACGTTTGAAGTTGATGTCAATATTCACTAATATTTTCTCCAATTAGCTATAAACTACACGGTTGTCTATATCTTTTCCTTTTTATAAACATTCATATACATTTCAGCACTACATTGACATGAATTTTATCATTAAATTGTCCGTATATCAGTACTATCTTTATAAACTGATATTTAATTGAACCCGGCGTTTGTTTTTTTTTTTTTTGAAATTGTAACACAACTGCGTACAATAAAATTGTTAGCTTAAGTCAATTGTACTGTTTAATATATGTCTGTATTTATTTTTAAAATGTCAGAAGACTCAATTGACTGATGTACGTTTATTTTTTGTCTTTCTTTTTAAATGATGAATATTTTATCTGTATTGAAATAATAAAAACGAGTACTTAATGTAAGACTCTTGTATATGTTTATTTATAAACCATAAGAACTTTGCAAATAAACACCGTTTATCATCTTTTTACATTTGTAACCTCTTGTCAATTCTCCATCTTAAATATTTGAAAGCCGACCAAGATATTTAATATATTGATTTGTTTAACATATGATCTATAAAACATAAATAAAGACCTTAAAATAGTGTCTACTTAGTTTAAATGTTTGCACTATATCTTCTTTACTTAAGATAACATCAAATGTGTTTCATCAAGTCACGTACCGAAAGAACCAGTAATCTTTTATACACGTCACTTGGCTAATTATTTGGTTTTACTATTATTATTATCAGCGTGCCAATAATTATTTTATAATCTTGTGATTTGAAAGGAGGGAATCGTAATATGCCTGAACAGTTCTAAAAAAAAATCATAGTTTTTTAGTTAGCATTTGCCGCCATAACCGAGTTGAAATTTTGAATCCCTTCAAAATATAACAAGTATTGCATTTGTAATGTAGAAATTTTTTCTGTGATTTACTATATTGCGCATTTAACTTTTAAATGGCAATGTCATGACTAAATGACTGCTTTTTGCTTAACGTCCAGTGGCAAATATTTCATGCATGTACAGGACGAGAACAAATTAACAATAAATACAATAGGTTGGTCTTGTGATAAGAGGCCGTCCGGGATTAAAGGATCAAAGGAATTTCGAGTGCCACGGGAAAATGAGGGTATATTGGATAAGGGCAGAAATAAAGCATTGCAACAGGCCACCTACAGACTCTTTAAAGAGTTGTTGCAAGGGTTCATAACTTACAGAGAGCGTTACACTCTCTCTTCACGAGTGATCGGATTTAACTTGCCAATTCTGACTAGACGTGGCTGCGTACTTGTACATCATGAATAGCCAAACGGACGCCCCACTTTGGCAAGGGTTTTACTGCCGTGCAGAAGAAGACAAAGAGTGACCAAATTCAAACTGTGGAAAAAGGGGGGAGGGGGGGATTTCATGCATGCTTAATTTTAATTGAATATGAGAAACAGCATATTCCCAAAAATGTATTGTGTGTCAAATACCATATTTGGTAACGTTTTTGCTAATATTTAAATTCTTTTCTAAAATGAAGCTATTTTGCAAATGTACCTTTTTTTCGCACGACTTCGATGCATCAAGCAAGTAGACTTCACCAAATGTACAAATATGAGAAATGATAATAGACGGTCTTCTTGTTAATTGATAGATTTATTATATCGATATATTTGCGATTTCAATGGACAAAAACATGACCCTTTGGATCGTCTTCGTAATATTGAAATTGGAATTAAGATAGAAAAAAGTTCACAATCAGGTAGCTAAAATCATCACTTTTGTCTTAAAGTTTTGTTTTTAACCGACCCTAATTGTCAATTTCTAGATGGCAGTCAAGATATGAGGTAGCCTTAACTGTATCTGATGTATCATTTATTTAAGTTTGATGGGATAGATGCAAATACTACTACAAATGTGTTTTATATTTATCAAACGTTCGTAACGACAGGTTCAACTGTGCGATGCTTTAGGACTTAATTCAAATAGACGGCATAAAAAAGCCCTCAAAAATGTGTCTTGAGACAATTTTATAATTTTAAAAACCCATGTCGTAGTACATTGGTAATTGCATTTAAAATGATGTTATAGATCGACCTTTACATTTATAATACACTTATGGATTTTTTCTAATTTGTTAAATCTGTTCATACATGAAGACCACGACATTTACTCTTATATAAAACTGCCGTCTGAAGAATACATAATTGCGCATTAAGATTTGAAATGAATAAGACGTAGCCGAAGTGTTTTTAGACTAAGTTTAATCTCGAACATATCAGTTCAAGATGCACATACAAATTCATTTCACACTAATGTTAAATCATTTTTTATCAACCTTTTTCTCTCTGCTTGTCATGAATTTGACCATGTTCTTATGATTCATTCTTAAAATGATTCAACTAAAGTTTTTTTTATAATAACAAAATTGAGAATGGAAAAAGGGAATGTGTTAAAGAGACAACAACCTGACCAAAGAGCAGAAAACAGCCGCAGGCCACCAATGGATCTTCAACAAAGCGAGAAAATTCCGCACCCGGAGACCCCTAAACAAAAATGTGTACTAGTTCAGTGAAAATGGACGTCATACTAAACTCTAAAACATATAAATGAACTAAAATTAAAAATCATACAAGAATAAGGCTCATTGTAGACGAGAATACAATTTATGACAAAATCTCTGTTTTGTTGATCTGGTATTGCTGGTCATTTAGTCTGATTAGTTTCCCTCTATCTTCTTAAGTTTTGGCTCATTACATAATAGAGGGCAAAACAATCCTCATTTAAGAGCAATTACTCCTATAAAGAGTGACGGTCTAATACCTATATCGGCAAAATTTGACTTGTTAGTAGATCTTTCCTTGCTGATCATTTTTTTGATTAAAAGTGTCTACTTATTTATTTTATATATAACAATATAAGTCAAAACGCAAAACTATGATAAAAATCGTCAGTAAAGGGCAATAACTCAAATAAGGAGTCGACTGACTTAAGTGTGATGAGTATATCTTATCACCGGTCATAGATAACTTAAGTATGATGAGTATATATTATCACCGGTCATACATAACTTAAGTATAATGTGTATATCGTATCACCGGTTATTGATAACTCAAGTATGATGTGTTTATCATATCACTGGTCATAGATAACTTGAGTATGATGTGTATATCATATTACCGGTCATAGATAACTTAAGTAGGATGTATATCATAACACCGGTCAATATTTCTATTTCCGATTCCCAAATAGATTACTATTCAGATTGTGTATCGTTGATATGAACTTTTAAAAAATATTTCAAATTACGAATTGAAATTGCCGACACCTACATATGGATAGATGGGCGCTTAATGTACAGCGGCAACTATTACATAAATATGTAGGCTGAAATTAATGTTTATGTTATATGTTTATGTGGTATGAATGTATTCAGCTTTTACAAGACCAGCATGCTGAGATGGATGTTAAAGATCTACCTTTTAATATTATCCTGGCTCCAAGCTACTAATATTTGATCTAATTCTAAAATTCAGCGTGTAAAGCGGATAGCAGTGTAAAATAGATATCAACAACCTCCCACTTTAGAGCTTAGCACTACGTTCATTGCGACACCATGGATTCAGTATTCCTACTGTACCAATACTTGATTTATAAGAACTGAAATAGTTGATTAAAGGATAAAGATGATCGTTCAAAATGTACGTTCAAAAATTTGGTCGTAAAGCAAAACAACAAAATCCGAAATCAAATTTCAAAATTTCAAAACTTTAAAAAAATTTGGAATTTTGATATTTTAAATTTTAAATCTTTGATCAAATTTTAAAAAAACTTTTGAAAAATTTTAATTGATACGCTGGCTGGTGATCAATGTCAATGATAATTCATGTCAACACAGAAATGCTGACTACCTGGCCGATGATCAATGTCAATGATAATTCATGTCAACACAGAAGTGCTGACTACTGGGCTGGTGATTAATGTCAATGATAATTCATGTCAACACAGAAGTGCTGACTACTGGGCTGGTAATTAATGTCACAATCAGTAAACAAGCAGACCATACGACAACCCTGGTATAGAAAAATATAAGAAAACATATCCATAGTAAATTTAGACACTCACACATAGTATAGGTCATTAGGGTACGCATTGCAGGATAAAAACAGTAAATTTACAGAACATTACAGTAGAAATGATAGTTTGATATAAGAACCTGAACGAAATGTCCACTAGTGGAATCGACCAAGTGTTTGTCAGAATTTCACAGATCATTAACCAGACGCGCTTTTTATAAATCGTTTTAACGGGTGAAACCATCAAATATGAAAATTCGTGTATCATAATTTTAAAATATTCTCGAAACTGTCAATATTGAATGGCAAACTTAAAATAAATGATATTTCAATTATAAGTATGAGTCTTGTGATTTATATTTAATTGTTGTTTATTTGACAACAATCGATAATCATGTATGAAGAAGTTTTGAAAATATGTAATATCTTAACATTATTCACATGGATTTTACTTTCTTAATCGTGATTTTTAATAGTATATCCTAAATTTAAAATATCTCTCGAAACTGTCAACATTGAAAGGCAAAATAAACATGAACAAGTTCGAGTCTAGTCATTTATTTCCCGTTGTTTGTTGAACCACACTCGATTATCTTTTATGAGATTTATATAGTACAATAATGTACAGTAGTAAATTCTATATACAGGGTAGTAAACTCTTCTTTTTCAATGTTTAACTGGTTAATGGTAATTTATTTTCATCTTTGTTTCATTTTCGTTTCGACCTTACGTCGGGTGGAAAATACAAAAAAGATAGAGGAGAGAAGTATCCCTTCACATTCTTAAAACAAAATAACAATGGAACAACTGTTATTTGGACTTCGTAAACTTTCCTTGCCACTTCGGGTTTCTATATTTACCATCATTACTTTTAAATAAAAATAAAACATGTGACACCATATTATTAATGTATGCACTGTTCAAAGCAAATCCCCTGCAGATGGAGAGATCTCATTTAAAAGTGTGGGTTTCATGTAAACAATAAATGTATAAGTATGACAATATCAATGCTTACTCTTGTCAACCCAAAAGTTCTGACGAGTATGCTAGTGATATCAAGAGGTTGTAAACAGCTTTGAAATGCACAGCATTATGTAACTGTTCACAGGAGTATGGGAGAAAACTGAATGGTAACAGGGAAAATAGTTAGATTTAGATGTTGTTTAAATTATTAATGTTTTGATAGAAAAAGAGGCGGAGGATACCAAAGGGATATTAGTTGAAAAGAAACTGACAACTGTGACAACCTTTTAAATGTTCAATTGCAATAGTTATGCGAAAAACTACTTTTGAGACTCCTGAATTGGGACAGGCACATAAAAAATGTGACGGGTTAAACTTGTTTGAAAGCGTCCATCCTTCCAATAATCTGGGAAGGCAGTGTAACAACAAAAGACAAGAAAAAATACAAAACTACAATTTAATATGACAGACAAATATGTTTTCATTGCAAGATAGTTGAAAAAATTGTCTTAGATCACGTAAATATTAATTATAACTGTTAAAATTTACACCTTGTGGGGGGAGCCATTTTGAAATGTATTATAACATATCTTTCTTCGTCAAATCACAAAAATTAATGTCCTCGAAATTAAATGCTTTCAAAGTATTCGATTGGTTGATTGATTGATTGGTGGTTGCTTAACGTCTAGTGGCAAATATTTCATGCATATTCAGGACGAGAACAAACTAACAATAAATACAATAGGTATGTCCGGTAATAGAGGTCAACTGGGTTGCAGGTCGGGAAAATTTGAACTGCCACGGGAAATGAGGGTATATTGGATAGGGACAGAAATTTAGCCATGCAACAGGCCACCTACGGACCCCTCAAAGAGTTGTTACAAGGGTTCTTAACGTGCAGAGAGCGTGACACTCTCTCTCCACGAGGCATCGGATTTAACAACCCCATTCTGACTGGACGTGGCTGCGGACTTGATACATCCCGCACAGCCAAACGGACGCCCCACTTTGGCAAGGGTTTTACTGCCGGTCGGAAGAAGACCTGAAGTGACTATATTTCTATTCCCCAGTCACCCTTGGGGATCAAAGTATTCGAAGTTCATTACTACATCACCTATTGGTCAATGCATTTGAAAAACAGTCTTACTCATGAATATTTAATTAGCCTATTTGATTAGTTTCCTAACAAACTCATTAAGTAAACCAACCAGTTAGATTGGTGATTTTATAATCTATTCAATCAAAAATTTTTGTATTAAGATAATGTAACGGACATTGCTAAACACATCTACCAGATCAGTTACGTAAAAACTAAAAAACACCACAGAAGCCAATACGATTCGACCATTGGTTGTTAGAATAAGGAACACAGTACATGTAACAATGGGTTACGACGATGGAAAGCTTGGATTCATTGATTGTTTGTTGCCTAATGTCCAGTGAAAATATTTTATGCATGTTAAGGACGAGAACAAATTAACAATTAATATAATATGTAGGTCCTGTAATAGAGGTCGTTCGAGATGAGATGAGGTTAAGACTTCCACTGGAAAAAACGAGGGTTAATTGGATACGGACAAACATTTGGCCTTGCAAAAAAATATTTTTGTAAGAACTCATGCCATTTGAATTCCATTAGGCGCCATATAGACTGATAATCACTGGTGGTGCATAAATGGCTGCCTGCGGATTTACGTTGAAATTATCTTTCTACCAAGCGGATGTTCACTGTGCATTATTTAAATTACATATTTGTTTGAACCACTTTAAAAGATTTAACTGTTTAAAGAGGCCGTCAAAGATATGTACACAATGTATGACATACTCGAAGATTCAACTGGACCAATTGTCATAACATGAACAATTGTTGACACATCAAACACTGTACAAAAATATGAACATGTAATTACTTAACTTGATGGAAACATTTTATTAATTATTGATTTTTTTATATCCGGAGCACGTGACGTCATTCCTTGGTTTCATGGGAATTAATATTGACCAAGCTATAGTTGTATGTGTTGTGATCTATTGATTGATTTTTCGTTGCTTATCGCCAAGTGGCAATAATGTGTATGCATGTTCAGGACCTGGACAAATTAACAACAAGAGCAGCGTTATCATTAACACAAATGCGAGCAGTGAATTGCGAAATTCATATGCTTTAATCAAGTCAACAATAGTTTGAAGTATCGATCAATCCAAATATGATTGGCTAAAAATCAAGATTTGAGTACAAAAAAATAAATTCAGCAACACATTACTTTAAAGCGTAGGGCTAGAGATTAAAGCACGGAAGATTTCATTTTCTGTTAATATCACCAGGAGAAATATCCCAGCTCCCCAGAAAATCAAAAGGTGCCTGAAGTCGAATGATTGTTAAGAAATATTAATGTCGATAATTTTACATATACCACAATTTTGTGGTCGTTTTGTACATATAACTTTTAGAAAAAAATTTTTTCAAGTAAATTTTATCCATTTCTTAAATTATTTTTAATCTATATTATTTACAGTTAATGATTGTTTTTTCTAGTTTAGGTCTAAGTTCAATGATCTCAAGTTGAATGCAAAATTTAACCATAATCTAAGACTTATCACTTTTACTGGTCCTTGGCTTTACAAGGGGACGTTCATTGGCTAAGTAGAAGAGAGGCGAAAGATACCAAAAGGACATTGAAATTCAAAATGTGAAAATAAACTGATTGCAAACCTTAAGTCCAGTTAAGCAAATTCTTGCCTTTGTTCGACAAATTTCAACAAATAATATGCGCTTCTAAAAATCCTTGTCTGTTGTGTTCATAACAAATCACAATGAAGAGACTCTTTAAAATTTAACTTTTTCACAATTCTGCAACCAAATTACTTTATGTATCATTTTTTGGCAAACAGGTTTTTTTCTAGAGTTTGACCCATTTCCAGATGAAAGCAAGATACGATCTTCTATTATCAACATTCCGTGTAGTTACTATATTGACCTAAATTTGTACATTAACAGACAAAACATGTGGAAAAATTAAGTAATTTAAACGTTTTTAGTTTATGTCGACACTCACGATACGTTATGATTTCTTCGATTGGCATACCTACAAACTACATGGTTGTAAAAAAAAACACATTTATTTCTGTATCTTTTTCTGTTTCTAAACATTCACATTAATTTCAATACTATTTTGACAATATAAATAAGAAGATGTGGTATGAGTGCCAATGAGACAACTCTCCATCCAAGTAAGAATGTATAAAAGTAAACAATTATAGGACAAAGAACGGCCTTTAACATCGAGTCTAGGTTCACACCGAACAGCAGCTATAAAGGGCCCCAAAATGACTAGTGTAAAACAATTCAAACGGGAAAACCAACGGTCTAATCTATATAAAAAACGAGAAACGAGAAACGCTTATGAACCACATCAACAAACGACAACCGTTGAACAACAGGCTCCTGACTTAGGACAATTGCGTAAAAATGCAGCGGGTTTAATCGTTTTAACAGGCGTCAACCTTTACCCTAACCTGGGACAGTAATGTACAATTACGACATAAAAAGACACGATAAAATATCAATTGAAATGGCTTAACTCGATCAAAAAGACATTTAAACAAAAACAAGTAAACATACACTGAACGAATAAGTTTGATCTATGACACAATATAAATACAATATAAAAACGTAGGTGCCTATACAACATAGATGTTACAAGTAGTAATAACAAGATGTAGGAAAGGTGTCAATAAGACAACTATTACCTGGGACAAAATGGAGTTAAATAAAACAACGTACACAGGTAAATCTAAATGTAATAGTTGTGTTGTTATGAGTACGGAAGTAAACATTTTTTACCAAATCTATAATTTTGTTGTTCAGAGTACGAGTACAGAAGTGAACATTTATCGTCATACTAAACATTTATCAAAGGTGTTACATATAAAAAATAGTGAGACAAGATATAGTACAAAATAAATAAACATTGAAATGCATTACAAATTGTGTCAACAGGTCAAATAAACACGAAAGTACGATTAAAGAGTACTCGCAGTTACTGAAAGCTAGTTAAAGCCAAAAAACAAATAAAAATAAAAAAATCATGCATCATAGACTAATTTCAATTAATACACATCTAAATAAGAAATTAAAAAAAACTTATATCAGTACTATTATTGTAAGCTGATATCTAATTGAACCCGGCGTTTTGCCTTTCATTTTGAATATGTACAATATACTTGTTATCATAAGTCAATTGTACTGTTTGATATATGGCTGTATTTTTTTTTTAATGTGAGTAGATTAAATTGACTAATGTACGTTTATTTCTAAAACTCTTTTGAATGTTGCATATTTTATCTATATTAAAAATTCAAAATAAAGCGAACACTTACTGTGAGACTCTCTGTTTATGCTTATACATAAACCATAAGAAATGTACACACAAACACGATTTTCTTCTTTATACATTTGTAACCTCGAGTCAATTCGCCATTTTAATATTTGTAGACCAAACAAAATATTTAATGTATTGATTTGTCTAACATACGATTTAAAACTGATAAATAAAGACCTTGAATTAGTGTCTATTCATTTCGCATGTTTGCACTATAACTTCTTTTCTGGAGATAAACATCAAATGTGTTTCATCAAGTCACGTACCGAAAGGACAAGTAACCTTTTATACACGTCACTTGGCTAATTATGTTGTTCTTCTATCAGTGTGCTAATAATAATCTTGTAATTTGAAACAAGGGAGTCATCATATGCCTGTACAGTTCACCAAGAAATCAAAGCATTTCTAGTCAGTATTTGCCGCCATAGCCGAGTTAAAATGACGTTACTATATGGCGCATTTAACTATCAAATGGCAATTCCATGAATGATTGACTGTTGGTTGCTTAACCTTTAGTGACAAGTTAATCATGCATGTGAAGGACGAGAACAAATTAACAATAGATATAATTAGTATGTCCTGTAATTGGGACCGTCAGGAATGAAGATCAAAGACATTTTGACTGCCACTGGAAAGTGAGGGTATAATAGATAAGGGCAGAAATTTAAACTTGCAACAGGCCACCTACGGACCCCTCAAAGAGTTGTTGCAAGGGTTATTAACGTGCAGAGATTGTGGAACTCTCTCTACACGAGTCATCGGATTTAACTTCCCCAGTCTGACTGGAAGCGGCTGTGAACTTTTACATCACGAACAGCCAGACGGACGCCCCACTTTGACAAAGGTTTTACTGCTGGTCGGAAGAACACAAAAAGTGACCATATTTATATTCTATTCCCTGTCGTCCTATGAAAAAAAAAGAGTTGGGGCTTATTCTTGTATGTTATATTCAATTATATATGAGAAAAAGTATATTCCCCAAAAATGTGTTATTTGTCAAATACCATATTTGGTAACGTTTTGCTAGTATTTAGATGTTTTTAAAAAATGAATCTAATTTGCAAATGTACCTTTTTCGCAACACTATGATGCGTCAAGTAAATAGGCTTCACCAAATGTACAAATATAAGAAATGATAGTCTTCTTGTTATTTGATAGATTCATGATATAATTCTGAATTCAATGGACAAAATCAACCTTTGAATCGTCTTCGTAATTTTGAAATTGAAATTGTGATAGGAATAGGAATAGAAAGTTCACAATTGGGAAGCTAAAATCATCAGTTTTATCGTAAAGTTTAATTTTCAACCGACCCACATTGTTTCGATGCAGGTCAAGATATAAGGTAGTTTTAACAATATCTGGTGTATCATATATTTTAAAAGTTCGATGGGAAAGATGCAATCAATACTACAAATGTAATTTATATGTATTAAACATCCGTTACCTCAGTTTAAACTAGGCGATGCTTTAAGACTTAATCTAAAAAATACGGCAACAAAGTTCTCTAGCATAAATTTAAAATAGCCTTTCAATACCGTCATAATCATGATAATTATTTGGACTAGTATTGTGAAAGTAATTGTTAATTTTTTGATCTAGTTCCATTTAATTGTATGAATTTCAAGATCATATATACGTCACTGTGTGTGGAGACCTGTGCTGTCGTTAATGGAAGATGTTCGTTGATATTCTGCGGTTTACATGTTTCTAATGTACTATTATATTATTTATTTATGCGTTTCTCTTTGCTGAGTGTTCTTGAGTTTGTTTGTACTGTATTCCTTTCACGTAGTGTTGTCATTTTAGCGATGGTTTTTAATATTGCCATATAAGCGGGAGGTTTGGCTAGCCATAAAACCAGGTTCAACCCACCATTTTATTCTTAAAATGTCCTGTACCAAGTCAGGAATTTGGTAGCTGTTATCAAATAGTCCGTTTCTATGTATGTTGACGTTTGATTGTATTGCACTTCCGTGTTTCTGTTGTCCCGTTGTTTTCCTTTTATAGTTGATGTGTTTCAGTCGGTTTTAGTTTGGAACCCGGATTTGTTTTCTGTCAACCGATTTATGACTTTTGAACAGCGGTATACTACTGTTGCCTTTATTTGTACATGTCCTGTTTGATATTGTAATAAAACTGTGTGCAATAAAAGTGTTATCTTAAGTCGATAGTACTGATTTATATATGGCTGTCTTAGTTTTTAAAAATGTTAGTAGACGGAATTATACATTTGTTTCTTACTTTGCTCTTAAAGGAAATACACGAAATTGATTTAAAAAACACGAATACTTACAGTCGAAAGAATTGAATATGCAAACAAACACATGTTTTATCTTTAAACATTTATAACCTTTAGTCCCTTCGAGAATCGCCAAAATTAATATTTAAAGGTCGATCGAAATATTTAATTAAGTTATTTGGCTAACATAAAATCTATAAATGAAATAAATACCTTGATATAGTTTCCAATTTGTTTAAAATTGTTACACTATAACTTCTTAAAACAAAATAAGTATTTCAATCGCATTTATCGGTAATGTGTGCTAGAAAGTCATGGCGTATAATATCATATACTCAACTAGCGTATAATCATTCACTGAGGTTGGATATGGTTAAGAGTGCGTTGAATTGTTATTTTCCTTTCCAAGCATTTAATCATAATTCAAATATGAAACAAAACAATAAATTAGAACAACTCCAAATATGCTATGATTACTTTATTTTATCATTACATATACGTTCATCCTTATGTAAATTTTATTTTTTGGATTTTTTTCGAAGACCAGTCTCCATTGGTCAATGGATATCATAATTACTTAATAATACGGGAACGTCATGAGGTGTGATGCCTAAAACAAAAAATCATATTCTGGTATGTTAATAAAGACAATATAAAAAAGAAGATGTGGTATGATTGCCAATGAAACAACTCTCCACAATAGACCAAATGACACAGAAACTAACAACTATAGGTCACCGTACAGATAGTACAGATAGATTTTCAAATTTATAAAAACAATGAGAACAGTATTAATTATGTCAATATCGCAATGTCTGAACAGATTTGAATAATATAATATAATATAAATCATTGCTAGTAAAAAAAAACTGTTAATGAGTATAGTATGCTCACTCAATTTATAAAAAATCGTAGACTTTTCTTTATGCTATTTACAACATAGACGGTATCAAATGTCCTGCTTTCAGATGCACATTTCGACAATATATAATGCTCGAAGCCAATAAATTTGAAAATCCAAAACCTTGTACAAACGTTGAAGACGTCATACAACTTAAAAGGACAAGCAAAAAAGTCAAAAGCCGGGCAGGTAATCAAATACTTTAAAAAGAAAAATAACAAAAATACCAAACTCCAAGGGAAATTCAAAACGGAAATTATAAAATGGCTCAAACAATAAGGGAGACTTATTTCTTGATATGGAATGATTTAACAATTTTAATAACAGTAAATTTGTGTACTGCCAGTACCGAAGTACACTGCCAGTATCGAAATACTTCGGTACTGGTTCCGTCTTTTCATTTCGTTATTCTTTTCTTTTGTGTTATATTTAACACCTGATGTCTGATCATTTCTGACAATGAATGGGATACTTGTGTGAAACGTATTCCACTACTTTTATATACATCTTTTTGCAGTATCATATTACTTTAATTGTATCTATTGATATTATCAATGAAATATTTTGTTTACGATTATTCATATGGAAAAGACTAAACAATAAAATGTTTAAAATACATGCCAAAACAATTTACACATTTCGAAGATAACAATGTGAATTATCCTTCTTTCTATCATATTAAAAGATACCAGAAGATCTCAACATTTGTAATATACTTTCATTCTATAATGTACAAAAGCAATTTCAATAAAAATCTTCATAAAGTTGACATTTTGCTGAATGTATTGATTATCAGTATATCTTTGGCCATGAAGAAGGTTAGTGAAACAGATATTCAGTATTAAATATCTTTTGAAAAATTTTAAAGATAACAATGATTATTAAAATGTTTAAGAATCTAAGGAACATTTACCTCATGCAAAGCTGATACAACCATTAATAATCATACATAAAACATTGCTGTGCTTTTCTGTGTTTTAAAGATTAAAGAGATGAACAGGTTTATTTACATAATTTATAATCTAAGGAACCTTGAATTTCAACGTAAAGACTATACTATCATAAACATGTGAGTTTGTAAAGGTGAAGATTTAATATCTACATTATCTTTTGGTCATGTTACATTGTAACAATAAAATAACAAATATAACTGCCGATGTTCTACAATGCTGACAACGAACACGTCACCTTTTTCACGATTATTTAGTTACCTCAATTATCGTCAAGAACATTGAAGTACTTCAAGAACTTCTCTGCAAAGTGTGGTATGCAAAGGCCTGAAATATCGTTAACATAAATCCGTCGATTGAAAACACAAATTTAGAATACTGATTGATTGAGTCGAGGATTATGCCAGACAATAGGTGAATGGAAAATATAAAATCTGAAGTTCACTCTACAAACTTGTTAAATGCAATACATTCAATAGTTTACCCCTTGATCTTCAAAGATAACTGTTTACAAATTCTAGCTAGCGTGTTGTATCTTCTATCCCGCATTTTTGTAAGTCATGTTAAATACTAAATTCAAAAGTATTAGAATGTATCTGTCTTCTTAAAACGCAGTGTCATTCTGTTGGAATTGGCGGTTAATTTTGGTATAGTTCATTTTCAAAATCATCCGCATTACACATTATATTTTTTCACAATAGATTATTGAGTGTAAAGCAGTTGCAACCTTAATTATTTAATAACATGAAGCTGCAAACTAATATTTCTGATCTTTAAGTTTTTTTATTCTAATATTATAATGCCATACTCCACATGTCCTGAATAACAATTAAATAAGGAACACGTGTGATAGTTTTGAGTTATAAATTATAAATACAATGTAACTGCAAGTCTCAACTAAATTACATTTATCAATCTATCTTCAAGATTCCTTAGGAAAAAGATATTTATTAGTCCAAAAGACCAATCTTTGACCCAGAATCGTGACTGTCAAATTAAGTCTGGTAGGCAACTGATGTTTTAGGAGGATTAGATTTTATACTTGATGAAAAATAAAAAGAGAATAATAGGGGCTAAAATATAAAGAATAGAGAATAATGGGCAAATAATACATGTGTGAAGGATGGAGAAAAATAACCAAAAATATGAAAGAAATGAAGGACCCTCCGTCCTGACTCTGATATATGAATTTACAAAAGTATCTTATAATGACACTTGTTTTCCATTCGTTTGATGTGTTTGAGCTTTTGATTTTGCCATTGGTTAAGGGACTTTCCGTTTTGAATTTTCTTTGAAGTTCGGTATGTTTGTTATTTTACTTTTGTATACTTGTACCTGTTTTTTTTCAAATAGTCATTTTCAACATACATTCGTTATGCCCGTGTGTGTAGTGATGTCAAAGATTTTGACGAACGTAATCAATGCATCACTGGTAAATTATTAAGTCAGGGATTTCGTTACCATAAATTACGTAAAACTTTTACTAAATTCTTTCATAGATACAAAGATTTGATTAGTAATTTGGCTGTATCTGTAGAAAACTGATTAAAAACGGTATTTCACATCCTAAATTTTACGGTAATATTGTACTTAAAGCGCGGAAATCACTATGTGATCCGTGTAAACTCATCGAACCTTTAAACAAACTTATTAGTAAAGGTTATCTTACCAATGTTGTAATTAGATCTTTGAATATAGTTTACATTGGCACTAATATCGATTTTGTCATCAGCAAATTAAAATATAACTAAATTTGTATTCTTTTCAAACGGGATGTATAAAGACACACCCACTTTCATTTTTATCTATAAAGAGGTTTACTCCTAACTATCCTACTCCCTGTCGATACATTTATTTTTGGCATTGCACAAGTCATGTCTTCTTTGACTGTCCATGACGTTAAAATACTAAATCCCTGGAATGTGTTTTAGTTGATTTTAGTCTCTGATGCATGATTTTTTTAATTATTAATTGTTTTTGGCTTTGAACTAGCTATCAGAAACTGCGAGAACTCTCAAATCGTACTTTCTTGTTTATGACCTGTTGATACTAATTGTAATGCTTTTTTGTTATTTAATGTTTACTCATCAGGGTTATATCTGGTCTATATACCAGCTTTAATAAGTGTTTGGTATTACTATAAATTTTCACTTCTTCGTACTATGAACATCAAAATTATTTATTTTGTAAAAATATTTCCTTTCTCCATTTGAACTGTACACGTACACCTAACAACAAAATTATTTTCATTTACCTGTGTTTGAAGTAATTGCAAATGGCTGATATTTTTGTTCAAGCATATTGTGTTTCTTAAATTGTTTAACATTTCACAGCGGTATAACATGTAACTTTAATTATTCTTCCCTTAGTTTATTTATTTTGTATTTGCATTGTATCATAGATCAAATTTATTTGTTCAGTGAATGTTTACTGGTGTTAACATGTCTTTTGATTGAGTTAAGCCATTTCAATTGATATTTTATAGTGTGTCTTTCTATGTTGTGATGTTACACTATTGTTTCAGATAAGGATGAAGGTTTGGTACCATTTAAATGTTTAAACCCGCTGCAATTGTTTGCACCTGTCCTAAGTCAGGAATCTGATGTTCAGTAGTTGTCGTTTGTTGATGTGGTTCATAAGTGTTTCTCGTTTCTCGTTTTTTATATAAATTAGACCGTTGGGTTTCCCGTTTGAATGGTTTTACACTAGTAATTTTTGGGGCCTTTTATAGCTTACTGTTCGATGTGAGCCAAGGCTCCGTGTTGAAGACCGAACTTTGACCTATATTGGTTTACTTTTTTTTAAATTTTGACTTGGATGGAGAGTTGTCTCATTGGCACTCATACCACATCTTCTTATATCTATTTAACTTGTATGCAATGTTAAATGGTATTTGTATAAGTAATGACCCTGACTGTCTGAAACAGGTTTTTTCTCGTGAAATTACGTACATGCACGATGTTATTTAGTTAGAAAACAAAATTAACCCCTTGTGTCACGAAATGGGCTGATCCCACGGGGATGTCTTACTATGAAGGTACACACAAATGTGCCACTAGAATGGTTCCCTTTTTTAATCTGTTAAAACATATCAATGGTTTGCAATTTCACCAGGGTAAAACGTCCATTGGTCAGAAATGTTCATCTTTCAATAAGATATCTGTATATATGCTGTTTTATCACTTAAATTCAAATTAAGATGTAAAAAATGTGTGTAAATAGTCGTAATTTTCAAATTTGATATCCCAGTTCCACGTCTGTACCCAATATCCCGTGTTGAGACGCTCCCTAAGAAATAAAGTACATAATTGAATGCTTTCAAACTTACATGTTTCTCTTAATGCAAACATTCCATACTCAGTAAATGCGTTTTCTTGATGTGTTTTTCGGGAATCTCCGATACAGAACCTTATTTGTTACTTATCTTCTGTTGTTGTTTTAAAAGAACAAAACCGATGGCACACTGCATGCCATCTTACCCTTTGGTCATTGTAAATTGTGTCACAAGAACTTCCAACAAGAATATTTTGACCTGACGACAAGTCACACCGACTTTGTTCAGCTAATATTTGTGTGCTCTAGTTGCTGTTCACTCAAGTTATCATAAGGTGTGGCTGTAAATATTATCAGATTTAGTTTGCCCCTGTCACATGTAAATCCATCTTTTGGAAATTGGTGTAAACAGAAAAAATGAACAAGTCTTTCTACAGGAGAGAGAACAGATGAGGGAAGTAACTTTTTTCTGCTTTAATCTTTTAATTTTAGTAAAATAAAAACCATTCTTAAAACATAAACCAATGAACCATTTTTTCAATACCTATTTAAGTGAAATATTAATTGAAAAGGGTTTGGTTTTAAAATTATTTTGCAAAATGCATCATGAAATGAAAACTGAAATATGCAATAACCAGATATCATACATTTTAAAATTAAAAAAAATATAAATATAAGTTTATCAAACTTTACATTTTCATTAATTAAAACTAAATTGATTGTTTGAAAAACGTTTTTAATTGGCCCTAACCCATGTGCATTTTCTAAAATGCTTAATGAAAACACACCCTTTTTCAGCATTTTTCAAGTTCGTATAATCTGAAATTTTGTCTTTTTGGCATAGGAATTCTGCAAAAGCCATAAGAGCTAACAATTTTTCCTTTTTTCTTCTATTGAAATATTAGGCTAAACAAGGACAACAATAGTCCAAGAAATATGAGATAGGGTAATTTAGCTGACAAACACGCATTTAGCTTTGCCTTACAAAAAAAGGGAGCCAAAAGATTCGTTAGGTTGCCATGGCAACGGTCATTTATTTTCCTAAAGTCAGGTATATTTTAATATTTGGTATGTTTATCAACATGTATACAGAATTTAAAGATAATCGAAGATTATGTTTGGTCACATAATTTGTGTTGTTACAGAGAATTGGTTTTAAAATGTTGGATTACTAAAAAATCATATTTGATACATTATGGAGACGCCCAGGATTTAATTTCATGGCATTGGCAAACGGATCTTTTTCCCGAATTTGATTCATTTTCAGTAAATAGCAGGATACACTTTTGTGTCAACGCACCCATTCTCCCTCCTTTTCGGGTTCATATAATTCTTCATGGTATATTTATTTTATCTTAATTTGTATATTGTAAATTAATTTACAAGATTTAAACACCGGTTATCTACTGTTGCCTCTAGCTGTAAAAACCGCTCGTTGTTTCATTTAGTTTTAAAGTAATGCATTAGCAATTGAATATTTATAAATCTACTTAAAGGTAAATTATAACGATGTAGTTGGCAAAGTTGTTTTCTAACAAGACGTATTTTCTTCTTATTATCATTCCAATGTAGTTACTATAATGACCTGAATTTGTACAAGATGTGCAGAAAATCAAATAATACAAACGTTTTAAGTCAAAACTCACGATATGTTTTCTCCGATTGGAATAGCTATAAACTACACGGTTGTCAAGAAAGCGACACATATTGTGGCACTTATTTTAAAATCACAGCATTTTATTCAACACATTTTTTATCTGCTTGTCATGTTTTTGACCATGTTTTTATGATTCACATGTTCAGTTTCAATATGATCAAACTTATTTTTTTTATATTTTAAAATGGTAAAAAATATATAATAAACATATATACAGAACTATAAAATTAGTTATTGATTAACAAAAATAATATATAAAACAATCCATCCTGGGGTACCAAAAAAATAAACTGAAATTTTATTCTGGTATATAATATTCAGAAAAAAAAAGAAAGTATTGGCACCTTAAATAGAAGCCATCAACGAAATTTGCCAATTGTAAATTTAAATTGATCAACTTCTATCAAAATAATTAATTATGTTGTATAAAAAATACTGATTTATAAAGACAATTCATGTTTGGTGATCATTGATGATTTTTTTTTACGCCGCATCAGCACAAAAAGGCTATATGGCGGCGAGAGCTATTTTAAATGTTATAACAAAACGTGTTTTTTTTAAACATACAAAAAGTCTTTCAAATTACTAAAACTTTAGTTTAAAGCGAGAATACTTATTTTCAAACAAACATTAATCAATAAGACAACATGATAAAACACTCATTCAACAAAAAGGAGAATCATTGGTACGTTATTTATTTATTTATTAATTGCTGTTGACACAAGTTTAAATACCATAGGCTTTTTTAGCTCACTATTTGTGTAGAACTGTATCCTGAGTAAAAAAAAAAGAATAGAATTTAAATGCTGGTACAAGATTTAAAAGTAAAAATAGTGGAACTTCTGATTGTTGTAAGCAACGATTTCAGTAACTATTTATTTATATGACGTTGGATACGCGTAAAACAATATTATACATCAAACGCACGAACAGTTTCTCAGTGCTCACGATCCTTAATTACTATTTCAAATAAAATAAATATAAATTTTACATTAGAGTTGTCAAGAGAATAAGTTTCTTTAAATCTCCATCTTATTATCGACATACACTTAAATTACAATAATTTAAAAAAGCACTATATTGACATGACATTTTTCATTTAAAAAGGCATAAATTTGTCTGGTTATTAGTACAGTCTTTATAAATTGGTATTTGAATGAACCAGCTTTGTGCCTTTCCTGTTTGATATTGAAATACAACTGTGTGCAATAAACGTGTTATCTTAAGTCAATAGTACTTACTGATTTATATATGGCTTTCTCTATGTTTTAAAATATTATTAAACGAAAATGTACTTATGTTTCTTACTTTGTTCTTAAAAGGAAATAAATGGCTGTGTTTTCTTTATTGAAAAAAACACGAGTACTTACAATACCAATCTATATGACATTTTATCGACGAAAAGAATGCAAACAAACACATGTTTTATTTTTAAACATTGATAACCTTTAGTCCCTTCGCCATATTGAATATTTAAAGGTCGAAACGAGATATTTAATTTATTTATTTGGCTAACATAAAATCTATAAATGACCTTGATATAGTTTCCATTTTGTTTAATTTGTTTCTATATTTAAAAAAAACCACACATGAATACACCTCTAAAATGAGGTTTGTTATATGCCTTGACTGCTTTTTCCAGCGCCCCGTTCAATAGGGGTTTGTTGGGAAATAGAAGGTTGTGCACTTGTACGTTGTTCATTTTTTTATTCTCGCTTCCAAACGAGCGCTAAGTTGCACTCGTTTTTCGTCAGCATCTATCTTCTGTTTACATATATGTAATAGGTTTCGTTGTAAATGAAATGAATGACTATTACATCTATAAGGTTTGTGTGATCCAGACATTGCTACTTCTACTAACACATGTCTTTAAGCTATTTTTTTCAATTTTGTAATGTCCATGGGCTAGGGTGCTAATGCCATCGGGTAAAATGTAACGTTTTTCATCATCAGCTGTGAGAGCTTTCTTACGACACTCAAGCCTTCTAATCATAGTCATGGTTCAATAACTATCTTTGTAAGTATTTAAACATGTCATGTAATCGGTAAAGGTAAGACCATTTTACACAGTTCTCTTTTTCACCCCTTTCGCTCTCTTAAATTCGGTGTTATCCACCTTAATAACATACAACTTTGCACGTAACCCTATAAACTCACTCATTGGTTTACCACCACATTCATCTTTAAACATCCCAAGATTTTTAGGGTTTAATGTTGTATTTATTCCAGATGAATGATTCCTAGGGTAATTCGATGTGTCAAACCACTGACGTCCATGTTCGTTCATGTCTTTGTAAACATTTATTTTTGTGTTTCGCATGTGAAAAGCGGCTAGGTGTTCACTAAAAATAACCCGACGATCAAAGATTGGTTTAGCAATGAGTTTTAGTGCTTGTTTTTCATTGCTAACCAACCGAACGTCCACTCTCCTTCTTATGTTCTCCATTGTCTTGCCAAACACTGCGTTGTTCATAAGTTTAAAGAAATATCTTTCAAAATCCGTCTTGGCTGCAGCTCGAAGTATGGTGTTCAAGTCAATATATTTTTTCATCCATGTACTTAAACTTATTCACTCGGTGAATCTTCTTCAGCTTAAGTCCAAGTTCGAGGTATTGTTTCAGGTTGACATAGTGTACTACATACTTCTCTTTGTCTCCAAGTTTTGGCACTAGTTTCTTCACTTGGTTCAACTGCAAAGTTTCCGGAGCCAGTGGTTAGTCATTGTGATAGTCATGAAGCTCTTTGGGATACTCCAAATCTACCTCCAACACATATCCTTGATCGTCTTCAGCAGTAAGTGTATCCAGGGCTGGCATCTCAATCGGAGTGATCCACGTGAACCCATCGGTGGGCAAGTGCTTACTTATAGCCCATCCATACAAGTTGTTGGCGTCCACGTACATCAAGTGATTCGTTGGTTTGCTAGCATCATACCCTTCAATGTATGAATTGTTAGCTTTGGCATAGCGTTGAGTTGCGACGGTGACTCCTCCCCTGATCCCTTGTTCAAACATCAAAAGCATATCCAGATCTGTCAGAAGCTCAAGCTTAACATTAGTAATCTTCAATAGTGCATCATGAGAAAGTCTAGGTGCTGTTAAATACCAAGCGGGGTCAAGTTGATAAATCTTCAAACAAAGATCTCTGAATTTCTCAAATACATCGCATAGTAGGAGCACGTCCGTCTTCAAATACAGATCGTGGTACTCACTCATACTGGTCATTCCCATTTCTTTCTACACTCTCTGTGCGTGTTTATAGCCTGCCCTGCTCACATCCTCATAAGTGAGGGCATTGTAAAACTTTTTCTTAGATGGTAACTTAGTAGTCTGAAGTTTCTCGAAACTATCCATATAATCATAGGGGTATACACCTTTTCGCAAAAGCAATTCTACATTCACAGATGTGGTTGATGATGCGTCCAGGGGTATATCATACCCTTCACCCATAACTTTGTTTGTAAATGTAATATCACATCCCATCACCTTGTTTACTTCTGCAGAACATTTCTCAAGTAACTCTGGCAGCATTTCTTCGGGTACATCCTTTTGGTAAACAATGAGTCCATCAAACACAAGAGCACCTACTTCAATGTTTTGTTTTGTTAAGTAGTCAAAAACAATCATTAATGCTCTGTTTTCTAATGAACACATAATGTAATAAACGGTAGTTCCTCCAATTTTTTATTCTTTCTTACCTTTCCTTTCTTAGATTGTTTAGCTAATAGTAATTTGTGTAAGTCTGGTCGTTAAGCATTGAGGGATTCAGTAATGTGTTTAATCCCATTACAGTAAGATTTGTACCATCAAGGGTCATCCTTGTTTTGTACTACTCTTCTACCATTAATGATGGCTAAAGTGTCTTGTTAACATTCATAACGTGTTTTACCTGTGTGTTTCATTATAATAGCTAAGTATTCTTCTCGATGTTCAATATAAGCATCTATTCCCTTACATTTGATTCGATTTTCATGACAAAACCATAACAGTAAAGTTGGATGAGCAATTTACATGTCAATGTCATACATAATGTCTAAACACTAGGTGTGTCTGATTTTTTGACTCATGTTTTGAATACCTAGTTTTTCACTAGTCATGCATCTACCAAAATTATGTAATTTTGTAATATCTTATTACACATTCTTCTCGCTTGTAAACCCATAACAATAATCCTTCATTAATGTTAATTGTGCATTCTTTTCCAACTTAACCCCCATTAATGCATCGACTTCCCAATTCAAAATTATCAGGGTGAGACACAATGTATTCCATTTTACGCTTAAAAATAACTTCACGTAGTTGAATGACTCGATTGTTTTCTGAGGTTGATGGGTTAACCGGGTACAATTCAGGATCTAACGGAAGGTCACCAAACACTTTTTCCATATTCTTAAACGAGGGGTTGCTTTCAACAATTTCTCTAGACTTGTATTCATGAACTTCATGGTGTCCACAAATCTCAAATGCTGATAAAGTGGTTTCATCTCGCCATCCATTGATTTGAATTCACCTACTTGAATTCTTTTTAAGAATGAAATGTATTTTTCCTCGGTGTTGGGAATACATGTAATCGGCCATCTGTTACACCTAAATTATTAATGAAAAGGTGACTGTCATACCCAGCTAAATTATGAAAATACACGGGTATGAACTTTAGTACTTTGTTCTTTAAGTTACACTCGTAGTGTGCTGCGCCCCTGTACTTACCGGTAAAGTGACAGTGATCTCTAACTTTATCCTCTCCTCAAGCGTTGTCACATAGCCAGCACTGTGTTGCAGCCTTATAATCACTTATCTTCCGTCGTCATTACCATCGGTTTTTTAAAGTCATTTTCGGAGTAAATATCTTTGATATCTTTCTCAAGTCTTTCAACAAATATCTGCGCCACATCTTCTACTTCTGTTTGCTTAGTGTAAAGTACTGGGTCCTTAGTAAAGACATTTTCATCAAAGCATTTAATGTTATAACAAAATCCCGACGGTGTATGCTTTTGATAAACTTTGGTGTGTGGTTTGTCTGCAATAGTTTCCTCTGGTTTGGATTCTACTTTTTCAGTTAAGCATTCAAAATCTGCATACACCACAAAAGGGTCTCTTATTGAATTAGAGTGGTTTCAAAACTTTGGTAGGCCCCCTTACCAGGCATCTCAATCTTAACTGCTTTGTGGTTAACACAATACTCTTAATGGTTTCATTAATGCCTCTCTGCTGTGACGGTGGTTTAAACACATGTAGCATAAATGAATCTCATCGTCATGGTCCGAGATCTGACTTGAAACCAACCGGGACATGTTCTTAATCCAGCAGTAGTGTTTCGTCCGTCGCCTTCTATCATCAACATCGTCCTGAATATGCATGAAATATTTGCCACTGGACGTTAAGCAACCAACAATCAATCAATCTATCATCAACAAGTTGATCATTTTACTTCTCTGTTCAGTAACATCTGAATATTTTAAAACATAAATCTCATTGTCATCATTGATTCCATAAAAATTGACTGCCAAGGTATGGTTGATTTTCTCAAACTTGTTAATATCCTATAGGCTTACGGGGAACTATAATCCTTTTAGGTTTAGTTCATTGTTCCACCTACAATACTGAGTCCACCTTTGTGTTTTTTTTTTTGGTATACCTCCTCATGATGCACGGCTGAAAGTACAGCTCATGTTTGATTATGTCCTTCCTTTTTCCTCGTGCTATTTCAAGAATGGTCTTGATATCCATGTCAGCATGCGGTGTTATTTTCCAGGTAGTCAATACACTTTTTAAAGATCTAGTTGGTTCATGTACCTGAATCATAGACTCCTGATCTTTCTTGAAATTCTCACTTATCAACAGTTGATTTTTAGGTAACCTAGCCACTCCTTTCAACCCATGTTGTTTTGCCTTGATCATGATTTCTTTTTTCGTCGCTTGTTTAGGAATGCGCTCAAATGTATGTTCTGTCTTCGTTTCAATCAACACTAGTAACTGATCTTTCTTCATTCTAGATAACCTTTTAAAACCAGCATGTTTAGCCATACTTCTTAACTGTTTTACCTTACCAACAACAATCGTATTCATTTTACTTTCTATACCCATGTCTTTTATTATAGTTTTTTTTTCAATTTCAACACCTCTCACTCCTATTTGAAAAACCATCTAAATTTCTGTATAGTGTGGCAGAACTGTCACTAGAGTTTAGGGTGTTAGGGTTTAAACTGATTTGAACCGGATTCTTACCTATTCTATAAATAGATTGTTGATCTACTTTTCCTACTTTCACTTTTGATTTTTGTAGAAAAAATGATCGAAAGTGAAAGTGTGGCAGAACTGTCATATTCCGACTACTGAAAAAGGGTCGATTAGAATTTAAACAACACGAATGGACAGAAAACATCACGTGAAACATTAGAATCAATCAATAGCATCGTTTGGTTGCGTGTTTCATTTTAAAACTAAGGACATTAAACCAGCAGGTCAACATGACAGCGTGGTTTATGAATGCAACACAGTGCCGATTTTTGCAGGTCATGACACTTTCGAGAGATTTGTATTATTGAGTTTGTTTGACATTTGGATGTTTTTCTGGTATGTTTTATTTCTTTATTTTTTGGCATAAAACTACTTAGACACGATAATACATTCTACAAACGAAACACAGTTCACATAATAAACAATTATACGATTTCTGTTAAGCAAGTAAAAGTACAAAATATTTGTACAAAATCGTTAAATAATTACGTAGCGATAAATTTAAGAGGTCGTCTAGGAAACGAACTGTTTGTATATGAATCATTGTATGGCTTAGCTTGACATAATCAGATAGATTTCACTAAAGGAGAATTTGTAAGATATCAATCACTTTAGTGAAATCATTGACAAATGTAAAACGCTTCTACGAGTCAAAAGCATGTGCATTTGACGAAAAAGCCTTCGTCTTTGACAAGAAGTATAATTGGACACGTTCAGTCTACTTTCAAAAATGAAAATATTTTACCCTCTGACATGTGACTGTTCCCATTCGCCTTATATTTACAGCCCCTCTGACGAAGTGATTACTGGGGATCTAAACATAATTCAACATTAACATCTCCGAAGGTTATATCTCATGGTCCTAATTTCAGAGCCCCAAATCAGCAATTGGAACCATAACTTCAAGATAATTTTGGATTATATTGAGGACTACGCCAACGCTTTGGCTAAACTAGAAGCAAAATAAACAGGACACTTTGTCAGAATGTGTTAAGGCAATCAGGTCTCTGATGAAACGTCGAATCTTAAAAGTTGAAAATTGTGTGTATGATCGACCAAAGTCCTTAGTCAGAGACAAAGAAACTGTGAAATGTCTATTATCTCACGATAATAAGTTGTTGTTCCTGTGGACAAAGCTTCAAATAACATCGTGTTTGTTTGTAAATCGTGCTACTACGAGTGTCTTGTAATCGAATTAGGAATAAATGAGCACCCAAATAATACCACATACAAAAACACCATTTGACAAGAATGAGATTTATGCGATTTTTAAATCCTTCATGGCTTCAATGAAAATTACATTGAACAGCCAATCTAAGGACTTACCTTGCTTGTATTGGATACCCAAGCTTCATAAAATTCCGTACAAACAACGGTACATTGCCAGCTCATCTTCATGTTCTACAAAGGAATTGTCTATTAGATTGACAAAAATTCTGTCCGCAGTGAAATGTCTTCAGAAATTGATTCTAAAAAACTAAGAACTTCTGGATAATTTTAAATCTCGATTCTTCTCGGAAATCAACACTGATTTAAACATTAAACGTAGATTGCTGACAAAATTTTTAGCATTGTTCCTATTTAAATTGTTTTATATTTGTGTTCGACAAATAAAAACTTGAAAATGACAATGTTTAAATTAAGGTCTTCTTAAATTTATTCTGAGTGAACAAATACATATGAAATCAAATTTCAATAGGAACAAATATTCTTGATATTCCGTGCAATGACTTTGTGTCTTTTGGCTAGAAAAGTGTCCGTAGAACGACACATATTATAAAGAGTTGCATGGACACTCCATATACAATACAGTCGGGTACAGAATATGAATTAAAGTATTAAAGAGTTGGGTGATAACAAACGCATTAACAAAAATCTTTAAGCGAAACAAAACTGACAATAATTTTCAAAATGTGTTATAATTGCTTTCACTTTTTGGTTTGTGGTTTGCAATGAAACTCGACCAAGTTCTAGCATGTAAAAAGGCTAGTCCTTTACTTGAATTGGATGTAGTTCTGCTGAATTTTTTGGCAAGACTAATATAGCGTTGAGACTTGTCACAATGGCGGAAATATTCCTTGCTGTCACCATCCATGGCAGGATAGTAATAAACACGGTACTCGACGTTTATTTTATTAATATGAAATATTTCATGGATGGTCAATAATCGAAATAACTAGGATCTGCAAATTTTGATTGTCATTGAAAACAATGGTATGCGATATGTTCCCTCCGTCATTTGGTTGATTGTTGACATACCCTTTATATTTTTGTATTTCCGATGAAATCTGTAGGAACGAGGTATATGAAGTAGCAGGTGTAGTTTATTTTTGAAGTAATCATGTATTGTTTCCTGAACCAATTTTTAATGGCAAATATTTCTACAAATTGCAGCCTTTAAGGTCGTGTGACATACTATTAAATACCTGAGACTGTTCCCCTACCATTCATGTCATGGTTTACATTGTTTTCAACTAAGTATTGGTCATAAAGCTTGAAGCATCATCAAAGTTTTTATTTATTTGTTTAAAAATTTTGACATATGATAATCAAGATGTTCTTTGGGCTTTTCTAATGAACGAAGAAAACACCTCTGTAGACACTGACTTTTCAGGTTCAACTACTACAATTTTATTTTCTGTAGTCTCTCCCATATCCCCCGATATCAGTCACATCATCAACTTCTACCATTTTTTCCCCTCGTATGTTGGAAAAACAACCTGCACTTGAGAATTAAATGTAGGAATCCTTGTTTATTCTTTCAATTTATCGAATGCAGTTTTTCCCGTCCCGTCTTTCCTCAAAGTGCTCTTTACCGTCGTCTTTGGTGTAGGCTATCATAACATCACTTTAAATGAGGTATTCCATCTCTTGAATGCCAGAGAAAGTCATCATTGACGGTTTTGCCTGCACTTTTGATTCTTTTTTGTGGATTGGATTCGTATCTACATATTTGTTTAGATCTTAGTTTTAAATTGCACATAAAAATCACATTGAGGGCACCAATGTGACACTGACGAGTTAACTACTTATGTTTCATAGATATAAGAAGATGTGGTATGAGTGCCAATGACACAACTCTCCATCCAAGTCACAATTTATAAAAGTAAACCATAAAAGGTCAAAGTACGGTCTTCAACACGGAGCCTTGGCTCACACCGCACAGCAAGCTATAAAAGGCCCCAAAACTACTAGTGTAAAACCATTTTAACGGGAAAACCAACGATTTAATCTATATAAAAAACGAGAAACACTTATGAACCACATCGACAAACGACAACTACTGAACATCAGATTCCTGACTTAGGACAGGTGCAAACAATTGCAGCGGGTTTAAACGTTTTAATGGTACCAAACCTTCACCCTTATCTGAAACAATAGTGTAACATCACAACATAGAAAGAGTATGCTTTGCCACAATGAAATGTGTAAATCACTGGTTTCTTGCTTGACGCCTTATTGTGGAAAGGGTTTTTCTGCCGGTTGGATGAGGACCAGGGGATGACAATATTTTTTTTTCAAATTTGTGAAACTTTGATCATGAAATTATTCCTCAAATATATGTTCTTCTTAAAAAGGAATCCCTACAAAAACCAGCCAACAACTTTTACGGAGATAGTGATCTTTATATGTCGTGAACCAAGGTAGTTTACCGATGTTCAAATCTCGTAAAATCGATTTAAATGAGACAAATCAAGGTAACAAACAAAAATTAAAGGACTTCCATTAACTACAAAAAGGGTCAGCTTCACCTTATATCTATACATCACCCGCCAAACAAATTCACACACCAGTCAAAATGTCTCAATCAGTTAATTTAAAGATCAGACGGTTTCCTACATTTGACAAGGAATAAACATATCCCTTTTTGGTCAAGGTCACTAAAGAGCCAAGTACACAAAAGTCGATGCCCTAAGTAACTGGTACAGTTTGAAGGGATGAGAAGAACTTGATGGAAGTCGACCAAATACAGCAGCGGCCAGATGTAGAACGCATTTCATTTTATTTAACCAAATGAAAAAACGAATCGAATACCGTGAAAAGTATCTATATAAAAATAAGGAGATGTGGTATGATTGCCAAGGAGACAACTATCCACTAAAGTTCATTCCTCCCCTCTAACTGTCAAATTGATCACAACTGTGACTTGAAAATGTGCACCTATAAATAAGTTGTGTAAACCTAATTATTAAACTTTTATCGTTTCAAGCATATCATAACAGCTGTTAACATTAAATGTCAAAAACAAATGCAATTGCTATTCATTCTTGAGAATAGTAATAAAAACATCATTTATTGTTCTTCAGTCTTTTAAGTATCGTTCTTACTCTACTTACTCAATCTCTCATATATGTTTAGGATTAAAACAGGTTAACAATAATTACAATAGGTCCTATAATAGAGGCCGTCCGGGATAAAGGTTGGAAAACTTTGACTGCCACTAGAAAATAAGGATATAGTGGATACAAACAATGTGTTCTTGCAACATAACACATATGTACCCATCAAAAGATTGTTACATGGGGTTTTAACGTGCAAAGACCGTGGCAGTCTCTCTACGCGCATTTAACTTCACTAGTCTGACCAGACGTGACTGCAAACTTGTACATCCCGCACAGTAAACCGGACGCCCCACTTTGTCGAGGTTTTACTGCCGGTCGGAAGATGACCTGAGTGACGATATTTCTTTTCCTTTCGGCTGCTCTCAAAATAAGATATTGACTGGTTTGAAGCTTTGTCTTCGTGTAGACTTTGGGCGTAAAATTCTCAAGAACAGAAACCTTTAATAAAATCGGACGCGAATATGTATAAAACTGTCGAAAAAAACACCCTCCCCCGCATAGGTCTTCCTATGAGACTGAAGAATTCTATTTACAATAAGGAGAAGTGGTACGATTGCAAATGAGAAACCTTTCGAACAGAGTCCACATGACGTGGATTTCAGCAAATATAGGCAATCGAGCGGCCTTTAACAATGATCAAATCCATATGGCGTCATACACAATGGGTGTTTTAATGGTTTACTATTTAGGTGATATTCTTTTTTTACAAATTAAATGCGACATTTTATGTTGTATTTGGTTTGTTTGTTGTTTTTTTTACCTTGTGAATAGCAACAATAAAGTATAAAAAAACAATTCAAAATTAAATACGGTATTTTCTTTTATACAAAGAGACGTGGTTTTTTTTCTTTCTCTCTCCCCCTTCCATCCATATTAGTTTGCTTTTGTGATAAAATATTTGGTTTAGGCTTTCTGAAAACAAAATATATGTATGTATTAGTGTAATAACAAAATAAAAAATTGTTTCATGCCTGAAGGATACAACATTTTTATGCTCTTGCTATTCCTCACATGACCCATGATGTACATGTAACCTTTGAATGATTAAAGAAGTTATGACTTCAATTTAAACCCAGTTTACTTACAGTTTAAGACTGTATCGTCATAGTTTTATTCCAGCCTTTTTTAACGTTGAAGATGTTAGAAATAATATCACTGTTAGCTGTTTCATTCACTATGACATATGAATTCTGATTGATGATTTACTTTTTGAAAGATTTTTTTTATGATTCTGAATAAAGCAACATTAACACTGAATTTTCTTATTTCGTACCATTTGGCGTAATGACAACGTAACATGTAAGTTAGCTAACAAAAGTCACATAAAACCATAGAATGAAATGACGACAAACTATCAAATATATTAATGTATATTTAAAATGCCATTCTTGTAAAATATTCGTATTTAAGACCTTTATTCTACCATTCTTGAAGCCTTGTACAGCATTCTACAAATTCAAGACATAATTTTGCAATTCAATTTAGAGTTATAAATATAGATGTCTGATAAACATCTTTGTTTTGAAACAGAAACATAATTCAAATGTATCTCCTAAGTATCCAAGGTGGTGCACTAGCTATTGTGGTCCGTATACAATTGATAATGGAAATGGGGAATATGTCAAATAGACAACAACCCGACCTTATCCCTATTAGATATATGATCAATTTGCAATGTTTATCTATATTTTACATGTGTGTTTGTGTATGTGTCTAGATAATATGAAATTGAGATATTGTTTTAATATAAAGTATGGCCAGTTATTATTGATATTAAAGTTTGAAAACTGAAACTGAATTTGTGGAGTTTCGAAATGGTGCCGTTGAAACATACTGGAACAAATAGACATTATAGTGTGATGCATCCACTTTATACATTGAAACATTTCTCAGGAACCTGAAAACAATATGTTCTTTGCGAAAAGTGAATGCTGTACCCTGATAAAAAAAATAGTCAGTAACACATAATATAGACATATCAATTGGTAGTGATGATAGTATTTTTGAAAGTCCGTGTAAATATTCTGCAGGAATGGGTCCACATATTCACTGCAAGCATGTTTGTTGAGTATTTATTTTCATCTATTTCGACACATGATATATTATTTTATTTTTTTTTTACGTCGCGCGAAAGTTTATATTTTCACGCTTGTACACAATTGTTTCCTGCATTTTGTGTTGCAGAAAATATTCATGTTCATCTTGTCTCATGGAAGGTTATTTATTTACAAAATCATCCTAGATTAAATTGAAATTTGGTATTTATGAATTAATTATAAAGTCATTTATTAATTTTCAGAAATCTATTAATCTTGTTTTGAATAGTTTGAAAATGTTAATGACCAAAATTTAGAACCTTTGAAATTTATATAAATATTATTAAGCTTACCTTGTCTAATTGTCTGAGGACTGTATACAAGTGTACCAGCGGAAAGCCGAGATTTTCAACATTAAGGTTAGGGCATCTGACATATACCCGCAATACCATGTATTGCTTAATTCCGGTTACATTGGAAGTCGATATTAAAAAAGTTGTATTTGGGAATTCAATTATATATTTTGTTTATAATGTTTTTGTTTCATTAACTATATTATTTTAGCATTATAATATTTCCATCCATCGTCAATCAGTCAAGAAGCTATTATTAGCTGTGGTCCGCATCCCCGAATCCCCAGAAGAATTGTTCCTGTTACATTTTTATTACTGGAGGCGGCAATTTTTATACTTTACACCGATGCGAGTAACGTAAATGTCGGGGCCGTATAGTCCAACATACAGAATCATGAAGAGCATGCCATTGCTTATTCGAGCGGAGCATAAAGTCAATCTCCGCAAAGTTATTGTACCACGAAATGGGAATCATTGGCCGTTGTACTCTTTGTAGAACAATTTAGGTATTTTTTGTAGAGTCGACGATTTATCATTCGGACAAACCACGCTCCGTTCTATTGGTTAAAAATTACAAGGGGTGTTAGCCAGATAGCTGAGTATTTGAGATTGTACTGATGATTTCGAAATCAGCATTGAGCAAGTTTTAGGCATCAAAACGCCGACGCTCTCCAGACATCCTAAATTCAAATGTCCAAATAGTGACTGCAGCGATTGTACTATGGTTAAACTCCCTCAGGCAAAGTTGGCCTTAGATGGATGCTTTTAATGGATTTGGCTATCTTTGTAGGCCCTTTTTGGTTTATAGCTCTTTAACGTTTTCGGTCCTTATACATCCTTGGCTTTCAAATATTCGGCTTTGAGCGTTCCTGATGAAGGTTAATCCTGAAAAGCGCTTCGGACGCATGCAATTTATAATGTGTTGTTTTCATTTTTTACAGCACTGAGTGGATACCTCTGCAGGTGGACTATCAGTCCCCGAAGGTATCATCAGCTCAGTAGTCAGTACTTCGGTACTGACATGATTTATAACAAACTATCTAAAATTGCCTGTTTATAAATTTTGAAATTATACAGAAACTAAGGTTTCAACTCACTCAGGCAAAGCTGGCCTTAGATGGATTTGGCTATTTTTGTAGGTCCTTTTTTGTTTATAGCTCTTCAACGTTTTTGGTCCTTATACATCCTTGGCTTTCAAATATTCGGCTTAGAGCGTTCCTGATGAAAGTAAATCCAAAAAAAGCGCTTCGGACGCATAAAATTTATAACGTGTTGTTTTCATTTTTTACAGCACTGAGTGGATACCTCTGCTGGTGGACTATCAGTCCCCGAGTGTATCATCAGCTCAGTAGTCAGTACTTCGGTACTGACATAATTTATAACAAATTATCTAAAATTGCCTGTTTATATATTTTGAAATTATACAGAAACTAAGGTTTCTACTCACTCAGACAAAGTTGGCCTTAGATGGATTTGGCTATTTTTTTTGGGTCCTTTTTGGTTTATAGCTCGTCAACGTTTTTGGTCCTTATACATCCTTGGCTTTCAAATATTCGGCTCTGAGCGTTCCTGATGAAGGTAAATCCAGAAAAGCGCTTCGGACGCATGAAATTTATAACGTGTTGTTTTCATTTTTTTAATCCGAAACTAAAATTAAAATCTGTCCAATAAGCGCTTCTTAGAATAATTTGCTAAAAACAACTGTAGGAGCCGCTATTGAACCAAACTGGTTACAGACTTAGAACAAGCAGGGACTCGAAGAATTGCAAAGTAGAGATCAATTAGTTGGTCCGGTGCGTCAGTTGAAAATTGATATTTTATGGACCCAATGAAATTCATAAAGGTCTGCTGTATCGTCGTATCGACAATAAACATGGTAAAAGTATTTTGCAATTGGTTGTGTCCGCTCAGTTTCGTGACTATATTTGGAGAGTTACATTAAAGTCGCATCGGTGGCGTTATGGTAGAGATAAACCACGCGAGAGTATTTCTATTGGCCATATTCACGGAATCAGTCGAAAGATGGTGCAAAACTTGTGATATATGTGCTAGAGGAAAACCCGGTCTAGGACAAGGAAAATCTCTTTGATAACAGTTTATTGTTACGGCTCCTATGCAATGCGTTGCCATAGTTATGAGTATTTGATAGTTATAGGCAATTTTTTCTAGAAAGGCAAGGAGCTTTCCGGTTCCAAATCACACTGCTGTTGCAGTAGCCGATAAGCTAATGCCCGAAGTTTTCTACCGTTTTGGTTGTCGATCGCAAATCCATAATGATAAAGGACGATTGAACTTTTCATACCGAAGTTTTGACAAACCATTTTAAACAAAATCGGAACTGTTTAAATGGTTTGTCAAACTTCGGTATTGTTAAAAAAAAATAGTACCACGCCATACAGAGCACTATCCGACGAACTAGTGAAAAAGTTCAATCGAACACTTAGGCAAAATGCTGCACTATTCGCTAACGAAAAAGGCAAATACTGCGCTATTCGCTCACGAAAACCCACACGACTAGGTCGATCATATTCCGTACTTGTTAATGGCGTATCGTGCAACCGAGCACGCTAGCATTAAATGTAGTCCAAACTTAATGATGCTAGGTAGATAAATTGATTTAATGGCCGGACCACCACCGGAGGAACCCGAACATATTTGACCGAAACAGTACGTATAATAGCTCAAAGGCGCAATGGCGACAGCTTTTGAATTTGCAAATGATCAGTTGAAAGGAGCTGCAATAATTCAAAAAAGGAAATATGATGTAGGGTTAAAAGAAAGGGGATATAAAGTTGGTGTGGCAGTGGTACCCTTTATCTGCTGGTCAGCAAATGCAATTGGGATGGACAGGACCCTACCTTGTGGTTAAAACATTTCTCCATTGACCCATACTATACCAAACGAAGTGGTTCAAGATCATTAAATGTACATGTAGATCATATTAAACCATATGAGGGACGATACCCCCTTTTGTTAATTCCCCTGGGTTATGATAGTATTTTGACAGAGGAGGAGAATGATGTTTCTAATGAAAATGATATGTCACTCCCTGTTACAATACCTCCACCATTAAGAACAAGAGTCGGTTGAACAGTAAACCAGAGAGATATAATCCCCATAATTAAGTCCTCGTATAGAATAAAATCGTGTAAATGAGCGCAATACGTAAAGGTATGCGTCAGGCTAGTCTGATAGTTTCCGTGAAACTAAACAGGGACCAGTTTGATATCAAATATTTAAACTCGCGTAAAATTAAGGGTTAAAAGGACTTCTGGGGACCCTCTTGTTTGTGTAATGGGGTACAGGATTTAATGTTTGAAGGGAAACTGTTTTTATCTGTATTGGTTTTTTTTTTAATATGTATTTGCATATGTTTTTGAATTTCTTTATTATTATAAATAAGAAGATGTGGTATGATTGCCAATGAAACAACTCTCCATCCAAGTCACAATGTATAAAAAGTTAACAATTATAGGTCAAAGTAAGGCCTTCAACACGGAACTTTGACTCACACCGAACAGCAAGCTAAAACGGGCCCCAAAACGACTAGTGTAAAACAATTCAAACAGGAACACCAACGATCTAATCTATGTAAAAAACAAGAAACGAGACACACCTATGAACCACACCAACAAACGACAACCACTGAACAACAGGCTCCTGACTTGTATATACTTATGTACATATATTTAGATAGTTTTTGCATGATGATACCCTGAATTTGCTTTAATGATATAAAATGTATTATGTTAATTAGTTTGCAGAATGGTGGATGAGTTTAAAATGGACAGTAAGCAAGATTTTAAGGAGATGATGGAATAGAATAACAAAACGTTAAGGCAAATAGGGGACCCTAGTGGTGACCACTACTGTAATTTTCCCAGTTGTGAAGTCAAACTTGCAAATTTCGATAAATACCTGAAGCATTGAAGTTCATACAGAGATGTCATCAGTATACTCCTGTTATACTTCCACCTAGAGATTTTCATGAAAGGGAAGAGGAATTCAGCATTCCTTCTCAGCATATTAGATGCGGAAAAGTTCCGAAAATGTGACAACAATAGAAGTAAATACATGTAATAACAGATTGAAAGATACATAGAATGTACATATGGAATCATATCCTTCCGATCAGGGATCAGCGAAAGGAAAAACTAAAAGACACGGAGAGACGCTGCGACTAAGGGAAAAACAATAAGAAAAGACAGGAGTTTAAATGCCATTTTTTTTTCAAATACTTATCCGAATTTTGTTATACACATTTACTTATTTACATTTTGCATGTTTATTGTTTCAACTATGTATTTATTTTACATTTTATGCGGGTTATCTGTTGAGTATTATTTAATTGTGTTAAGCATTTAAAGGTTAAATGATTTTGATATGAATTGTATCGTTTGTCTAAGAGGGAGGACTGTGGTAGTTTAGGTATTGGCTCATCTTTTTTACTCTAAATTTCATAATTTCATGATTAATAAAAAAAAAAAATTTTACGTTTAATAATTACTAATTAGATTAGTTAAATGGAAAAGATATTGTAATTTATAATTTGATTATAAAGACAGGTATTGTCCCCCACGCAAGGCGTTGCGGGGGATATAGAAATACTGAGCGTCCGTCCTTCCCTCCGTCCGGTCTTGTTAGCGCTCTCACATGTACAATTCTTGCCAGGTTTTTATGAAACTAATATCATAGGTTTATATCAGTAATGTTTAAGACGAGTTTGAAAGTCAGTGCCGATCAATTATTTTTAAAATAGTTATACCCCTTGGAAACATTTATAAGGAATAGTGCATCGTTAGCGCTCTCATTTGTACAATTCTTGCAGGATTTTTAAGAAACTTATATCATAGGTGTATATTAGTAATGTCTTGGACGAGTTCGAAAATCAGTGCCGATCAATTATTTTAAAAGAGTTATGCCCCTTTGAAACATTAATTATATGGAAGATAGCATTGTTAGCGCTCTCATGTGTACAATTCTTGCCAGATTTTTATGAAATTTATATTATAGATTTATATCAACAATGTCTTTGACGAGTTTGTCTTTGAACAAAAAGTGTTTTATAGTTATTGCCCTTATATCTTGGATAAATAAATTAGGTGCAACGCGGGGGACATTGGAACTCTGTTCTTTTATTAATTTTCAGAAATGTATTGACCCCCGCAAAACGCGTTGCAGGGGAACAAAAAAAAAACCGGGCGTCTGTCCGTCCGGTCTTCTTCGCGATCTCACGTATACAATTATAAAATTATATAAAAACGTATTGCACGATTTTTATAAAAGTTATATCATAGGTTTATATCAGCATTGTCTTGGACAAGTTTGAAAATCAGTGTCGATCAACAATTTTCAAAAGAGTTATGCTCCTTAGAACTATTAATTATATGAAAAATTGCATATTTAGCGCTCTCGTGTGTACAATTATTGCTAGGTTTTTATAAAACTTGCATCGAAAACAGTGCCGATCAATTTTTTTTTGAAAGAGTTATGCCCCTTGGTAATAAAAGTTATAAGGAAAATTGCATTGTAAGCGCTCTTACGTGTACAATTCTTGCAGGATTTTTAAGATACTTATATCATAGGTGTATATTAGTAATGTCTTGGACGAGTTCGAAAATCAGTGCCGATCAATTATTTTAAAAGAGTTATGCCCCTTTGAAACATTAATTATATGGAAGATAGCATTGTTAGCGCTCTCATGTGTACAATTCTTGCCAGATTTTTATGAAATTTATATTATAGATTGATATCAACAATGTCTTTGACGAGTTTGTCTTTGAACAAAAAGTGTTTTATAGTTATTGCCCTTATATCTTGGATAAATAAATTAGGTGCAACGCGGGGGACATTGGAACTCTGTTCTTTTATTAATTTTCAGAAATGTATTGACCCCCGCACAACGCGTTGCAGGGGAACAATAAAAAAACCGGGCGTCTGTCCTATACCTTTGATATAAGTTTCTTAAAAATCCTGCAAGAATTGTACAAATGAGAGCGCTAACGATGCACTATTCCTTATAAATGTTTCCAAGGGGTATAACTATTTTAAAAATAATTGATCGGCACTGACTTTCAAACTCGTCTTAGACATTACTGATATAAACCTATGAACTATTAATTATATGAAAAATTGCATATTTAGCGCTCTCGTGTGTACAATTATTGCTAGGTTTTTATAAAACTTGCATCGAAAACAGTGCCGATCAATTTTTTTTTGAAAGAGTTATGCCCCTTGGTAATAAAAGTTATAAGGAAAATTGCATTGTAAGCGCTCTTACGTGTACAATTTTTGCCAGATTTTTATCAAATTTGTATCAAGGGTTCATATCAGATATATTAATGTCTTGGACAATTTCGAAAATCAGTGCAGATAAAAAATATTTATAAAAGAATTATGCCCCTTGGAAATATTGACTTTATCTGAAATTGCATTGCAGTTGCTCTCAAACCTTCATTTCTCTAAGATATTTAAAAAAATTCAAAAGAAAAAAAAAAAACATTTTATCAGTTACAGTCCGTGTAACGTAAAAGTTAACAATACGAACGATGCCCGAATCATGTACGGACGATGCCCGAACGATGTACGTACGCTTCCCGAACGGTGTACGAATGCAAACGAAACGCTGACCGAACGTTGTACGGACGCTGACCGAATGATGTACGAACGAAACCATGTACCATAAACCATACCATAAACGATAACATAAGCGCCCTTTTATCGTACATCGTATGGTTTTGCATACATCGTTTCGTTTAGCGTATACCGTATCGTTTAGCGTATATCGTTTCGTTTCGCGTATATCGTATCGTTTAGCGTACATCGTTTCTTGACGTGCATAGTTTCGTTTAGCGTACATGTTTTTCTTTAAATATAAAACATGAATTGTGTTCTGTTAAATCTTTTTATATACCCGGTAGGTGATGATAGGCGTAAAATTTAGATTGGATGCATATTTCAGTTTTAATTAATCATTTAGTAAATCATAATTTAATCTGACTCGATGTTGATCCAAAATTATTTACATAAAAAGTTTGAAAAAAAAACACTGAAATAAATTGAAACAAATTAAAAGATACGATTATGAATTTTGTTAGCCGTGGAAATACGTAGTTGGTGAATGTGCGCGTAAACTACAGTCTGCAGGGTATTCAGACAGTTTTTGAAAATAGTCTAAGGTATTAACTAATCCAGTCGAGTTAGGTACTAACATTTTTTTTTACCTAAATGAACAATTTATTTTAGATGGAATTCGGAATTAATCTAATGTTACAAAAGTATATTCGGGCAGGGACTTTCTATACTTAGTATAGAAAGTCCCTGATTCGGGGTCTTAAGGTTGACCTATTGTTCAAAAGGTTTTATGTATTCTCTTCTATCGCATGTATTTTAACATCGACTGAATAAAAGTATATATCGTAATTAAACCATTTTTTTTAGATTATAGATATGTTTTTTATTCATCTATCAAATCAGTCGAAAAAAAACAATTTATTCGAGAAATTTCAAATAGAAACAATTACCCGTTATGTGCCTCCAGGGACTTTCTATACTAACTTTAGTATAGAAAGTCCCTGGTGCCATATCAACCCTAAACATAAATCCCTACCAATGTACAAACGATTGTGTATTATTTTTACTACAAATGCACTTTAAACAATCATCAAAAAAGAGCGTGTCCGGCAAATGAAAAATTCTAATTCATAAGTGAAATTATAATTTAGCGTTTCATTTTTGTATTTTCAAACAACAAAAAACTAGACCATTTCCCTCTATTCTATAATTTTCTAAGACCATTGTCCTCTATTCTTTATTTTGCCCGTTATATTCTATTCTTATTTTATATTTGATTGCTTTATTTTCCTGTATCTATATATATATATATATATATATATATAGAAGTCTATAAAAAGGACCAACCAGCAAATTTACTATGTACCGGATCGTCTAGAATAGACGATACTGTGCAGATAAGGAAAAAAATTATATAAGTCTCTAGACTTATATATATATATATATATATATACCTCCTTTATTCGGAGCAACCCCACCCTAAATATACATATGATACACAGTGTCTATAGGTATCGCTCGTGCCGTGATACACATGTTTCCATAACAAAAGATATCCTTGTTCATATTTATAACATTTTAAATGTCCTCCTAATAATACATCTAATAGTTGCCACTGGACGTTAAACAGCTAACTATAAATTCATCCGTCATATTTTTAGTTTTGTTATAATGTGTTAATCAAACAGCATAATGAAACAATTGAAGATTATCACTATTGAAATAATGGGAAATAATTGTAAACAAATCCACTTAATCACATCCATACGACACAAAGTCTAGTCTTTTCACATGTAAATAAATTGTTTTCGTTAATCTATTTCAAACGATTTTAAATCAAACGGTCATTTTACTAATTTGCCAAAAAAAAAACAACCAAACAGTCATTTTTATTTCTTTTTTTAAACAGTATTCGAATAAATCATGTTTTATTTATGAAAATTTCGTATTGCTGACGAATGTTAAATATTGATCCCTATAGATTTTCAATTGTTTGGTTGTTGGGTTACTGTCTGATCTCGCAAACCTGACATTTTATGGTCATTATTTTTTGCATCCAATTGCACCAATTTATTAAAAAGATATCAACGTACGAGAGTCGTTACTTTACATAAACTTCTGGTATTTTTTTTCTATAACGAAATACGAAACCACTTCTCGCAATTCGCTTTGGAGTATTTGTGCTTCTCTTTTGACAAAATATGGCCTTGTCTCAAAAACAAAAAAATACAATATAATATAATTTCTGATATATGATTGTACAGAGTCAACAATTTCTTTGTTTTGCTGAAATGAAAGGTCACCGTCACCAGCCAATAGATGCAAAATGGATATATACGTTGCGCACGATGTTGGTACCAATTCCATTTTGCTATAGATTAGCATGAAAATAAATACGTAGACTGGTCAGTTCGATAAAAATATAGTGATTTCTGGTTGAATTTATTACATAAGACTTGAAAATATAGAAAAAAAGGAACCGAAATTTAAAATATCAAGAATTATAACACTTAATTATCCCGTTTTTACGCATAACGTAATGTCCAACGTTACATTTTGTGTGCAAAAGATCGGTGTTCCGTTTCTTTCCTATGGTATTTTTTTTCTGATCATCGTAAAACTTCACAAGAGTATTGCTATTGTTATTGTTATTTGCATGTTAAAGCAAAATCAATATAACTGAAACCGTAAACCAGAAAATGTTATTTTTGAAACCGGTCTGAAAAATGTCCAAGCATATGCAAGGTAAGCATATATCGGGTTTGCGCATTTATACCGTGAAATTGGAAAAGCTGAGAGGAAAAATATTTATGATATTTTGAAAGTTTTATTACTTTTCTCCTGGTTCATGATATTTTTTTGCCGGAAACCATGCGTATAGTTTCTTTTACAATGACTTCAAAAAGTATAGCCACTTGTCCCAACGAAAAAAACTCTGTATTTTCTTCACAATTGAGGTTTTAACCGGCTGTATATTAAATAAACCTAGTTAGATCATAGAAAATAAAACTAGGCGGTAAAAGTTTTTTTCTTTTTCTTTTTAAACAATATAGTGTTAAACATTTTTTCGATTGGCAACATGATTTTTAGATCGTTTCAAAAAGTATAGCCGTTTTGTCCCAACGTTCGCAAAACGTAATTGATGTCACGCTCGGGTTTTTAATTTTATATCATAAATGATTATATGTTTCCAGTTTAATTCGAATGAAAATAAAAATATAAGTTATAATATAACCAATGTATGATAAAGGAAAAGTTTAAGTTTAAATTCAAATGTTGAACAAATGAGATTGATATAAAAAATATCGGGATCTTAGTTTTTTTTTTCAGCACATTCATGACATTTGTTTTATTCAAGGAACGTTGTCTATCTGCAAGTTTTAAATCATCAAAAGCAACATGCATATTTTTTTTGTTAATAAAATAAAATAGAGAAAAACTATTGCTGGCAATTATAACAAAACAAAGGATATGCATATGCCACAAAAATACGGAAAATGAGAAAAACTTGAATCAAAAATGTTTAACTACCTAGAAATTTTGCGACAAAGAAAGCATCGGGAAATGATAAGATATAGAAAGGAAACGGAAACGGAAAGAAATGCAACAAAAGGAGTATGTATAAACATGCAATAAAAAGGGAAAATAGATTCAAAATCTAATTTATATTAAAAACAAATCTGTATAAATTTGGAAATTAATGTATGATTCATTAATGCGAACTGCTGCCAAAAGTAAAATTTTCAATTATGGCCTGGAAAGACTGACAACTCCTATAAATGAATATTCATTTTAAAAAAAATATGTGTACGACCACTTTGAGTTTTATTTGTTAAACTATGCATTTTCAGACAATCCGAAATCGGTTACTAAATTCACAACAGTAAATTGGCCTCATCTTAAACGCTTGAAACGTTCTTTGAAATCGTCGAAATCGTTTCATTATAAGGAAAGTCGTGTAACGCTAAGTAGTACATGTACCAACATCGTGCGCAACGTCACAGTTGTAGTAAATCTTTCTAATTTTGAAAAACAATATTTCTCTTACTTCGTTGTGAAAAGGGCACTAAAATAATAGTGAATATCATCCTCAACAGGATGGCCATATAGCTGCATGCGGGATTGGGTTTAATATTAACAAGGTTTAAATCTGAATTTTATGAACTGCACATATGTCTCAAACGTGTATCAGTGATATTAAGATTTCTATCACCACAACTTAAATTGAATAGCGTACTGTGAATAAATACTCAGTTTACTATTGTTAACAGCAATTTATCACATATAATACCACGTTAACAGTTAGGGTGACGGTGTTTGACAGTCTGAAGGAGATAGCAACAAGGATTTAATAAGGCAAAGCTTTTGTTGTACTCAATCTTACTAAAGTTTTCATTATTATATTTAATAGATATGTATACGAGAAACGATAATGTAGTTGTCTTTTTTTAATTACACATGATCATCTATGATGGGATAAAGTCTAATGAGAGAATTTAACCAGAGACTGAATAATTTAGAATGACCAATTAAAGGTCACTGTACGGCCTTCAACAATGAGCAAAATCTATACAGCATAGTAAGATATAAAAGGCTCCGAAATGACAAATATAAAATACACCCAACGTCTTCTCAGCGGTTGCAAAGTACTTTTTCAAAATCAATTAAGTTTTGAATCAGGATAACAGTCACAACAGTATACAGTAAACAGCCTTATTAAGAAGGGATATAGGTACGATACTGTTGTCAGGTCATTAAAGATTGCATATTTTAGCTTTAGTATTGATTCACTTATAGGGTCTTTGCATCGGAATTAAACACATTTATTCTAAAACCAGTTGTTGGCATGACACGGGTTATGTTCTTCTCATATATTTCATGATAGTATAATACTAAACCCCTAACAGGAGGTATTGTGCCCGATATTCATATGATGAAGACATAATCTTTCAATCAGTTTAATTGAGGTCTGGAGCTGGCATGTCAGTAACTGCTAGTAGTCTGTTGTTATTTATGTATTATTGTCATTTTGTTTATTTCTTTTGTTTCCTATTCTGACATCGGACTCGGACTTCTCTTAAACTGAGTTTTACTGTACGTACTGTTGTGCGTTTGTTTTTTCTACATTGGCTAGAGGTATAGCGGAGGGTTGATATCTCAAAAAACATGTTTAACCCCGTCGCAATTTTTGCGCCTGTCCCAAGTCAGGAGCCTCTGCATGGCCTTTGTTAGTCGTATGATTTTTAATTTTAGTTTCTTGTGTATAATTCGGAGTTCAGTATGACGTCCACTATCACTGAACTAGTATACTTATTTGTTTAGGGGCCAGCTGAAGGACGCCTCCGGGTGCGGGAGTTGCTCGCTGCATTGGAGACCCATTGGTGGCCTTCGGCTGTTGCTTGCTCTATGGTCGGGTTGTTGTCTCTTTGACACCTTCCCCATTTCCATTTTCAATTTTATTTCATGTTAAAAGACAATGTCATAATACTATGACAGAGGGGCAGTCAAACTCCTAAGTCGAAAATAAAATGACTACGCCAGGGCTAATAAATAAAAAGACAAACAGACAAATAATAATACAAAAGGCACAACATAGAAAACTAAAGACTAAGCAACACGAACCCCACCAAAAACTGGGTGTGATCTCAGGTGCCCTGGAAGGGTAAGCAGGTCCTGCTCCACATGTGGCACTCGTCGTGTTGCACATGTTATTACAAACCCGGTAAATAGTCTAATTTGGTAGGTCAGATTCGTAGTGAAAAGGGAAGTGGATTGTAGTTACGACATAAGGAACATATCCGATATCATCTGTGAAACGATTATTTCATAACGGTCAACCAACTCGTAATGGCGTCCGTAAAATTTACAATAAACAATGTCATTTACACTGTTCAAACATCAACGCACTTCAAACTTTGTACAACATAAAAGCTGACTGGACATTCGTGACAATTTGTCACGCCCTAATGAATTGGCGTACGTCCTATCAAATACCTTCAGAAAGCTTCCATTTAAATTATTTTACACACAAGTAAATGCGTATTTTATTTTCTTAACAAAACAAAAAAAAAGTCAATGTATTTTGCGTTAAATGTGCAATCAAGCCACGGATTCGTAATTTACAAAAATAGCTCACAAACGGTTGATGAAATGTGGAAAGTCTGTCTTGTTAGGAGTAAAATCAATAAGCCAATCTTTAGACCATGCTGAGATTTGTTCTAAGTCGCTATTTAAGACATCTTCTATCGTGTAAGGACTATTACTTGAATAAGAAAGGGATGTTTCATCAGCACACAATCGAGTTAGACTTAACAAATTACAAGCTATGTCATTTACATGAATAAGGAATTATCACAGGAGGGGACCTAATACAGAGCCTTGTGCACTCCTGCATTAGTATTGTCAAAAGGCAAGTATAAACTTTAAAAAAAAACGCTTTCTTGTCTATTTGAAATATTATAACTAATTAAGTGATTAAATACGTTTTTAAGTACATTTTTTTTAAATACTTTGCCTACTGCTGATAATAATGTGATTGGTCTATAATTGGAAATCAGTTCTCCGATTTTGAATATATATATATATATGCGCCAAGTCAACACATTTTAAAAGAATTTTTTTACATTAAGCACAAATAAATTTACATACATTGTCAGATCAAAATATCTTAAAAACCCCAGTCCAGTGATACCGTGTATATTCTACTGACTAAACCATATCGATAGTTTTACATTCGTACTTGTTACGTAATAAGATCTGTGTCCAGGTAAAAAAATAACCAGCAGGTGATATATATTCTAAAATGTTTAGCGCCTTCCATTATACATCTGACGATGACATTTAGCTTTAGGGCCATTCTGTTTTCACAAAGAAAAAACTAAAATTTAAAAATTTTATAAACATAAAATTCTGTAATTTTATAAACATAAAATTCTGTTGAAAAATCAATTTATAGGTAAACTGATCATCATAACGTCCTCGCAATTTCTTGTTCAGACCCAGGGACACAGATGTCCGAATGAGTAAGAATAAACTAAATTCTTAAACAATTATATAAAGTTAAATGTACCACAAGCACATTTTGATAGTATAATAAGAGGTCTTCTTGTGTATTTTCTATGTTCTGGAAACTTCAACATCCCATCAAAAATACTTAAATTAAAGTCATAAGTTTTAGAAATTAAATGTTATTTTTTTAAATATAATTTGCACATTGTACCTATTGTTTTCGTATATTTATTTTTCGCCATGCATTAGTTCAATGCTTACTGTGACTTCTAAATACATCTATATAGTGTGTTAAATAGATCGATTTATAAACTTTGTACGCGAATTATTTTGATATCCTAATGATAATCAATTATTTTTCTTTTGACAGCATTTATATTTTGTTGATTGTTCAATATATTTTTATGGTATCCGGCATTTATATACATATACATGCATAATGATAATCCCTTGGATATATTTTAGTTGGTTGATTGTCGGTTGTTTAATGTCCAGTGTAAACTATTTCATACATATCTATGAAAAAAGAGTTTCTCATTTCTAGGATGAAATTGATATTTTGTGCAAAATGTAATTTAAAGTACATTGCATTAACTCCGTGTTTCAAAGTCAAACAAGTGAATTATTATTTTTCTTTATATTTCTTTAAGACAATAAATAAATATCCATATAATTCAAATCTGGTTTGGATTTGTTTTGTGCTCAATAGAATTTACTACGACAAATCAAATGTTGTTGACAATTTTGGGATCAAATGATATTTAGGTATGTGCTAAACAGGGACACAATAAACTGGTAAGTTGAAGACTTCTTGTCTAGTAATACATTTCTTAAACGAGTGAAATTCTGAAATATCTTTTTTTTTTAATTATATCTATTACGATAGGCTTTTTGTGAAAAAAAGTACGATTTAATTTCAAATTGTATGAAGTAAGATTTATTCCCCTATTTACAATTAACTCGTTCTTGTCCAATAATGAATTCCTCGAACGACCAGAGTTTGAAAAGGGAAATAAGATTTGAATTTCTCATCAACATTTCTCGATCCTTAATTTTAAAGAAGCAAGATTTTGTTTTGTATCGTCATTTATCGTAGGACATGAACGAATTTTAACTGAAGAAGCTCTTTGGTCGGGTTGTTGTCTCTTTGACACATTCCCCATTTCCACTCTCAATTTTATGATGCATACGGGCCCAGTATTAAAAGCCTGGAAGGAATTTAGATAATCTCCGTTTTCCTCTCAGTTTCTGTCATTTATCATATTTGGGTATTTTTCTAATAAGTAAAATTAAGTTTATCGTGAATCATTTTCTTATCACACTCCGTTCGTGCAGTGTGATACGAGAACTATGTATCTACATGCAAGAAATATATACATGTAACAGACAAAGATTATACGAGAAACTGAAAAATGCATTTTTTTCTTCATAATCGTACAAATAAACAACGCATAAAGTAAACATGAAACAATTCCGTAACAACTGAAAAATAACGTATAATGTGTGTAATTTAATTTTACTCAAAACACTGTTTTAATAAAAATGATATAATATTCATAAGCAATAAGGATAATCCAATCAATTTTGTTGATTGGATAATTCACGGATTAATAGTTGTGTAATCAGTGGCACGTGCCCTCAATATTTTATAAAAAAAATTAGATACCTCTCGAAGATAAATATCAAAATTTTCCAAAATAACAACTGAAAAAAAAAAGCGTTCAACGAATATTTACATTCGTCATGTGTGCATATACGAGTCATGAGTGCACAAAAACAATTTTTCGACAAAAACTGATAGCAAGTTATAATACTTTAATGTTCATGACTTATGAGTATTTTTCTTGTTAAATTTCTAGTGAAATTGATTGTTGAGCGGCTTTTTACAAAAATACAAATACCGAAAAAAAGAATATTGGGTAAACGTAAATGGACAACAACCCAACGAGAAAAATAAAATTTTAAATAAAGTAATAATATAAGTTTACAAATACGTACTATGTGCATTTAATAAATCAACGTTTGAACTTATCATTATCATTTTATTTTATTTGTAATTTTATTTTTATGTATATTTAATGTTACCCGATATGGAGTCCTCTTAAAGATAAAATTCACTTGAATTGGTATTTCTGGTGTGTATATGTTACAGGGAATTTGTACAATCAGGGATTTTGTAAAATCAATGGACTAATCAGTGATTTTTTTAAAATCGCTAACAGTTTCAGTGGTTTTGTAAAATCCCTGAAATTATCTGGGATTTTACAAAATCACTGAAAATAGAGCTAGAGAATTTGTAAAATCCCTGATTACAATTAAGTATAACTTGCTATTTGAAATGTGTTTTTCTTAATATAAAAATAGAGTTATCATCACTAATGATTTTGAAATATAGTTGTTTAATAAACACTATGAGCTAGAACTAGTGTATAATGATAATGTCTAAAAGGCATATAAACGGATATTTAGACCACTGTAAATTTACTTATTTTTGCATGGCAAGTTTGGGTGACATCTATTGTTGCATAATTGCCCTGCTTTTCGATGCATGTCTGTATCAAATCAACCAAAGTAAAACTTTTTTATTTTTGCTTGGTTAGAACCTATTCATAAACATGCAAGTACAAAACAAAGAATTTTACCTATATTTTCTGTTGTCTTTTTTTATTATTATTTTGTGAATATAAATGTTATTTTGTAGGCAGCAAATTAATGATACAACACTTATTTGCTTTTTATGTATCAATTTTCATGCAGCAATAAGATGCTCTTGCTCTGAAAATGCATGTAATATTTGCCACTGGATCACATAGCCTAACCCACTCAATTTCTTATACCTAACATATGTGTTTTTCTTCTTTTATGACAGCAATCAACCTAATGATCCGTTTTTATATTTGATTTTTAAAAATTTGATATAATTGGTTTTATTTTTTACAGTAATTACAGAAAAATATAATAAACAGTAACTTTCTTTCAAACAAGGTAGTGATAAGAGCTTGTTTTGTCTTCTTTCTGTGGCTCATTGACAACATGTTCCAAAATTTCATCATATTTTCCCCGGTTCCATATGTTGCACTTTAATTTTACCTCAATTATTTGAAGTAATTTTTGTTTGTATTTTTGCTCTTGATTTAAAGACATCTGTACCTGAGCCTTTTTCTACAGTATGTCAGTTGTATAGTGCATGCAAACTGCTCACTTAGTATTAAAATAAAGGCTAGGTTAACTTCAAACTTATTGAGTGTTACTATTGTAGGTTTTTTTCACAGAAATTCTTAATAAAAATGAATGAATTTATTTTACCAATTCCCTGAATTTAATTCAGTGAATCTGTAAAAAAAATCTTAATTATTTCAGGGATTTTGTAAAATCACTAGTTAAAATCAGGGATTTTATAAAATTACTAATCAGTTCAGTGATTTTACAAATTCCCTGAAATTTCAGTGATTTTACAAAATCCCTGATTTCACAAATTCCCAGTAACATATACATGTATCACACGTTCTATCTACATGTACAATATACAGAAATGACACGGCTGGGTATTGTAAAGTTACTGAAAGAAGATTAATGTCAAATTCATATCCCCGGGCGAAGAAATTACCGCTTTGTCAGAACGGTTAGGTGTTATTTGTTCCAACTACCATATTGAAAATGTTTAAATCGCGCCCATCTCTTCTTTTCTTATACAGGCGCGGATCCAGAGCTTGAAGCGGGGTGGGGGGTGTTTGTGAGAAATGTTTTTGAACACTAGAGAAGTTTTCTTGTTATACCAAACAATATTTTTTTCAATAATTGGCAACCTTTTTGTTCATCCGGCATATGGTTACTCTAAATAAACTCTTTAGATTAGTTTAATTATTTATTTACAGATCTTATCTACCCGTTTTGCAACGGTACGTCTAAACACCGCTCAGGACCTCCTGAGTGCAGTCAGGACATACAAAGTGCACTCAGGACATGAAATAGTTGTTTTAGTGAGTAGTGAAGGTATGCATTCGATAGATAATTTAATTCTTCATCTTATAATTTTTGTTTTGATAAAATCAATTTAATATTTAAGAAGTTATTGAAGTTTTCATTGGCACGCGCCGATTTTATGAAATATGTCAGGCATGACCGATGATTATATTGAATATCAATTATCATGTTGATTAGGTCGTTCGATCTTTAATAATTAGGAGTGATTAGTGATGGTACTTACCTCATACAAGTAAGCTTGACAAACAAACAAAACCAAGATGTCTTTTGAAAAATATAGAACAATGAAGATATATTGTTTTAGAAAAAAATGAATTTGTCTCCGTTTTCTGAAAATTATCATATTTGGGTATTATTTCTAAACTTTTGTAAGTAAGATTGTAGTATGATTCTAAACTAAATTAAAACAATGATTTTTTATTGTAAAACAAATGAAAAAAAATGTTTAATTTTGTTTCTCAGTTCTTCCAATGTTTATTTTTGACAGTTTACTGTCCTAAATAAGTGCTATCGTATATTGAACTCTCGCCATTTATCATATTTTACTGTAAAAAAAATTATGAACATTTAGGTCCGTACAGAAAACATGATGTATCATTTCAATGTTGGTTTTCGAAAACAAAAGAACAGCGAGAAAGACTATTTCGGAAACTGTTGATTGACACGAAATCCGTTCAAACCACGACTAAGTCTTCGTGCACATATTTTGAATTGCCAAAACCCCAGAAACTTGCTCGTAAGCCAAACCAAAGAAAAAAACCAAGGACAGCATGTACGCAGCCAAGATATTAGACTTAGCAGAGACATTGTATTATATGTCTCTGGACTTAGCAAATCATATAAATAAATTCATCTAAATATTGTCATTGTAAATATTGTACATAATTGTCTTCTCTATACTATGTATATGGTTTATTGAGAATAAAGATATACAAATTCAATAAAATTTGATATTCAGTAAACATTGGTTTTGTTTATTAAGTTGATTTGGAGAGAGAGAAAAAAAAATCCCAAAGAAAAACAAAAATCGAACTTGTTACAGAAAAACGGCAACTATAAAATGACACGATTTTTTTATTTTCTTTATGCATGAACTGCAGACCACAACAAAATTAATTTAGCCGTCATCATGAAAAATAAACTGAAAAAGTACATCGAATAATACCCAAATATGATTATTTAAATACAATTAATTACAACAATGATGAAGTAGAGCAGAATATAATGGTACAACAGTGCCAGCGTTCTGAAGATCCATCTATAGGTATCCATAGAAATGTTTTTTTTTTCTTTTTTTCTCCATAAACGTAAAATTTACTATGCATAATTTAAATTTAACTACATTAAACAATCCCTTAAAACTTAAAACATCGTGTTATTAATTTTAAACGTAACACTGTAGTAACAACACAATTCATAAACAATTCTTTTATTTGCGGACGATACTGTGGTCTATTTGACAATTTCATCAGACAGCGACTGCCATAAACTCCAAGAAGACCTGGACAAACTGGCAAAATGGGAAGAACTCTGGAAAATGGAGTTCCATCCTGAAAAATGTAGTGTCCTCACAGTTACAAAAAAGAAAAAGCCAACCAAGTGGGACTATAAACTCCACGGCCATACTCTGGTGCATGAAACATTAACTAAATACCTAGGCTGCACCATCGCAAATGATCTAGATTGGGGAGAACATATAAACAACATCACTGGAAAAGCCAGCCGAAGCCTTGGTTTCCTACATCGAAACCTCCACATTAGCTCAAAATCCATCAAAGAGCATGCCTATAAAATATTAGGAAGACCGCAAATGGAATACGCCACGACAGTATGGGACCCGTTCCAGCAAAACCACATAGATAAAATTGAAAAGGTACAAAGAAGAGCTGCACGATATGTAACCAGCAGACATAGAAATAGATCAAGTGTCAGCAACATGATAAATGAATTAGGATGGAAAAGCTTACAAACAAGACGAAAAGAAGCACGACTCATCATGTGTTACAAAATAACAAACGACCTTGTAGCCATAGACAAGAATAAATATCTACAAAAACCAACAAGAAGCTCAAACCGGACAGGACAACATACTTACCTATTACAGCCAGCCACCAAAGACTGTAGGAAATGGTCCTTCTTCATAAACACCGTCAAGGATTGGAACAAACTGCCACCAGATACCGCCACAGCAAAGTCTCTTGAGATATTCAAGTCTCAAGTCACCAAAACCACAAACTAAATCAACAGAACAATTTGTTTTTATCCTGTTTTTAACCTGTTTTTAATCATGCGCAACTTGCCAGAATATTCATCATGTTGAATGTGGGCAGTATTTGGAAGAAGAAGAAGAAGAAGAAGAAGACAACGATAAAGATAATCCAATCAATTTTGTTGATTGAATAATTCACGGCTCAGTAGTTGTGTAATCAGTGACACGTGCCTTCATTATTTTATAAGAATTGACATATCTATCTAAGTTCGATTTCAAATTCTACCAAAATTTAACTCTTAAATAAGAAGCGTGTAACGAATATATACAGCCACCCTGTGTGCAAATACGATGCATATAAAGGGTCCTGAGTGCACTTTGTATGTCCTTAGTGCACTCAGGAGGTCCTGAGCAGTGTTTAGACGTACCCGTTTTGCAATTGCTGTATTACCCCTTGCATCTATTCCACTAGCCGCGTCTTATCATGTGTGTTGATAAAGTTTTGTGATCTTAATAAGGCTGTTTAGTGGTATTTTTTTGTTTGTTTGTGAGATTAACATTCACCCAATTCTGAACGTGTTTTTTTAACAAACTGTCCGGGATTGTCGTCAGTAGCGAACAAAACGCAAAATTTGCAATAAATTCCGTCCTGTGAAGTTGAATAGACAATGCATGGGAAATAGTGCAGCCACGCATATTAGAAGCATCTTTTTAATCCGTAAATTTCACGTTTATGAAAAGGAAAAGAACTAGGTGGATTCCAGTTTTAATTTAGAATGCTATACATTTGAGCACTAGGTACAGATGTGGAAATAAAGTTTGCAATATCCTTAGATTCAGCAGGTGTCATTTTCTAAAAAAAATCTTATGTATATGATAGGGTGAAAAAGTTTTTTTCTTCAAATCAAGCTAACAAAAAACGTCGTTTTAATCATAAAAATACAAAGAAATAAAATATAGGGATAGCTGTCTTTGATTGTCTTAATTAAATCCTTTGATCCTCTAATTATCAAGTTACCCTCAAGCCAATGTAATTATGACATGTGTATATTTAAAGGAGTGTAGCGACAACGTGTCACCCTATTCAGTGCTGGATATTCAATTTATAGTAAAGATAACATTAAAACAAGAAATGGTAAATACAAAAATTAATTTAAAATTTTCAAGCGGTGGTGGGGGAGGGGTTGCGAACCCCCCCAACCCCCAACCCCCCTAAATCCGCTAGTGTTATAGTATAAATCGCACCAATAAATGGAACTTAATTGTGTCATATTTACCTCCAAACGATTAACCTACATGGCCCGAGAACACAATTATTTCGTAGTGCATTTCTTTTAGACAATAAATTCAAATTAAAAAATCGCACCTGCTCTATCTCAAAAAGATTTTTACAGTGTAGTGTACTACTAGTGGGACAAATAATATCAAAATTATAGAAACTTCTACCAGCTCTAACTCAAAATGTTGACAATTCTGTGTTAAGGGGGTCTTAAGTTCAGTTTGACAGCTTCAGACGTAATAAAATTTGACCTTTTTTTAACTGGACCAAATCACTACTTAACATAAAGATTCAGCACCTAAATTTTTTTAACATGTAATTTCATCCCCCTACTTAATATTTCATGCATTAAATATCAAGAAATAAATTGGGAAAGTGTATTAAATAAAAAATGCAAGTTATACAGAGTGGCGGATCCAGAAATTTTCATAAGTGGGGGCCTACTGACTGCCTTAGAGGGTCATGCTTCAGTTATTCCCTATATAATCAACCAAATTTTTCCCAGAAAAGGGGGGCCCGGACCCCCTGGGCCCTCCCCCTAAATCCGCCTCTGATACACTGTTCACACTAGGGACTATATTCGTAGACAATGAAAACCAAAGGACGATAACTGTGTCCCTGTACCACATGTAACATTAGAATACTCACTTGAAAGGATGACTGATTTTTTTTTTTAAAAGATAAGAGTCTGATATAGGGCCTGATAGCTGTCGTGGTTGTGAAGATTATAAATTCCGCCAGGCTTTTATAGGGAAAAATGGAGAAATTATAAATGGAAATATAATGCACGCTGTTTAATCATGCTTTTCAAGGCTATTTACCGTACACAATCATTTTGAATGGTGAATAAGATCATATAGTTTTAGATGAATTAAGCACTCAGAAACTAGCTCGTAAAAAGGAGGAGGAAATCCAGTTTTTTCAGTAAATATCAAAGTAAAAGTATATAAGTCTATAACATTTGCGCAATTGTATACTTGTTTTATTGACGCAAATGAATGCTGCAGTTTTCAAAATATAGTGACGCAAAAGAAGAATTGGCGTTATTAAGTTGTGGCAAAAATTGATTCTTTTTCTGTGCAAATGGATATCGGCCTTTAAAACACCGTTTGTACACTAACAAACGTGTATTTATCTTTTACGCTGTCTAGCATGGGATTAAAGTTTTGGCAATTTGTGTAGGATTTTAATTTTAGAAAGTAACGAACAAGTAAGAAGATCGTCAAAAACCTGAAGTGTATCGGAAAATGAGCTATGCACGATAAAAGAAAATAGTCTGGTGCGTCGATATGAAATTTTACAAAGGCATGCATTATTTGTAAAATTGAATTAGTCTATTAATAACAACCATTTGTAGAACTGATTCTTTTGATCCTTCAAATATGTGTAAAATATTCTTTGATAGTTTCTTTCATATATACAATTATTGCAGTATGCTTATAAATACTGTAGATTTGTATTTGATCATTGATTGCATGCATAATGTCCAGTGACAAATACTTCATGAGTTCGTACAAAGAACACATCAAAAACTTTTAAACTACATTTGATTGGTTATTTAAGGTGATTCGATCTTGATGATATGCATGAAAGTTTGTGAAGCTTATCTCTGAAATAAAGAAATCTAAAAAAAAAGGAAGAGTTATTTTTTTCTTCTTCTGTATTTTACTCATACATGAACTTGAGCACTTTTTACAGTCAAAATAACAGTTTTAACACCGACAGCAGCAATTACAAGCGACGCTGGTTCCATATAAGTTTTCACGAATTTTTATAAATCCCTGACCATCTTCGGTTTATATTAGACTCTGATATTGAGGGGAACATATACTACCATGGATGTCTTGTCTTTTTTAATACATTTAGATATAAAAGGTGTATCTCATATAAAGCCTCATTTATAGAACATTATATATAATATTGTGTCAAGGAAATATTTGGATCAAAGAAATATTTGGAGGAGGAGGAAGAGGAGAGAGAGAGGGAGAGACTAATATTTTTCGCGGTATTTGGTCTCGTGTTACTCATGTCAAAATGTGATGGAAGGAAATGTTTCCCCTTCGTTTTCTATAGCAGGGTATTCCATAGTGTAATTATATTAGTTACAGTTTTTTTTCTATCGGTAAGAAATGGTATACAGTTCGAAATCTAATTATCTACATTAAGTTATAGTACATTTAAAGTAAGTTTATTGCATTGCTAAACGCTTCTCAATCAAGATAAAACGTTTACAACCAATACTATTTTTTGCGACTGAATAAATTTTATTTAGAACAGATAGTTCACGTTCCATTGAACTAAGGGTATTGTTTAGGTTTTTTTTTAATTTTATAATGATCGAATTTGAAATGTTATTAACACAATGATTCAAAATTACAAAAAGACATAAAAAATTACGCAATTAGTATAAAACAAAAATTATAATAATTAAGATAACTTATTTGCATTAATTATTTAATTAACAAGTGAAATGTTATCAATCCAATCTTTCCAATCTAATATAGTCCAAAGGGTGACAGGTGTATAGAAATATGGTCACTACAGGTCTTCTTCCGGCTGGCAGTAAAGAACAACCATGGCAAAGAGGTGCATCCATTTGGTTGTTCGGGATATACAAGTACGCAACCAACTATAAATCAATCCAATCTAATAATTGTTTTTTTTTTATCCCGCATTTTTTTTTTTATAATAAATTAAAAAATAAAATAATTGAAATAATTTTCTGAAATAAAAACCTAATATATATATCATACGCTTTACAAAACGATATGCCACATGATAGATGAAACGTTAAACGATATCATATACCATATACGATAAACGAATGCTAAACGCTAAACGCCAAACCATACCATGTACCATACGACAAATCAAACGCTTTACGATACCATGATGCAAACGATATACTGAACCCTAAACGATGACATTTACCATACGATACACGAACGATGAACGAACGCTGACCGAACGTTGTACGTACGCTATACGAATGATGCACGAACGATGACCGAACTCTATACGAACGATTCCCGCACGCTGTACGTACGATTTCCGAACGAAAAAAGTGTTAACTTTTACGTTACAGGGACTGTATTGCCTTTGGACAGATAAAATAAATGCAACGTGGGGGACATTGCAACTCTGTTCTTTTATTTATCTTTAAAAAGTTTTAAAATGTAATGACAAAAATTTAGAACCTTTGAAATTTATATGAATAGTATTTAGCTAACCTTGTATAATTGTCTGAGGACTGGCTATCCGTCCACCTGAGGAAAGCCGAGCTTTTCAACATTAAGGTTAGTGCATCTGCCACATACCTACAATACCATGTATTGCTCCATTCCGGTTACATTGGAAGTTGATATTATTAAAGTTGTATTGGGGACTTAAATTATATATTTTGTTTATACTGTTTTAGTTTCATTGACTTTAGATTATTTTAGCGTTATTATATTTGGCATCAATCGTCAATCAGTCAGTTAGCTGGTATTAGCTGTGGTCTGCACCCCCGAATCCTAAGCAGAACTATTCCTGCTACAAATTTTACTGTGCGTATTGCTGTGGGTTTTGTTTATTCTACATTGGCTAGAGGTATAGGGGAAGGGTAGAGATCTCACAAAACATGTTTAACCCCGCCGCATTTTTGCGCCTGTCCCAAGTCAGGATACTCTGGCCTTTGTTAGTCTTGTATGTTTTTTTAATTTTAGTTCATTTATATGTTTCGGAGTTTAGTGTGTCGTTCATTTTCATTGAACTAGTACACATTTTTGTTTAGGGGCCAGCTGAAGCTCGCCTCCGGGTGCGGTATTTTCTCGCTGTGTTGAAGACCCATTGGTGGCCTTGGGCTGTTTTCTGCTCTTTGGTCGGGTTGTTGTCTCTTTGACACATTCCCTATTTCCATTCTCAATTTTATGGTCTTTTAAAAAACAGATGTTGACAAAAATATGTTTGTTGTTGATGTAAAATTTGATTGAATGGTTGATGTTTGCTTAACTTTCAGTGGCAAATATTTCATGCATGTTCAGGACGAGAAAAAATTAACAATATATACAATAGGAAGCTCCTGTAATAGAGGGCGTCCGGATTGAAGGTCAGGGAAAATGGAGGTATATTTTTGAGATTACTGAGAGGCATCGGAATCAACGTCTCCATTCTGACCGGACGTTTACTGCCTTTCTGAAGATAACCAGAGTGACCATATTTGTATTGTCCAGTCACAATGACTGTAGAAAATGTTAATTTACTTTGAAAGATTTAAAAGATTGTATGTAGATAATCACTTCAGATTATTTGTTGATAACATCTTTCATTAATTGGTTTTTTCTAGTAAGCCTTAGTTGGTTATTGTTTTGCTAGATTTGTTAAGGTCCCTTTATATGTTTGGTGATTTAGCTGTTCAACTGTTTCAGTTCTTATACATTCTTGGTTTTCAAATATTCGGCTTTGAGCGTTCCCTTTGAAGGTAAATCAAGAAAAGCGCTTCGGAATCTGGTTCCCGGTAATTTTAGCATCTCCTAAAAGGCATGGGAACCAGATAGCATATTTTTATGGACTTCTTTCACTTTGTTTTTTTAAAAGCACTCTAAATTTCAATCAAATCCGATGATCCCCCTTGTGGATTGTTTTGCATGATTTAGTAGTAAACTGGGTGTTGATAGCATTATCATTTAAAAAAAAATGAAAATAACACTTCATAAATTGCATGCATTCGAAGTGCTTTTCTGGATTTAACTTCATCAGGAATACCCAAAGATGAATATTTGAAATCCAAGTTATATATATCGTTATTTAAAAAAAAAGTGGCTTCAGTGTTATTATTAGCTACTTACTATGGATTTGATATGTCATTCTTTAAGTGAAAAGCAAATATTTGAATTCGATTTATTGCTTACCTGATCGTCGTCTTCAGTTAACTTTACCGAAATAAAAAAAGCGAGACTTAGGATTGCTGTTTCCGTCGGCGGCGGTGTTAACATAGTATAAGTTTGTGGTTAGGCCAGTCTATAGGAACCACAAGAGGTAGTTCCATGATATTCGAAATGCAGTTGTGTTATCATTGGCACATCTAACTGCCATGGAATTTATTTAACCCCGTTCCTTCAGTCATGGTCTAGTTAGTTCTAAACTTTTCTTAAGTTTACATGTATTAGTTTGTGATAAGGTCGGTTTATGGGGAACCACTAGTGGTTTGTCAATGGTATACCGTGTGCAGTTGTATTATTCTTGGCACACCCCATTTCCATGGATATTCATTAGCCTTCACCCCCTAGTCATGGCCTTTGGACATTGAAACTTTTACTAAGTTTGCATGTTTAAGTTGGTGATTATATCAGCCTGATCGTTCTGTCTTATTGACTTTAAAACCTTATTTTACATGTGTTTTAATTGAACTACTTAAAATTGGTATTTGGTATGTTGTTTTATAAACATTGTCATTTATCATTTCCATGGAGGTTATTTCGCGTGGCACCTTCCGTCATGGCTCTTCAGATATGTCATTCCATTTTAATTTCAACATTTGCATTTTACTATCAAAATTTCAAAAAGAGAGACGTATCTCTAAGAGAACATATTTTTGCAAATTTTGCTTATCATCAAATAAATTTGTTACAATACTATGCCCTTTTTATTATTTAGAAATCCTCTTATTCAGACAGAATGCATTAATGGCGCTTTTTATCTTTATTGCCAATCATATTATTGAATGTAGACATTTAAATTCGATAATTCTTAAAGAAGACAGTTAATTATTCACTCTCAAAAAGTAAATTTAAATGGAAGCCAAAAATATGTGATTGGCCATGATCGTAAAACCTGTATTACACGTGCATTGATTAGTGTTTCAATTTTGATTCATCCGTAACTATCGTTATTTGGAAAGAAATCATGTCCTTGATTTTATCATGTACAAATATACAAAACGTGACATTAATTCCTTCATTGAAGGTTCTCAAAATTTGAAAAATATTACCTTTCAAATATTTAAAATCCACCTTGGTATAAAGGCGACAGTAGTTTACCGGTAATTAAATTCGATTTTATAAATCAAGGTAACAACAAAAAATCCCCAGGGAACCTCATGACAGTTTTATTTTACAAGGTATTTATCGAAACATAATTGATGTAATTTTTCTGATGAACACCACAAGGACCCCATGGTTAGGTGCATGATTAAATAGCTAACTTATTTAGGAACATATTGTGTAATTTTTTAGTTCGGTCGATTAAAAGTTTTTTATTACAGTATAAGCGTATTAGGGGTTAGGGTTAGTTAGCATTTATTCATGGGCAAATAAGTGATTTTGCTTTGGGTTTTTAAAAACTGATCGACGGATTGATTTAATACTTATTACTGACCCAATGTGTATATATCTTATGCCACTATGGACAACTTCTTCAAACAATATAACTCTTTGACCATTTACTGTATTTTGTATTTTATTTATTCATAAAATATATTTTAAACATTGTCGGACTCAGACGCAGGTTACATTTTAAAGCTGTCTTCCGTAGTTTGATGAACTTTTAACCTTCACCCCCGATTTTTTTTTCAAACGATTAATTAAAAGTAAAATTGACTACTTCAATTTGTAAATATTATATTTAAACGTTACGAAAACAGTTATAACCACGCATGTCTCTCTATTGTATTGACTTCCAATATAATGAGGTATAGAATTTATTTTAAAACATATAATTATAGTGTTATTTTAAGTTCAAAAATTTACGTCGAACTGTACACAATAGTACGGAATTTAAATATTTATTAACTTGGCAATATTTTCGTTGAATAACTGTTATGATACGATTTGGTTTTTTTTTATAATAAATTATGCATGTTACCTTTCGATATATTATTTATGGAATCGAATTATCAAGGGATAAAATTATATTATCCAAATCGAAGTATTAGTAAGTATAGTTATGCAATACTGAAGGACTTGTTGGCATACGAGTCATTATTGTAGGAAAATGCAAACATTTTTCTAGTTGATCAAATATTACTTAGTGGAAAAGGCATAACAGATTTAAATTGACACACGTCCTAAACATTTGTATATATCCATTATATAAATATAAATTTACAAATTCTAATTTTTTGTATTCGGTATCATGAAGAATAAAAAAATCAGAAAAAAAATTCCTCATGATAACCTTTGAGTGTATATGTGTTTCGGTACGACTTATATTACTTTTCAAAAATATAACGCGTCATCATAAATTGATTTTACCTTACATTGAACAGTGGTTTCTTCTTCATACTACCGATATAAAAATGTGACGCTCGAATAAAATAAATGTAAAAGGGCCTGACAAAGTACGAAGTTGAAGACTATTGAGGACAAAAATTCCGAACAGTTTTGTCAAACAAAGATAATGTATTATGACCTTATTTAAATCGGGTTTGTTATAATATTACGTTAACGAGAAAAAGAGACAATACAGTTGTCCAAATTTGATCATCTTTACTCTCACCTCACTTTAAATCTTCCAGATTGAAGTTCATGAAGGCATTTGGAATAAAAAATCATTCATTTGTCTGCAACCCAAATTTACCTGTATTGTAACCTAAACTTTAATTCGATAACAGAGTTACTTTCAACAACATAACCATTGATCAGAATCCGCCACTCTATGGTGATGTTAAGACAATTGGCATTTAAGTCTACGGGAAATATATGTCTTTTAACGCCTTAGAAATTAATATAATCTAGACTATTAGGAGAGGTAAAGAAGTCTAATCTGTTCAACGGTTGTGCTTAATTCATATAGGGAAATTAGATTTCGGTAGGAAAAAATAAAATTACAAAAATACCGAACTCCAAGGGAAACTCAAAACGGAAAATCCTAAAAAAAATTGCGAAATCAAAATCTCAAACACATCTAACGAATGGAAAACAACTGTCATATTCCTGACTTGGTACAGGCATTTCCTTATGTAGACAAAGGCGGATTAGACCTGGTTTTATAGCTAACTGAACCTTTCACTTGTATGATTGTCGCATAGAATTACATTTTATTGACAACAATGTGTGAGCAAAACAAACAGACTTAATAGGTAAAAACGTCAAAAATTGGGGTTCAGCAGTCAACATTGCAATATAATCTTAATCACTATAAAACAAATAGTTGTTTCAACAAAGAACCACAAATTGGCATATAGACAAAGTACATTTTAAGCAAAAATGAAAGACGAGAACTCAAAATTGACCATAGCAAAATAACACAATGGAGAGAAAGTACCGATCCATGTCACGGTATATAATCAAATATGGATAAACAGTAAAGGTTAAAAATATACAAGGACAAAAAAGGGAACTTTGTCACGTAATTAAGATGATAAACAACGTCAGTACCTAGAATCTATACTTCAAGACCATATAGGAAACCGGTGTAAAAAAAATGGTCTCATTCTCTTAATTTCAAAAAAAATATATTTAGAAATCAATAACTGAATGTTGCAAGGCTAAATTTCTGTCCCTACCCAATATACCCTCATTTTCTGTGGCAGTCCAAGTTTCCTCGACCTTTGTTTCAGATGGCCTTTATTACATGACCTAACTATTGTTCTTATTGTTAATTTGTTTTCTCTTCATGAACATGCACGACATTGACCACTGAACGTATGAAAATTAAGAATTAATCTTCTATGATACGCAAAAGGGAGGCAAACGGATATCCAAACTCATAAGTTGAAAACAAACTGACAATGCCACGACAAGAAAACAAAAACGACAAAAAAACAAATAACAGTGTACAAAACACAACCTACAAAATGAGGGTGATTAGAAATATGGTCACCTTGATCTTCTTCGAATCGGCATTTAATCCCTTACCAAAGGGGCGTCTGTGCAGGATGTATAAATCTGCAACTACGTCAATAGGAACGTCCAATCTGATGCCTCGTGTTGAAAGAGTGCCTTCCTCACTTGCAATAACTGCTTGAGGGGTAATTGGATGACCTGTTGTAAAGCAAACAATTATATCGAACAAACTTTTGTTTTTCAGTGGCAGTCCAAATTCACGCCGTCTTTAGCTGCCGTCCCATCTTGAAAGAACCTACCTATTGTATTAATTGTTTCTATCTTTAGTATACATGAAATAAATTCCATTGTACGTTCAGCAAGCGACAATGCTCTGAGATATCCACCTACCGTGCGGAAACTGAGTCGGTTTTCGGGAGTGGAAGTAGACTTACCATTTTCTCCAAAAGGTGATGAATGCAACTGGATGGAGATAGAATTCGTGTGGGCGCTTTGTCCAATAATGTATCCCAAAAGGTGACTGGGGAATAGAAATATGGTCACTTTGGTCTTTTTCCGACAGGCAGTAAAACCATCGCCAAAGTGGGGCGTTTGTTTGACTGTGCGGGTTATATACAGCCACGTCAGTTCAGAATGATAACATTAAATCCGATGCCTCGTGTAGAGAGAGTGTCATGCTCTCTGCACCATAAGAACTCATGAAACAACTCTTTGAGGGGTCCATATGTAGTCTGTTGCAAGGCCTGCAGCTGCTACCAAGACTTCATAAAACGTTACCAGTGTCTGAGCAGAAGTTAATAAACCAGGGTTATGTCAAAGAACGTCTCGTCCTTTTTTCTTAAAAAATTCATCGGAAGATACCAAGACCTTGTTGATAAATATTCCGTATCAACTTCACAAATAATACATGATGGTCTTGAAGTATAGATTCTAGGTACTGACGTTGTTCATCATCTTCATTACATGTTATAGTGCTTTTTTTTTTTTGTCTTTGTAAATAATTAACCTTTACTGTTAACTCCATTTTTTGTAATATCCTTTTGGCGTGACTCGGTACTTATGCATCCCGACAATGTGTTTTGTTGTGGTAATTTTTTGTATTCGTGTCTTTCATTTTTGCTTATGTGGTTTGTCTATATGCCATTTTGTTTTTCTTTGTTGACATATTTGTTTGTTTTTATAGTGATTGAGATTATAACACAATGTTTACTGCTGTACCCCTATTTTACGCTGCGTTGAAGACCCATTGGTGGCCTTCGGCTGTTTTGTGCTCTTTGGTCGGGTTGTTGTCTCTTTGACACATTCCCTATTTCCATTCAAAATTTTACTATAAACTTATACTTTGATTATTAAATAAATATTGCTAACAGTCAAATGGTACGGAACAAGATTATTTTAAACACAATTTCAATCATCTAGAATTAGTTTTGAGGAGATTTGCGGTCTCTTAATGAGCTCAATATAATGAATAGTGTTGCATCCCTGCATTTATTCTACGTTTTCTTGAATACATAATATACCTTACATGTCAGTGCAGGTAAATTCCGAATCGTGTTAAAAGAAAGGTTAAATGTTAGTATAACACATGTGTGTCTTTAAAATCATGGTCAATGAAATAAATACACTACACAGAAAAATTTAAAGGTATATTAAGTTCAATATACAGGTTTCATCAATAAACAAGTGTTTATACAAGTTTAAATAAATAATCTTAAAAAATTTGGAATGTATTTAAAGAGACTACAGATCTTCAGTCAACACAAAATAACAAAAGCCGTGACAAGGACAAGTATAGTGTTTGTAAGTAATCACTCCCACCTATATCTATTTCGATCAGTGGAGTAACACAGTTGTAACAAAAAATCAGAAGAATTAATGTAGGTCAGAAAAAAATATCTATTCAAAACCGGAATAATAAAAACAGGAAATTATATATAAAACAGTACCAAAGTTTGCCCGAGTATACCATGGTTACATGAAAACAAACTAAAATTAATTTACCTACTTTTAAAACGAATGTTTTTTTTTTTTTTTAAATTTAATTCTTGGATTAGTTATTCTATAAATAATCTTTGTCATTTAAAAATCCATTGTTCTCGAATTTTGTCTTCGGTGTCACTTTTCAAAACAACGGCTTCTTATATTAGGAAAAAAGTCTAGGAATTGACAAATCATCCAGAATTATGAGGACTTATAAACATTTTGGAATAGACATTAGCTTATGACGGTCTTTGCTGTTCCGTAAGTATCTACTTTCCTCAACAAATGAAATTATTAATTGATTTTTGGTTGGTTAACGTCTATTGGCAGTTATTTCATGCATGTTCACAACGAGAACAATTGAACAATAAACATAATAGGTAGGTCTTCCAGTGGAGGCCGTCCGGGATAAAGGACGGTGAATTTGGACTGCCACTGGGAAATTAGTTTATTTGATAGGGACCGAAATTTTGCCTCGCAACCGGCCACATTAAAAAGTTGTAACAAGGGTTCTTATCGTGCAAAGAGCGTGGTATTCTCTCTACACGAGGCGTCGAATTTGACTTTCCCTTTATGACCAGTCATTTTTAAAAAAATTATTCCTTTCCATTTCATCTTAAAATTGCTTCGGGTAAAATTCATTAAGTTAGATGTCTTCTATAAGTATTGAAACGAATTTCATACAAATAAGCTTAAAAATGGTCGCATTAAAAATAAAGTAGAGATGCAAATGTATTCAAATTAACAATTTATATACCTATGCATTGACATATGAATTCTATGGGTTTAAATAATCAATGAAAGGAATATCCAAACAAAACATTAAAACTCAAAAAAAGTATTTGACATTGTGGACATAGGTGCCTTTTAAAAACTGTTTGAATACAATTAACGGATAATGATTAACCAACAATAATTAACAATGTTTATTCAATCCAAGGTTGTTGGTTCAAGTGAAAAGTTTGTATAGCGTCTATTTTCTATCATGTATACAAAATAACTTGTAAATATAGTAGATTTTAAAAAAGTAAAGATGATTAGCATGATAAGTCCAATTTAATTAAAAATTGAAATAAATATCGTTGATTTATTTTGATAATTGTTATAAAGTGACTTCATGTCCAAGCAGCTATTTTTATTTAGGGGCCAGCTGAGGACCATCTCCGGGTGTGGGATTTTCTCGCTGCGTTGAAGACCAATTGGGGCCTTGGGATGTTGTCTGCTCTTTGGTCGGGTTGTTGTCTCTTTGACATATTCCCCATTTTCGTTCTCAATTTTATAACAGCTACTTTCGTCCCAACAGATGCTCAAATACATTGCTAAAATGAAATCATGTCGTCATTAACTGTAATATAAGTAGCTGTATTTCAGAGTATGTTACACACAGCAACGGCATAAAAAGGACAGGCCAAATGTGTGTTCGAACCATCGATTTTAAAGATTTCGTGAACAAATTTTGCCACTGGACATTGAGCAACCAACAATCAATCAATCCAAATTTGGACATGTTTCCTGGGTGTGGATTTGCATGACGGGCGATGCATGTATAGAAAGAGACGCTCACACTGACGTTACATCCGGTCTCGCTCCTCATTTTTTTTTTTATCCTGGTTGGGTATCTTGTCGGAAAGCATGATATATGAACATCGTTAAACTACTGTTGCCTCTAAAAATAATGTTCGCGACAATAAAGATTGCGTGTTTAAACACAGTCTGCTAACAATACTTGTCGAGTACATATTATCTATTTCTTGTTGAGTTACTCTCCAGCTCAAATTAATGACCACATAATTTTATGTGGAGACTATAATTCTACAAAATCTTTTTTTCTTTTGCTTAAGTGCAAGTCTATCGGACAGAGTAACGCATGTGACAGTTCTCTTATGAATACTATAAGCACCGTGTACATTAACATTTCAATAAAGAATGATCAGAAAGTGTCATTAAAGTCTTTATAGTTAATTTAATCTATCGAGTTTTGTATGATGAATCATTAACTTCACTCATTAATATGACAGGCAGGCATAACCTTTTATTTTTACTATGTACTATTTAGAATAATCATATTTTAAGTTGTTCCAAAAATCTGATACAGATGCTTCAATTAAACATATATGTATAAAATGGTACTGTATTGCATACCCTGAATAACAACTGGTTCAAAACAAGAAGATCAAAGAAGCCAGATCATTTAATTTTACATTCAGATTTATTGATGATGTTCTTCCCATTAACAATCAACACGTTTCTGATTGGATACCACTAATATTTCCTTCAGAACTAGAAATTAAATAAAGAACAGACACGGCTTCCTCCGCCTCATGTTTAGACTTATACTTTGAATTTGACATTAGCTGTACTCTCAGTAACAGAATCTATGACAAACGAGACGATTTTAATTTTGAAATTATAAATTTCCCCCCCAAATTAGCAGTATCTTGCCAACATCACCTGCATATGGGATATACATTTCCCAACTCATTTGGTATTCAGGGGCTTTCAGCTGCTACTCAGACTAAATAAAACGCCATCAGTGTCTGCGCAGAAAGTTGATTAACCAGGGTTATGTCCAACAATGTCTCGTCTTTTTTTCTGATACAGTTCATTGAAAGATACCAAGACCTTGTTGATAAATATATATTAACTTCACAAATAATACATGATGGTTTAAGTATAGATTCTCGGTACTATCATCTTCATTACGTGTTATAGTGTTCTTTTTATTTGTCACTGTATATTATTAAACTTTACTGTTTAGTCCAGGTTTGGTTATATACTTTTGATATGGCTCAGTATTTATACATCCCGCCATTGTGTTATTGTGCTTTGGTTTGTATTCTTGTCTTTCATTTTTGCTTATGTACTTTGTCTGTAGAGTGTTCATATGCCATTTTGATTTCTTTTTGGAACTAGTTATTTGTTCTTATAGTGATACACATTGTTGTCAAGAAAGTGGAATTCTATGCGACCTGCATGAAAGTGAGATGCTAAGCTACCTATAAAACCAGGTTAAATCCACCATTTTCTACACAAGGAAATGGTAGTACCAAGTCAGGAATATAACTATTGTTTTTACATTATTTTGTTGTGTTTGAACTTTAAAATTTTCATTTCCGTTTTAACTTTTCCTTGAAGTTCGGAATTTTTGTTATTTTACCTTTTTCGCATATCCTGTTTACACTCCCAATGCATGTTTAAATATACGGACGCATGATCAAATGTGTATAGCATGCTTTTTTTTTTTAACTTATTACGAAATATGCTTAAATTGGTTGAGATTGTACTTAAAGTATTGTTTATTAAGATTCACAATTGGTAGTTTTAATTGTCATGCATTCTTAATTGTATACATGTATCTTTTCATACGAGATTTAAATAATAACTATCACATTTGTGGTCTGCATCATCATAACTTGTGTAAGTTGTTATTTTCCTTCAATGGAACATAATACTTTATAGGATAATAACATATTTTGTGTTTAAATTGTAAGTCGTTCATGGAAGTGTTTTATATCATGGTGATAATTGTTAGTAAAATGTAGGAAATGTTTCATGATTCAGCCACTTTTTCGAATATTCAGAAGTTTGATGACACGCAATTCTTTATCATCAATAGCTATTAGTCCTCCATTATAGTATCTGCACTTGATGACATATATTATAGAACTTGAAATAAAGGATACCACAGATATACTCGAGTCTGCTTCATAGTTTGACTTACATCAATAAATTGCCACTGAGGGTCGGAAAAGATCAAAACTTAACAACAAAAAAAAAATAATTCAAGCTCTCAAGTTGAGATTGTTCGTTTCTATATAGCAACCTTCTAGCAATTTGGTGGCATTCCGTTTCGTGTTCTTTAAATTGTAGTTTTCTATATTGTATTTTGTGGACTAGTTCGTCTTTTTGTCGTTTTTCGTTTATTTGCCTTGGCTTTGTCAGTTTGTCTTTGACTTAAGAGTTTTGGTAGTCCCGTTGTATCTCCTTCTAGCAGATCGGTACTTTGTTACATTTGTATTTATTTTTGATATTTGTATTGATATTTTGAAACCTTTTTAACTAATTTTATAGTAAGTTATTATGTTGAACTGTTACACTACTGTCTGATTTTATGGGGAGGGTTGTGAATACACAGAGCTGGGTTTTTTTTCAGTTGGAATTTACAGGCCGCCTTCAAACACGTTTGTACCCAATCAAAGTCTGTATGTACAATTCCCAAGTCACAAGCCTGTAATTAAATAATTGTCGTTTATATCTATATTTTGTTTTTCAGTTGAATTTTTGTTTTCATTATTTACGTCATTTTGGTCTCTGGTAGTGTTTTCGAAGGGGTTGTGTTGCTCATCCTTCAGTAGTTGTGTTCTATTTGTGGTGTCATATTTATGTATGTGTTTTGTCTTTAGATACAATCTTGTATACAACTATGAAAAAATACCAATCTCCAAGGTTAATTCACAAGGGGAAGTTCATAAAAACAGACATATGTAAACGTTATCAACAAACGGACCGAGGGAAAAAAAGGTCATATTCCTTTGTTAAAAAAACTTGTGCTTTCATATTTGGTCATTTAAAAGGGTGAGACAAATCAAATTTCCAAGTGGTTTCTAAACTTATTAATGTATTAAGGTAAAACTAAAAGCATCTAATAAGGCTCAGCTTTACAAACAAACACACATTTCAAAACCTTCGTAAACGATTTGTTACCAAAGTAACACGAGATTAGTTGTACTCATTTGGTCTTTTAACTTTATTTGAATTCAAGCGTCACTGATGAGTCTTTTGTAGACGAAACGTGCATCTGGCGTACAACATTATACGCCGGGTATCTTTGGTGAGCTTTTATTACGTATATCTATTCAAAAATTGATATATCAAAGAAATGTAAAATTATATTATTGTGTATGAACGCTTGTTAATGTGTAATATATAATTTCAGAGTTAACAAGGTTATTCTACTTTTTCTATATGAAAATAAGGATACGTGATATTATTAAATGAGACAACTATTTACCAAGACAAAATGACGAGAATGTTTAAAGATATGGGTCACTGTACGGCATTCAACAACAAGCAAAACATATTATACAGTAAGCTCTAAATGGCTTCGACATGACAAAGTGAAACAATTAAAAACAACAAACAAAGAGTAAATAGAATAACCGCGTCCAACTGCAAAAACAGAATCACAGACTTCTGATTTGGGACACACACACAAACACACAAAACATTGCGGCATTAAATACGTTTGTGATCGCGCAACACTTGTCCTACATGTAACCTATGCAAGTCTGTTTATTTAAATGGTATGGCTTATGCCATTCTACTACCTCTTTGAATATCATATTTGGCTTTGGAATGTATTTATGTTTATTCACTAGAAATTCTTCTATATTGGTATCTTATAGGTTATATAAAGAAAAGGTTGAAGCAAAATTCGACTAAGAAGTTTCAGCGTGATGGCTGGTAAGTTGTATATAAACTGAAATAAAAGTAAATGGTATGAATGTCAATAAAGCAACTATCGATAAAATAATAAAAGCCCCGTCCCCCTAAAAAACATCTTTTATAAAGGACCTGACTCATATCGATACACAGTTTAAAAAGTTTAAAAAAAATACTTAGTGTAGAAGTCCGTATGGTTGCCTACAATTGCTTACATCAACTTCATTTGAACTCCTGTAGATAGTTTTTTCATTGGCAATCATACCTCATCTCCTTATATTCCCTTACTAACGTCTACTTCATTATTTTCTGATGAGTTTCTTATTGGATTGGCGGTTGTACTTCCCTCATTTTAATATTTTTATAAAGAAACAAAGTAGCAATCTAAGAGTATTCAATTACTGAAAGCTAGTTCATAGGCAGACACTAATAAAAATCATACATTCTAGACAACATATATATCCTAGACAACATGTATATCCAAGACAACATATATATCCAAGACATATATGTATCCAAGACAATATACATATCCAAGACAACATATATGTTTAAGACAACAGCAGGGTTTAAGAACATCTGTTGTTCGACCTGTTAGTCAAATGCGATTTGTTAAAATATACTTTTCACTTTTTTGGTCTTTTGGAAAATGTTGTTTGTGCAGTATTTAGACCCCACTATCAAGAAATTTGTTTTGCATGCACACGTATAAAAAATGCGGTTTTTATCCAACGCAATCATGGGTTTGAACGTTGTTTTCAATTTAGACTTGTTTAAGACAACATATATATGCCAGATAACATATATATATATCAGTATACATCAAATGGACGTCATATGCAATGATGTTGATGTTAATTGTTAGTTGTAAATTAATCTTACGATTACATTGAGTCATAACAATAACGATGTCAGGTAACATTAATTTTTGTTCGGACATTACTTTAATGTGCACTTGTTAACTTTCAGAAATATTAAAGCGTCGATCATTACATAAGTAAGTTAATTTAGGGATCAGCTGAAGCCCGCCCTCGGGTTGGGGATTTTCGCGCTACGTTGATGACCCATTGGGGGCCCTGGACTGTTTTATGCTATTTGGTCGGGTTGTTGTCTTTTTGACGCATTTTTGTTTCCATTCTCTATTCTAACATGTCTAATGTAAGACCTTCGCTTATATACGGTGTATGGCTGCTCAACCAGTCTTCGGAATGAAATATTAAAAAAATGCAATTATAGTGGATCAATCATTGAAATAATAGTTAATATTTCTTCATTGTAAGTTACTTAAATATTGAATTTACCGACGATTGCTTAAAATATGGCATTACCACCAATGGTTCGCGCAAAAATACAAAAGAAAAACGACATATTTTCGAAATAACGTTTTCCGAAATATCTAATGTAACTTATAGGTTGTTTAGTCAAAAAAATAATCTTATTTTGTCCATAATGTTAAAAAATTTGATATATGGAGGGAAAGAAGAAAAAAACAATATTTATACAAAATGTTTGTGTAAATTCCTATACATTTCAATTTTTTTTATATCAAAATATGCAATATTTTTCAAAGGCTATACTGTATCAATCGATAACTATGTATTCAATCTATTGTTGTTTTTTTTTTTAATTTTCTTCCGTAGAGTAACATTCTTATGTGTTTCTATTCTGTAATTGGTTTGTTCTTTTGTTCGTTTGTTGTTGTGCTGTAGTCCTTTTTGTGTATTTCCAATCTTTCATTTTTGCTTATGTGCTTTGTCTATATGCCATGTTTTTCTTTGTTGACATATTTGTTTGTTTTTATATTGATTAAGATTATATAGCACAATGTTGACTGCTGTACCCCTATTTTTGACATTTTTACCTATTATGTCTGTTTGTACACACATTGTTGTCAATATAATGGAATTTTGTATGACTGTCAGTGAGAGGTTTAACTAGTTATAAACCAGGTTAAAACCAACATTTTCGACATAAAGAAATGCCTGTACCAAGTCAGGAATACGACAGTTGTTTTCCATTCGTTTGGTGTGTTTGCTGTTTTGACTTTGCCATTTGATAAGGGACTTTTCGATTTGAATTTCCCTTGGAGTTCGTTATTTTTGTTATTTTTGTTATTTTACTCCTTGTTTTTTTATGCCTATTTGTTTTTCTTTTGTGATAATTTAGTTTAACCAACGTATAAGATATATTTATCAACCTATAGCTATTGACATCATACATTGTTATAATAACATCGAAACAGATACATTTTGGCAAAATAAAATTAGCCAACAACTATTTTTAAAGGCTCATGATTGTAAACCAAAGTATGTTCGAACATAATCCATTAAACATCGATATGTTTAAGAGGCAATGAGTTTATCAATGTGATAATAGCTTAAATCTTTTAGAAGGCACAATTATGAATAAAAGAAATAATCGGGAGAAACAAAGTGTCAGTCAAAATTCGTATAAGTCGAAGAGAAATCATCGCATGGCTAAAATGAAAAACAACATTTTAAGGTCTTGGTTTGATTTGTTTCAGAAGTTATAGAATTAATGCCTGGTTCGACGGATACAGACTGGATTACCAAATTGGTATGGTGAACATTTTATTCAAATTCATTTTTTTATGTTTTATTGTAAACTCCAAGGAAGCCAATAACGAATTAAATGTTACAGCAGAAACAAAATGTATAAAAGTACGTGCTGGTTCAACAACTGAATACTTCATGTCCATGGTAGTTTAAACAGAGAAGCAGACGATACTAAAGGGACATTCAAACTTACAAGCAGAAGACAAACATACGACTTTAACTATGGCGAAAAGACAACCACCGCATACAAATGTAACGATTGAGTAACACGAGTCCTACAAAAATAACGGGGATGATGTCAAGTCCTCTATAATAATATGCACACTCAGTTCCATAGCGACGACCTAACATGTTGTCATTATCTTAAAATATACAAATAAATGCACAATAAAAATAACGCCTCTTTCCTAAGTAATCACATGTTTATCTGTACAATTTAGTGACGCACCACGTGACATTTAACATTCAACATTGATTTGTCTCTTAGAAAAACAGAAATGAAATCGTTATTATAATTTAAAAAAAATAGTTCTTTAAATAAACAAATTGAGCGAAAAATTATTGAACAAGTGACCAAACTTCTGCATACTAATATAATGATAAGTCATAAAACATATAGCTTTAAAGTTCATTTGTAGGGGTTTTGTGATTTATCTCCTTCGTATTTTTTTAAACCAAAATAGATTTGCAATATTAATAGAAATTTTACTATATTGTTTAATGTTAACAGGAGAGAGATATCCTTTTAATATAAATAAAGAAAAACCATCTCTATCGGGAATTTCTTTGAAGTAAAACTATATTGTCTACTGTTTGCCTTAAAATAAACTATTTCATTAAACTGCATCAAGTTATCTCTTAAACGTTCGTAACAGATTTTCGATTACCAAATATTTTTGGCTCAAACCTCACCAAAGGGACATTATTTTTCAAAATGCACATCTGGTGCAAGATTTGTACCGTTAAAGATATTACAGATGATCAATAGATTTGGGGTTATTTCATATCATTTATTTCCAAAGTTTTCACGCACCGTCTTGATAGAGATGCATGTATGTCTTTTCCAGGAATCGGAATCTGAAGATGAGGGTCGTCGAAAAACAAAGAACTTGGTAAGTACATCCCACCCTAAATATCTTTGAAATATCAAAACTTTAAATAAAACAATAGTTATTTAGTCAATTTAAATACAAATGATGTTCAGGCACTTTTTTCCCAACCTGGGTAATACTAAATACTTTAAAACATTTCAACCATTCCTGGCCATCATTTATTCTATCGTCTGACGGATTGACTTTCAGCAATGAAAGAACCATTCCTGGTATTCATTTTTTTCTATCGTCTAACGGAAAGACTTTACCACTTATTTCTATCTAGCGTCTGACGGATTGACTATTCTAATCGGTTATCAGGCCATTAGTTTTCTCGTTTGATTTGTTTTATATTTGTCATTTCAGTGCTTTTTATAGCTTACAAGGCTGTATGGGTCTTGCTCATTGTTGAAGGCCTTACGATGATCTATAATTGTTAGCTTCTTTGTTTTTTAATCCCTGGTGGAGAGTAGTCTCTTTTGCAATCATACCACATCTCTTTAATTTTTATTTAGTACAGGACTGACTACAAATGGACGACTGAACTCATAGATGAACCACATTACCAAACTATTCATTCATGTATAGACCTGAGCATTGTATTGTTATGTTTCTTTGGCTGCGTCAGTCCATGAGCTAATAATATTAACATAGTAGAATAACGTGTTGTTAAATGGTATTTGTTAAATCATTTTTGCTGCCTGAATTAAAGATATGACGGAATGAAACAATTCAAAAAAAAAATATGGTTCATTAATACAAAAGGTATAAACAAAATAGAAGATTGCATACAGCTACACACGTCAACCATAAAATAACAATATCTTAAGACAGACACATAAATAGGACGTTAACCGCAAAATAACAGTATCATGGGACAGAAAATAAATAGGACGTCAACCACAGATTAACAGTCTCCTAGGTCAGGCACATACATTGTTTAGCCGAGTGTAAATTGTATGTGAGGGCTCCACTCTTACTTACCTGCAAGACCGTTGTAGTTGCACAACATAATAACAACCTGTTACAATCAGTTGGATAGGACTTATTTAACTAATCATTAGCACAATCACTAAAAAATAAACCATAAAATTACAATATATAAGAGGACTTGGTATTTAAAACCTTCAACTTATAAATAAACCAAGTGTACAAAGACATACATTGATTGGTTTTACCAACTTTATATTGAAAAAACTTCTTTTAATTTCTTGTCATATATGATGTAGAAATTCTCTCAACAAAATATAATCAAGACCAATTTTTTTTCAATAAATTCAATTATTGCTTAACTTTTGGTGTAATTTTATGTTGAAACTTTGGTGTTACACAAAAGCCATAACAAACGTTATACTAGTATATTGTGACCCTTGTTCGTACTTTTAAGCTTAAATTTAAAATAAGTTGGATTTACGATTCAGAGAGAAATTCAGTAAAGGAGAATATTCCTAATTTGGTAACAGATAGAAGTGTGTCCTTAGATGTGCTGTAATAAATAAATGCAACACAACGTTGCCCATTTGAATTTTCATCATTTGTAGAAAATTTTCATCAACAGAATTCAGTAGATATAGATAAAACCTTGACCTTTTTAATAATATGTTCTCATAAACTATGGAGATTGTTGACCCTTCTGAATGTCTCTGATAAAAAAATAAGTATTTATGTTGTTTTAATAGCCTTATGTTGTAATGTTTAAGCTTATATATTTTAAACAAGAAATTCAAGGTCATACAAGTGTGCTGTCAGAAAAAAAGTATTGAAATTGTTTTAACAGCTTTTTGTAATGTTTAAGTTTATTTATTTTTAACAGGAAATTCAAGGCCATAAAAGTGTTGGTGGGAGGATGTTACATTGTAAAACCTTCTATGGTTACAAAATTACAGATTTAAAAAGACAGTATATTGAAGGTATTGGAAATACTTATATATATTATAAATATATGGTGGGTTTGAATTGCAATTATATACTTGCTCTATTTCTCTGAGCTTTCAACCATTTAGATTGACATCTTTCTTTGTCCGACTATTCGAAAACACAGTAGATGTTATAAAGTGACATGGCAATGATACATCTCGGCATTTCATCTTTTTTATTGACCTTACATGATAAAAATGTTTTTCACTTTTACATGAGATTTTTCAATTGAGCTGAGAAGACAATAGCTATACATGGTTATATTACACTACTAGCATATGAAAATAAACAGCAACAATATATTTAGATTGCGCTTGCAAGTTCTTGTCCTTCCGTCAGCGGGATTTTCTGCGACCCAAGACATGATTTCAGCTTCCCAATTGTGAACTTTCCAATTTTATGCAGCAACATTCCAGCAGCAACTGCATACGGAGTATATATCTCCCAGTTGATACGATATTCCAGGGTTGTATTTCCTATCATGATTTCCTTGGTAGAGGGTTGCTGCTCACAAGGAAGCTTTTAAACCAAGACTGCCCTACAGATATGTTCCAATTGTCGTAACTACAATCTCGGCCCCTTTTCCCCGAATATGACATACCGAATTAGACGTATCACTTGTTTTGTACTGACATTAGCAACACGAAGGGTGCCACATGTGGAGCAGGATCTGCTTACAATTCCGGATCACATGAGATCACCCCCAGTTTTTGGTGGGGTTAGTGTTGCTCAGTCTTTAGTTTTCTAAGTTGTGATTTGTGTACTGTTTTTTGTCTGTGTGGCTTTTTCTTTTTTTTTGCCATGGCGTGTTCGGTTTATTTTCAACTTGTGAGTTTGAATGTTTTTTTGTTATCTTTCGCCTCTCTTTTAAATCGGTATTATATTAAAAAATGGAATATAATGTGCTTTGTTAATTGTCCAAGAGATTGGACAAAGTGATTTGATACATTACAAAAGTCTTTGACTTATTTGTACTAAAGGGTTCAAACAGTGTTTTTCTTTACAAAGTTTTATTTAAAAAGAGTAACTTAACAATGATATATGTTCTAGAGGAACATTTCCAATTGTAAATAAAGCATAATTGATTGGGCAAATGTATTGTATTTTTGCATTTTACGAAAATTCATATTGGATTATAAAAAATATGAAAGGATATTTATAATTCAAGATTAGGATGAAAGCCACTGTGGACAGTTTATATAATTACAATACTGAAGAAACATTTGCAATTTTTAATTATCATCAAAAGTTGAAGTTTCCGTACAAACTTAGTAAATTACAACACTAGGAACAGTAGACTGCCTGTTATATTTTGACTTACATACTTCTTACATTGGTGGAAAGTCTATGACAAACGAGACGATTTCAATTTCGAAACTATAAATTTCTCCCACCTTAACAGCAATTTACAAACTTCAACGCATATGGAATATACATTTCCCAACTCATTCGGTATTCAAGAGCTTACAGCTGCTACTCAGTTTATAAAACGTCACCAGTGGCTGAGCAGAAAAGTAAGGAATCAGGTTGATGTCAAAGAATGTCGCGTCCTTTTTCAAAAAAAAAATCCATCGGAAGATACCAAGACCTTGTTGATAAATATTCCTTTTCACCTTCACAAATAATACATGATGGTCTTGAAGTGTAGATTCTAGTTACTGACGTTGTTTATCATCTCAATTACGTGTAACATTATTCTTTTTATGTGTCTTTGTATATTTTAAACCTTTACTGTTTAGTCCATTTTTGGTAATATCCTTTTGGCGTGGCTCGGTATTTATACATCCCTACATTGTATTATTGTGGTATGGTCATATTTGTATTCTTGTCTTTCATTTTTACTTATTTACTTTGTCTATAGAGTATCTATAGTCCATTTTGTTTTTCTTTGTTGACAGAGTTGCTTTTTTTATAGTGATTGCGATTAGACCACAATATTGACTGCTGTACCCCAATTTTTGACATGTATATTTATTTTGTCTGGTTGTTTTGCTCACACATTTTGTTGGCAATTCCATTGAGTTATATGCGACTGTCATATAAGTAAGAGGTTTAGCTAGCAATATTACCAGGTTTAATCCACCATTCTACACAAGGAAATGCCTGTACTAATTCAGGAATATATCAGTTGTTTTCCATTCGTTTGATGTGTTTGAGCTTTTAATTTTGCGATTTGATAAGGGACTTTCCGTTTTGAAATTTTATTGGAGTTCGGTATTTTTGTTATTTTACTTTTTATGAAAATTCAAGCTATTCATACTAGTTGTAATTTGTTTTTGTTATTTTTTATAATGAAATATTATAAAGTACATTGAAGACATTTTCTTAACTGTTTGGATTCACTTTACCACCTACAAAGAGTCCTCAAGAATATTTACATAATATACACGTGTTTTAGTTGATTAATCTTTATATTTCTAGGCGATTGTGGTATGTGTATAGTTGAGTTCGGAGATGGATTCGCACAGAAAAAGGTAGAGGTTTTGTTGTTTCTTAATAATGTTTACCGAAAACGAATGTTATAAATCCTGCATTTGATTAAAATACAATTTTAAAGTCTGTTGGTAATCTTAAATGATAGTCCTGAGAATAAAAATGACAACTGGATGTACCGTATATCGGGTTTTTTTTCGCGTGTGATTAATTTTCGCTTTATTCGCAGCTACTAAAAAACGCGAAAAGTTGACCCCGCGTAAATTTCACTGCAAATTGAAAGATTTATCGTTGTTCGACAGTTTCATACATTATACTGTAAATTACCGAGTCTTTTGTGTTCTTCGACGGATCTAAAGAATGGGCATACTTAATTAAGATCTCTGTTTTCATAATAATTATATCGATTAATCATACATTCCACACCTTTTGACAACGCAGCAATCAGTGACATGTTAAATAAAATTGAGAATGGAAATGGGGAATGAGAATGGAAATGGAGAATGTTAATCTATTGATTTGTGTCATAATCCGAACATTTTGCATGTAATGTAAAAATAAAATGAAAATAATTCACATTTACATGGATTTTTGTATATCTGTAATGATCAAAACCTTCAAGTTTTAGCATGCTCCAATGCACATAAATTACGTTCCATAAAAGTTCTCTGAATTATGTGTATTTTTGTTTGTATTAGTCATATTTATTTGTATTCGATTTCTTGTCAGTTACACAAGTTTATGTTGTTTACATCTTTATCAATACGATATAGTTATTTTTTCGCGTGTATTTCTCATTCAGCAAAAATTATACACAGTGTAAATTTAACCTGCCCATTTTGTCATCAAATCATGAAAAAAAGGCCGACGCGGTATATGTAAGACAATATAAATAAAAGTAATATGACACAAAGTACAACCTTACAGAGAAGAAAATGAGGCAAAAATGAGCACCATCCGTTCCGCGGGTCATGAATTTATAGTTTTAAAATGAAAATGTAACATAGAAAATGAAAGAAAAATTCACAAAATCATCGTTACGTAAAATATGTAATGAAAAACATGAAATAAAAATTGTATTGCTATAAAACCAAAAACTTAGTTCAATATACCATGTTCTTGTAGAGTCTGTCTGGTTAAATTGATTGATTGATTGATGATTGCTTTACGCCTCATCAGCACAAAACGGCTATATCGCGGCAAGAGCTATTGAAATATTATAATATATATATATATAATTGTTTTTAATCAGACATGAAGTCCTTCAATTTACTAAAACTTTAGTTTAAAGCGAAAATACTTATTTACAAATAAAAATTCATCAACTAGATAACATGATAAAAACTTAAAATCATTTTAAACTAATGCAACAAATTCATATAGCATAAACGATTCGTTGAAATTCTTCACGCACGTTTTAGACCCATACGTTCTTAATGGTAAAACATTGTAGGTTAACAAAATACACATCCAGTAATGTCAAAGATACCCGTTCACGTCTACTTAATTTGACATAGTACAAGATCACCTGTATGAATGTGTGAGCTCTATTAACACACACAGAACTCATTGTTATATCACATTTTGAGAAGGGACTGACACTGATGAAGGCTATTTGTTGGTCCGAAATATCTGTCAATACGATTTCATTCCATCTTTTTTATATCTTTATCTTTTATCAATATCGTTGCACAAATCCTAAAACTTATATATATAGGAATACGTGACTTGGCTGCTGGATCCCGTTTGTTGTCACGATAACAAATTATGTCTGTTTGGGATGCTAATCCAATTTTGTTGATAAAGTGGAAGGTTTAGCTAGCTACTAAACCAGGTTAAACCCACTATTTTCATCCGAAAATGCTTGTTTCAAGGCAGGAATATGACTGTTGTTTTCCTTTCGTTCCGTTGTTTAATATAGTCGAGCGTTTGGTTTTGTCAAGTTATATGGACATTAAGCTTGGAGTTTGGTATTTTTGATAAAATGTAATCATCAAAGATAGAAAAAAATAGTTCTTAGAAAACAGTCTACAATGCAGATTAAGCATTGATAATTGACTGCCTAGTAACTAATGTTTTACTTTTTACTACTAGCGCTTTCCAAACAATGTATATCCGATACGATCATATTGCAATATATTCATCGTCATCATAATCTTCAGCATATGTTTTAATAATCAATTGTCTCTTCCAATTTATTGCATCATAGAACTTTTATCTATAGATTGAGGTGATCTGTTGGGAATCGTTGCGGTTTGGAGACAAACGAAAGTTACACAAACCGTTGACGTGTCTCATATTTGCTAATCGAGAAGTAGATGACAGATTGAAACTAATGGAAGAAGTCATATCTTTTGCAAGTAAGTATATGCAAAGCTTTCTAAATTATTAGAACAAATTACAAATTGAAAAAAAACAATGTCATGTGAATCAAAGGCAATGATTTTAAAATGTTTTGTAGGGAGTCATCTATTAGTGTTTAAATGTCTCCAACCACACTAAGTGTACAGGTGCACAGGGAACTACATGTTCCTTAGTCATATTGGTAGTCCTTTCCGGTTTTTTGGAGTTTTTTTGGGGGGTAGGGTTTGGGGGGATGTAGTCACCTTCTTCGCGAATGAAAATAACACTTTTATAAAAGAGTACTTCATTAACTAGTATATGTGATATCTTTGATACAAAAACACATGAAGATAACCTATTCAAATCAATACACGTGCATTTCGAGGAAACAAATTAAAAGAATTATTAAAGACAACAGATTTCTGTATTTTTTTACATTTTCTCTGATATTGCATCTAAAAATTTGCTTATTAAGTGAAAATTCAATGTAACCACCAAGTACTGTGTCTTGATATATTAAGTCAGATAAAAATATAACGGTATTTTACAGCTTTTTAGGAATAAAGGTCTAAAAATTCATGAAAAATCCGGAGTTCTTGAAATTATTTTCGATTTCTCTAATATTAGATACAATTATTTAATATGATGTTAACATTACCACCAAGTACACTGCCTTAAGATAAGATGCTCATATCAAATATATAATGGTATTTTATGACACTGTTAGGCAGGGTTTCACCTGATTCAATTTTCAGTTTGTCCACCTCTTTCGCCAAAATGATATATTTTTCGCCACTTTCATAGACATATTTTATCGTTTAAATTTTTTTCTTCTTTGTTACACAAAAAATCATTTTACAGCATTGTTGTCTAATCTATTATAATTCTAGCGGAGACATGTAATACAATCTCTGATTCTACATATATTTTGTTTAATCTGTCTACGTTGTAACAAATAAACACTCAACAATTACAAATATTTACTTTTTTTAAAGATACTATGAAATTGCAATATAAATCATAAAATCATCATTTTTGACTTCTGGGAACACTGGATTCATTTTCAATAAGTCTATCGGATACTTTCCGTCTAGTTGAAGGACGAAGACTAAAGTCAGAGATTTTTCTTCATAACAACAGATTTCTTTTCCGGACCATCGTTAAAAGAAAAAGTTGAGACGTAAAACTATGCTTCCAACACGTGCGTTGCAAAAAAGAATGTGAAGTACCTACTACAAAACAATTACTTCTATCAAAGTTCAAGGAAAAAGACTATAAGGTCAAAGATTTTCTAACTTTTGAACATTTTTCTTCATTTAAACAGTTTCCTGTTCTGGGCCATCGTTTAAAGAAAAAGTTGAGATGTAAAACTATGATTCAAATAAAACACGTGCATCCCTATAACGATTGCTAAGTACCCACTTCAAAATAATTATTTCTATCAAAGTTTTAAAACTATCCTTAAGGTGGCTTATAACGCCATTTAACCACACAATTTCATTAAATCCACAATCAACACCTTTTTTTTTTAAATAGTCCATTGTTACCGATAGCTAAAAAGTGCAATCAGCTGATTATTGATTTTCTTTCACAATCGTAACGCGCGACAAGTTCAAGGTGAAATCCCAGTATCGTCTGATCAGGGAAGAAGTCCGAAAAAACTGAAAACAATCAACAATATAGACGTAGTCAAACGGTTATTATTTATTCGCAAAATCTTTCGCCAATAATGAATTTTAATCGCAACAGTTTTTATTTTTTCTCAAAGTGCGAAAATAGCAATCGCCAGCAGAAACCCATCTGTGGGATAGAATATCGAAAAATTCAAAGAAAAAAGAATCAAAATAAAAGATACCGGATTTCCTGGGAAAAAAATATTTTTAAGTTCTCTTATTTTGGATCTTATGATTTTATATTAAGCACCAATACCTTGCCATCGATTATACATTTTTTTCTTTCGAAGGAATTCGCTTAAAGAAACGCTTGGATAATAGTCACCCGAGAGGCAAGATATTTCATCTTTGCTGCTTTAAGTTCGTCATCCTCGGCAACTCTGGTTGAAAGCGGAGAGGAACATTTTTTGGAAAATGTGCATACTATTTGGATATAATCTCCAATATACTATCGCTCCCCTTAAGTTTAAGACGGTTCCTAGCACCGATTTGATCAGAATTCATTGCAAGACACAACTACTGTGCATTGGAGAATATAAACATGGAGAAACATAAACAAATGATCAATTATATATATATCTGGCCAAAAAACCAGACATTTCTGTGTCATTTGGTCTTATATGGAGAGTTGTCTCATTGACAAACATACCACATCTTCTTTTTTTGTATATAGTATATACATAAATTTCCAACAATTGCTCTTAGCCTGCAGATCCTATACAAACATTTATTCAACAACGAGGCACACGAGATATATTTTAGAAGTTTGGAAAAAATGACGTATGTACATGTATATTGCGAACTGTATACCAATTCCATCAACAAAATGGCCGATAGCGGGAATACTAACGAGCACATATATGAGAGAAGTCATCGTCAGAAAAATTCAAAACGGAAAGTCCTTTATCAAATGGCAAAATTAAAAAGCTCAAACACATCAAACGAATGGAAAACAACTGTCATATTCCTGATTTGGTAAAGACATTTCCTTATTTAGAAAATGGTGAAATAAACCTGGTTTTATAATTACCTAAACCTCTCACTTGTATGACAGTCGCATAGATTTCTATTATGTTGACAGCAATGTGTGAGGAAAACAAACAAACATAATAGGTAAAAATGTTAAAAAACATAGAAGCATACACCTCAAGCACGGAGAAACATATTGAAAAGAGAGTATATGAAGTATCAATTCATGACAAAACTTGAGACGTCCCTTAGCAACGGTTTGAGAGGGGAATAAGAGTAGGAATATTTGTAGTGTTTTAGATATTACGTCGATGTAGTCGCTGCTTAGGTGCTGACATGATTCATAACACACTTTTGTTTTTAAATTATCAATTGAAAAATTATTAACAAAGTAAGGTTCTTAACCCCCAGTCGAGGTTGACCTTAGATTTCTTTGTTTTGAATTGCATCGGTTCGTCAGCTAGTTGATCACGTGTTCTGGTAGTTAAACATTTTTGGGGTATGTGCGATCCTGATTAACGCCAATTAGGAGAAGCGCTTTGGTCGCCACAAATGTATAAATTGTTTTCTTTTCACGTTCTTTCAGGACAGACCAAATTGCCTTGTCATTTTGTAGGAACAAGAGTTTTACTGATCTGTGATTCTACCGATATTGCTTTCATCCACTACAAGACAGATAAAGCAATAATTATGGTACGTTGAGGTACTTATGTTCAATAAAAAAAATGTGCAATCGTTGAATATGTATTTTGTATGATTATTATTTTAATTCATTATACATTGTTAATCATAAATGTATGTAACCACATAAGAGTTTGTAAATGTTGGGTCTCAATCTCGTTGAATGATACCAATGATTTCAATATTTTCTTAGGAACTTGTAAAACAAGGATTTCGTAGATTCGAAAGAGTGGACATCAATGGATCATGGAAACCAGGAAACGAAATGGATTACTTTAATGAAATTGCAGAATGTATGTTATCTAACAAATAACTACCCTTTTTTCTAAATATGACTTAAATATTAACAGTTGTATGACATGTTTATTTATCAAAACATTAATGTTTTTTCAGTAAAAGGGGCGTGGCTAAATCTAAATAAACATTTTTGGGGGTTTGGTAGGCGAAGTCGTATTGCGTACTAAATTATAAGCCTGATATCCTTAATGAGTGATACATTGATTACTATTTAATAAAGAATGTTTAAAAGATAGATATTGCGTATACCTCCAAGATATAGTTATGATATATTGAATGCTTAGTGTAAATAAAATTACAACCGCAGTGACATCAAATAAATTAGTCAACGTATACGTGATACTTAAAAACGCAACTAATAAAATTCAACCATTGTTAGGAAAAAGTTGAATAACAAAACATACCGAACTCCAAAGAAATTCAAAACAGAAAGTTCTTTATAAAATGACAAAATCAAAAGCTCAAACACATCAAACGAATGGAACACAACTGTCATGTTCGTGACCTCTCACTTCTATGACATATAAGAGTTCTCTTGAATTTCAGTGAGAGGTTAAATGACTGGGACTTTGTTTTATTTTTTTATTTTTGTTTTTAAGTTTTGTCTAGTGTGACAGAAGGTAAACGCATTTGAATATTAGACATTAACATGGTATTATGATGCTGTTTAGACTTACAGTAAAGGCACATAATCTACGAATAGTCACATACCACGTATGTACGATGCGGTTACTTTGATTTAAGCTTGTATTATTACTATTCTCATTATGAATATATCTATGATAATCTATTTATCTATTCTTATGTTTTTTTTTATTATAAAATTGTTTTCAATTCTTTCTTTGGCTGATAAAAGATTTCTTTGGATTGTACGTTGTACCTGTCATTATACCCATTGGAAACAATTGGAAGAGCCAAAAGATGCAGATACCTATTATTCGATTAAAGGTAAAATATTGTATTGCTAAGAACAACATTTAAAAATGATCTTAGTTTGCATTTCGCAAAGAATGCATAAATACATAAGAAATTTAAATTTCACAAATATATTTGAATGTGTTTAAATTTCACTGAATTGAACAAATCATACAAAAGATATTTATTCCGATACGTGAATATACTTAATTTTTATATTCATGTTAAGAAAAGTAATTCTCTCAATATTTTTAACAATAAATTTATGAAATCAAATCATGGAATGTAGTACGGCTTTATCAACGAATGTCAAAAAACGAAAAAAACAAAACAAACTATGGAACTCAGAAGAAAGAACAAAACATTGGGTTCTCGTCATGATTATGTTTTAGTTTAACTCCTACATTTACCATTTTATGTATACCAGAACGACATGTCCGATGTTAGTGTTTTATGGCCGGAAGACGTTGATCAGAGTTTTACAGAATACACAACAGATACTGAAAGTGAATGGCGTTTAAAGAAAACAAAATCAGTGACGGATGATTTTCCGTCTGATAATGTTATTTCGGAAAACTGGTGTGACTTTGATATTATCGTTTGTCAGATGCTTATTAGAGGTATATTTCCACAATAAGGTATTAATACACAATTTGGATTTGAATGACTCCAGTTTAAGGAATTAATTTAGGTTTACAGACTTATTTCACATGAAATAAAAAAAAAAGAGGCGTTGGTACACATCAGAAAGTCGAAACAAATAATTTAAAGAGAAACAGACAACGCCATGGCAAAAACATGGAAGGCCACGATCGTTGTAACATGTCCGTTTTCATTTGCGACAACTTGTTTCGTCACGGTCAGACATCTTCGTAAAGTGCAAGTAAAATATTCACAGGGATGACTACCACTTAACACATGGAACCCTTTGTTCAACAGCTTCTCTGTTTGCAGCAACCCGTTTTCAAGAGTGTATTGTCAATTTCTTGATACAATTCAAACTATGAACAAGTAAAAGTATTCATTTAACCATAAATATACATATCATTAATACCAAATTGTCATTATAGATTAATGGAAGTTAAAAAAATAAATGCTCATTATAAATTGTACATCTGTTGGCTTATTTTCTGTGTCAAATAGATACGAACTAAGAGATAGGTTCGTCCTGAAATTGATCAAAGCTACTCATGGCCTGTTTGGAAAAAATGTTTATTTTAGTCTAAAATGTTTGTAAATGAATTGGTATTTGTATTTACTGCCCACCGTATCTTTCAAAGTCTTTTGGAATATACCTCAAATATAACTTACAAAATTTAAGTGGTCAATAACAATGTATCTCTATGTAGAAATTGTGTTATCTTATATTTCTAGTTTATATGGACGAGGATTTAGCAGAGCAAACATTTGTAAGTTGTATTTCTCAGAGAAATAATATAAATATCCTCTAAAAAGGTGGAGGTATGATATAAACCATTATTTATTAGTTGCAAAAATAGTTATATTAGTCACGCATAACAAAATTATGTTTATCATTTTGATTCAGAAACATCTTGATATCAAGTTGTCTCTTTAGTGCAGAAAGGTTATCTGTGATTTCACTTTCACGACATAAACCTGTTGCCGTTCATATACTGACGTATAATGTTCACACATTTTTGTCAATATAATGGAATTTTATGCGACTGTCATACAATTAAGAGGTCTAGCTAGCTATAAAACCAGGTTTAATCCGTCATTTTTTACATAAGGAAATGCCTGTACCAAGTTAGGAATACAACAGTTGTTTTCCAGTCGTTTGGTGTGCTTGAACTGTTATTTTTGCTATTTGATAAAGGACGTTCCGTTTCAAATTTATCTTTGAGCGGTATTTTTGTTGGTTTTACTTTTTCGACGTTTGAACACTAATTTAGACGTATTAGACAAAATAAAAAAATAAAAATATATGCTAATACCGATGTCCGACTTTCGTCTTATGAACATCTGAGGAATGTTTTTTGGTAGAATTGTAATACAATTTTGATCTGAACAGCTCAATGCGGTATGGGTTTTGCTCATTGTTGAGGAATGTATGGTGACCAATAGTTTTTAACTTCTACGTCATCTTATCTCTGGTGGAAGGTTGTCTCATTGGCAATCATAGCACATCTTCTTTTTTTTTATAATTGGAAGACCGAACAATAAATCGTAAAGACATTTTCATTCTTTAATATTATTTTCAAACTTATCCAACGCAGAAAATTCAGTGATGTTAGACAAATTGCTTGCAGTCAATTAAGATCTGTTCAGTCCATGTTCAGATTGTTTAGTAGTTGTTCCTTACCTGTACCCATCAACATCATGCTGAATGTCTGAAACGCTACTGAACAATACTTAATTGACTGCAAACGAATTGTCGATTGAATTTAATGCCACATTTTTCGCGGTGGGACTACTAAACATTATGACTTTATATTTGGCCAGGAGCTTTGCAGTGATGAGTTGTAACGTATGAGCATTTTGCGGATCTGTCAAACAGTTACTTCATGTTATCCGATACTTTGAATTACGAGTGGGACATGCTCTGCACGACAAAGGGTTCATTCTTGTATATGTTTTATTTTCTATGTCAGCACTGGTTATTTTTTTTTTCATTTAGTTAGTTGGAAAGAAATCTCACAAAAAATTCGATTTTTAATGATTGTTATTTTATATTTTACTTATGTTTCAATAACATGGCATGAATTTTATGTTTCAGAAAGAAATACATGCATACAATCATACTGCATTGTTCATGTACCTTTTGAAGAATGGGGAGTGGAATATTCCAAAAAAGTACATAAAATGGCCAATCGATCTGAAGAGTGCTCTAGAATACATATATGAGGAGGTGAAGGTTCTAATGTTGTTAACAGTGTACAAAAAGAATGAAATAATTATCAATTAGTTATATGCGTGAATAAAAAAACATCTTCATTAACACCTACATCCGGTGTTCCCCATATGAATCACACAACAGGCTTTCAAATAAATCAGCTGTGGGTAAAAAGAACTGAGACAAATATGCACCGAACACTGAACAAATAAATAAAAGAACTGAGACAAATATGCATATAATAAATTGACTCATATATTTAACTTGATACTGTACTGCTTTACTTTATAATGAATTGACTCATATATTTAACTTGATACTGTACTGCTTTACTTTATAATGAATTGACCTAACCAATCTTTACATATTTAACTTGATACTGTACTGCTTTACTTTATAATGAATTGACCTAACCAATCTTTACATATTTAACTTGATACTGTACTGCTTTACTTTATAATGAATTGGCCTAACCAACCTTTACATATTTAACTTGATACTGTACTGCTTTACTTTATAATGAATTGGCCTAACAAATCTTTACATATTTAACTTGATATTGTACTGCTTTGCTTTATAATGAATTGGCCTAACCAATCTTTACATATTTAACTTGATACTGTACTGCTTTACTTTATAATGAATTGGCCTAACCAATCTTTACATATTTAACTTGATACTGTACTGCTTTACTTTATAATGAACTGACTCATATATTTAACTTGATACTGTACTGCTTTACTTTATAATGAATTGACCTAACCAATCTTTACATATTTTACTTGATACTGTACTGCTTTGCTTTATAATGAATTGGCCTAACCAATCTTTACATATTTAGTGTTTATTTTAAAAAGGAGTATGAATATATAAAGGAATTATGGTCAAACCAGAAATGCTTTACCGACATGGATTACAAACTGCCTGATCACAAAGGTTTGTATCAAATAGTAATATAGCGAATACTTAAATTGATTAAAATTAAACCTTGACACCAATATTATTATTTGAATATTTAAAGTATTACTCTGATTAATCTTCAGCCTAACAAAAACTAAAAAATGAAACCATGGTTATGTCATAGATGTCTTTGTGACATACAATTGTTTGTCTCCATACTGAGTTGTGACTTTCTTGTTAAAGATTTGGAAGTATGCAATTAGGTAAATATTCTAATGTAAATTAGGACTTCCTGTATTAGTCAAGTGCCTGATACATTTATTAAATTTGAGACAACTTCATCCAATATAACCCCGATACAAATAAATCCAGAAGTTGTGCTTTGCGATGCGAGAATTCAGACAACATTTTGGCGTGTCAAATATTTCGAAAGCCTTTTAAATTCATATATCTATAGCTTTGTAGTTGATTTCATTTAACAATATTTGATTTGATTGTATCTTCTGTTTTTGTTCAGGCTAGTTTTGTTTCGTTTTGCTTTGCTTTGTTTTGTTTTGTTTTGTTTGTTTTGTTTTGTAGTACTTACTTCAATTTAGTTGAGCATGGCATATATAAATATAAAAAAGATGTGGTATGATTGCTTATTAGGCAACTCTTCACCAGGGACCAACTGACAAAAGTTAACAATTATATACAGCCTTCAACAATGAGCAAAACCCACACCGCATAATAAGCTATAAAAGGCTTATGTAATATATAACCGGGAACATTTGTGTAAAAGTACAAACTATCAAAATCAGTTGAAAAAGGCTTAACTCACCAGTTCGATACGAAGAACATAACAAAAACATAACAAAAAAACAAAAGAAAGTACATATCTGAGAGTCCTCGCAGCTACTAAAAGCTAGTTAAAGGTCAATAACAACTAATAAAAAATGTCTAAGACTAAAATATTAATCAATACACGTCCAACATCCAATGGATTAAGTGTTAAAACGTCATTAACAGTCAGAAAAAAACATGACCTTGTGCAGTTAAATGACTTCAGATATTAATCTAATAGAATAGAGTTATATTATTAAATTGGTCATTTATAGTATAAGTTTACCGGAGCCATTTACAAGTCCGGAAACTGATTCATAGCACCATTTGGAATGGTTTCATTTATAATTTGTATAACAGATTTACAATTAGAAGAATTATGATAACTTAAAAGGAAATGATAAAGTCGTTAAAGTGTGAACATGTACGAGAGTTGTATTAGCTAAGATATGTACATTTTGTAAACGCTTTACGCTGTTCCTGCTAGAAAATAGGACGTTGACAAAAAGTTGTTATCATTATGTTTGTGATAGATTATAGCTAGACGTCCTTAATTTTTGTCAAAATCTAGGAAAAGATGAAGGACTGAAGCACTTTCTGATTACGGAATTATCCTGAATCACAAGTTTTACTACGATATATGAGATGCAAGCACTCACTGAAATGAAGGTATTGATTGACTGGAACCCTCAATATATCTGAAATTGAAATTGAAGATCTTTGCAAGATTTTTTTTTCTATTTTTCTTCAATTCTGCTTGATATGAGTAACAAAACCAAGTATACCAGTATGGGTGCAAAATAAGAAGCATTGGCATACCGGGGGTTGAGATCTCACAAAACATGTTTAACCCCGCCGCATTTTTGCGCCTGTCACAAGTCAGGAACTTCTTGTCTTTGTTAGTCTTGTATGTTTTTTTTTTAGATTTTGGTTCGTTCATATGTTTCGGAGTTTAGTGTGACGTCCATTTTCTCTGAACTAGTACACATTTTTGTTTAGGGGCCAGTTGAAGTCGGTCTCCTGGTGCGGAACTTTCTCTCTGTATTGAAAACCCATTGGTGGCCTTGGGCTATTGTCTGCTCTTTGATCGGATTGCTGTCTCTTTGACATATTCCCCGTTTCCATTCTCAATTTTATTTAGTACGTGTATCAGTTTAATACTTCATTTATTGATTTTATTTCTAACTGTATGTCGAAAGTAATATTATAAAAATCTGTGTCTTATATATTACCTTATTTACATTTTATTAGTAAATGATATCAAATGATGCTGTTTGTTTTAAAAGGTTTTACTGGACCAGAAGCAAAGCTTATGAATAGGGATTCTGAATGTTACGGTCTTGTATTTTTGGCTTTGCTGCATAAACAGTACTGGATTGGTGCCCAACAGCTTGTAGACTTGGAATATGTAAGTTCAAATGAAAAGATTTTTTATAAAAAGAAAAAAGAGTAAATATAGAACCGACCAGTAAATCGTTGACTAATAGCACTTAGTATGCAGTAGTATTTCACGACATTTGAATACTCATTTCTAATTCAGATCAAAGGCGGCAATATATGGAAAGAACATTATTTCCTACGAGTATTCAATGCATCTCTAAACAGAACAAAATGAACTGGTTTCCGATGTCTTAATGTGTGATAGCTAATATTTCCAATCCGTCTATGTGTAGATTTGTTATGTGGAACTGAAAGAATTAAGTACAAAAATTTCAAAAAAAACAATAACATATAAGAATACTAAAAATCCAACAGGTTCTGTAAATATGGGAAACATTAGTTTACCGAGGTTATCATATCGCGAAAACGATTATAGTCAACTTCCCTCAAATTTCTGTTGACGCGGTTGATGTGTAATGGTAACACCCATGTGGGTTATTGAGTGAAGGGATATCATCAGTATGTCTGAAAGTGAAACTAAAGAACTTTGCAAGGTGTGTTCATTTTGTTTTGTCTTTGACAAAGTTCTGTATGAATTCTGCTTTATACTGGTACAAAAAGAAGTAAGCAAGTTAGTATAAGTAGTGGCGGATCCAGCAATTTTCATAAAGGAGGGGGGGGGGGGGGGCACAGACTGCCACAAGAGGGGGCACACTTAGTCATGCTTCAGTGATTCCCTAAATAATCAAACACATTTTTCCGACAAAAGGGAAAGGGGGGGGCACCCTGCCCTCCCTAAATCCGTCTCTGATAAGTAGTTCCCCTTAGAATACCGACTGTTGAACTATCAATCCACCAAACTAAACCACAGTGTCGTTTAAAAAGTCAAGCACATTCATTATGTCTTTTTTATTGTATTTTTTTTGTTTAAATCGGTGTAATTTTTTTTTTTACAAAATAAGATTAATCACGGCCATAAAAAGGAATTTGTATCTACGATCCCCATTTTTGTAAAAAAAAAACTCTCTGTTTCATGAGACGATGTAGTCGATCTGTCATTTGTGCATAGGTAATAGTAGTGCCATTCGTAGAAAATTAAAAACATTTGATATAACTGCAAAACAATAAATATTCTGATTAAAGATTTTGTAGTAGATCTTTAGAATTCTTAAGAATCCACATATGACCTACGCCGCTGGTTGTACATACCTCATCATAATATATTCAAAGGTCATCTTTTACTGCAAAAAGAATTGAACATATGGTAGTCGGTATTTAAACATTCGATTTTCAAATGTTTGGCTTTATTTACATTTTACTTGCATTGGACCATTACCGCTGCTGGTATACATGTTTAATCTTTGTTCTAATTCCGATACATCCAGATACTTCTGGAATTGTAGTTCATCATACAATCCTTTTATTATTAACTGTTGAAATAGTTTCTACTCTCATGTATAGAATAACAAATTGAAAACAACACGTTTAATAATTTCATGCGTCCGAAGCGCTTTTCTGGATTTACCTTCATCAGGAACGCTCAAAGCCAAACATTTGATATCCGAGGGATGTATAAGTACCGAAACAGTTGAAGAGCTATATGACAAAAAAACCTAAAATAAATAGCCAAATTCATCTAAGGTCAACTTTGTCTGAGGGAGTTGAAACCTTAGTTTCTTTATAATTTCAAAACTTATAAACAGACAATTTTAGAAAGGTTTGTTATAAATCATGTCAGTACCGAAGTACTGACTACTGAGCTGATGATACCCTCGGGGACTGATAGTCCACCAGCAGAGGTATCGACCCAGTGATGTAAAAAATTGAAAACAACACGTTTAATAATTTCATGCGTCCGAAGCGCTTTTCTGGATTTACCTTCATCAGAAACGCTCAAAGCCAAACATTTGAAATCCGAGGATGTATATAGCTGACATAATCCGTATTTGGTACGACTTTAAAAATAGGGGTTTGAATGCTCTTTAACTTCATACTGAATGTTCGCCTTCCAACTTTGTTAATTAAAGCGCTACTGAAAATTCGTATGAAGACGAAATACAACTCAAATTAAAATACCAATTTTAGAACGATACAATTTTATTTGTTAAACGCCCGTCTGACGCACTAGATTACAAGCCTTGTAGATGTGATGAGTTTATATCAAGGAAATTATCATATAGTATACCCTTACAGAAACGCTAACGATACCATACATCATATGACGAAAGAAACGCTGCACGATATATTACGACGAACGAAAGGCTAATTTATACCATGCGCTAAATGATACAATATATTATTAAATAACGAGAAGCTGTAGTAAACTAGATGATTATCTATATAATGAACGAATGATGTATGGAGATACACGAATATTGTACTAACAATGCTCAAACGCTATAAGGACGATCCAAGAATGTTGAAAGAACGATGCCCGACTGAAAAAAATATATTTACTCTTACGTTAATTTATATCTGAAAAACTCGTATTGCAAATTGTGTTAAGAAGCGAAGAATTAAACCACAAAATATCAGTTTATTCGATGAAGTTTATTTTAAAAAATGAGAACAAACAAAATATATAAAATATATATATCTATATATATAAACAAGTCTAAATTGAAAACAACGTTCAAACCTATGGTTGCGTTGGATAAAAACCGCAATTTTTATACGTGTGCATGCAAAACAAATTTCATGGTAGAGGGGTCTAAATACAGCACAAACAACATTTTCCAAAATACCAAAAAAGTGAAAAAGTATATTTTAACAAAACGCATTTGACTAGCAGGTCGAACAACGGATGTTCTTAAACCCTGCTGACTGCCATGGCGATTGCCAAATAAACAGATCACCAGATGTAACAAAATGGATCTTAATTCTTAATTTAATACCAAACAGAAAACAATATAGGTTCAGATATAATACCTTATAAAAGATGACCAAATTAACATTTCTTCATTCAGATTGGGAATCATCATCTTCTTGTTGGGTGTGCTATATTAGAAGATGAAATCAGAAATTGGAAAACAGCGACACACTTGAAGGAAAAACTACAACGTTTAAAAAAGTAATGATGCAAATAAAATAAAACATATTACAACGTGTTTATTACTGATTGATTGACTGCTGACTTAACGTCCAGTTGCAATTATTTCATGCGTTTAAAGGACGAATGCTTTAAATACCTCGACGTAGTGTATGCTTCTTGTGTAGTTAAAGCATTAATGTTGGCAATCAAATGTCAATTTTGCGATGAGATGTGCATTGTAGCATAGGTCTCAAAAAACATGTTTAACCCCGCCGTATTTTTGCGCCTGTCCCAAGTCAGGAGCCTCTGGCCTTTGTTAGTCTTGTATCATTTTTAATTTTAGTTTCCTGTGTATAATTTGGAGTTTAGTATGACGTCCATTTTCACTGAACTAGTATACATATTTGTTTAGGAGCCAGCTGAAGGATGCCTCCGGGTGCGGGAGTTTCTCGCTGCATTGAAGACCCTCTGGTGGCCTTCGGCTCTTGTCTGCTCTATGGTCGGGTTGTTGTCTCTTTGACACATTCCCCTTTTTCATTCTCAATTTTATTTAATAAATCTGATATTAAAAGACTAATTTAAAAGTATCGTTTACGTTTGTATTTTAACATCAACAGCTTATTACGACCTAAAGGTATAGTTGACGTCACTGATTTGGTCATGCATTTAAAAAAATATAAAAACATATGATTAAATGACAAGCCCTCATCAAGGCCTTTTTAAATGCGTGAACCAAACACCATATAGTAAGTTGTAAAAGACAAAATGTGACACATTTCAGAAGAAAAAATCAAATTACCTGATTTATACTATAAGAATGAATGGTTAATGATAAGGCAGACAGAAACAAACGACAAACAACGGATAACATGTGGCTGGCTTGGAAAAGTCACATAAACAATGTGTTTGTAAACCTTCCCCTATGTTGTAATGTAACTTCAATTGTTAACAATAGTTATAAGTGAAGGAGATGTGGGAGGTATATATATATATATATATATATATATAAATATAAGTCTTTTCATTTTGTTAATATATTGTTCAAGTGTCTTCACTGAAAGAGTTATCTGCATAATTCGGCATATCTATGATGCCGATGTTACAAATGAACGAAAGAAACAAATGACAATTAAAGAGAACAAAACAGAAGAAAGAGAGCTGGGTGATCCCATCAATCATGCAGGAAGGCTTTTGTTGAATCATGGATATCTAATGGATGCTATCAACAGTAAAAACCAAAATTTCGTTGAAAACGACACAGTAAAGAAAATCTTAAAAAAGATGTGGTATGGTACAGAGAATATAGATGGTCAGACGGTAAGTAAACAAAACTAACACTTCATTGATATGATTAATCCGTTGGCTTGTTTATATCTAAAATCGTTCCGTTACGGGGAGAGATGAGGAAAGTAAGGAAGCGAATGCAAGACAAGGAGAATCTCAAATATGTAGGAACGAACTAATTGACAGTCAAAGAAATGCTACCTTACCCACACATCCCCCCAAAAAAGGAGAAAACAATAGACAAAAAGAAATACGCAAAACAACTTCATCAAATTTTTCGATAATTTTCAAAATGAGCAGAATAATTTGAATACTAAGGCAAATATCTAAACAATGTAGAACATCCAAAAACAAGAGAATACCAACGTGAAAATACAAAAAGACATTTGAATCATATCGAAACGATAGAACGATATATATATATGCCATCAAGTTTTTGAAAAACGTAGGATGTTCTACTGCAGGAATTGATACCTAGCTGTATTTGGCAAAACCTTTCAGAATTTTAGGTCCTCAATGCTCTTCAACTTCGTACTTGATTTGGCCTTTAAATATTTCGGTTTCACTGCTAAGACTTTTGTAGATGAAACGCGCGTCTGAATGGTATCTATGATGAGGTTATGAAAATATAAGATCATTGGTGTTACAATTGGTAAACAAGACTAGAGCCTAAAGCTACATTAAATATGTAATAAATGTTTTGTTTTCAGACTTTTTGGTATATTGTTCTGTTCTCAGTCCATCTATTTGTGATGCCTTTATTAATGATTAACATGGAGATGGATAATCGTCTATTACTTTGGTAAGATAAATTTTGCAACTCAACATCCTTCTTTATTACAATAAATGCAATTATCGCTATTTTGTGCATTTTTCCTTTGATCTTTTTGGTGATAATTTTTCATATCATGCTACTCGCTGGAGATGGAATATTATCGTCAGAAACTAAGGGCGCACGTGACGTTGTCAATGTAAACATGAACGACCTCATTGGCAAAATAGCGATAAACAGATTATCAATGGTCTTTCAAACTCGAGGATGTTTATCAGCCACATCTCATCTCAGGGCTGTCGCCCTTTCGAAAAATCATCAATAATCTATAATTATGTATTTGTTAAAATATGTATTTCATTGAACTATATCAAAACGTTTAATGAGTTCTATCAACCCTAATCACACCTGACTTGAAATCGTTTTTGCTTTCCAATAAGATAATTACTATCGTTCATGTTACTCTTTACGTATCTTATTATATCCTTGTCATACTCAGCTTTCGCGCGTGATATCCGATGCCACTTGGGAGAGTGCTATGATCTATGCACGTTAAAAACCCATTTAAATAACTCTTAATAGTTGTCCCTATCCATTGTTGTCTGTGGCAGGTGTTAATCTGTAAATTCATCGCCTCGTCCTACTAAGCAGAATTTATTGCTAATGCTTAATGTGTCAAATCCTTAATTTGCGTTATATGTATTCAACTAGTTGTTGAAAAAACAGCGACCAACCTATCACATAGAATATATAAGAGTCCAACCCAGGAACCCAAAAGCAATATTTTTGTGTCGAGACCTTCATTTCGCTATGCAGATTCACTCCAAAATTCTTCCATCACATCATGCAAAAATGGGAATGTTAAATATAAATACCTTGGTTTCGGTCATGATAAATCTAACTTACTTATAATCACACGCATGCCAAGACCAAAGATTATATCATAAAAATGCTGGACATTTTGATCGACAATATATAAGTGTTAAATTTTGTCGATCGATATTTCAACGAAAATTGTAATTTTGTGTGCACTGTAGGAGAAGTTTAGCATATATAAATCGGACTATGTTTTTGCTGATAAACCCTAACATTGACCTTTGGTTGATTTGAGAGCCTTATCTTACAGATCCTCGGATATTGAAGTTTTCACATCCTTGGGATTCAAGGGTTCGGGTTTGTTCTTTCCTAATGACATGCATAGTAACTAGCTATACAGGTATCATGAGAGTGACTATTTTTTATTCCGGTAACCATTCTAAAATAATCGTTAACTTTTCAATTTATTTCAGGTTTTACAAAAAGTACAAGCTGCCATTCATGAAAATATTTATACATTCGGTATGAAAGTTCATATTTTACACAATTTGCAAACCTAAACAATGTAAACATTACAGTTGCCTATAATTGCTAACATCCACTTCACTTGAACTTTGGTGGATAGTTGTCTCATTGGCAATCATACCACATCATATCATTATTCATGATTTTACTATTTTTTTGGTGATGTTGTACCCTTATAGACTTGCTTATTATATTTTGTAGAGTACTGTATCATATTTATATGATCCATCGCCTCGTAAGATTTATCGCTGGCTATTATTCAGAAATTTTCTATTTATCATTAGTACATCATACTTGTAAATCTTTTTGTTTCTAAGAAATGCATTCACTTAATTGTGTTCATTGTGTCTTGTCTTTTGTAACAAGATTACTCAATGTTTTGTTTAAGTATTCAACTGGTTAATCGATACACACTTGACTTGTTTAAAATTTCTTTTCACGTTTCAAACCAGTCAATTTCGTTTTATCAACAATCAACGTATTAAAAGTTACATAAATATGTCGTATTCATACAGCATCAAAAAGTTTCTATGTTTCTGCATGGTACGCTACTAAAGTCCGTCAACGAATAACACATTAACCCCCAAAAAAAATCACGTCAGCATAATATCAACAGTTGTAATTTCAATCTAGTCTACAAAACATTGCAAAGCTAAGAGTGTCTAACCAATATTTTCTAAATAATGACGCTATGGCAATATATTTTTGTAATAACATTTGTTTTGTTTATTAATGTTACAGCTGGAATTCACTTTTCTCCTTCTTGCATATGCATACATGTTGCTGTTTGACTACAGAGAAGATGGAATCACCTATATTGACTTTATTATAATAGCGTGGATGGCTAGTTTCTTTGTAAATGAAACAAAACAGGTGACCTCTTATGTCGACAGCAAAATATGTCCAAAATCTCATGCTTTTTCTCAACTGTTTCCTTGATTAAACAGTTAAATCTTATTCATATTTATGATAATTGTACTTATACTTAATAATCATAATATCAATTGTTGAACCTCTCCGCCCTTTAGACGCATTCCTTATTACAAACTAATAGAAATATTGTATCACTGATGGCAGAGTAGAAATGAATGACAAAATGCTATACATTATATATATATAACTCTTTAAATTAAGACAAAACCGTGTCTGGACTTGCATCGCTGTACGCAAATAAATAAGGTAACATGCATACTGAATCATAACTGATCATGCCCTCTCATAGACGAACAGTCATTTTAACGAAATATTTCATTGTTAAACGAGTGTGGTAAAATCGAACTATCGGCAGACAAGAATTTGCTGTACGGCAGATGTAAAAATATCTCACATGCTACAACTCAACATTATCAAGCTGCAGACCAAATATAAAATAATTCTTTTGCAGAGAAGCAAAACAGGTTTCATGAAAGTTTTATCTTACGCTTAATATTTGACGGACAGGGTCAATTGAAAACTGCGACAAAGGAGATGACTTCAATCTACCATTATGAACATTCTATGCTCATGTTAAAAGGTTTCAAAAGAACTTAATATGGAGTTTATATACATTTGTATATTTTGGTTATTTTTTACTTTGCCTTCCCCTGTATGATTTTCTGAAAAGCGTGTTGTTGTTTACAAGTAAGCTCCTGATACATGGTGTCTAGATTATAACGACGGGTGCCACATGTGGAGCAAGATCTACTTACCCTTCCGGAGCAATTGAGATCACCAACCGTTTTTGGTGGGGTTCGTGTTGCTCAGTCTTTAGTTTTCTATGTTGTGTTTTGTGTCCTATTGTTTGTCTGTTTGTCTTTTTCTTTTTTAGCCATGGCGTTGTCAGTTTATTTTCGACTTAGGAGTTTGAATGTCCCTTTTGGTATCTTTCGCGTTTCTTTTATCAAGTCACTCTCAGTTTTGTAGAAGTGTAATGGACAATATCACTAATGACTGGCTGTAATTATAAGTGTGCTATTTATGAATGATACCTTATGGGAATAATAGTAGTGTTATAGTTTATAGAATATGAGTAAAAGTTTGAAGAAGGTGAGTAGTAGTTTATAGAAGGTGTGTAATGTTTATAGGAGGTGTGTAATAGTTTATAGACGGTGTGTAATATATTATAGGAGGTGTGTAATAGTTTATAGAAGGTGTGTAATATATAAGCTTAAATTGGTTCCGTTCAACATACATGTCTATTTTGTTTTAGGTTATTGTTGCTTTAATAAGAAAAAGAATCAAACCATATTTTCGTGATTGGTGGAACATAGCAGATTGCATTTTGATTATAGGATATACGTCTGGAATGCTACTGAGAGCTGTTGAAGGATCTTTTTTCCGAACTACGTCAAAATGTTTATTAGTTGCAATATTTATGCTTATTTGCATAAGATTACTCAGTTTGTACTACATAAATGAGTTTCTCGGACCAAAGTTAATCATAATTCGAATGATGGTATGTAAGACTATATAAATCCGAAGATGTGGTATGAGTGCACATGAGACAACTCTCCATCCAAGTCACAATTTGTAAAAAGTTAACAATATTGAATAATAGGTAAAAGTACGGTCTTCTAAACGGAGCCTTGGCTCACATCGAACAGCAAGCTATAAAGGACCCCAAAATGACTAGTATAAAACAATTCAAGTCTTGCAACAGGCCAACTACGGACCCCTCAAAGTGTTGTTGCAAGGGTTCTAAACGTGCAGAGAGCGTGACATTCTCTCTACAAGAGACATCGGATTTAACATCCCCATTCTGACCGGATGTGGCTGCGTACTTGTACATCCCGCTTATCTAAACGGACGCCCCACTTCGGTAAGGGTTTTACTGCTGGTCTAAAGAAGACCCGTAGTGACCATATTTCTATTCCCGAGTCACCCTTTGAGGTTATGGAAATAATAAGTTTCTTGTTATGTTCGAATCGTAAGGTTTAATATAATCTCAATATTTCAATATTACGGACAGTCGGAACTGTTGCCTCTCATCCACTTACTTGCTATTGCAAGGTATCAAGACACTAAGTTGTTAACCTAACTTTTTACTCCATTTCTTCAATGTGTGTTAGCATTTTTCTACTGAACGCTTTACCAAAACTATTGTAGTAAATAAAAATATTCAAATCAAATGATCAACATCATTATCACAATAAAAGTGATACTTTTCGAGCTGACGAGGCTAAAATTTACAACATGAAAATCTGAATTTGCTTTTCAAATCAGAGAAGAACAAGTTTTCCTACTTAGTGATATTATTGGGTTTTTTTTATTTATGTACGGGTCATGTTTGGTATATTCTAATTTCAGATTAACCATACTATTGCATTCATGACAATTATGTTTGTCATAATGTTTTGGTACAGCGTGTCTTTTTATGCGCTTCTATATCCGAATTCTGAGGCTAGCTGGACAGAGATCGAAAAAATTTTATCGAATGGATATTGGATATTATTTGGAGAAGTGAACTTAGAAGCTGATACATGTAAGAGTCAAATAAATATTTCATTACCTTAAGTACTATTTTGTCAAAATGAGAAATGATATGCAAGACAATTCCATGCAATGAGGAATTACAACCGGAACTAGGGAAGATATAACATCTATCATTATCTAATTTTTCAAATTGATATGTGTACCTATTTTGTTACGCTACTGCTTATTACTTTAATAAAATGGTTTATAATTTCGATTTCGTATAGAATGATGCAACTATTATCACTTTCCTAAATATTAAAGGTACCGTCATATATATTTTTGAGTCAGGAAGGTTTTGGTATTAAGGATCGTTTTGTTAGCAAGAACAAGGTGCATGTAAACTTTCGTTTGATCTGTTTGAGCTTGTGATTTTGCCTTTTGATAAACACACTTTCCGTTTTGAATTTTCCTTGGAGTTCGGCATTTTTGCTATTTTACTTTTTTACTGTATTCTAATTTTAAATTTAACTAAAATGCTAATTTATTGTGTAAAGTTCACGTGACATTCACGTGAAAATACTCATGTGAAATTCAACTCAAACGAGATTATACGTGTAACTCACATGAAAAAATTTACGTTAATTTCATGTGAATTAAGATTCACATTAATTTCAAGTTAACTGTTTATCTGCTTTTCAGTTCGTTTTCGACTCATGAGTTTAAATATCAATTTAGCATCTTTTAAAATATATAAATCTTTTACTTTCCGAATACGGTACTCCTACTGGTTTATTATTTGCAGCATTTAAAAAGCGTGTGCTCTTGCTGTTTGCCTTTGTTTCAATGAAAAAGACTAGATAGATCAAACTTTAATTTACATAACTTAATAGATACACCGTCAAGAAATCTAGCGCGGCTTTAATCAACTTTGATCTAATAAATGCATAAAGATTTTATATCTGTGTATATATATTTGGGTTAACGCAAGTAAACATTTTGAGAGCAGATGTGAAATAAAATTTGCAAGATGTTTTTGGTAGTTCATCTTACGTAAAACCTGTTTATTTACGAACACATTTTACTGTGACAGTCTTAAAATCATTTTTGTAGAATTGATTTTGTTATTATATAAATATACATGATTCATACACTTTATTTTTATCTGTTTTCTATTTTGTGAAACTATGCTAATCGGTTTTTTTATAACAATTGTGACATGGTTTAGATTATTATACTATCTATCTTCATAAATAAGATATACTTTCTTTTCCCGCAATAAAATTGAGACACCAAATTGTAAATTAAACTTGATATGTTTTGAAAGAGAGGGTTCATAAGAGCATAAATTATTAGATTTGTAAATTATAATAATAAGAACAACTCTTTCTCAAGTGAAAAGTACAAAATTGTTTGGTAAAATTAGTTTATTATTGCTTCTCTGTTTCTAATTTTGTGTCTCATTCAATCTTAGTGACTGAACCGAACTGCACCTTCAACAAGACAATATATGAAAGTGATGTGAGTGGAGTTTTATCGCGATGTCCAACGAAACTTGGTTTATACGTTACACCTTACTTAAAAGCCCTTTACGCATTGATAGCAGTGGTCATAATGCTGAATCTTTTGATAGCTATGTACAGGTATAAAGTAAATGGTATACGCTGAACAATGCAAAAAAACATGATATTGAATGTGCTCAGATCTATACAAAAGAGAGGCTAAAAATACCAGAGGAAAATTCAAACTCAGAAGTCGAAATCAAAATGACATTGCCAATGGAAAAAACACTTACAAATGTAGTTATTTTGTTTGTACTCCTGTCTGCTTCGTTAAACAAATGTTATCTGTGACAACGGATTAACACATTTCGTCAACAAGGGTTTCCCTCGGTTTTAGTTTGTAACCCGGATCTGTTTTCTCTCAATCGATTTATGACTTTTGAACAGTGGTATACTACTGTTGCCTTTATTTACAAATCCTGTAGTCAGCACTTTGTTATTGATACATGTATGAAAGATAACTGAATTTTTTGTAAATTTACTGTTTTAAATGTTAAATTATTTGGAACACTAATATTTGTCTATCCCAGGAATAGATCGTATTATCCGTATCGCACAACTTATCGGAATTTTTGGTTTTTAATACTTTTCAACATTGCATTTGAAAAAAGTATGACAAAAATACTGAACTCCATGGTATATTCAAAAAGTGGAAGTCCATAAATACTGACAGAATCAAACGTTTGCAACCAAATGGACGAGTGGAAAACAACTTTCATATTCCTGACTTGGAACACGCATTTTCCGAAAATGGTGGTTTTATCTGGTTTTATAACAAAATAAACCTCCTACTTGTATGACAGTTGCTTATATGTCCGTTATATTGACACAATGTTGGTGAGCAACCCAAACAGACATATTTTCCAAAGATAAACACATATATTGTTTGTGAAACGAATTTTGACACACTTGCTCAATTGAATTTCAGTAACATTTTTGAGGACGTCCATACAAAATCGATGATTTATTGGTCTGAGCTACAGACATCATTTCTTGAGGAATATAGTATCCAAACAATATTTCCAATACACCTTCAGTTACTTACCTTACCGGGAACAGTAGTTGCAATTGTGTGGCTTTTCTGCGCAAATCTACGACAGCAGAATTCTGACGGAAATGATCGTACTAAAGAGCTTAATCATCACCCACAATTTGTCAGAGGTATGGTGTACATTTCAAAAATAGAAGATTTTCGTACTGTTTGTTTAGATTTAGCAAATTTGCAGACATTTAAAAGAAAGATGTACAGTTAAACTTTAACAGTTATAACCTCAAGTGCAAATAAAAATGCGAAGAATCAATCAAGGTAAATAATTAAAAACTGGGGGAATCAAATGAACTCCAAAAGGTTGCTTCGAAAGGGTAAGCGTCTGTTAGTTAACCAACAACCGCAATGCGTATCCACACTTACTCTAAATGTCACAATTGAGCCTTTACTGTAATTTCACATATCGCACGACTATTCTGTTATCCAAAAGAGCAAAAACATGTCGTTAGTGAGTTTGTACACAGCATAGCGTATCGGTCAACAATTTCTAAACCGTTAACCCTATGTATGTTGATATCAGTCGTTTTCCACTTAATTGTGTTGATTGATTGATTGATTGTTAGTTGCTTAACGTCCAGTGGCAAATATCTCATGCATATTCAGGACGAGAACAAATTAACAATAAATATAATAGGTAATTCCTGTAATAGAGACGGTCCGGGATGAAGGTCGGTGAAAATCTGTACTGGCACGGGAAAATGAGGGTACATTGGATAGTAACAGAAATTTAGCCTTGCAACAGGCCACCTCAGACCCCTCAAAGAATTATTGCAAGGGTTCCTAACGTACAAAGAACGTAGCACTCTCTTTACATGAAGTATCGAATTTAACGTCCCAATTTTGACCGAACGTGGCTGCGAACTTGTTCATCCCTCAAAGCAGATCGGACGTCCCACATTTGCGATAGTTTTACTCGGGTCGAAGGAAGAACAATGGTGACCATATTTCTATTCGCCAGTCACCCTTGGGGGGGAGGTAACTGTGTTGAAGCATTTTTTTAATCATGAAGTTTGTATAGTGTAACGATGCACCGGCGTAAAGCATTGTTTAAAATATGTTAACGCCATGACAAGGGGGTATGTTGCTGCAGAGAAATAGTAATTTGACCAAGTCTGCTATTTACTTTGAAGTCGTCTATCTGTGTCAAATTGGAAAATTGAAGATGCTTCGTAATCTTGTTTTGGTGATATCCTTAAGAAGGAATTTTAATGTAAAAGTACTTATGACCTGTAATGGTTTACTTTTGCAAATTGTGACTTCTTGGATGGAGAGTTGTATCATTGGCACTCATACCACATCTTTTTATATCTATATTATGATTTTAGTTATCTAGTGTTGACACTTCTCAAAATAATCTATTTTGATAAAAATAGGTGTTGTTCACTTTTTTCGTGTATTTAAGTGAAGTACCAATTACAGAATATTCATTCGTTGTTTAAAAAGACGTTAAACCAGTGTCCCTGTATAACATGAAGTCTTAAATAAAAAATATTTAAAAAAAAAATTAAATTAACTATTGATAGTTATCGTAAAAGTATTTGATGCTTTACTTTCAGTTTTTCTCTTTGATTCTAATTATGATTTGCAACTTAAATCGACAGAAGCAGAGGAGACAAAGGCTCAAAATGACCAAGGGTAAATATACTATTCAATGCATTATTGTCTATTTGTAGTTTATATTTGAATGGTATGTAATGATTTATAGAGACAGTGTGTTCTTCTTTTTCTTTATTTGAAATCTAATCTTTCCAAAAGTTGTATTTTTCTTTAAGATACATGTTGTCCATGTTGTCTATGTGAAGAAAAAATTAGTTTTACTAGAGCTTGATTAATGTTTAAACTGTTGTAGCTATGTGTTTTCGTCGTCAAGTGGCCAATATTACAAAGAAGTAAGGACGGTGTCACATATAAAGATGTTTTCAGGTGAAATCTTAAAAAATCTGGAATTTAAAATTCATATTATAATTCAGAAAAGCATTGGTAAAGAAACAAAATAATCTCAAAATAATGATAGGTTATGGCACTCCTTTTTGAGATATTTGATTTTTAGAAAATGGCGGGATAAGTTTGACTCGGACTTTAGCCTTATATTTAGCATTGACATTATTTAGATCTCAAATCGTAAGAAAAGAAATCTAGAATCTGCTTAAATTTTAGTAATGACCTTTTATGAGCTATTAAAGTCTTCTAGGAAAAGAAAAAAGGGTGATATGGGGCAAAATATTTTACCTTGTATCGTAGGGAAAACACAAGGAGTCCAACATCTGACAAAAATTCCTTAACCTGAAATGACAACATCCTTAAACTCTAAACATCAAGTTATAATGTGTGCAATTGAAGGATCGGAAAAAAAGAGAAAACATTAGGATTTGGGGTTTTGGTTTGCATATATAATGTGTATGTTTTCAAGGTATAAAGACAATGATCTTAAATTTCCTTCTTCATATTTTCCATAAATACAGATAAAGTCTAGTTGTCCGAGTGGCGTAGGGTTATGGCCAAAGTGTTGACCATGTCTCCACTGAGGAGAGAATATTTCAGATCTATCAGATCTAACATTGTTAAGGTCACCACGTATATTTCAAATTAGTTGTTCCTACTCGAGTCGTTCGTTTTCTGAAATCATGTAATAATTGGTTTGATGATTTAAGATGATCTTTATGTGACAGATCAGCTGTCAAGAATTTATTTGAAATGAAGAAAAAACATTTGCTATAATGTGCATTTTTTTTTTATTACGGATGACGATTAACTTTTTTTTTGCAGGAAAATAGATGTTAACACAGTTACGGTAAACCTTTTCTTTTGTTTTAACAGTGAATAATTTTGATTGTCGAATACGAGTGGTTGATTTAGATGTAAATATATGATTAAATCATACATGTCATATAAATCAATTCGTTATACATAGATTTTTTATACAGAAAGTATTGTGTTTTGGGCAACGTTGGCACTGTTAGTATGTTCATACAACCAAAAGATGACTGAAAATTCAATCATATTGTTTAATATTTATTTATTAAAAACCTTTTTTAAATTGTTCGTTTATAAATTTTTGAAATGATAGAGAAACCAAGGTTTCAGCTCCCTCATGCAAAGCTGACCTGAGATAGATGTCGCTATTTTTAAGCTCCTTTTATGTTATATAGCTCTTCAGCTGTTTCGGTTCTTGTACATCCTTGGCTTTCAAATATTCCTCTTTGAGCGTTCATGATGAAGGTAAATCTAGAAAAGCGCTTCGGACGCATGACATTTATAACATGTTGTTTCATTTTCTACAAATAAAAAAATTGTCAATAAGCTATGATATTTTTTTTCTGAATATGGAATATTTCAGTTTGTTTTGATCTATCCAACGTGAGTCTTTGTGTTTTCGCCATCGAAGCCGCCGTTAAAAGTTTCAAGTACAGAAAGTCGGGCTGTCAAGACGGTTCAATCGATTGCTCGACTTTATTCATAAAATTTGTTATTGGCAAATTGTGTTACGAGAATAGAGAATGTTTCAATGTATCGTGGAGTTAATGCAACAGTAGTTTACCGTTGATAAATTTCATAAATTGATGTGAAAGAAACAATTGTGTTAAGCAATTAACAAAAACTGAGATAATTAGATATTGCGTTAAGCAATGATCAAAAACGGGGGTAAACGGGTATTGTGTTAAACAATGAACAAAAACTGATGTAATCGGATGTTGTGTTAAGAAGTGAATAAAAACTGAGATAATCGATGTAGTAATCAGTGTGTCGTGAGGCAATGAACAAAAACTGAGACAATCGCTGTGTCGTTAAGCAATGAATAAAAACTGAGATAATCGATGCAGTAATAGGTATGTTGTTAAGCCATAAATAAAAACTGAGATAATCGGTGTAGTAATCGGTGGGGTGTTAAGCAATGACCAAAAATGGAGATAATCGGTGTAGTAATCAGTGTGTCGTTAAGCAATGAACAACAACTGAGATAATCGGTGTAGTAATCAGTGTGTCAATAAGCAATAATCAAAACTGAGAAAACCGATGTAGAAATTCGTGCATCGTTAAGCTATGAACAAACCTGAGATAATCGGTGTAGTAACTGGGGTGTCGTTAAGCAATGAACAACAACTGACATAATCGGTGTAGTAATCAGTGTGTCAATAAGCAATAAACAAAAACTGAGATAATCGGTGTAGTAATTGGTGCATTGTTCAGCAATGAACAAAAACTGAGACAATCGGTGTAGTAATTAGGGTGTCGTTAAACAATGAACAACAACTGACATAATCGGTGAAGTCATCGGTGGGGTGTTAAGCTTTGAACAAAATACTGACAAAATCGATGTAGTTATCGGTGTGTCCTTAAGCCAAAATAATAACTGGAATATTCGGTGTAGTAATCCGCTTGTCGTTAAGCAATGAACAAAAACTGAGATATTCGGTGGGTCGTTATGCAATGAACAAAAACTGAAACAATCTGTGTAGTAATTGGGGTGTCGTTAAACAATGAACAACAACTGACATAATCGGTGAAGTAATCGGTGTGTTGTGTTAAGCGTTGAACAAAAAACTGATATAATCGATGAAGTTATCGGTGTGTCCTTTAGCCATAAATAAAAACTGGGATTTTCGGTGTACTAATCCGTGTGTTGTTAAAGAATGAACAAATCTGAGATAATCGATGTAGTAATCGGTGTGTCGTTAAGCCATAAATAAAACTGAGATAATCGGTGTAGTAATCGGTGTGTCGTTAAGCAACGAATTAAAACTTAGATAATCGGTGTGTCGTTAAGCAACGAACAAAAATTGAGATAATCGTTGTAGTAATTGGGGTGTCGTTAAGCAATGAACAACAACTGATATAATCGGTGTAGTAATCGATGGGGTGTCAAGCATTGAACAAAAAACTGACATAATCGATATAGTTAACGGTGTGTCGTTAAGCCATAAATAAACACTGGAACATTCGGTATAGTAATCCGTGTGTCGTTAAACAATGAACAAAAACTGAGATAATCGATGTAGTAATCGGTGTGTCGTTAAGCCATGAAAAAAAACTGACATAATCGTAATAGTAATCAGTGTGTCAATAAGCAATAAACAAAAACTGAGATAATCGGTGTAGTGATCGGTGCATCGTTAAGCAATGAACAAAAACTGAGACAATCGGTGTAGTAATTGGGGTGTCGTTAAACAATGAACAACTGACATAATCGGTGTAGTAATCGGTGGGGTGTTAAGCATTGAACAATAAACTGACATAATCGATGTTGTTATCGGTGTGTTCTTAAGCCTTAAATAAAAACTGGGATATTCGGTGTGGTAATCCGCGTGTCGTTAAACAATAAACAAATCTGTAAATATCGATGTAGTAATCGGTGTGTCGTTAGGCCATAAATAAAACTGAGATAATCGGTTTAGTAATCGGTGTGTCGTTAAGCAACGAACAAAAATTGAGATAATCGGTGTAGTAATTTGGGTGTCGTTAAGCAATGAACAATAACTGACATAATCGGCGTAGTAATCGGTGGGGTGTTAAGCATTGAACAAAAACTTTACATAATCGATATAGTTATCAGTGTGTCGTTAAGCCATAAATAAAAACTTGGATATTCGGGTTGTAATCCGTGTGTCGTTAAACAATGAACAAAAACTGAGATAATCGATGTAGTAATCGGTGTGCCTTTTAGCCATACATAAAAACTGAGATAATTGGTGCAGTAATCGGTGTGTCGTTAAGCAATGAACAAAAACTGAGATAATCGGTGTGTCGTTAAGCAGTGAACAAAAACTGAGATAATCGGTGTAGTAATTGGTGTGTCGTTAAGCAATGAAAAAACTGAGATAATCGGTGTGTGGTTAAGCAATGAACAAAAACTGAGATAATCGGTGTAGTAGTCATATGGGTTTTAAGCAATGAACAAAAACTGAGATAATTTGTGTAGTTATCGTAGGGGTGTTACCCAATTCCAAATTAGTGTAGCATACGGAAATTTATCAAGGTAATTTAACATGTTTTGGTTTTCATTCTATGTTAAAACAGCTATATGTGAAACGTATAGATTTGAGGAGTTTTAAATGTAAATTGTATCATGAACATGTAGCTCTCCAATTGTATCGGTTCTTAAACATTGTTGGCTTTCAAATATTCGACATCGGAAATTCCTGATGAAGGTTTATCCAGAAAAGCTCTTCGAACGCATGAAAATTATAAAGTGTTGTTTTCATTTTTAACAGCACTGGATCGATACCGCTGCTAGTATTCTATTTATCCCCGAGGGTATAATCAGCTCAGTAGTCAGTATTTCGGTACTGAAATGATTTTTAACAAACTTTTGAAAAATTGCCCGTTTATAAATTTATAAATTATTTAGAAACTAAGGTTTCAATTCCCTCCGACAAAGCTGAATTAGATCAATTTAGCTATTAATTTTAGGTTGTTTTTGTTTGTTTTTTTTTTGGGGGGGGGGGTCATACAGCTCTTCAACTAGTTCGGTTTTTATGCATCCTTAATTTTTAAATAGTCGTCATTGAGCGTTCCTGGCGAACAAAAATCATGAAAAGCGCTTCGGACGCATGAAATTTATAAAGTGTTGTTTTCAGGTTTTACGGTCTCCTATTAATTACAATAAAGGATCATGCATTTATCAATACCATTAAATGTGTTTAATTTAAACAATTGTGCATTCATGTATCTGCCACTACCAAGAAAAATATATTAGAATCAGTCAACATTATTTCTATAAAATCATGTTTTTATAAATGCTTCAGAGAGAACCTGACTCTAATAGCACAAAGCAAGAAATACAAAACGAGAGTAATAACAGGATAACTCAAGAGGTATGTAAACAAACATATTCTTTAAAAAAAAAAGGCAGAAGATAAACTAATAACACCAAGCAAAACAAAAAAACAGACGACTCCACAAAACACTACATAGCAAACTAAAGATTGAGCAACACGAACCCCACAAAAAGTCTGGGGGTAAGTTTAGGTGCTACGGCAAGGTAAGCAGTTCCTGTTCCATATGTTGCCTGTACCAAATCAGAGATATGGCTGTTGTTTTGCACTTGTTCCGTTGATTGATAGCATTTGTTTTTGATTTTTGGACTTTGCCTTTTTGAACTTGCCTTGAAGTTCGGTATTTTTTGTTTTTTTTTTACTTTTTTGCATCCGTCATGTTGTTTGTGCAAGTGCATATCCTTGTTTCCTACAATTATGTTATGTGTAAACGATTTTCCAGTAAAAAAATCCTCATATTATCAAAATTGTTGAAGTTTTAGCGGTATAAAAATTAATATTGACATTACACAAATCTGTGTGCATGTTATACATAAATCTGTGTGCATGCTATACACAAATCTGTGTGCATGTTATACACAAATCTATGTGCAAAACATTACTGTGTAAATTTCAGTCTTCACATTGTTGCTATAAACATTTGTGCAAAGTTCTCGTGTCAACAGTATAGGTTTTGTTATCACTTTTCAGCGTAGTTATGTGCCTTTTTTATGTTAACTATTATGCATATATTTATTCGTTTATTAATAAAAAAAAAAAAAAAAAAATATTATTTGTTTATTTTTTAATTGTATTTTTGTACAAATATAATGTATACATATGAGTTTGTCACTGTAAAATCTTAATCTAAATGTTATTACAATAGAGAAGACTACATTTACTCGGAATATGTTATTACAATAAAGAAGACTACATTTACTCGGAATATGTTATTACAATAAAGAAGACTACATTTACTCGGAATATGTTACTACAATAAAGAAGACTACATTTACTCGGAATATGTTATTACAATAAAGAAGACTAAATTTACTCGGAATATGTTATTACAATAAAGAAGACTACATTTACTCGGAATATGTTACTACAATAAAGAAGACTACATTTACTCGGAATATGTTATTACAAAACAGAAGACTACATTTACTCGGAATATGTTATTACAATAAAGAAGACTACATTTACTCGGAATATGTTTGATTATCTATTATCATTTTGCAGATAATCAACAGACTTAAAAATCTGGAAGGTAGCTTAACAGAATTAAAGGATACAAAGAAAATGGTTTGTAGTTTAAATAATTTAATTAAATTTTTTGTTTCTGATATTTTTGACATTTGACTTCAAATGCAATTGGCATCATGCTCATTCATAAGATAATGGTTTTCACTCTTGTTTACTTTAACGTTCAATGAAAAAAAAGACAGGATTAAATTAACCGTTAAAACAAAAGGATTGTTGTTGTTTGTGCTGCACAGTATGACCGCTGAGATCAAGGACGCAAACGAAGAAAAATGCAAGAGAATATTTTGGATAGAGGAATTCACCTAAAAACCCCACAGAGAGTTGTTGAAAGAGTTATTTGAAAATGGCCCTGTGTATTTATACATATCGCACAGCCAAATGAACGTCCCACTTTAGTGAAGGTTTTAATTTAGGATCTGGTGAATTATTCGGATGACCGTAAATATTAACCCGAGTCTTGCTTTCTTTTACTTTTTATTGATATAATATATTTTCCATTCAGCATATTGTATTTCGATTTGATATTAGACAAAAAAAACCTTGAAAAAGGTAACCATCTATTACTTCATAATAACATATACAATTTTGTTTTTATCCTGTACGAACTAAGGTTGACTAAAATCAAAACTTTTTCATACGTATCTGTTTAATTATTTGCAGACTCGTGACTGTGTTATTTCATTGTATTTTAACAGTTGATAAATTAGCTGCAACTTAAAGCACATATCTGTCCAATAAGGAAACACTTTCATAACTTCTCAATAGACATTCTAATTGATTTCAAATTCGATCAAAACACTTGTTACGTCGACATCTTTGTTCTTTTACTTTTTCAGATGATGGACAAATTGCAAAGTATGGAAGAAAGTTTAAAACACGGTTCTAGAAATGATATGAATGGATCTTAGTCTAATGTCTTCTGTAGACGATCTGAATGATATAATCGTAGTAACAGTACATCCTGAGTACAATATAGGGATTTGTAATGAGAGAGAACTGCTTTTTTTCTAGAATTTTAGATAGACCAATTTGAATTATAAATATGCTGATAGAGAATTGTTTTTCATTTAATCAAAATATCATGTTAAGTAAATGATTTTAACGTTCAGAAATGTTTTTCTCCAATATTTATATTACCGCCTTACTTATTGTATTTTACACCTAAAAAAGAACAAATGTTAGTTTTAACTGTACATGTTTTGCTGCCGACGTAGACATTGGATACAACACTCCTGGTTATTGAAACAACATTGACGGTACCCATTGTGCACCAGATGTGAGAAATGTATCTATTACTATCTATTGGCCAAAATATTTGACAGCCTAAAATATAATACAAACGTTTAAGAGTTGTTAAAACCACAAATAGAACAAAAGTAAATTCAAAACTGGACAAGGAATCAAAGCTATCCACGAGGGAGAAAAGATCCTTTAATTAAAAAGATTTCAAAATTTTATAACAACAAATTAAAACAAAGCATGGTAGGAGTACTGGCTACTTAGCTAGTGATACTATCGGGAACAAATAGTCCACCAGCAAAGGTATCAGCCAAGTGGTAATAATAATATTGACGGTACCAATTTTACTGCTCTAGAAATGTTTGATAATCATAGGTTATGACATGATCCTTGTGGCAATGTTGTTACCGGACACTTTGTTCAAATACCGTGAGGTGTTGTGTTTCTAAGAAAGGCCCAAAATTCCATCCACCTTTTAAAATTAACTGAAAGAGGTGTTTTGTAAACTCATTAACGCCTCCCTTTCCCCTTTCTGCAAATCATTCTGAAGACGAGATAATGTTGATTATAAAGTTTTGTTTCCTTGTTTTAAAAAAACATAAATTTTTGAAGATATTTTGTTTTAAATATTTCGAATATGACCTAATACAAGAATTCTTCTGAAAGATGCCGAGGCTATAGAACAAACTTTAGGAAAGCGTGTTGTGTAAACAACGTTTTCGTCGATTAACGTAAACACCTTACCGAAGTACTTCAACAACGACTGAATTAAAAGCTGCTACTGAACATCTCAAAGTTCCCATATGTATTTGCTTCCTAAACTACACGAGCACCTTTTATGATTTTTGTTTTACGAGAAGATGCCCGCGAGTCGCGGTACAATTGGTGTTAAAAACAAAGAGTTTTTAAATTTCGCGGGCAGTACGTCGACTGAGCATGCGCGAAAGCGTATAAGACACGGATCGATAACGGTCTCCGAATTTGGATATTTTCTCAAAAATTGGCGTTTTCTGTGGAAAAAAGATTGTTTCAAAGACAAATTTAGGAAGTACAAAACACTACATTTATACGTCATATCACAAATATTTCCGACTTTGTATGGTTTCAGAGGAGTTGCGGCTCAATGAAATCGGTTCCTTCCTTTAGTAGTACAGATATCTGTATTCAATAAGTGTTCACTTGTTTCGATTGTTCTGACTTGTTCATTTTCAGTTGTTAAAGAACTCGCTATGAAAAAAGGTGTAAGACATGGTTGGCACAACTTTTTGGTAGAATTGATAGGACGGCATAATTCCACATCAACAGGTCAAGAACTTTAAGCTTGTGGTCACTGAATGCGATCAGTCTTTAATATAACATCATTTATGATTATTTTTCGTTTTTTCTCCTTCTATTATACCTGTGTTAAGGAGTTCAGTGATGTCCTGATCTCTAAAGTGTACTATTTGATGTGCGTATAGGTTGTCCATTGATCGAGAATAATAATGGGGAGGGCTAAGATTTTGAAAATCTTGTTTAACGCCGCCTCATATTCGTAAACCGGTCTTTAGTCAGAAAAATCGTATTATGTTGTCTTGTTTCATATGTTAATGCTTTTAAAAGTTATGAGGATAATTTTGTGTTTTATTTAAACACAATTTTCATCGCCTCAAAACCATTTTGAGCTAAAATATTGTTTAGACGTGTCAATTGTTTAAGACTGATGCCTTTTATATATCGTATGGTTATTTTTATCTCTGGATTGCAGTCTCGGTCATGTATTTCACGTCTTCTAGTTTTTATACATAAATGTTGAGGTTCCATAAATATTTATATCCAAAACCGGTAAATGGAAAGAAATATAGAAGCTGTAAATCAACTCATCATAGATACCAGGATTCAAAATTGTATACGCCAGACGCGCGTTTTGTCTATAAAACACTCACCAGTGACGCTCGAATTAAAAAAAGTTAAAAAGGCCAAATAAAGTACGAATTTGAAGAGCATGTGCCGCTCAGCTAGGTCTGTGTGCATCTGTACCAATGGCCACACTCCAGCATTGTAGACTACAATATAATTCCTGACACAAATCTTTTATTTATTGATCTTGTATCGGTGATTATGTTTTTGCTGTTCACAGTGTCTCTCTGTCATCTTTAGTTTTTTCCCAAAGCAAAGAAAAAATGGAAAAAGAATTGTCATTCAAAGGCAAAAACATATATAAGAAGGCAACAAACAGTTTCATAGATGCTGACTTGTTAGTAGAAAAGAGGCGCAAAATACCAAAGGCTTTTTCAAACTCATAAACTCGAAAACAAACTAAAAATGCCATGGCAAAAAAAAAAACGAAAAAACAACAGTTTACAAAACACAACATTAAAAACTAAAAACTGAGCAACACGAACCCTACCAAAAAACCGGGAGATCTCAGGTGCTCCTGTGATCAAAGGAGAATTTTTTTTGTATAAAAGACGAGGACGGACGCCAAGTTATAGAAATAGCTCACACCGACCTGTTGGGCCAGATGAGCTTATAATTGACACTCTTGAATATGACATGTTTTTCATTCGTTCCAATGGTTGATATACGCGAGCGTTTGATTTTCTTAGGTTCTGTGGACTTCCCCCTTTTTGAATATACCTTGGAGTTCAGTTTTGTTTTGTAAATACTTTTTTGATTTATGCTCTATTAATCTAAAAGTAAAAGTAGAATTATTTTACCCAATTTATATATAAAGCAATCCATCATGAAGTACCAGTAGAGGTGATTTTATATTCAATATATTCAATTTTCCTATTGTCAACCTCCCTTTTTTCAGCAGGTACTAACATATGCTCCATCGTATCGTATCAATATATCTCAGTTAATGCGTTACTCTTGTTCATGTTCACTTTATATGAACTTAAAAGGGGTGTGTTTCGTACGCAAATAAAACTATTCAACAGAACTATAAAGAAGAACAACAACAATCCACTACATTAGATTTATGGTCCCCATTACCAAAAGGTTGACAGATACAAGTTGTCGTTGTCTCAATTGACTAGCGACATGTTTTCTCAGTTTTAGATCTTTAGATACCAGTAGAGTCGTTTGATCTGTTATTCTATAGATTTTGTTCTATTCCCGATGTTGACGTTTGACTGAGTGTAAATTCGCATGGCGGGTGATACATGTATAGCAGGAGATCTTACCTTATCGATCCACCCGGTGTCGCTCCTTTGGAAACAAAGGAAATCTACAAAATAGACTTACTTTAGACTTATCATTATATAATGTGTTAAACATAATTGAAATAATAGGTTGAGTTAACTTTCTAATAAATAATTACATTTAAAAAAAATGCGAAAATGGGAAAACTTTGAGTAAATTAAATTATAAGAGAAATTAGTGTTTTATTTTTAGGTGTCACTGTTACACAGTATGATTTTTTTTTAATCTTATGCAACCCGAGTAAATCCTTCAAATTGTAAGTAAACTTTTGAACATAATTCAAAGAATGTAAGATTTCTTGGTATCTTAAAGAAAAAAAAAACTCCAATTCAAAAATAAAAACAAAAATGTAAAAAGGGCATATCATTTAAAAAATATTTCAATCTATAACGAAATTAAGATGCCTATCTAAATAATTTCATGTTTATTATTTTGACTATGCATAGTCTTTCTATGTTTTTCACTGAATTTAAGTATTAATTTTTTACCAAAAAACATATTTTTAAAATTATAGTTTTCAATGATGGACTTTTTGTTTGGAAAATGATTAATAAAACTAAGGTTCAACTCCCTCAGGCAATGTTGACCATGGATGGATTTGGCTATTTTGTTTAAAAAAAATTTACGCGACACAAGACAAATACAAGAACGTTGGTGGGACAAGGGTTTTTGTTTAAACCAGGTCAAGTCTACTAAATATAATAACAAAATATAAAGGAATAACACTGTTCATTAGTAAATATTATCTGAATCTTAAACAAAGTATAAAATGATTAAACTGAGAATTTTTATTAAAGCTACAGAAGCATTGCCTATAATTGCTTACATCCACTTCATCTGAACTTTGGTGGATAGTTGTCTCATTGGCAATCCTACCACATCTCCCTTTTTTTATATTTATCAATTATCTAACTTATATAATGACGTATACAAAGAATTATGTTGAGAAATATGAAGTTCTTTAATATAGCCCCATAATTCGTAACACAATGTGTACTGTATTGTTATGTTTTACATAAACATTAAAACATTATTCCATCATGGCTTATTAAATCAGGCATACATACAAATCAGAAAAAGACATGTTCATTGACTTTACGGACCACATGTATAAATGGGGATAATGGATAGCTCAGGGTTCGGTGACAGTGACAGGACAGCACACAATAAGAACAAACTGTACAAATCAGTTGAAAAAGGTTTCATTATAAGATTGATATAAACAATCAACCCAAAAAACGATTAAAAACCAAACCAAAGAGTTCTCGCAGTTAATAAAAGCTAGCTTAGAGCAAATAACACGACGGGTTTCACATGTTGCACATGATATTCTTACCCTTCCGGAGCACCAGAGATTACCATCGCTTTTTGATGGGTTTCGTATGGCTCAGTCTGGTTGTGAATACTATTTGTTGTATGATCGTTTTTTTTATTTTTTGCCATGGCATTGTCAATTTTGTTTTCGATTTATGAAGTAAAATTTCCCTTTGGTATCTTTCGCCTCTCTAATGAACAAATCATGCTGCCCAGACCAAACTATCAATCAGTAATCATTTGATGGAGAAAGTAAAAGACAAGAGTTACTCGAAAACAGTTGCTAGACCGAATGGTTGTCTATTAGAATATCGTTCATGTTCTACTGTTCTGAGACAAAACGTATTTGGCCGCTCAACCATTTAGTATTAAGCAGTGTACAATCAACGTGTTTTTCCATCAATTTATTAATTTAAGGCAAATAGTTTTTAATTCTATTATCATTTGCAGCGTGTCTTTGAATCCTTTTTTTCATAGAATTTTCCTTGAACACCTTCATCGACTTTTTTTATTACACCTTCATCGAATTTTCTAAAAACACCTTTTAAGTATTTTCCTAGAACACTTTGGTACAGCTTTCCAAAATTATTTTGATTGGACTGTCCAGTACAGCATGCTGGATTAGCACAGCAATCTTCAATTCCGCATGTCGTGATGATACAGCTACAACAACAATGTTTCTGGCAATAAGCACAGCAAGCTGTTATCATTTCAGATACAGTTCCATTTAGGGTTACTGATGGGCAACCGCATCCTGAAATAAATACCAAAAATTCAAACAGAAAGACGAGATTGAAAAAGATTAATCTAGAATGCATGCTATAAAGTTCAGCATGCAAAACAATATACAAATGATTGCGCACGCCAATTAAAAACAGTAAGTTTGTTTCTCGTGTTGATCAAATGGGCATCTGTCCTACACCTTTTTAAGCCTAAGTTTTGAATTGACAAATGTATACATTTTTTATCTGAAAAGATACATCAGATGTTATAGTTTAATGTGACTCTGGAATATAGATCAATGTAACAGCAATCAAACGAAACCAAGTACCAAAGACATGCTGTTTCTTTTTTTTTAATTTTACGATTGCATCAGTAGAGCGCAACATCCGTAGAGATTGATTGATTAATGTTTGCGTTATGTCCAATGGCAAATACTTCATTTATGTTCAGGACGAAAACTTCTGACAACAAACACAATAGCTAGATCCAACAACGGGGGCTGACATGAGCGAGGGACGCGAAACCTGAAATGCAATGAGCAGATAGGGTACATTGGAAAAGGACAGAAATTTTGTCTTTCATCAGATCACCTACGGACCCCTCGAAATGATTGTTGCAAGGGTTTCTGAACGTGGCACTCTCTCTCTACAGGAGGCATCGGATTTAATGTCAACTTTTTGACCGTACGTGACTACGTTTGTATGCATTCCGCACAACCGCACGGATGTCCAACTTTGGCAAGGGTTTCACTGTCGGTCGAAGGAACACCAGCAGTGACCATATTTTCAATTCGAAGTCACATATGGGTGCACACGTAGATAGGTTATATAACCAAAGGTAAACTTAGGTCATTATAACCATTGTAACTAAACTATATCTTAACCATAACAATGTATCATGTCTGATAAAGAGAGTAACGTTCACTGATATGCCTAGATGTAAAAAAAAGTAATACATTTAGATGTTATAACCAACACTGTATTAAGAATTGGAGAGTGTCGTAGAAAAATGACATCGACACGCCTTCAGCACCTTTAAGAAGGTGTATAAGGTAACAAAAACGTATACATTGAATAGTGAAGCTACGTTCAGTCAAGATGTCAAACATATACATTAAACATTAGAGCTACGGTCAGTCAAGATGTCAAACATATTACACATTGAAGCTACGGTCAGTCAAGATGTCAAACATATACATTAAACATTGAAGCTACGTTCAGTCAAGATGTAAAACATATACATTAAACATTAGAGCTACGGTCAGTCAAGATGTCAAACATATTACACATTGAAGCTACGGTCAGTCAAGATGTCAAACGTATACATTAAACATTGGAGCTACGGTCAGTCAAGATGCCAAACATATACATTAAATATTGAAGCTACGTTCAGTCAAGATGTCAAACATATACATTAAACATTAGAGCTACGGTCAGTCAAGATGTCAAACATATTACACATTGAAGCTACGGTCAGTCAAGATGTCAAACGTATACCTTAAACATTGGAGCTACGGTCAGTCAAGATGTCAAACATATTACACATTGAAGCTACGGTCAGTCACGATGTCAAACATATACATTAAACATTGGAGCTAAGGTCAGTCAAGATGCCAAACATATACATTAAACATTGATTGAAGCTATGGTCAGTCAAGATGTCAAACATATACATCAAACATTGGAGCTACGGTCAGTCAATATTTCAAACATATACATTAAACATTGGAGCTACGGTCAGTCAAGATGTCAAACATATACGTAAAACATTGGATCTACGGTCAGTTAATATGTCAAACATATACATTAAGCATTGGAGCTACGGGTAGTCAATATTTCAAACATATACATTAAACATTGGAGCTACGGTCAGTCAAGATGTCAAACATATACATAAAACATTGGATCTACGGTCAGTCAATATGTCAAACATATACATTAAGCATTGGAGCTACGGGTAGTCAATATTTCAAACATATACATTTAACATTAGAGCTACGGTCAGTCAAGATGTCAACAATGAATAAATTGCTACTATCCCCGAAGTTGTCTCAGAAATTGATAAAAGCCTAAATTACACGCAATCTGACCAAGCATAAAATGAACCAAACAATTATTATGGTAAACAAGTTGAACAAACTAACCCAAGGATTTGATTTTTTAGAAGATAAAGACATTCATGGTTCTTTCAAACCACATCGACCGCAATGGCTAATAAATGTAAAAAAAAAGTGAATTGGTGCCAAAGTAACTCCATAAGGGATAACATAAAATCCTTCAAATGTGGCGTATTTACATAACTACTGTGGGGGCTGGTTGTCGTTATTAATACAAGGGAAATCATGACGTGACCGGCAGGTACCCGATACACTCAACAAAACAATCGTAACCCATTTACACTTCAAAATTACACTATACTAAAACCAGGTCATAGTCGTTATAATGAACCAATGCCTAGGTATGTACAATATGTATACATTATTTAACTGTAAACAGATTCAAAAGGTAGATGAAGCTGAAAAGCAACGAGCACGACTTTGCAGCATCTTTTTCAACGAGGTCCAAGAGGAAAATATAGAAAATATTAAATCAAGACACCCGACTTCGAAGCAATCTGAAAACAAAAATATTGTAATAAAACATCTGATAATATTTAAGGAAAATAATGTATCTACATATTTGGAACAAAGTATTCATATGATTTGAATGTTATTGAGCGCAATAAGGTAAACTACCCCCCTATAGAGTCCTGATTTTATTTAAATATTATGTTACATAATATGTCGTATAAAAGTGTTACATATATTGACTTCCCATATACAATGGCTCTTTAACGCTGATATTACTAAAATAAATATAACAAAAATACCGAACTGCAAGGGAAATTCAAAACGGAAAGTCCTTTATAAATTGCAAAATTAACAGCTCAAACACATCTAACGAATTCTAAATAGAAAACAACTGTCATATTCCTGACTTGGTACTAACAAAGATTATGGGTTTACCTGTCCATGTTAACAGTATCGCTATATCCACTGTCACATTACGAAATTCACAATAAGACATATTTTATCTTAATATCAAATTTTCACTGGGATACCTGAAAATTAATAATTCAAACATGTCAATAGTAACAGGCTTGTAAAGTATAGAAATTTACCTGCACGGCTGAAACATGGTCAGGTATTGACCAGTTTTCCATGGTATATATCTTTATAACAGTTAGGTTTTTTTTCTTTTTTAGTGTACACATCTGATATATACATTCCATTACCTGTCTTTAGTTTTCTATGTTGTGTTTTGTGTACTCTTTTTTGTCTGTTTGTCTTTTTCTCTTTTAGCCATGACGTTGTCAGTTTATTTTCGACTTCTGAGTTTGAATGTACTTTTGGTATCTTTCGCCTATCTGATAACATGCATTATTTTTAATTTAAACTACCAGATAGTGTTAAATTCCTCAGCTTCAAGTCGAACCAAACACACTGTTCCGTATTTACACGAAGAATAAAATGTGTTCCTTGTTTTCAAACACAACACATTACACATAATTAAAAAATTCTAAATTCAAGGACTTTGGTTAAGAAACGACCATTTGATTTTTTCATGAAAAGGGAGGGGAACAGGGGTACCTTAAAAATAAATATCATGGTCTGGTAAGAGCTGAACATATAGTTTTATACAATACAGGATGAAAATAAATATGCTGCAACAAAAATCGCAGGAAACAATTGTAAACAAATTGAAAATAAATGTTCACACGGTAAAAAAAACAAGCATGCCTACCAACAGATGAAAATAAAATTCAATTTGCAAAAAATCAACAAATATCCTCCCCTTCCAGAATTCGTTTGGTCGGAACGTTATATATTATAAAATTATTGAAAGAGAAATAAATAATCACCCCGATTACGATACATATTGGAAGCATTGGTAAACAACTAGCAAGGGCGAAACAACATTTAGCAAGGCCGAAACAACATCTAGCAAGGGCGAACAACACCTACCACGGCCCAAACAACAGCTAGCAAGGCCAAAACAACATCTAACAAGGGCGAACAACACTTCGCAAGGCCCAATCAGCAGCTAGCAAGGCCAAAAAACATCTAGCATGGGCGAAAGACCTAGCAAGGCTCAAACAGCAGCTACCAAGACGAAACAACAGCTATCAAGACCAAAACATCAGCTATCAAGGCCGAAACAACGGCTAGCAAGCAGCTAGCAAGGTAGAAAAAAACAGTTAGCAAGGGCGAACAACAGCTAGCACGGTCAAACAACAGCTAGCAAGGCCGAAACAACAGCTAGCGTTGGCGAACAACAGCTAGCAAGGGCGAAAAAACACTTTACAAGGTCGAAACAACAAATAGCAAGGTAGAAAAAACAGCAAGCAAGGGCAAACAACAGCTAGCACGGGCGAACACCAGCTAGCAAGGCCGAAACAACAGCTAGCAAGACCGAAACAACAAATACCAATGCCGAAACAACAGAAAACAACAGATAGCAAGGCCGATACAACGGCTAGCAAGGGCGAACAACAGAGAGCAAGGCCGAAACAACAGATAGCAAGGCCGAACCACAGAAAGAAAGGGCGAAACAACAGCAAACAAGGTCAAAACACCAGGTAGCAAGATCGAAACAACAGATAGCAAGGCCGAAACAACAGATAGCAAGGTCAATACAACAGCTAACAAGGCCGAAACAACAGACAGCAAGGGTGAAACAACAGCTCACAATGGCAAACAATCGTTAACATGGCCGAAACAACGGATAGCAAGGGCGAAACAACAGTTAGCAAGGCCGAACAACAGATCGTAAGGCAAAAACAACAGCTAACAAGGCCAAAACAATAGATAGCAATGTCGAAACAACGGCTACCAAGCTGAAACAACATATAGCATGGGCGAAACAACAGCAAGTTCGATGGGATAGATGCGTTCAACAGAGCCACCAAACTTTTAATTATTAAGTGAGAGGACATCATCTATATAGCGGAACGTGAAGTTTAATGATAACGCTAGCTTCTATTTATTCTTTCTTAAGCTTTAGTGTTTCTTAGAACATCAATAGATATACAGGGGTTGGGATTACTAGACTTATTTTCTATTCTGTACGCAGGACGCGCGTTTCGTTTACATAAGACTCATCATTAAGACTCAAACTAACAGTTGAAAGGTCAAATGAAATGCAAGAGGACTACATTGTTTAAATTCCAAATGGTTTAAGTTGATAAAGAAAGGAAAGTCGGAAAATAACGTGCTATTGGTCGTCCTTTTAATTAGTTTAACAGATATGACTTTTCGAAACTTAACACTATACTGCCAAGCAATCTTACCAAAAAAAAAAGTGTTCATATTGATTAAATCGTCCTTTCAAAAAGATGATTGCAGATTTATTTGCTTTAACCAATTAAGCTGTATATGGCACAACTTTTGGAAATTCGGGTGATTAATGCCGTTTTACTCCGTATTTCATTTTGTCTTACAAATATTTTGATGCAAGCGGCTTTGATAAGTCATTTCCACACCTGGCATATGCTGAGCTTTGACAGCTCTTTTCTGTATTGAAAAATTTAAATATGATACTTAAACTACAATTTATTTTAAGAGAAAGAAGATTTTTAGGGAAGAAACGGTATATTGAGACTTCATATTTATCAAATAAAATGTTGTATGTTTCACTGGTATGTATGTTGAAGCACAGCTAGCAATAAAGATAAAATATGGCTTTGAATCCTATAAAAACAAAAACAAATCCAACTAAGAATCATTTTAGCAATTCATATTTAAATACCTAACTTAAAATGAATTATGAACATTTCGATGGATGCTATTACGATATATTAGTTCAGCGAACAAAGCTTTTATTGTAATGAAAAGTAACAAATCGTGTTTTTTTTTCTTTTGTTCACATGTCACCAGATTTTGGCAGAATATATTTGAAATTTTCAAACGAAGACAAATTGATTCGTAACTAGATTACAACATCTTAGATTTGGAAAATAGATCACAAATAGTAAATTTAACTATTTTAATCGTTTAATTATAATACTCTGATTTTTTGTTTTATAAAAGTCGTAATAAATGTCTTTTCATCAAAATAGAAATGGTGATGTCTACATATTGTTTCTTCCCGAAACTAATAAGAGAGCAGACACAAATAGCTAATAAATCAATATGTCCATTGTTATCTCGTGGTCCTTTTTTTTTGACATGGCGTTGTCAGTTTGATTTCGACTTGTGAGATTGAATGTCCCTTTGCTATTTTTCGCCAGTCTTTTACCAACAATTAAAGATGAAATTTGTGTTAACAAGTTTCATTTGAATTTTATTATTTTCAAATTTTTAAACCCGCTGCATTTGTTTGCACATGTTGTTAGTCAGGAACCTGTTTCTGTGGTTGTCGTTTGTTGATGTGGTTCTTAAGTGTTTTTCGTTTCTTGTTCTTTTATATAGATTAGACAGTTGGCTTTCTTGTTTGAATTGTTTTACACTAGTCAATTTGGGGCCCTTTATAGCTTGCTGTTCGGTGTGAGCCAAGGCTCCGTGTTGAAGGCCGTACTTTGACCTATAATTGTTAACTTTTTACACATTGTGACTTGGATGGAGAGTTGTCTCATTGGCACTCATACCACATCTTCTTATTTCTATGTACCAACGACTTTGTTTAATTGACTTAACCGTAAAAGATTATCACATGCTTGAACCCAAAACATCATAACAATATGCCATGTTTGTTTACAAACATTATTCTTCTTTCGACTGAACCGTTAATACTGAAAATTCAGAAAAAATGTCCGTGAATCTATTATAATTATAAGTTAAAGTGAAAAAATCACAAAAATGGATGATTAATCATTTTATGAAAATCTGCATACAGATATATATATCTGATATCAAAATGCCTGAACTTATTATTGCAATCATACGCATGTGGCAACATTAAGACCATCGTTTTATCTACCAAGCCGTGACGGTATATCATACGCATGTAGCAACGTTTATCCCAGCGTTTTATTTATCGAGACGTGGCAATATCATACGCATGTAGCAACGTTTATACCATCGTTTAGTTTACCGAGCCGTAACGATATATCATAAACATGTGAAACAACATCGTTCTGTTACGTGGTAATTGAGTCCTCAACAGTTCCTGAATATAGGTTTAGTGATTATATTGATGTTCTTATAAGTAAAACATTTAAATGATACAAAGAATCAACAACCCCACATTAAGAGAAAGGAATTGTCAACCCTTCCGGCGCACACGATTTTATTCTCCTATAAGATTTGATATGTAATGACGTGCCGGGTGCCCCTATTGGAACCATATGCGATTACCCCCTGTTTTTGATTTGATTCATGTTATTCAGTCTTTACTTTTTCTATTTTGTGTTTGTGTACTTATTTGTCTGTTTGTCATCTTTTGGTTTTTTATCATTGTGTTATTAGTTTTCGTTTGAATTTGGAATGTCTCCTTAGTATATCCTGCCGTTTTTAGTAATTCTTTAGTTAAAGATAAGTAATCTTTTTGCTTGTTAATTGTGTTTTTATCTGCTTTTCTTTCAATGAATAACATAAGTTTTTCCAGAGTAAATAAAAGAATTACACAGACTTCTAGAATTGAAATTATTTAGACATACCTGATTTACCCTGAAAATGGGTACAGAGACTTGGCCTAAAAAATCCACATGCAAAAACTATAACAAGAAATGTGAAATGACAATGTGATAATCTCATTTCGATGTTTTGTGCACTTTCAAATATTACAAGCCGTCATTTGCTATATATAAAACCAACTTAAATCAATTTGACGTAATTGATCATGTTCACATCCTGTATAAAACATAAATGCATATACAAAAGGTCATGAACATGTCTTCATTTTGTCATCTTAAATCAACCAGTTATCTTTCATTTGTCCTATGCGTACCAATGAATTTTCTAGTTCACGATCTCATGACAAAATTATCATATACTTATTTAATCCTTACTTTGCTGAGCAGAATAAACAATTTACATAGATTTATTTACTTACAACGGCGCGCAAATGAACAAAACTGTACACAACATATTATCCCTGTATATTCAATTTCACATCAATGTTTCCTCTGCTAATGAGTCTGTACAAAGTCAAAGATATGACACTGTACTAAATCCGTTGTTGATATTTTAAAGCGAGGTAGATAATTGTCATACGTCCGAGGTAGAACAATGTACCAAGTTCATGTGATAATTCTGAATCAAGGTATGGGTAGGATTCTGTACCAAGTCCGAGTAACGATGATGTACCAAGTACGAGGGAGAATACTGTACCAAGTTCGATGGATTTAACTGTACCAAGTCCAAGGCAGAATACTGTACCGAGTTGGAGGGATAAAACTGTACCAAATTCGAGAGATAATACTGCAACAAGGCGGTTGGAGAATACTGGTCCAAGTCCGAAGGAGACTACAGTACCAAAGTTGAGGGATACTACTGTATCAAGTCCGAGGGAGAATATTGTACCGAATTCGAGGGGAAATACTGTCCCAAGTTCGAGAAATAACACTGTACAAAGTCAAAGAGAAAATACTTCATTAAGTTCGAGGGATAAAACTGCATCAAGACCGGGGTAGGATTATGTACCAATGCCGAGTTGAGATGCTGTACCAAGTCCGAGGAAGAATACTGTTCCAAGTCCAAGGTAGACTAAAGTACCAAGTTACAGGGATACTTCTGAATCAAGTCCAAGGGAGAATATTGTACCAAGGAAAAGGGATAATGATGTACCAAGTTCGAGGGATAATACTGCATCAAGCCCGGAGTAGTATTCTGTACCAAGTCCGAGTTAAGATGATGAACCAAGTCCAAGGCAGATAAATGTACCAAAGTCCGAGAGAGACTTAAATACCAAGTTCAAAGGATAGTACTGTAACAAGTGCGAGGGAGTATATTGTACCAAGATCGAGGGTTATACTGTAACAAGTCCGAGGGACACTATAGTACCATGTTCGCGAAATAATGCTGTATCAATACTGAGGGCGGAATACAGTACCAAGTCCGATGGAAAATACTTTACCAAGTTCGATGGAGAATACTGTAACAAGTTAGAGGGAGTATACTGTACCAAGTTCAAGATATAATACTGCATCAAGGCGGAGTAGGATTCTGTACCAATAGTTATCAAAGGTACCAGGATTATAATTTAATACGCCAGACGCGCGTTTCGTCTACATAAGACTCATCAGTGACGCTCAGATCAAAATAGTTATAAGGCCAAACAAGTACAAAGTTGAAGAGCATTGAGGACCCAAAATTCCAAAAAGTTGTGGCAAATACGGCTAAGGTAATCTATTCCTGGGATAAAAAAAAATCCTTAGTTTTCCGAAAAATTCAAAGTTTTGTAACAGGAAATTTATAAAAATTACCATATAATTGACATACATGTCAACACCGAAGTGCTGACTACAAGTCCGAGTTATGATGCTGTACAAAGTTCGATGCAGAATACTGTACTAATTCCGAGGGCGACTAAATTATCATGTTTGAGGGATACTACTGTTATAAGTCCGAGGGAGTACATTGTACCAAGGTAAAGGGATATATTGCATGAAGACAAGGGTAGAATTTTATACCAAGTCTGAGTTAAGATGTTTTATCAAGTCCGATGGAGACTAGGGTACCATGTTCGAGGGATAATACTGTATCAAGTCCGAGGAAGAATACAGTACCAAGTCCGAGGAATAGTACTGCATGTAAACCGGGGTAAGATTCTGTACCAAGTCATAGTTAAGATGTTGTACAAAGTCCAAGGCAGAATACAGTAACAAGTACGAAGGAGACTACAATACCTAGTTCAAAGGATGAATACTGTAACACGTTCGAAGGAGAATAGTTTACCAAGTTTGAGAGAGAATACTCTACTAAGTTCGAGGGATACTACTCTACCAAGTTCGAGGGAGTCTATAGTACCAAATTTGAGAGATAATACTGTATCAAGTCCGACGGAGAATACTGTACAAAGTCCAAGGGAGACTATAGTACCAAGTCCGAGGGAGAATATTGCACCAAGTTCGACGTATAATTCTGCATCGAGATAGGGATAGGATTCTGTACCAAGTCCGAGTTGATATGCTGTACCAAGTCCAGGGCAGAATACTTTAACCAGTCCGAGGAAGACTATAGTACCATGTTCGAGTGATACTGCTATATCACGTCCAAGGGGGAATACTGTACCAAGTTCGAGGGATAAAACTGCATCAAGGTCAGGGAAGGATTCTTTACCAAGTCCAAGTTAAAATGCTGTACCAAGTCCGAGGCAAAATACTATACAATCCGAGGAGAATACCAGGAAATTTCAATCAAACAATAGCCGTATTTGTATTTGTATATGAAACTGGTTTTTTATACATATTTTGTACAAGCATGAATAAAGAAAATCATCAAAATTATGATCACTGTGATTGACCATGGGTCAATGTGATTGATTCTTTTCATAATATAACAATTTAAGATTTAATATAACCATGTTAAGTGTAAATATTCCATTTATTTTAAAAACAGTTCACGTAATGAATAACATTTCCATATTTTCATTTTGGGATTTACACAATATAATTACAAGGACATTCAACAGCATATAACATGTATGTAGGGGTTCGGTTCCAATTTTGAATTTGATTATTAACATAAATTAGCACACCTAATCAATATTGGAATTTAAAACTTAATTCTTGTGTTCATAATTTGTATATATGTTGCTTTCCATACAAATTTTAATGTGTTTTTTAAGTAACCAATATTAAAATATTTAATTCATCGATGTAAAGTATGAAAATAAACTAATAACTTTATTGATTCGAGCAATTAATATAATCTGTTTTTATTTCCCAAGGTCACCTATTGTTTTTCATAAAATTTTAGGTGATAATTTACACATGTAAAAAATGTAAATAAAAGTAAATGTAAACAGATAAAAAGCTACATTTTCATTAATTAGTCACTATATATAAACATAAGGAGATGTAGTATGATTGCCAATAAAACAACTACCCACCAAAGTGCAAATGAAGTGGATGTAATGTTCAGTTTTTGTTTCTAAATTGAAAATATGCACTAGGCTTAGGATTAATTAGATAATGTTAGTGTTAATTAGACAATGGTATTGCTTTTACAGGGAATGCTATCAAACAGTGCAATGGCACGCTGTTCTTGTTTTATTTCCTAATAACATGTTTATAATTAAAAAAATGAAAAACACATGTATTCACTCAAACAGATAAAAAGCTACAGGGTCTTTAATTAGTCATTATATATAAACATAAGGAGATGTGGTATGATTGCCAATGAAACAACTATCCAGCAAAGTTAAAATGAAGTGGATGTAATGTTCAGTTTTTGTTTGTAAATTGAAAATATGCACTAGGCTTATGATTAATTAGATAATGTTAGTGTTAATTAGACAATGGTATTGCTTTTACAGGGAATGCTATCAAACAGTGCAATGGCAATCTGTTCTTGTTTTATTTCCTAATGTTTATATTAAAAAAATGAAAAACACATTTATCCACTCAATAAAGGTTTTTTATGCGAGGATAAATATTTCAGAACATTTTGTCAATATCTCAGTATACAATGTCATCCAAGGTAATTATGGTTATTTTAGATAAAAGTTATATAATGTAATCAATTACATTTGACTCATGTATATTCTCATGAAACTCATACACAATGCTAAGAATTAAAACTAGCATACAGAGCTCGAATTTGGGCAGTGAGTCACTACCCGTTCAAGAGTTATGCCTCTCTATAACTTGGAAAATTGAAAATTGTTTCGTTTCCGCACTTTTACTTAAGTCTGCCCCATTTAAAGTTAATAAACTCATACACAATGCTAAGAACAAAACTCGCAGAGAGAGAGTTCGAATTTGGACACTAAGTCACTTACCGTTCTAGAGTTATGGCCCTTTTTAACCTTGAAAATTCCTATTTTTTTTCGTTTCCCAAGTGTAACTTAAGTATGCCTTTCGCATATTTTATGAAACTCATATATCTTTCTCAGAACCAAAACAAGCAAGCTTGAGCTGGGGGCATTCGTGTCCTCAGACACATTTTTCTTTTCTTGTTTATCCTATGTTCAATTAAGTAATCATCCTAAAAGCTGCACTGCAAATGTTTCTCATTGTGTGTTTTACGACATATCGTATAGATAGGCAAAGATTTCTGTGCACTTAAATTGGTATAAACCTACCACATCTTGTGACCACGTCAGGCTATCTGAACTATGTGTTGTACGTTAAATTGGTATAAACCTACCACATCTTGTGACCACGTCAGGCTATCTGAACTATGTGTTGTACGTTAAATTGGTATAAACCTACCACATCTTGTGACCAAGTCAGGCTATCTGGACTATGTGTTGTACGTTAAATTGATATAAACTCACCATGTCTTGAACCAAGTCATGCTATCTAGACTATGTGTTGTACGTTATATTGGAATAACCATACCACATCTTGTGACCAAGTCAGGCTATATGGACCATGTGTTGTACGTTAAATTAGTATAAACCTACCACATCTTGTGACCAAGTCAGGCTATCTTGTCTATGTGTTGTTCTTTCTTGTTTATCTGTATGTGTTTGATTGATCGATTGTCGGTTACTCAACGTCCAGTAACAAATATTCATGTTCAGGACGAGAACAAATAAATAATAAGTACAATAGGTAGGCCCTGTAATAGAGGCCTTCCGGAATGAATGTCGGGGAAATTATGATGCGTACTTGTACATCTTGCACAGTCAAACGAATGTCCCAACTTTGGCAAGATTTTACCCCCGTTCAGAAGTAGACCACAGTCACCCTTAGGGATTACCTATGTGTGTATCCCAGATTTTTCGAAGATAAAGTTGTTAGTAGTTGATGGTTTGTTGTATTATATCGTAGTTTTTAAACTAGTAAACCATATCTCTGTTATCTCTTTATTTGTTTTATTTTATATTAATCCTGCAATCGACTTTTCTACTATACAAAAACAGGTAGACAGATAACATGAGGCAATACACATAAAGTATACATTTATATTCTCCTGGTATCCCGCTTCTGTAGTGAGCGACCAGTTATATTCAAATTACTGTTCACGTAACAGTTCAATTTTTGGTCCTCATCGTTGTCTGCGTTGCAGTCATGTTGATTACGTTAAAAAATCAAATCCAATGGTTGGGAAATAATAAAAAAAAACTAAACACTTAAGCGTTGATATTAAACTGCAGTATACAATCAATATACGCACATTGTAAGAAAATATAAAATATACTTGTACTCGGTAAGAAACCGGAGAAAAGCTCGGCGAGCCTGACTTTTCTCTCTGTTTCTAAAGCTGGTATAAATAAATTATATATTTTCCTACAACATGGAAATATTGTGTCTGTAATTTTTGCACTTTAAGATAAACTATGGTTCGGTTTATAAAGATAGTAGAAGCACCGGTGTCTGTTTTTTTTCCCCTATTTTGTGTATAACTGAATAAATCATTGATGAGTTGATTTTTGTTCTGATTTGCATTAAGTTGAAAATAGTCTTTGTATATTCTTACATGTATATATCGATCGAGAGCATGCTTTTCCTTCATGATTTTTTTTAAAGAGGATTGCTGGGTAAAGAGAAGCTATTGAACCCAGTGTTACAAGTGGTAAAGAGGAAAACATCCCTTCAAAAATATTACGGACGCAGTCATGAGTTGTCTGACAGATGACTACGGGTATGTTTTTATGGTCGTAATGACAACCGTCCTCTTTTCCTTATATGTGACCTAACGAATTAGATTTTTCAACGAGTGTGTACCTACATGAGGTACACGACGGGTGTCACTAGAAGAGCAGGTTCTGCTTACCTTTTCTAGAGCACCTAAGATCCTCGCCGATTTTCGGTTGGTACTTGTTGCTCAGTCTTTAGTTTTCTATGTTGTGTTTTGTGAAATGTAGTTTGTGTTTAGTTTTCCATGTTGTGTTTTGTGAAATGTTGTTTGTCTTTAGTTTTCTATGTTGTGTTTTGTGAAATGTTGTTTGCATTTTGGTCGTGTTGCGTGTTTTGCCATGGTGTTGACAGCTCGTTTGAATATACCTTTGATATATTCCGCCTCTCCTGTAGGGAGATTGAATAATCCTCTTAACAACTCAGCGAAGTGTCCGCTGGAATCCTGTTGCAAGGCAAGATTTACACCCCTTATTTGAAAATTCGAATTCCTTGGGGCAGTCGAAATTTCCTAATCTGCTAGAAAATTCGACCTCTAAATGCAACAAATATGTTGTCAAGGACAAACTCCAGCACTGATTTCTTGATCTTCGGTGTAGCATGTTTTATTTTTGGGTTCATTTTTAACAAAATATGCATAATTATATCCCAACACGATTGATTTGTAGCGTATTGTACCTTTTTGAATTGTGGAAAGCATTGTGGATTATTTCTTTAAGACAGGGTTTTAATGTTTCATGCGGTAAGGTGAGGTAAAGGGTGGACAAATTAAAGGTTTTAATAAAATTGGTTCAGAGAATGAGATTTTACATTTTCTAGAACTTCTTAAGAATCTAACTTAGACAAATTGACTAACATCTCAAACATTGACGAAGTAACTAACCCTTCCAAATGAAAATAAACTATTAATATGTGCGTTTGAAGCACTTTTCTGGATTCATTTTTATCAGATTCACTCAAACCCATACATGTGAAGGCCAAGGATCAGATCTTAACACATGAATAAATATATGACCAAAAGGGATCTAAAAATATAGCCAAAGTAATGTACGGTCAACTTTGTCTGAGGCAGTTGGAACCTTATTTTCTAAGTATTTTGTTGAAATTCATGTTAATTACGATGCGCTGACTACTGATTTGATGATATCCTCGGGGTATCGACCCAGTGATAGTAAAGGAAAATAGCATTATTAATTTGATTCGTCCGTAACGCATTTCTGGCTTTATGTTCATCAAGAACGCTGAAACCAAAACATATGGAAGTTCACTTAGACATTTCAACAATATTTTCCTTTTACCAATTTATACGATAAAAAAATTAAGGCTTGACTATCAAAATACTATAAAATACAAATATAAATTACATTTGAGTAAACTGGAATATACTGGACACAACAAATTAGTTTGTATTGTAAAGTCTACTTGATTGATGCCACGTTTAGCATAAATACATCTCAATCAAAGCAAAGTCAAGACTGAGGTTAAATTTGGATCATGACAAAAGAAACAATTTTTCTCTCTAAAAAAAATGATAAAATTGATACGGTTAATAGTAACATTTACAGATTAGAGATTAGATACATATTTTTGATATATAAACATTACATGAATTGGGATGAGTAATTCTAACGTTTTAATACATTTTATAATAAGTGATTATTAACATGAGCGTATAAATATTCCTAGAAATAAACGTCTATATCTTTATTATGATGACTTATAACCGTCATCAATCATATTTCTTTTCAAACGATCTTACGACATAAATTACTAAGTACATGGCAGTTGTCTTCCGTGTTGGATAGTAATCTATCGCATTGGATAATTGTTTTAATTTGCTATCTACTACTCCTTGTTAAGAATAATATTATTTACTGAGAAGCATTCAAAGATGATTTAAGAATATACATAACATGCATGGGAGACAACTTATATAAAATACAGTCTCATTAAAACTACATATAGGTTAACAACTTTGTTCACTTCATGTCTTGACGGGTAAATTCTATCCTCCATTGTTTTTACTGCACTTGACAGGGATTTTCTAATACGATGCGTCTTCCCTCTGGAAATATGAAAAGAACAACAGAACATAAAAAAAAATCGAATAAGTTCGATTCAATTTCAATAATTACTGTAATAATTATACAAACCGGAGGGTTAACCTTTAAATACATAAAAAGAAGATTAATTATAATTGTTGGTGTTTTACAAACAGACGTAAGTGTATAAGGACGACTTGGAAAAAGAATGCTCTTTGAACGGTTTTCAGTTTGAAATTAGACATACATTGGTTTACAATGTTATAACAAAAAAAAACTTTTCTTTGATATTCAAATGTTCATTATCGAATATTCAACATGACCAAAAATATCTTTAGTAGGCGAACAAATCACTGCTACTATGGTATCAAAATGTTAATTATGATTGTGAAATATCGATTATTACCCCGACATAACGGGTATCCTATCTACGGTCTATTGATAGTAAATGTCCGTACATTTCAATACCTGTTTTGTTTATGATTTGCCAGAACATTATCAAAATTAACTTCATTCTAATCGAATTCAGGCATAAAGTTTAATAGTGATGATTGAACACAATGTGTTATTCTTACCGTCATCAATTCGTGCTTCAACATCAGTTCTACACTTTGGACATACGTCAAAACGAACGCTACATTCAGCACACACAATTTTATGACCGCATGGACGGAAAGTTGCGTTGGCAACATTGTCGTTACATGAAATGCAAGGCAAAACTAGCAAGGCAGACAAAAGGGCCAAAAATGGATCACCTGCGGCTGTTGCTCCACTCTGACTTTTCCTTTGTTGCCTGAAACAATAAATAGAGGAGCAAATTGTTATAAATATAACTAGAGGCTCTAAAGAGCCTGTGTCGCTCACCTTGGTCTATGTGAATATTAAACAAAGGACGCAGATGGATTCATGACAAAATTGTGTTTTGGTGATGGTGATGTGTTTGTACATCTTATTTTACTGAACATTTTTCCTGCTTACAATTATCTCAATCTATAATTAACTTGGCCCAGTAGTTTCAGAGGAGAAGATTTTTGTAAAAGATTACTAAGATTTACGAAAAAATGGTTAAAAATTGACTATAAAGGGCAATAACTCCTAAAGGGGTCAACTGACAATTTCGGTCATGTTGACTTATTTGTAGATCTTACTTTGCCGACATTTATTGTTTTTTACAGTTTATCTCTATCTATAATAGTATTCAAGATAATAACCAAAAACAGCAAAATTACCTTAAAATTACCAATTCAGGGGCAGCAACCCAACAACGGGTTGTCCGGTTCATCTGAAAATTTCAGGGCAGATAGATCTTGACCTGATAAACAATTTTACTTCATGTCAGATTTGCTTTAAATGCTTTGGTTTTTTGAGTTAAAAGCCAAAAACTGAATTTTACCCCCATGTTCTATTTTTAGCCGTGGCGGCCCTCTTGGTTGGTTGACCAGATCACGCCACACATTTTTAAAACTAGATAACCAAATGATGATTGTGGCCAAGTTTGGTTTAATTTGGCCACGTAGTTTCAGAGGAGAAGATTTTTGTAAAAGATTACTAAGATTTACGAAAAATTGTTAAAAATTGACTATAAAGGGCAATAACTCCTAAAGGGGTCAACTGACCATTTCAGTCATGTTGACTTATTTGTTAATCTTACTTTGCTGAACATTATTGCTGTTTACAGTTTATCTCTATCTATAATAATATTCAAGATAATAACCAAAAACAGCAAAATTTCCTTAAAATTACCAATTCAGGGGCAGCAACCCAACAACAGGTTGTTCGATTCATCTGAAAATTTCAGGGCAGATAGATCTTGACCTGATAAACAATTTTACTTCATGTCAGATTTGCTCTAAATGCTTTGGTTTTTGAGTTATAAGCCAAAATTGCATTTTACCCCTATGTTTTATTTTTAGCTGTGGCGGCCATCTTGGTTGGTTGGCCGGGTCACGCCACACATTTTTTGAACTAGATACCCCAATGATGATTGTGGCCAAGTTTGGATTAATTTGGCCACGTAGTTTTAGAGGAGAAGATTTTTGTAAAAGATTACTAAGATTTACGAAAAATGGTTAAAAATTGACTATAAAGGGCAATTACTCCTAAAGGGGTCAACTGACCATTTCGGTTATATTGACGTATTTGTAAATCTTACTTTGCTGAACATTATTGCTGTTTACAGTTTATCTCTATCTATAATAATATTCAAGATAATAACCAAAAACAGCAAAATTTCCTTAAAATTACCAATTCAGGGGCAGCAACCCAATAACGAGTTGTCCGATTCATCTGAAAATTTCAGGGCAGATAGATCTTGACCTGATGAACAATTTTACCCCATGTCAGATTTGCTCTTAATGCTTTGGTTTTTGAGTTATAAGCCAAAAACTGCATTTTACCCCTATGTTCTATTTTTAGCCGTGGCGGCCATCTTGGTTGGTTGACCGGGTCATCGGACACATTTTTTTAACTTGATACCCCAATGATGATTGTGGCCAAGTTTGGTTAAATTTGGCCCAGTAGTTTCAGAGGAGAAGATTTTTGTAAAAGTTTACGGACGACGGACGACGGACGCAGGACGACGGACGACGGACGCAAAGTGATGAGAAAAGCTCACTTGACCTTTCAGGTCAGGTGAGCTAAAAATAAAGGAGATGTGGTATGATTGCCAATAAGACAAATATCCACCAAAGTTCAAATGAAGTGGATGTAAGCATTATAGGCAATTGTATGGTCTTAAACAATGAGAAAAACTCATACCGTTGATAGGCTATAAAAGACCCCGTTTTTTGTTAAAAAAAAATACGTCCTAAGATGGTGATATTGTCAGATTCAGAGAAATATTTGTTTAAATCAGAGATTTTCCTTGCAAAGTTTTATTTTCCTCTAACAAGTTATGTAAGTCTACGTTTGCTTTTATTCAATGAAACAAAGTTGGATTTTATTTTTTAATCTGTCATTAAATTTAAGATCGAGAATAGAATGTTTTTTTTTTTTATACTTATGCACATATAAACAAACTATATCGTTTGGCGCTTCAAATATTCACATCTGATTCATTGTTTCTAATTTTGTTAATTTGGTCATGCAGCTCTTCAACTGTTTCGTTTCTTATACATCATTAGCTTTCAAATATTCCACTTTGATCGTTCCTGATGGAGGATAATCCAGAAAAGCGCTTCGGATGCTTATAAAGAGTTGTTTTCATTTTTTGGAGCTGAATCTCCTTACCCTTTTGGAGCTCTCAGATCAGTCCCGGTGTTTGTGTAGTACGTTTTACTCAGTTTTCGTTGTTGTGTTTTGTAGACTGTCGTTTGTCATGGCTGAGGTAACACGATGTAGTAACTCTAAATAAATTATATATGATTATCAATGCGAAACGACCCATCACAGTCCAAATAACGTAGATTTAAGCAAAGCTTAAGCAATATACGGCCTTTAACAATGCGTAAAATTAAACCTGCAGTCACATATAAGAGACCATGATATAACAAAATGTAAAACAACATAAACAAAAACCAACGGCCTGATATATGACAAAATAATGCACGAAAATTAATATGACAGACAGCAACGAACATCAACAACTGAATTACATGCGCTTGACTTATATAGAATAAGGGGTTAAACATAGTATTGGGTGTTAAACCTTCCCCGAACAAGGGACAGTGGGGAAACAGCTCAACGTATTAACGAACTGTTAAAATCAGATTGAAATGGCTGATAACATTAATAATTTTCTCTTTTCAAGTGACAACATTTCATTATTATGCTTTTTTTTATTTTATATGTGTAACTGGTATTTATTTAGCCACTGAAGAACAATTATTTGTATATGGTCGCCTGTTATATAATAATGTACTTACATTCGCTTTATGAAGTTAAGAACTCCGTCCCGTACTCTCGGACTTTTGCATATTTGAAGGGGGTTTTCCCTGTATTATCTTTGATTGTAGTGTCTGCATCGTTGTCAATTAACAAACAGGCGATTTTCACCCGTTCGCTCTCGTCATTTGGTCGACTCAACATTAATCCTAACAGCTTCACAACAAAAATGTTATAATAATAATTATACCTTTATGCCAATTATGAATTAATTGATAATGTTCAAGTATGAAAAAGAATGTCCGCTTATTTTTAACCTCTAAATAAACAGATTACATTTTTGCGAATGTGGTTTTACTTTCTCTCTTTACTTCTACAAATTGTGATATTTAATGCTAACAGCTGTATGTTGGTAGAATGCTAAGTTTGGCGTCGAAAAATTAAAGATGAAATATGTCCTGTAGCACATAAGAAAGCAGTATTCCCCTCAGTCATTTTTCTTGCTTGCTTTTACTTAGGATACGTTGTCAAATGACAGCGTTATTTTTTTTGTGCCAAAGGAATTTTAGGAGTAATCTATGCAAGTGATTCCGATGATCAACAATACAGTTTCCAGTGCTCATGAGCTCCGTACTTTTGGCCTTTCAATTATTTTGATTCGATCGTAACTGTTGAGTCTTATGAAGACGAACTGCACGTTTGTCCTATCAAATTTCAGTCTTGGTATCTTTGTGATTTTGTACACCACGGGGCTGATTCCAGTACTGGTGGAATAACAGATGTTGGTGCTTGTGTGTTGACATATAACATCACCGATACCAACTGTACTGTATATAGAATGTTAAATTATTCGAACTTTCGGTATATATGACCCCTCCCATACTGGGAACTCTTGGTTTTCAATACTAGTACTTGAAGTTTGATAAATAAAAAGTAATACATTGATATAATTTACTAAGCGTCAAAGAAAACAGAATAACAGAAATACCAAGCTCCCAGGTAAATTCAATAAGGAAAAGTCCATTTAAACTAACAAAAACAAACGTTACACTTTATCAACTAATCATCATCAAAAATATCTTTAAAACATTTACTTTCAAATAAAATTAACACAAAAAACAAAAAAGGGATATCTTACACCTGGAAGTTTCTGTTGTTCAACACCAAGCGTGACGTGTAAAGGTGTATGCCCAGTATTACTCTTTGTGTTGACATCGGCATCTGGAAAAAAAAGTCTGATAAGTTTATACGAAAACAGGTTCAAAAGACTATGACAAGTATGAGAGACGGTATATTATAAGAAGTTAGTCTAATCTGATATCGCGTTGTGAGCGGTTTTTATTTACTACAGTATCGATGAAAATACTTCATAATAAAATCTGAGATAATTGTATTTATATGCTTCGTGCCGATCTAAGGGATTGTTCATTTGTTACTTGAAAGGGTGAGAAAATAAAGGGGCCTTGAAAAATTTTCAAAATGGTAAAAGGAGGGGGGGGTCCAGTTTTTTAATACTTCAAACGGGGGGTCGAAATTTGTTCACAAGATTTGAGCATTTCTGTATTTCAAACGTGCACAAATTATAGCAAATTTGATGAATGCATTAAATCAGTATCTAATTGACTCTTTATTCATAAGCGGTGTCTAACACTTGATTCAGATGTCATTTGTATCTATGTTGTGTCATCATTTCTGGCTTCAAACTTCATTTCAATATTTGTTTAATATAAGGCAATACCTTCTTCTGTTTGTTTTTCAGACATAAAGAACGAAAATATTAGGGAATGATGGTGTGCTGTTTTAGTTTTTGCATGTTTCCTGGAAGCTTTTCTAACTATACTCTTTTTCATATAATAAAAACACTTTTAATATTGATAGCTGTTCCCTTATATGATTAATTGTAAAACTCATGATTGACCAAATATATTATTATTTCAATGGTATATAAGATAATATTTGGGTGTCAAGCGTGGCATTTTCAACATGTCTTTACATGAGTAATTGTCCTTAATGACCTGGAGAAGCGTAATCAGGAACTCAAACCTTACGATTTCCCCTACAATAACACAAATGTAATATTTTGGCACGAACTGAATGTTATTTTTTTTTTGCGTCGCTCAACTCGACACATTTCTTACTATCCCAAATCCTAAGTTTCAACATGATCTTCCAGGAGAGTTTTTTTATCTGAAGCTAAAATGGTATTAATATGTTGTAAATGTCAATGAGACTATAACCGATATATTCAAATAAATTTCCCTGAATTCACAAGCAACTTACCCACTTGAAGCTCTGTATCTACTACTGATGCAATATCATATTGAATAATAATAATAATAATAATAATTTAATAGAAATTGTATGCAACTATTTTTTTGTCTTTAGATATGTTTTGATGGAAAGTTGTTATAATTGCACTGATACTATTTAACCCAAGGATTGACGTGGGTATATATGTATGGTCATCATTTGTCCTTTTTCAATCGGGTGTAACAAGATTTTAAGGTGGTGTGTCTGTTTGGCTATGCGCGATGGGTAAATTCGCAGCCATGCCTAATCAGAATGGGGACATTAAATCCAATTCTTCGTATAGAGAGTGTCATGCTCCCTGCACTTTAAGAACCCTTCAACCACTCTTTGAGGGTTCAGTGAATGGCCTTTTGGGAAGCTAAATGTATGTCCCTATCCAGTATAAACTCATTTTCTAGAGACATTCAAAATGTTCAGTTCTTCATCCCGGTCGACTCCCTTTTACAGAACCTTCCTCGATAGTATTGATTTTTAATTTTATCGTGTCCTAAACATGCATGCAATATTTGCCACTGGAGTTAATCAAACAAGCAATCAGTCAAAGCATTCATATCATATCTTTCATAGTGTATGCACCGTTAAGTAAGAGAGAAAAACTAGCGAGAGGATATAAAGGGACAATAAAAAAAACATATCCAATAATAACTCACATCACCATGGTCAAAAATAAAAAAAGCAACGAATAAACAAACAACATGAAAAAACGAAAACTAACCAAACGAACACAATCAAAAACAGGGGATGAAGTTATGCTATCCGGATGCTTTGCATCAAATCATTTACAATTGCACATTAATAAAAAAAAATCAAAGATGGAACTAAACTGACAACGCCATGGCTAAAAAAAAAAAAAAGACCAACAGACAAATAATAGTACACAAAACACAACATAGTAAATCGATTAAGAAGAGACAAATCAATGTTGCACAAAAATTGAAGGAATCACATAAATTCTTTAAAGAGCGAGACCGGATGCATATTTATGGGTAGCGTCTCCCTCCTTAGATTCATCACATGTTGCGCGAGTTAATACTTAATCAACATTTTACAATCGGAAGTATAACACAATAGGCTGACCTACAGAACATACGACTATACAGGTATCTAAAAAGATCCTTTTCTTTTCAATTTTTGAATCTCCTGCAAGAATTAAGAATGATATAATTCGTGTTATACTTTAAAGCGAAAAAAGAAATTAAAACACCGTTCAACAGGAGAATACCCATTTCTAACATAAAAGACTTGTGGGAACAATGATTAAGTACCGAATAAAAATCACATCAACTCAACACCAGCAGAGAAAGAGCTTTAATACACGTGTCAGTTAAGGAATAGAGTAAAGATGTCAACTATAAGAGTCCTTTTAAGGTATATTTGATAATGTATTTGTCAGTGCAAACTTTAGAGATATATTATTTATTTAAATGATTGGTGCTTAAAGAAAAATACACACTTACCGTTTTCGATTAGCAGCTCAACCATTTCAAAATATGCTTCATGACATGCAACGTGAAGAGGAGTTAAGCCTCCTTCATTCTTAAGATTAATGTCTGTGTCACCCTAAAGCATTTTCAAAAAAGAACTACTTAAATAGAAACGAAAAAAAAAACAATATCTTCATTTCTGATGTTTCAATCAGTCAGACTTGTTTTTAGGTACAAATGTATATCATTTTTCTCTATGTATAGTTGCTGTTGTTTTACAAGAAAATAACATCTTAAAGAATTTTAAAATGCTTGATTCAAATGATACATTTTTACTTCAGAAACAATAATAACAGTAACTACAACAGACACATCTAGTATATGTTAATCTCCTTGGTTGATATTTAGTACGAGCTTTTTCGAAAACATAACTTTACCTTTGTTAAAAGAGTTTCTGCAACATCTTGATGATCATTGATAGCAGCAACATGCAGGACCGAAAATCCATCTTTTTCGTAGTTTTAGAGAGCTCTGGGGATTTTTCTAACAGTTTTTCTGTCGCACTTCAAGATAAAATTTTGCATAAAAGGTAATTCAATTATTTTTTAATTGCAGTTACTCTTAAGTTAATAAGGCCTACTTCCTTAAAAGAGAGATTGACAGCTGATACGTTTACATGTAGGTACCCTTCACACATACTTGATTGATTACCAAATCTAAAAACGCAAAACTGTTCAATCAGGAGGAATTCAAACTGAAATCAACATTACACAAGTTTGATTGACACAATCATAAATATTTGTAGAATAGCTAAGTTCGTCTATCTTTACTCTGTGTGGGGGATTTGCAATCTAAGTTTATAGCACATATACACTATTTTATGTAACTTGACATTTGCAAACAATATTTATTATATTTAAAATTCCAGTACTGAAGGACTGTGTCCTGTGATCATGAGATTCCATTGGTCTGGTAGTCAACCAGCAGCGGCACAGTGATTTTTCAGGGCCTATTTATTTGAGAATCTTTTTTACGACTTAAACCCTCTGTTGTCATAAGTGTGGGATTATTAAGACGAACATTTGTGTATGGATAAATACATTATTGAGATTCCAACTCAAGTTCAATTAAACCAAGCGATTAGTTTCAGTTTCCTAATCTTGATTTATAGTATTGTCAGAAGTTTATTTTTAAACACCATAAAACCAATAAGAGATAAAACTTAACATTTTAGTACATACTTATCATTTCCCTTGAATGCAGCAAAAATTAGTAGATTAAAATCCTTGTTGTTACGAAGTGTCAGATTGATTGATGGAATAGCAAGTAATAATTCTACTGCTTTGTCGTTTCCTGCTGCAATTGCATCATCAATTGGTGTGTCACCTTCGACATCTTAAATGTCAAATAGCATGAATAAAAAAATTATGGAACGTCTTCAATTTAAAAAATACATGTAATTACTATATTTATGCGGATAAATTTCTCATTTAACGTATTGTTAATTTATCATTTTCACTGTTGAAATGCCAAAATCAAAGTTTTACTAGTGTTAAGAACTGTTTGATGTTTTTTTTTGTAGAAATTGTAGGTCCACAATGCTCTTCAGCTTCGTACATTAGAGAAGTAAAGAGTTTACAAGGATTTTAATTTGCTATAAAATTTAGGTCGCGTAAACCCGTTTCTCATACAACAACTTACAAGTACATTACAACTTCTAAATAAGTTTTATATACTGATATCCATTAAAGAATTAAATAACCGTTAAAACACAAACCTAATTAAAGAGGACAGGTTTATAATTTGATATGCAAGACACGCGTTTCGTCTTCACACGACTCATCAGTGGCAGAAAAGGAGAGACGAAAGATACCAAAGGGACATTCAAACTCATAAGACGAAAATAAACTGACAGCGACATGGCTGAAAAAAAGACAAACAGACAAACGATAGTACACAAATAAAGGCAACAGTAGTATACCGCTGTTCGAAATTCATAAATCGATTGAGAAAAAACAAATCCGGGTTACAAACTAAAACTGAAGGAAACACATCAAATATAAGAGGATAACAAAGACACAACAGAAACACTAAAATGCAACACACACAGAAACGAACTATAAGATACCAATAACCATTTTCCTGACTTGGTACAGGACATTTTAAGAAAAAAATGTGGGTTGAACCTGGTTTTGTGGCTAGCCAAACCTCCCGCTTTAACGGAAATGTTGAATTTAACACTAAAATGATAACATAACATGACAGGACTACAATACAAATAAATGGAAGAACACAACATAGAAAAAAATAAGACTGAGCAACACGATCCCCACTAAAACTGGGGGTGATTTCAGGTGCTCCGAAAGGGTAAACAGATCCTGCTCCAATATGTGGCACCCGTGACCTTTACATCAAAATAGTTGAAAGGCCAAACTAAACACGAACAGCATAAAAAAAACAAAAATCGAAAACATAGCGCCAAATACGAGTAAGACAATCTATGACTGGGTAAGAAATCTAAGTAACTAAACGACAATAAACATATCCATGATATTTCAAGTGATAAAAAACTATTGACTACTGAGCTGATGATATCCTCAGTGTCGAAACGTTTTCCCGCAAAACAGAAAGAAATACGAAATGATGCAATACCTCTTTTTACGAAAATACCAGAGTGGCAAACACAATCCTAATTGGTAAAGAAAATAAACACACCTCTGCTAAACCAAACGATAAATAATCAATACCGCATAAATTAAGCTACCGGTACACAAATTAACTGGTTATGGCATTGTATGCCCATAAATCAACATATGTCGGGTGAGTTATAACTAGGTTTTTGATTTGAAGAAATAGAGTATTCAAAACAAACCAATGAAAGTGTAGACTAACCTGCAGATTAGGGTTAATACCCTTTTGTAAGGTAGCTTTTAGAAGCTCGTTCATTCCAAAGTAACTTGCATGGTGAGCGACAGTGCGATAATGTCTCCCTATTACTTTGACAGATGCTCTTCTCTGCAGTAAATATAACGCAATTGCTTCTTTTTTCCTGAAATGATTATTGTAAGCTTTATCAAAATCACGACAGTTCTGTTCAGTATATGTAGATTTGGTTTGAAAATTGCTTGAATTGGCTGTTGCTTTTAAATGTTTAATTGAAGTGAACTGATCCAACTTATATTTGAATATGTAAAACTAATACATACGCTTAATTATATATGGAAAAGGTTGATTGTTTTTGCTGTTGGATCCTAAAACTTACTCCTTACAAATATATTAGATGAGATGAAGTAAATGTCTTTGTTGTCGGAGTTTAAGAAGAGTTTTCTTTGTAAATTTTAGCATTAGATTTACTGTATGCTATTCTCTGCCAAGATACCTCATTAATATATCACGTTTTCATATTTGTTAGCACAATTGTAGTCCTCTATCTCTTGGTAAAGTATAGCACACTGATGCATGGATTAGTGTGAAAATTCAAATTGTGGGTTAATTGACATCTAATAATTGTTTATCAGTATTAATGCATACCCTGCTGCAGCTATGATGAGCGTCGTATAAGCATTTATACATACCCGGCTGCAGCTATGAGGAGCGCTGTATTACTCTCCTCGGAAAGAGTTTCCAAGTTTGCTCCGTTGTCTAATAATAGCTTGACTATAGACAAGTGTCCTCCATGACTTGCAAACATCAAAGGTGTCAGTTCTTTGAACTTGCAGTTAACCTTTAAATGTGTTAACATATTCATATGATCTAATTTCAATTCAATTATTATGCTGTATTTTTTTATTTGTAGTAAATCAGTTGTCGACTAGGCTATAACTGTTTATAGTTTCTGTAATTAGAATATAAATATCCATAACCTGTTAATTATTTTGCATTGTAACAAGCAAATGTGTAAACGTGTAAAAAAAAAATACAAATATAATTTCGGTGGGCGTCAAACAGCCGTTAAAGTATAGCAAAAACTGTAATTCAACTTTGCTCAAAAAGTGCTACTACTAAATTTCTTAGTTAAGCATATTGCGAAAATAGCATTTTTGTGTGGCGTTGAGATGTCTCAATAAAGAATAGACAAACAAGTCATTTTCCTCAATTTTAAAAAAAGACCGACAGGAATTTACGTCTTATCATTATTCTTGTGAATCCGACAAATTAAATTCACAAAACTCTGTAATTAAATGGAATATTTTCCAAAGACGATATAGAGCAGGTTTTTTTTTGGCTGGACGGTAAATTTTCACTTATATATCGATGTAATACAGTTCTATGCAAAGCACAAAAATGTCGTCATTCACCTCAAAAGCTAACCAAACCTTCAAACAGACTTATTCAGAAGGGATATAGTCACGATACTGTTGTCAGGACATTAAAGATGGCATATTTTGGAATTAATATTAATTCACTCATAGGGTCTTTGCATCGGAAATAAACACATGTATTCTAAAACCAGCATGATACGGGTTATGTTCTTCTCATATATTTTATGATGTTATGATACTTAATCCTTAACGGGAGGGATTGTGCTTGATCTTCATATGGTGAAGACGTAATCTTTTAATCAGTTAAATTGAGGTCTGGAGCTGGCATGTCAGTAACTGCTAGTCGTCCTTTGTTAATTTATGTATCATTGTCATTTTGCTTAGTTTCTTCTATTTCCTATTCTAACATCGGACTCGGTCTTCTTTTAAACTGAGCTTTACTATGTGTATTTCTGTGTGTTTGTTTATTCTACATTGGCTTGAGGTATAGGGGAGGGTTGAAATCTCACAAAACATGTTTAACCCCGCCGCATGTTGCGCCTGTCCCAAGTCTGGAACCTCTGGCCTTTGTTAGTCTTTTTTTTTATTTTAGTTCATTTATATGTTTCGGAGTTTAGTGTGACGTCCATTTTCTCTGAACTAGTACACATTATTGTTTATGAGCCAGCTGAAGCCCGCCTCCGGGCGCGGGATTTTTTCTCTGTGTTGAAGACCCATTGGTGGCCTTGGGCTGTTTTCTAATCTTTGGTCGGATTGTTGTCTCTTTGACACATGTGGAGCAGGATCTGCTTTCCCTTCCGGAGCACCTGAGATCACCCCCAATTTTTGGTGGGGTTCGTGTTGCGTAGTCTTTAGTTTTCAATGTTGTGTCTTGTGTACTATTATTTGTCTGTTTGTATTTTTATTTTTTAGCCATGGCGTTGTCAGTTTATTTTCGATCTATGAGTTTGACTGTCCCTCTGGTATCTTTCGCCCCTCTTTTTTGACACATTCCCCATTTCCATTCTCAATTTTAATTAATTGTTTCTAAATAAGAAAGTCAAATTCATATTTATTCGCAAATCAGTCGTTTCTTGTTTTATTGAATCTAGTGTTATGCTAGACATGTTTTGCTTTATTTCAGTACAGTAAATTATAAGAGTTGTCACTACAGGGGAAGTAAGCATTAATTATATTGAAAAAAATATTAAGTTGAATTTAATATGCACCACCTTCCGTTTATTATTTGGTGTTACAAGGACTATATTACATCTTATGTTTTGTACTTATTTAATTTTGTCGTCATTGTGTTGTCTGTCTATTTGTTTCAGTTTATTTTCATTGAATGGAACTATTACCAAATCTTTCTTCAGTTTGATATATTGCTGAACAGAAACTACATCGCCTTTTACTACAGCTTGCACTATCTGCTCAGGTCCAATAGTTTGCATCATTTGTTGATGACCCAGGATTACCATGTGTGCAATAAGTCTGGCAAGGCTGTCGGATAAGTCATTTCTTGTACTTTCTATTATAAGCAAAGGTTTAGTCAGTTATTAAAACCATAGAAATAATACTACTAAAATGAAAGGAAAGTTACAGTTACACACCTCATTTTCTAATAAGACGAACTAACCATACTTGTTTAGAGCTAACCACATATATATTCTTACATTATCAAACTGTTAGAAATAAATTTAATTGCCTGTAAATTGTTAAGTCAACCACCTCATTCCACAGATAAACTACTTCAAACTAAATTTTATGTCGAACATGATGATTTCAACTTCCCAATCTACAAGTTTCCATTTCAAAGCAGTTACATACCCTCTATCGAATAATATATCATTTGATACGTTAATCTCATGCATGTTTACTTCATACACAAAGTTCATTAGCAAGGATGTGTTCTTAACACAAAAAACCGATCAAAAAGAGTTATGAGAAAGAACGACAAAATCGACACATGTTTTACTGTCATCATAACGAATAAGGCAACTGAACCATATATGTGTCTAAACACACAACCAGTCTTAAATCTTAATCTATAAGAGAAGTCCTATAATCTGCAATGTTTCGATTTTGTCCTATTTCTGATTGGGAATTCTTGACGGAGTGTGGATTGGCGGGGATGCATGCTTAGTAAGAGACGCTTACGCAGTTCCTTTGTGAGTTAATACGATTCCCTCAGTTTTTGTGTTTGTAACCTTGTTTTACTTCTTATTCGATTCGTGAGATTTGAAAAACGGTAGACTGCTATTGCTTTATTCATGTTTTAATAATAACCTTCTCTTGCTTTTGGTTTCATTTTGGTCTGTACCAATTCCAGATTATGGACCTTCTGACCTGTTGCAGGAATAAGGCAAGCAGGACTATAGACCCAGACTTGCTGTCCAAACTGTACAACAACGTCACCATCGCCGTCTATTTTCTCAACTTTTCCTATTTTCCCACATGCCTATAAGATTTGAATTTGCAATTATTGTCGTTTCTATTTTTCTCAATCAGACTTATTATATATAATATGCATATTAAAATTCTGATTTTTGTGGTTATCTTCTTACGTCTGCAGAACAAGACAATGAAACAAAAATCTTAAACACAATAAAATACATTTGAAAAAAAAGTATAAGACAAATTCCAAGGTGAATTCAAAAAGGAAAACCCATAAAAACAGACAAAATCAAATGCTAGACTCTCTCAACCAACGGATGGAACAAATGGAAAACAACTTTTATATTCCTGACTTGATACAGGCAATTTCCGAAAAAAAAAGATGGGTTAGACCTGGTTTATAGCTAGCTTAACCTCCCTGTCGTATGACAGTTGTTTATAGTTCCGTTATAATGACACAATTGGATAAGCAACACAAACGGACATCAAAGTTTAATGTGACAATTATTGGGATCCAAACTTGATGAAACTTGACAGTAATGTTGACTGGCGTTTTAAAATGTGACATTTGGCTTTGGAATTTCCAAAACGGCTGCCGTTACCATGGAAACAGTGCAAAAAAAGGTCAAAATTCTCCAAAAACCTTAAAGAAGAATTTCCTCTCTTAAAATGGTAGGTCAAATCCATTGAAACTTCGATGGTATGTACACTCTAATGTATCAATGTGGCATCTGTCATTAAAATTTTGGAAATGGTCTCTGTTACCATGGAAACAAGCAAAAATGTAAAAAATTTCAAAAAAAAACTCCCGGACAAAATTAGGTGGAAGAAAAATATTAATAATAATAATAATATCAATACTGAAAACTTTTTTAAATGTAAATCATATTTTTCATATGGATCTAATATAGCCAGAGGTGTTGGAATAATAATATGTAATAAAAATATTATAACTGATAATTTTAAATTTGATATTGATGGAAGATTTATTTATGTAGACTGAAATTTAAATGGTTATACATTCAGACTTATTAATGTATATTGTCCAAATAATAAAACAGAAAGAGTGGAATTTTTGAGAAAAAAAAAATCACCCACATTTTGTATGTGACAGGAAAATAATATTCGCCGGGGATTTTAATTGTATTATGAATGCCAAGTTAGATAAGAGGGGAGGTAATCCAAATTTTGGGCAAAAAGGGGCTGATCAGATTAGAGCATTACCTTCTTATTACAGTTTATGCGATTCGTTTAGATATCTTTTTACTGACAAAGTTTCTTTAACTTGGTGTTTTCATGCTCAAAATATTTCATGTCGTTAAGATAGAATATATATATAAGTAGCATTTTAAAACAATATATACATAATGTTACTGTAAACGCTACTGGTTGAAGTGATAGTTGTGCTGTTATTTTAACTTTTGAAAATATAAAAACTTAACCACTGTTTATTGTTATTTAAAAATTGATAATGGTATTTAACAAAATAAACCTTTTAGAGACGCGTTCAAAAATATTTTGTTAAATTTAATTGATTGATTGATTGTTGGTTGCTTAACGTCCAGTGGCAAATATTTCAAGCATATTCAGGACGAGAACAAAATTAACAATAAATACAATAGGTAGGTTCTGTAAGAGAGGCGTCCGGGATTAAGGTCGGAGAAATTTAGACTGCCACGGGAAATGAGTGTATATTGGATAGGGACAGAAATTTAGCCTTGCAACAGGTCACCTACGGACCCCTCAAAGAGTTGTTGCAAGGGTTCTTAACGTGCAAAGAGCGTGGCACTCTCTTTACACAAGGCATCGGATTTAACGTCCCCACTCTGACCGGACGTGGCTGCAAATTTGTACATCCCGCACAGCCAAAACGGACGCCCCACTTTAGCAAGGGTTTTACTGCCGGTCGGAGGAAGACCAATGGTGACCATATTTCTATTCCCCAGTCACCCTTGGGGATTAAATTTAATTGATGATTTGGATGGAGATCAAGATCTTTGGTCAATTTGTAAAGATAACATAAAGTTATTTATTATTGTAAACGCAAGAATAAAATTAAACGTAAAATTATACATGAATATAAAAAATTATATAGATTACAAAAACATGAGCAGTCTAACCCTTGCGAATATATATAACAGGTAAAGGCCATCAAACAGTTGATACACGAATTTCAAAAAGATAATTTTCAAGGTTCAAAAATTCGTTCAAAAGCTAAAATTTTAGACAATTCTGAATAACCGTCCAATATAAAAAAAGAAGATGTGGTATGATTGCCAATGAGACAATTCTCCACAAGAGACCAAATGACACAGAAATTAACAAGTATAGGTCACCGTACGGCCCTCAACAATGAGTAAAGCCCATACCGCATAGTAAGCTATAAAAGGCCCCGAAATGACAAATGTAAAACAATTCAAACGAGAAAACTAACGGCCTAATTTATGTACAAAAATTGAACAAAAAACAATTATGTAACAAATCAACAAACGACAACCACTGAATTACAGGCTCCTGACTTGGGACAGGCACATACAAACAGAATGTGGCGGGGTTAAACATGTTAGCGGGACCCCAACCCTCCCCCTAACCTGAGACAGTGGTGTAACAGTACAACATAAGAACGAACTATACAACTCAGTTGAAAAAGGCTTAACTTATCAGATGGATACAAATAGAAATACATATAACAAAAACACAGAGTGGACGTGGCCGGGTACTTGTATATCCCAACAACAAAAAGACACTAAGTACATATCAGAAATTACTCGCAGTTACTGACATCTAGTTCAAAGCCAGTACCAACTAATAAACAAAATCATGCATCCAAGACTTAATCCAAGTTCTTTTTTCAACTTGAAGCTAAAAGAGGACGGAAAAAATTAATTACAAAAATTGAGGAAAATTCCAACATTTTTCAACTTTGGGTGATATTATAGACCAGTTTCGGAATTTGTATAACACTGTATTCACTACAGAAGGTATTGATAATAAACTTTGTGATTTGTTTTAGAAGATTTATAGAAATTGAGTGAATTTGACAAAAATTTTAGTGACGAACCTTTTATAAAAGATGACATTTTGAAAGGTCTCAAAGGTATGGAGAATTCCTGGTCTAGATGGTCTATCTAAAGAATTGTATGTAACTTTTTTATATTGTGTCTGATTTTTTACTTGATATGTATAATAATATATTTAAAGAAAGTACTTTGCCTGATGATCAGAAACTATCATATCTAACACTTATATGTAAAAATACAGAAAAATCTAATATTTTAAAGCTGTATCGACCGATATCACTGTTAAATGTTGACATCAAGATTATATCTAAAATTATGACTAATAGATTTATGACTGTCATGCATGTTTTGATACATCCAGATGAGATATGTGCGGTTCGTGATCGATCAATTCTTGATAACGCTCATCTTTTAAGGAATATCGCTGGTTTGTCGAACAAAAAACATTCTTTGTGCCTTTGTTGGTCTTGAAAGCGTATGATCGTGTTGAGTATGATTTTCTTTTTGAAGCGTTAGCTATATATTGAAAAGTATGATTTTGGTCCAAATATTATTAAATGGATCAAAATTGTATACACTGATATTTCTCTTCTGTTATAGTTTATAATTTTATATACTATGATCCTTTTCCATTGAGTCGAAGCGTAAAACAGGGATGCCATTTATCTCCCTTGTAGTATGTAAAAGTTCTGGAACTGTTTGCTAGAAAAGTAATGCAGTATTTATTTGTTGTTAATTTTGTTGTTGGTTGTTGTCTTATTGACGTCTATGCAACCTTTTTCACTGTTTGCGTTGTAAGTATACTGCCTAATTCATTCCTAAGTCACAGTTTTCACTATTTGCTTTGTAAGGGCATTCTTTAATTGACGTATATGCCACAGTGTTGTTTTATTATTGAAGTTACCAATGTACTGTGTCGTTGACGTTTATGACACATACTCTTTAAATATATGGTAAATTTGGGTATGGTTTCCTAAACGTAAATGTCACATCTCTTTTCCATTTGCGTCGTTAGGGTTATGTCTTAATGACGAATATGCGAAGTTTTCATTGATGTTTCTGCTGACACAGTAAGACAAGCGCGGGAGGGGAGGAGGACAGTATAGGCCTTGCCAAGACAAGTACGGATGGGGTCAGGACGAAGTAAGTATGCCCCCCTTGCAAGACAAGGGTTGTAGGGAGCAGGATGTAGATGATATGGATATGACAAAGGACATTAAATACTTCGAAGAGCTTTGCTCCATTTTATAATGGTTTTTATGTCACAAAATTTGTTTAATATTTATAAATCAAATTGTTGTTTAATAAATTTCATATGTACATGTGCCTGTCTATATATAAGTTTTCCTTTTCAAGTAACATAAGTCATAAATATGGATAAATATAAAGTTACAAGAATAAAATTAAACGTAAAACTATACATGGATATGAACCACAATAGATTACATTGACATGCGCAGTCTAACCCTGGCGAATATATGGAACAGGTAAAGGCCATCAAACAGTTGATACATGAGTTTCAAAAAGATAATGTTCAAGGTTCAAAAATTCGTTCGAGAGCTATTTTTTTTAGACAATTCTGAATAACCGTCCAAGTTCTTTTTTCAACTTGAAGCTAATAGAGGACGGAAAAAAATTATTACAAAAATTGAGGAAAATTCAAAACATTTTTCTACTTCTGGCGATATTATAGACCATTTTCGGAATTTTCATACCACTTTATTCACTACAGAAGGTATATATAGTAAACTTCGTGAATTTGTTTTTAGAAGATAAATATAAAGATTAAGAACTGTTCTTTCATCTGGAACTTAATGGTTTTTAAACACAGGGTATGTTTTGTGACATAATGTATCTTGTTTTTTTTCATTATCACTATTTAGCTATTCTCCCTGATGATCTTCTATGTTATTGGATATTACAGTTTCTAGACATTCCTATTCGTTTTTTTTTCAAAATATATATTCGATTGTAAAATTTCAGGCATTTCCTGTGCCTAAAACTATAATCCGTCTACTATATGACAACAAGGCACTATCTGCCTACAACAACGGCATGCCATAGATTTTTGTTCTTTTTTAAATGTCACGACAGCTCTTCTAAATTTACACCAGTACCTTATATTTCTTGCAAATACAGACATGTGAATAACAGTTGATGTAGATGTTTCCGGCATCGGTAGCATAACTACAAACGACGTGTCTTCAACATCTGCTTCATCCTTCATTTTCATAACGTAGTCTGCCTTCTCTTGTGTAATTCTACCTGATGCAACACAAGACTGTTATGATTCATGTCTTATCATACAGCTGATATGGCATTGTATAAACAATTACCATTTTCAGTTGATTTGATTGCTATGAGGCTTTTATCTACATCATCTGGAATCAAAACTGGCGACAATTCATCAAAAGAAAAAACTGCTGGCTTCTTCGACCATGGAAATGTTTCCAAGCTAAAGCGTTAAACTAGCAACATTTGTTGAGATTTGCCAAATTAGCTGGCGATAGTTGCTGGCTATAGCATTCTGCAGATTATCATATTCTAACATATTTATTTTATATTTTGATTTTTTTTGGTACGGTTTTCCGTACCTGCAGTAAAATTTAGTACGATGGGAACCGTACCAACCGTACCGTGTGTTTCGGCAGTGGATCTAAGTTTATATCTGGATGATGCCGTAGCTGGTGTTCAAGTTTTTATATGTTGATAGTATTTGATGCTTCAAAGGAATTATAATCTTTTAAATGTACATGTAGTCCTGATTTGTGATCAGACTTAGTCTGAGTGACATCTTTACTACTAGTGTTATTTTTGTAGATTTGTGAATATTTTTGAGGTACATGTAGGTGCAGGTGACCTGTGGATCTACAATTAAAACATGCATGAAGAAGGTAACATGTTGTTTAACCCCTTACATTATTTCAATTGTTACACACGTCTTTAACATCGAAAAATACTTTATTACGACCTTGTTTATCAAGCTTGTTTGGCATGATTGGTCTAACTGACCTGTTGTAATCAAAATTACTATGTATACCTTATTGATCTGAACACTGTAATGCACACAATTTTGTTGCATGATCAACTTGATTAAATAAATTGCACGAATTAAAATTTTTCTCCATATAATTTGTAGATCTGTACGCATCAAGCTCGTTACGTCTTTCTGGATATATCACACACATGATGCGCTTGTATTTGCCAAAAGTCTGAATAAAATCTTTTATATTCAGATTCCTATTAAGACGGGGTTCAGGTTTGCTAGAAAGATTTACTTTAATTTCATCAGCAGTGGTACTGTGTGTTTGAGGGTTTTCGTAAATGATATTACAGAGAGGGTGAGTTTGACCCATTCAGCATATTGGACAGGGCATAATATATTTTGAATTTTTGGGATAAATCCGGATATTATGTCTATCGGGCACATCATGTCTCTACCAAACAATAATGTATGTGGTGCGAACCCAGTACTATCTTCAATAGTAGACCTATAGGCCTTCAAAAGGTATGGGAGATGATCATCCCAATTATTTGTATTGTTATTCACAAATATTGACAACATTTGAATTAAAGTCTTACTCATGTTTTCCACTAAACCATCTGAATGAGGTGTATACAGGCATGTTCTTGTTTTATCAATATTTAATAAAGTACAGTATCTTTCAATATGTATTTTTTTCTCCACATTTCCAACATCCAATGGAATTCCTATTGTCGCTATTAAAACTCTTGATTTGTTTCTCTTAAGGGTTTATTGATATCAACTTATTTTTCTGATATTTTCTCAAAGCATTTATTGAAAGAATTGATTATTTTTTTCAATTTAAGTATTTTGTTTAACTTCCGCTTGTTTTTCAAGTTTTTCTTCTTATTGGGTTTATTTTCTGTATTTATGGCTGCGATGGTGTATGAAAAGTCGTTTACTTTCGGTTTCCGTGGTATATCATGAGCATTTGTAATTGCTTCGAACTCGACTGCTTGAGCAATTGCTGTCTCTAATGTCTTCGGATGAGCAAATTGGTCATATTTTCCATTTCCAAGTGTTCTAAACTCAATATAAGTAGGTTTATAACAAGTTGCTCAAGAACGTTGCTATACTCATCATCAGAATAGGCTACTTTCACTAAACGAGGTAGCGCATATAAAAATCTGGTAAAGTTTCACCCGATTTTCTTTTTCTGACTCGAAATTCACATCTATATGCCGTTACTCGTTCAAGAAGATTAAATATTTTTTTATAAATGGGTTTTAAAGCATTGTTATCATTTACAACAGAGTATTTGAGATCTCCCAGTAATTTTTTAGCCGTACCTCGCAAGCTCATAGACAATTGTTGTGCTTTTTCAGATTCTATCCATCTATTCCATTTTGTGGCTTGTTCAAAATAAACAATATAATCTTTCCAATCTATTCATTTGCCGTCGAATTTTTCAGGGTATGTTCCCTTCCGTACTACGGGAGTAGTTATACGAAACGATCAGCCCTTAAAGAAGGCGGAAGACCTTGAAAATCATTCTCTAAACGTTCATTTGTTCTAGGTATGTTTCTAAATTGATCATAATTGTTTGATGTTAACAAGTGTTCCTGATATCCATAATTAAAACGGTGGTCATAAAAGCGTTCGTTCTAGAAACTATTTGAGATATCGTTCGTTGTACGAATTACGCGTTCATTCTCTAAATTATTTGAGATATCGTACGTTGGACGGAAATCTGTGTTTGCCATTGGCGTACAGTGACGAACAAGGGAGGATAATTTGAATATGCAGACATATCGTTTATGACCTTTCTCTACAATTCTGGCATATCGTGCATCTAATAAAAATAGGACAAATTATATTTCTATAATACAAAGTTCATGGTATATAAAAAAAAACACTAACAATCAAATTATCTAGTACAAAGCAGGGTTAATATTCAATTCTCATTGCCATGTTCCTGTCCTAAGTACGCATCTGACTTGACACATGACGATGAACAAACATCCATCTATCTTTTATTGAAATTTAAAATGTTGAGATCCATTCCTAAATATTCTACATAAGTTAACATTTTTCAGATAAGATAGGGTCATTTTATTGTTGATGGTCAAATGGACATTGGCTCCTGCCAACACCATTAACATTTGGCTTCGATATTGGTGAAATCCCCGATGTCTCATCGTGTTTGCTTCCTGCCTGGCATCAAACATGAAGATGAGATGTTCGGCTAACACGTGACGACGCACATTAAGTGTCACCACTGGGCACCCCCTCACGGAACAGTGCTGGTCTCGTTTACTTGTAATTCATGTTCTCTCTCCAGACATTCCAAGTAGGCTCGGCTCCCTCTCAAGATTGGGGTGATACTTCCTTTGTCTCTGGCTTCCGGTTCTGTCACTTTTACCTGAAGTGAAGGTTCTTCAGCCATCTTGGCTTCATGAGGTACTACTACGTTATCCTGTGGATCTGATTGAGGAGCTTCCTCGCCCACTTGCTCTTCCTCCAAGGAGGACAATAGGATAAATCCGGATCCCCATCCGATTCCGGATTTGTAGCAATACGTATCTTCTCCTCTCTCTACGGTGATGCCTCTACCCAGCAAAGGTTGGTCAAGGACTACCTCCCTCCTGTTGTTAGGTGTCCACCACCACTTACAGTCCCTCTCCCTCTATGAGACACCCTCCGGCCTGGTCAGAGTGAATCTGTTTCTGTCCGACATACTAAAAAGATATAAGGAGAATGTTATTAGTGGTGGTCATTTGTACGTTTGCCCCCCCCCCCTTCCACCCCCCACCCCCCCCGCCAAAGGGTGACTGGGGAATAGAAGTATGGTCACTTGGTATTTTTCCGACCGGCAGTAAAACACTTGCCAAAGTGGGCCGTGCGGGATGTATCAAGTTTGCAGCCACGTCTGGTTGGAATGGAGTCGATAAATCCGATTCCGATGCCTCGTGTAAAGAGAGTGCCACGCTTTTTTTACGTTAAGAACCCTTGCAACAATTTTCGAGGGGTCCGTAGGTGGCCTGTTGCAAGGCTAAATTTCTGTCCCTATCCAATATACCCTCATTTTCCAGTGGCAGTCCAAATATCCAAGACCTTCATCCCGGATGGGCTCTATAACAAGACCTACCTATTGTATTTATTGTTAACTTGTTCTCGTCCTGCACATGCATGATATATTTGCCACTGGACGTTTAGCAACCAACAATCAATCTACCTCCTCGGCCGATAATCTTACACAGGTAAGGTGAAGCCACTCTTTACACTAGTCACAATGCACCATTGTTTTTAAAAACAGTTACCAGTAAACAACATAATCCTATTAGAAAAAAATTGAAATTATTACCAACAAATCCCAGTGCCTTCTACTTTGATGGTAGGCTCCAACCAACTATAATATCGCATGGCATCAATATGGTCTACAACTAAAGACAAAGAGAAAAGAAAATATTTTAAATTATCAAAATCTAAGTACATGGAAATATGTCATCAATTTCATTTTTACACATATAGTTATCATTACTTTGTTTAAAAAATATAGTTGTTATATTAGATAAAGTCCCGCAATATTTCGCTAGACAAACTAGCTTCATCCGGCATGATGCACCCATTTAGTTGGATGCTGTTAAGAAGTTAGTGTACATTTCGTCCAAACAGAATCGTTTTGTGTAAATTGTACAAATTTCAAGATTTATCCCCTAGGTGAACAATAAATCTGGGTTTTTTTAGTTGTTCTAAATTTGCAGATTTAACATTGTGGTGTTGGTGTTTAGAGTAAATATTATACTGTAACGTTTATGGGTCATCGTAAATTCACCTTTTTCTATTTTTGGATATTATATATATAACTTGTTTGTCCGTTCACTTTTCGCGGGGATCGTTTTTCTCGTGCTTGAGACTCAATGTCCAGACTTGGATATTTAAACCTCGTCTGGACAATATTTCTTTAGATTGGGGAAAAATTTTGTACTGGTAAATCGTACTTTGAATTTCATTTTATTCGTATTTCAATGTTTGACTTAAATATTTCTTACTTTACATTTGATATATTTCTTTTCGGTTTTAGAGTCAAAACATTTCTAAATTATTAATTTACGTTTCCGTTCCAAAATAAATAAAAGGAATTGTACACTAGCTAGATATTTAATGATTTCATGTTTATAAAGAGATTGGGTTCATTTTGATAGCGATATTTAGAAAGATGGTTAATCCGAGGGATATTTTAGAGTAACGGTCGTCAATCTTCGGAATTGTTCGTGCCTTACTCTAAAATGGAATTTTGTATTGTCGCATGTTTTATTTAAGGTCTTGAACTGGTCAATGATATTGAAAAATGTGTTTCAGACCTTGCTTTGGTTGGACCGAAAATTAAACGGGAATAGACTGAATGCGATGGTTTTTTTTTACTGGATTGATTTTGTTCCCTAGTCCATGGAATTACGAGGTTCATGTTCTAGTCTAACAAAGTCGGTGGGAACCGGTGGGTATATGTATTTTGTCTCGGAAGGTAGGACGTCACGAACTTGATTGATTGAATATAGTTTATTGTTAAAGACGACTAGTGTACAGCTCTCAACATTTTAAGTAAACGGACACCTCTAAAATTCTGGTATATATTATTTTATCGATTAGATAGCACTAAGGCCAGACCCTTCCTTGAATTGGTTAATTGACAATTTGTATTTTTCAGTGCAAATGCATCGTTTTCTCTTAAAAAGGGAAGCTCGAAAATGTATTGAAATTCTAAAGAATTGAAGGATAAATTTTCACATGGAGATTCCGCAATATTTATGTATTTCTTGTCTTTGTCTATTAAATATGAAACTGTTTTATGAATCTTGGTTATTTGTTATATGAGCAAATACATTGCTTGGCAAAATCGTCATATCTGGTCATTTCTAGGTTTCTTATACCTATCATTTATTGAATTTATTGTTCCTATGTATTGTCAGTATGCTGTCCGAAGTCCTGAAGCGAAAGCACAGGCCGAACCCTCTCTACCAGTAACGTAAACGGCTGAGCTAGCGGGGTATAATGTCGTGAGACAAATGATGCAAAAGGAAAATCCGTTTACGTTGCAATACACTAAAATAAACAGTTTTTTCTTGTTAATTGTATTTCTAAAGTAATGTTGTGTAATATGGTATAATGGACGTGACATTACTATGTAGACAGTACGGTAGTTATATATACCGCGTAGCCCGGTTCCTTAACGTGTCGTGGTATAATGGTTTATGAGACAACTATTCATCAGACTATCGATACATAAACTTAGATGTTATTTCCTTAACGTGTCGTGATATAATGGTTTATGAGACAACTATTCATCAGACTATCGATACGTAAACTTAGATGTTATTTCCTTAACGTGTCGTGATATAATGGTTTATGAGACAACTATTCATCAGACTATTGATACGTAAACTTACATGTTATTTCTCATATATACCAGAAATATAATTTTTTTCGCTAGACTAAATAATACTTGGGAGTACCAACGACGATAAAATAATTTACTTGAATACCAACAACGACTAAGAAACTTTTTACCTGTGTGGAATTTCAAACAAATTCCGAACTTTAGTACCAGCTCAAACGCTTTCATATTTACAACTTTTAAATGCAATATTTCAATAATTAAATCATTACATCTTTTACATAAAGATAAATCCTTTAGCGCTATAAAACCAAGTTCAATCCACCATTTTCTACATTTAAAAATGCCTGTACCAAGTCCAGAATACGACAGTTGTTGTCCATTCGTTTAATGTGTTTTATCTTTTGAGTTTGCCATTTGATTAGGGACTTTCCGTTTTGAATTTTCCTCGGAGTTCAGTGTTTTTGTGATTTTACTTTTTAGTTTGGAGGGACTGCCAGCACCCAATATATCTAATCCGTATAGTAGAATTGACTGTATTGTGTGGTTAAATAAATGAATAAAGATTGAAAAGTTTGGAAGAGAGTCGTTAAATGATTTTAAATATATAGTTAGACTGATGTTCAAAAGCAGATGAAATGTAATCGATGAAACATCAGAACTGAAAATAATGCAAAGCCTTTCGTGTGAATCAACAATGTATATGTGTTCAACTAGTCCAAGATTACTCTGACGTCCAACGGCTGTTTTGCCAGACAAGCTGGGCCCGTGGGACCCCAGCTTGTCTGACAATAGTTTTCAAAGGTACCAGGCTTATAATTTAATACGCCAGACGCGCGTTTCGTCTACACAAGACTCATCAGTAACGCTCAGATCAAAATAGTTAGAATGCCAAACAAGTACAAAGTTGAAGAGCATTAATGACCCAAAGTTCCAAAAAAGTTGTGCCAAACACGGCTAAGGATATCTATGCCTAGGACAAGAAAATCCTTAGCATTTCGAATAATTCAGAATTTTGCAAACGGTAAATTTATAAAAATGACCTTATAATTGATATTCATGTCAACGTGCTGACTACTGGGCTGGTGATACCCTCGGGGACGAAACGTCCGTCAGCAGTGGCATCGACCCAGTGGTGTAAATAGTTATCAAAGGTACCAGGCTTATGATTTAATACGCCAGACGCGCGATTCGGATTTGTTTGTTTCTCAATCGATTTATGAATTTCGAACAGCAGTATACTACTGTTGCCTTTATTCGTCTACACAAGACTCATCAGTGACGCTCAGATCAAAATAAATAGAAAGCCAAACAAGTACAAAGTTGAAGAGCATTGACCCAAAATTCCAAAAAAGTTGTGCCATATACGGCTAAGGATATCTATGCGTAGGATAATAAAATCCTTAGTATTTCGAATAAATCATACTTTTGCAAACGGTAAATTTATAAAAATGATCATCCGTTGGACGTCAAAGTAATCTCGGACTAGTGTTCAACCATATAAACCTATCGTATAATTAATTAATAATCAAAGGTACCAGGCTTATGCCCCCAAGGGTGACTGGGGAATAGAAGTATGATTACCATTGGTCTTCCTCCGACCGGCAGTAAAACCCTTGCTAAAGTGGGGCGCCAGTTTGGCTGTGCGGGATGTACAAATTTGCAGCCACGTCCGGTCAGAATGTGGACGTTAAATCCGATGCCTCGTGTAAAGAGAGTGCCACGCTCTTTGCACGTTAAGAACCCTTGCAACAACTCTTTGAGGTGACCTGTTGCAAGGCTAAATTTCTGTCCCTATCCAATATACCCTCATTCCCCGTGGCAGTCTAAATTTCTTAAACCTTAATCCCGGATGCCTCTTTTACAGAACCTACCTATTGTATTTATTGTTAATTTGTTCTCGTCCTGAATATGCATGAAACATTTGCCACTAGACGTTAAGCAACCAACAATCAATCAATCAATCATATTAATCCGTAACAAGAAAAGCGACTTAATATGTATAAGTATGAGTATGAGTGTGTAATTTACATATAAACCATTTCACACACATGACTTGTCATGTACACTAACATATTTTATTTTACACAGCTCGGTGTGTTTGTATTTATTTATTCTGAAAATAGACGCACTCGATTAGTTATATTAAGTGGAAAATATCCATTGATTCGATTCTTCAAATCTATATGTAATCTTTTTTTATATTTTCATGCTAAAATAATAATTGGTTAAAGTCAGATATATGTAATGTTCATTCATGTGTATATTTATGTATGTATTGGAGAAAACGTTACTAAGTGGAAAAACTTGTGTCTAATCCATTTGTCATTTTTGAACAATAAAATATGTTTAAACTGAACTAAGAATGTGCACAATGAAATTTCTTGTCTGTTTTTTTTTATGCTTCTTGTTTTAGCATGACTGATTACAAACTGAATTAGAATTGAATAATAACCTTTTTTATGCAAACTGGATTTAAAACATAACAAAATATTTTGGCAGCTTCTTAATAACATTTTTGGTGTTGGGATGATTGAAGCATGCATCAGGTTAAAACGGGGGGCATCGGTGGCCGAGTGGTCTAAGTAGTTACTACTGTAATCACTAGCCAGTCAACACTTAGGTTGTGAGTTCGAACCCCGCTCGTACGGGTGCATTAGACTCCAATCTTAATTGACTAGAATTGTCAGTTTTCCTATCGAAGGTCTGTGGTTTTCTCCGGGCACTCCGGGTTCCTCCACCAATAAAAAATGGCCGCCACGAAATAGCCCAAAAGCGGTGCTTATAAGTGGCGTTAAAACACCAAAAATCAGATCAAACCTGGTTAAAATGCTAATACATCCACTCAAATTTAAAATCACCTTTATCAATCGTGTGATCTATAACGACTAAGTGAGGAATATAAACCATCCATGCATTAGAAAACAATACAACGGTCATGTGTTAGATACTTTCAATCTAAATCCCAAACTTAAAAAAAACTTTCCTTGCAACATTCCCTGACAGGATAATATTGTAATACATGTGTGTTATCCTACTTTGAAAGAAATATTTTTTTTTATATGAGTATTATACGAGGTGAACAAATCTAATTAAAGAATTATATAAAAAAAAATACTAAATAAAGAACTTTCTGATTTGCTTGTGCTCACATCTTTGATTGAATATGATCTAATTTAAGCATACCTGTACAAATTGGAAGTTTAAAATCTTGATGGTCTCGAACTCCATGATTGTGTATGGCCCGTGCTTTGCTGAACTACCGGGAGTACTTCCTTGTCATAAAGGTCTAAGAGAAGCGCTGTCCGCTCTGCATCCCATGCCATAGTATCGGATGGTGAAACACACAAAGTCTTCAGTCTGGTGTAGGTTTTCGTTGTTATTGTCTGTACGTTAAAGTGCTTAAACATTTGGAGAACTTTACTGGAGTTAGACTCTACACTGATTGGCATTGCTGTCAACAGATTATCCTATGGTAAGGATTAGAACCATCCATCCACGTTAAGAATTATTTGACTCATTGACATGTTCATACAAATACGAATGTATGTCATTTTCTACTAGCTTTGGCAAACTGTTCCATCCATTGGCTAAAGGATTGAAAAAAAACTAGAATATCAACTGGATTAATACATACCAAAGAAGAACACTAAATAATATCCCAGGCGGCATTAACTTATGCCATACCTCCATGGGTGGCATTGACAAATTCAGTACCATTCAGATGGTTGATTCACCCCAGTCACAAGGTAGATACATGAGAAAACACAAAAGTTATTAAAATGTTATATGATATATTTGAATCTCGTCAATATCCCTTCTTAAGGAACTGTAGGGTAGGGTTTTGTAAAACAAGAGGTACGTCTGATTTGAAGCATTGTTAATGTCCTGTCCCTCTACTTTTGTTATCTGAAATAGAATGTAACATAAAATTATAAAAAAAGCTTACTAACATAAGGAGTATCTAATTGTGTTAAACATTGTTTGATTTTGTTGTACAGCTCTGTGGATGCCATGGTGGCTAATACGGCATACTTTTCAATTTAACAAATTTGAAGTCAAATGATGTCCACAATAGTAGACAATTTTTCATTGTAGATCAATGTGAAAGCACATAACTGAGTCATATCCGCAAGTGTCTGAAATGGAACAAGATGCAAACTATCAAAATAAAATGAATACATATGCCTTGCCCAATTACTTTGTAATTATAAGTTGGAAGATTTAAGTTCTTTTTTCCAATATTACTACTTGGAGCATTTTTACGGTTTGTTGTTCTTTTATCTTGGAACATGTTCATTGTTTTGTTAAAGCTTTCAGCATAACATGTATCTTTGGCTAATACATAATCATCAGGACGAGTGTCAATTGTAGATTTCCGTAAATAACACCTAGGAGAAGTTTTTCATCAATTGGTATTGAAAGAACTATCTACCTGGGTTCGTAATGTGTATCACGTTTACATCGCGAGTCAGGATGACACTTCTGGTGGTTGTTCCTAATGTTCCGCAATATTTAGGAACAGATTTTGGATACACAGTGCTCATAAGAAGATGTTGTGTCTATCAAATGTTCCAACGATGTTCAGATATACAAATACAATTCAGTATTAACACTTAGTCTTAATGACCTAAACCCGTATGTAACAATCCTGACATTGTTTCTATCAGATGTCTGTATGTGAATGTTGAAAGCAGCCAACTTATCACCTACAGCTCTGAGGATGTGCTGGTTTCTTGTAATTTCCCATATTTTGTGGCAAGGAAATATTTGGAGCAAGACGTTTTCTCTTCTCAAAGTAATTGATAACCAAAGCTCGTCTTGAATATTTAATTTTCCATTCTGAACCCGTTTTGGTAGATCTCTTCTCAATATTTGAAAGATACCAATAATCTTTTCCTTATTTGGTTCGATCTTATTTGGTATTTCCAGATTCTGCAAGATATATTTGGAAGTTGTAAGGTTTTGTATGGTGCTGACTCCGATGGTTATTCTTTCATCACTAAGAAAATTTGGTCTTCATTTTTTGTTAATGTAAAGACATGTTGACTTTTAATTCCAGCCAGACATGATGGATATGCCATCATGGCCGCTTTATTTTACTGTTCAGATGGTTCATATAAACTATCATTATCAGCTTAAAGCTGCCAATTTCACTTGACCTCGTCCTCATTTCATGGATTGGTGACCAAGGTTAAGGTTTCGTGGTTAAGTCAATAGCCCAGATACTAGAAACAATAGCTCTACTATCTTTCGTGTATAGAATGATTATAAGGTGTACATGTTTAACTGGCAGGTGTCATCTGGCCTTGACCTCATTTTCATGGTTCTGTGGTAATATTTAAGTTCTTGTGTGTTTGGACTGTTTTTCTAATACTGTATGCAATAGGTCTAAAATAAAACACTCTTAAATCATTACATTTTACTTCCCAATCAGTGATCCTTTATGAGCTGCCTACTGTCTGGGTACGAAATAATTGATGAATCGGTAAATGAAATATGCAATCCTTGGGACACCTTCTAAAAAGGCTACTGTCGCCTAATTCTTTTACTGCTAACCTATGATTAAACATCAATGCAGTATCTTGTTGTTCCTGTTAAACTGACCTATATACTTAAACGCCCCCAAGGGTTACTGGGGAATAGAAGTATGTCTACCATTGGTCTTCCTCCGACCGGCAGTAAAACCCTTGCTAAAGTGAGGCGTCCGTTTGGCTGTGCGGGATGTACAAATTTGCAGGAACGTCCGGTCAGAATGGGGACGTTAAATCCGATGCCTCGTGTAAAGAGAGTGCCACGCTCTTTGCACGTTAAGAACCCTTGCAACAACTCTTTGAGGGGTGGAAGGTGACCTGTTGCAAGGCTAAATTGCTGTCCCCATCCAATATACCCTCATTTCCCGTGGCAGTCTAAATTTCTCCGACCTTAATCCCGGACGCCCCTCTTATAGAACCTACCTATTGTATTAATTGTTAATTTGTTTTCGTCCTGAATATGCATGAAATATTTGCCACTAGACGTTAAGCAACCAACAATCAATCAATATAAACTTAAACAAGTGTCGACCCCATCGTAGCCTGAAACTCTTAACTACTTTCATGACATTCGTTGCTAGTGAGAGACAATAACTGTCATGACTCATTTAAAATTGGAACTATCTGTAAAATTTCAACTATTATTATACAGGAATAACATGAACAATAGATTTGAAAATCTCATAAACATGCGTGACTTAACTATTATTAGACTGACGAGGCAAAGCGGTATACCAGTGTACTATATTTAAATGCTATGCATAATTTTTAACATTTTGCACTCTCGAAATCTGATTCTCAAAAATCAGTGGTTTTCCATTAAAAATGTTATCAAAGGTACCAGGCTTATAATTTAATACGCCAGACGCACGTTTCGTCTACATAAGACTCATCAGTGACGCTAAGATCAAAATAGTTATAAAGCTGAAGAGCATTGAGGACCCAAAATTTCCAAAAAGTTATGCCAAATACGGCTAAGGTAATCTATGCCTGGGATAAGAAAATCCTTAGTTTTTCGAAAAAATTATAATTTTGTAAACAGGAAATTTATAAAAATGACCATATAAATGATATTCATGCCAACACCGAAGTGCTAACTACTAGGCTGGTGATACCCTCAGGGACGAAACGTTCACCAGCAGTGGCATCGACCCAGTGATGTAAATAGTTATCAATATATTAATTGAGTTGTTAAATGTAGATTTGTATTAGTTGTTTCCTTTTTTATACCCCACGCAACGGGTTGCCGAGGGTATAATGTTTTTGACCCGTCCGTCAGTCCTGTTCTTGTCATCGCAACTCCTCTCAAACCACACAACAGAATTTCACGAAACCTTTTTAGATAATAAGGACATACTATGTACAGTCCGTGTAACGTAAAAGTTAACAATACGAACGATGCCCGGATCATGTACGGACGATGCCCGAACTATGTAAGTACGCTTCCCGAACGGTGTACGAATGCAAACGAAACGCTGACCGAACGTTGTACGGACGCTGAACGAATGATGTACGAACGAAACCATGTACCATAAACCATACCATAAACGATAAAATAAGCACCCTTTTATCGTACATCGTATGTTTTTGCGTACATCGTTTCATTAAGCGTATACCGTTTCGTTTAGCGTACATAGTTTCGTTAAGCGTATATCGTATCGTATAGCGTACATCGTTTCTTGGCGTGCATAGTTTCGTTTAGCGTATATGTTTGTTTGTTTTTTTAAATATAAATATGAATGGCGTTCTGTTAAATCTTTTTATATAGGTGATAATAGGCGTAAAATTTAGATTGGATGCATGTTTCAGTTTTTAATTAATAATTTAATAAATTATAATTTGATCAGACTCGATGTTGATCCAAACCTATTTACATAAAAAGTTTGAAAAATAAACACTGGATTAAATTTAAACGAATTAAAAGATACGATTATGAATTTTGTTAGCCGTAGAAATACGTACTTGGTGAACGTGTGAGTAAACTGCAGTCTACAGGGTATTCAGTCAACATTTTTTGAAAATAGCCTAAGGTATTAGCATTTTTATTAACCTAAATGAACAATTTTTTTTAGATGGAATTCGGAATTAATCTAATGTTCTTACAAAAGTGTATTCGGGGTCTTAAGGTTGACCTTTTGTCCAAAGGTTTGTTAAATATTCTTATGTATTCTCTTTTATCGCATGTATTTTAAAATCGACTGAATAGCAGGGTCGAGTTCAATATCGTAGCGGCTACGTAGCTGCTATCAATATCTATGTAGCAGCTAGGCTAAAAAGTCTCTAAATACACTTTCAATAGTCATAAATCTACGTAGCACTACGTAGCCGCTACGATATTGAACGCTACCCAGTTTTATCTATATATCGTAATTAAACCATTTTTTTTAGATTATAGATTTTTTTTATTCATTTATCAAATCAGTCGAAAGAAACAAATATTCGAGAAATTTCAAATAAGAACAATTACTCGCTATGTGCCTCATCAACCCTAAACAAAAAATCCCTACCAATGTAGATACGATTATGTATTATTTTGACTATAAATGCACTTGACTTTAAACAATCATCAACAATTGTCCGGCAAAAAAACTAGACCCTCTATTCTTTACTTTTCTTATACCATTTTCCTCTCTCCTTTATTTTTCCCGTTATACTCTAATTTTTTTTATCTTTATTCTCCTACAACTATCTATTATACCTACTTTATTCGGAGCAACCCCACCCTAAATATACATATGATACATGTACACACGGTCTATAGTTCGTCGCTTGTGCCGTGATACACATGTTTGCATAACAAAGGATGTCCTTGTTCATATCTATAACATTTTAAATGTCCTTCTAATAATACATCTAACAGTTGCCACTGGACATTAAACAGATAACTATAAATTCATCCGTCATTTTCTCAGTTTTGTTATAATGTGTAAATCAAACAACATGATAAAACAATAATTATTGCAGATTTTCACTGCAGAAATAATGGGGAAAATTGTAAACAAAACCACCCAATCACATCCCTACGCCACAAAGTCTAGCCTTTTCACATGTAAATAAATTATTTTCATAAATCTATTTCAAAATAATTTTAAACAATATTAAATCAAACGGTCATTTTTCTTATTTGTCAAAAAAAAAAAAAAATAACACAAAACAGTTATTTTCATTTCTTATTTTAAACAGATCGATTGTTTTCAATGGTCGGTGCCTGACAACATCTATAAAATCTATCACCATGTTGGCCAGTAAGAAAACTACATAGAACAGGAAAACAACAATGTCCTAGAAATATTTCCAGGCCATATTTTCCAATTTCTGTTGTAATGTGGTTTAATGCAAAAAGGTTAACTCCTGAATACTGATTTGTATCCATCAAGCATTTGGGGTTAATAACAAATCTATGGTAGTCACTTTTCTTTACTCGCAAAGTATTCGACTAAATCATGTTTTATTTATGAAAATTGATCATTGCTGACGAATTTTAAATATTGATCCCCAGATTTTCAATTGTTTAGTTGTTAGGTTACTGTCTGATCTCGCAAACCTGACATTTTATGGTCATTATTTTTTGCATCCAATTGCACCAATTTATTAAAAGGATATTAACGCGACACCGTACGAAAGTCGTGACTTTACATAAACTACTAGTATTTTTTTTTCTATAACGAAATACGAAACCACTTTTCGCAATTCGCTTTGGGGTAATTGTGCTTCTCTTTTGACAAAATATGGCCTTGTCTCAAAAACAAAAAGTATGATATAATATAGAGTAATATATAAAACTGGACCTGAGTGAAGAGTTGGGAATTAGGAATTCCGAATTTTAATTGAATGTTCTAAATCGTTGTGTATTTCTGATATATGATTGTACAGACTCAAAAATTTCTTTGTTTTGATGAAATGAAAGGTCACCGTCACCAGCCAATAGAAGCAAAATGGATATAGTAGATCTTTCTAATTTTGAAAACAATATTTCTCTTGCTTTGTTGATAAAAGGGCACTTAAAAATAGTGAATACTATCCTCAATAGGATGGCCACAGCTGCATGCGGAATTTGGTTTAATATTAATAAGGTTTAAATCTGCTTTTGAAGAACTGCACAATATTTCTCAACTGTGTATCAATGATATTAAGATTTCTATCACCACAACTAAATAAGGAAGTGCGTACTGCGAATAAATTATTATACTCAGTTTACTATTGTCTACAGCAATTTATCACATATAATACCACGTTAACAATTAGGGTGACGGTGTTTGACAGTCTGAAGGAGACAGCATCAAGGATTTAATAAGGCAAAGCTTTTGTTGTACTCAATCTTACTAAAGTTTTCTGTATTATATTTAATAGATATATATCAGAGATACGATAATGTGGTTTTCTTTTTTATATCACACCTGATCATCTATGATGGGATAATGTCTAATGGTATCATTTCACCAGAGACTGAATAACGTTTACACCCCAGTTCTATTGTTATACTTCATGGTTTCTATTTCTGAAACAAGTGTAAATTGAATAGATCTATTGTTACGAATAACAATGGATTTTGACCACAGGGTGTGACGAGCGGGGTTTCTGGAAACCCCTGCTTCTACATCCCGCAAACAAAGTCCATTGTTATCCGTAACAATAGAAATTGATTATTTTTTTAAATAGCATGAGCATAAGAAATTACTAATAGTGTTCACTACAAATTGTTTCAAGATATTAAAAAAACACATTTTAGGAAATTCCAATAGCGAAAAAAAATTACGCATCTATTTTGAATACAAAATTATCCTTTAAATACTCCTTTGCTTGAAAGTATATATTTTTTTTATCCCAGTCATATGTCTCTATTCTAAATTCTAAAGCATTGAAAAACGGGGATTCTAACTCCCGGACCCCCCCCCCCCCCCCCCCCCTGGTTACCCAGTGGCCGATCAGGGGGTGGAGGTTCCGCGGGTTGGACCCGACTTTTATTTAAAAGATCAATGCAATTTGAATGGTTGGACCCCCCCCCCCCCTTTTTCTCTTGAGTTGGGAACCCCCGGCTGGATCAGCCCCTGATTGCCCCCAAAAAGGGAGTTCCTAACTATTAAATCTGTATCTTTGTTTGTTGAGCGTGTCTGGTAGTCGGGTTTCTAATGCAGACACACCTATCTCTTAGTATGTCCTATTATGAATGGGTTTTTTATTCCCGAGAAGAGGGGGAGGGGCTTTTTTTCTATAAAACCGCATTAAAGATATAAAATAAAGTTATGATTACCTTATCAAACTGATACAGGTAAGTACTTTGGGTTATAATATTGTCTTCATCTTTAGTCTCTTCTATCAAATCCAACGCTTGCCACAAAATGTCGTCCGTCTTATACCCGTCCATATTGACAACTGAATACAAGGAGCATGATGTATTTTTTGTTCGTAAGAAGAATACACGAAACAGTCAACCTTGACCTGCTGATCCATATTAGCACATGGATTTAACGGGAATATGTAAAACAACTTTGACATTTGTAAAATATACTCACTTGTCAAAGAAAGGTACTAGTGGGGTTTTATGTAATAAAAAAAAATCTTATAAATCATGGTTTGATATTGTCAATAAATATGCTATCGTTTTTTTTCATTTTTTTTTTTTCATTTAATAATCAATGTTAACAAATATAGGGTTTAAAATGGGGTGTAAGTTAGTAATACACCTCGGGATACGGCGTGTCTGGATAAGAAACCCCTCCGGCCTCCGGCCGACGGGGTTTCTTATCCAGACACACCTATCCCTCGGTGTATAACTATTACAGAAATAACAAATTAAAGGTCACTGTACGGCCTTCAACAGTGAGCAAAATCCATACAGCATACTAAGATATTAAAGGCTCCGAAATGACAAATTTAAAATAAACTCAACACTGTTCAAACATCACCGCACGTCAAATTTTGAACAACAGAAAAACCTGATTGGACATTCGTGACAATTTGTCACGCCTTCATGAATTGGCGTACGTCCTATCAAATACCTTCAGAAAGCTTCCATTGAAATTATTTTACACACAAGTAACTGTGACAGTGTATTTTATTTTTCTTAATAAATAAAAAAAAAATGTATTTTGCGTTTAATGTGCAATGAAGCCACGGATTCGTAATCTTCAAAAATAGTTCAGAAACGGTTGAAATAAAACAATTATGGCCAGTGCACGTTTATAAAACGGGCTATATTTGGAAATTTTGAGATACTATTAGTACTTGTGTTCTGTGTATAGAATTTTAGAGGTCAATACGACTTTTAATCAGTTGGATTTTCAATTTTGATAAAAGATGTGTTTTCTTCTTTTCTTTAAATTTATATCATGATTCTTTCCATTATCTTCTGAATATTTTTTAAGATGAATAATCTAAAATTTGTATACCAAACATTTAAAATATTACTTTGCGTTTATAAATAGCATTGAAAGTACAACATCTTATAAACGATAAACATTGACAGAGGTAAATGAACCACTCTTTCTCATGTTGAGATGGAATATGTTCGTTATTTGATTTAATGAGTTTAACAATCGAAACCCCTGAATTATCGTCTCATGACAAGCACGAAAAATGGCGAAACTGGACTTCCAACAGCGGACAATGATTTCTAATTATACAATATTCTTTCAAAGGATTTTTTAAATGCAATGTAGAACTTATCAATTAAGACATTTCTTATCCCTTTTGAAATTACTTAATCGAATATAAAGTCACATGGACGAAGAAGTTTGAAATTTGAAAAAAAAGGCATGACAGGAGTTTAGAGGGGGAAAAGGGCAGGATGGGCATCTTGCCAAAAAAGAAAAAGGCATGATGACTTATGTAAAACAAGTCAGGATAAATTAATAACTATGAAAGGCAGGAAAGAATAGAACGAATAGAGTGTAAAATAAAAAAGCAGAACTACATTTACATTGAGTTTACATTTAAAGAAAAATGCAGGACATCATGTTTCCATCCTATTACGCGTCATTGATGATCTGATCACTACAACAGTTTTACAAAATATTCGTTCCCGTGAAAACTAAAATTTGTTTAACTTTCAAATAATTCATCGAGGTCTCTTCTCAGGATATAACGGCCATCTGTATGTTGGCTTTAAAGTCGACAAGATAACAGGTCAGTCTATTCAAGTGAATTTAAGATTTTTTGCAATTCTAAAGTGCAATGGATAAATCAATCTCATCTTTGATGTGCCACATAGGCATCCCTATAAATAAGACAGTCCACTCGTGACCCATGGCATTAGATATTTTATGCATTTCATTGGATATTTTCTATCACAAATCAGGTCAGCTAATAACCTATATTATTTACGTTTCTGAAGACGAATTTGTATAAAACGTTGTGTTTGATTTCAATTTCCGAAAATCAAACTAAACTTTTTCGAACGTCGGGTTGCGGCTTTATTATTTGTGTGAAATCGGGATTTACACGTATTAAACTAACTCTGGAATATATGACCAAACTTTTAACCAGATTCGGGGGGGGGGGGGGGGGGGAGGGAATGCTTCAGCAAACACTGTTGAGAAAAACAAATAAAAAAAAATCATTCTGTATCATAATTTTAATTTGTTAAATATTTGCAACTCTTAAAAAATTTCAAAACCAACTATTTTTTTTTTTTTTTGTATTTCTTTATGTTGCATAACTTTAAAAAATGGGGATGTACACGACTCCCCAAATTTAATCTAAAATTCAACTACGTTTCTCAGCACTTTTAATATTGAAACAATACGAAATATCACTAATTTTTTTTTAATCAAATTCGCCGGAATACTGGGAGCTATCTGAAGTTAGTTTTAATAAAAGCGTGGCAATCCATCACTTTTATCCAATCAACTGTCCTTAATATTAAAGATTGGCGTGCAATTGTGTCTGTATCAAGTTAATTAAATATAAATCATATTTCTGGACGTACATATGTCGGGGTTTAGGCTACTTCATTCGATAGTAGTAGTTGAAAAAAAAGGATTTTCTGGTTATATCTATTTATAACTGAAATAAAAGTGGCATTAAATCGTAGAGGCAGTCCCTTTTTATGTAAAGAATAGAACATATTGAGCTTTCTGCATTTTCTTCTGTCCATTAGCAGATGTCGGCCTGTACCACTGAAAATATATAACTTCCGGACTAGCAAACACGGGCAACCCAATTACTAATCTTCCTGCTTCCAACTAAACGTCATGTTCTAGATTGTCGGAATCTTGTTGAGTACAACCATCCCATAACTCACGTGCATATTCCATAATTGGTCTTATAAGTGTTAAGTTTATACGAATCAGATAATTTAGAGTCAATACACATTTCAATTCTTTTTTAGAAATTTATTATTGTGCTTGCACAATTTAAAACGTGTTCTATATGTGTATAGAATTTACCATTGGAATCAAAAGTAATCCCTAAGTCCTTATGACAGGAGACAATTCTACTGCTTGATTTTGAAGTTCTATTTTAATATCATCTGGGGAAGAATTATAGGAGAATAGCATAGTAAAAGAGGGACGAAAGATACCAGAGGGACAGTCAAACTCATAGATCGAAAACAAACTGACAACGCCATGGCCAAAAATAAAAAGACAAACAGACAAATGATAGTACAGATGACACAACATAGAAAACTAAAGACTAAGCAACACGAACCCCACCAAAAACTGGGGGTGATCTCAGGTGCTCCGGAAGGGTAATTGTCTTGTTAGGATTAAAATCAATAAGCCAATCTTTAGACCATGCTGAAATTTGTTCTAAATCGCTATTAAAGACATTCTCTATTGTGTAAGGACTATAATACTTAAATTAGAAAGTGATGTTTCATCAGCACACAATCGAGTTTGACTTATCAAATTACCAGCTATGTCCTTTACATGAATAAGGAATAGTAGGGAACCTTATACAAAGCCTTGTGGAACTCCTGCATTTGTATTCTGAAAAGGCGAATATGAACTTGAAACAAAAACGCTTTCTTGTATATTTGAAATATAACTAATTAAGTGATTAAATACATTTTTAAATACATTTTTTTCAAATACTTTTCCCACTGCTGATAATAATGAGATTGGTCTATAATTGGAAATCAGTGATTTGTCTCCGGTTTGAAAATATATATATGCTCAAAGTCAACACATTTTAAAGATGTTTTGAAAATAATATGGTTAAATGCATTTTTTTTACATAAAGCACAAATAAATTTGCATACATTGTCAGATCAAAATATCTTAAAAACCCCAGTTCAGAGATACCGTATATATTCGACTGAATATACCAAATCGATAATTTTACATTCGTACTTATTACGTAATAAGATCTGTGTCCAGGTAAAAAGAACCAACAGATGGTGTACATTCTAATGTGTTTATCACCTTCCATTATACATCTGACGATGACATTTAGCTTTAGGGCCATTTTATTTTCGCATCGAAAAACAAAAAGTTTAAAATTTTGGTTCATTCCTCCTATTCCCACTTTTAATAAATCTGGTAAGAAAAGTTAAAATTTCTTGTGGGAATAGGAGGAAAACTTATGCAAACAAAGGATTATACTGTATAAACATTGTTTAATTATAACTTTAAATTGACCAGTGTTATTTTGGCTAGATAATAGGTTATATGTGTGTGTGTATGAATTCTGTGTTTTTAATTTAGATAAATATGAAAAAAATAGAAACAAATATAGTAAATTATTTTATTTCTTTTATTATAGATAGATAAACAGATAAAAATGTTAATGATAGTTTATTGGCGTGTCACCATTTATATACTGTAACACATTTACAATATTTACATATATTATCATAAAAACATAATCTTAAAAGAGTTATGAGAAGAAAAGAATTGAAAACTTTACAGTCTAAAAATTATCGAAATAAAAAATGTCTCCTTCTGTATATATCGTAAATATGTTGAATATCTCATCTTCACTGATCATGTGTTCATAAAGTTCGTTCCTTAAATCACAATAAAGCGGACATTCAAGTAGTACATGTCCCTCAGTTTCCATCTTACTATCACATATAATGCAAGTCCGTTCATGCATTGGCAAATGTATATTGAGCAGGAGATAACAGTGTTTTTAAATAGTTCCCTATTAATTTCGGATTTGAATGCTCTATATATGTCCTTAATTTGTTACCACCACTACGTCTTGCAGAAACTGGATGGAGATTATCCGACCATTTATTTTTAAAATCGATTAAAGAGTTTATATTCATTTTAAGCTAACACTGTAGTTTTAAGAATGTTCGTGTCATTATACCAGTCACTAATATTACACGATTCAAACTAATATTTGAATTTGTACAATCATGCTTTATAACGTCTAAAACTATTATCCGCTCAATGTTCATATACCTTTAACAATTCCAATGATTTATAATGTGTAAGATTCTTTTGAGCACTGACAATTAGGTTGTTGTCGTCAGTTAGCAAAAATGTGCAACCTTTGGTAGCACGTGCCCAAATACCCACATTGTTGATTTCATCAACGTTTTTATCAAACTGGTACTAGGTTCGTTTTGTTTGTTGTACATGGAAATCTTGCAAGATGGAAAAGTTTGTTTTAAAATTATCTATCATCTATTTATTTGTTTGGATGTCATTTTTTTAGGTTTACAAATTCAATGATTTTTCAATCTTATATTACTTCTGGTTATCTGACTTATCCTTTGATGAAGAAAAAGCATCTTACAAATGATTTTTCTTTTAAATAATATACTGAAAGTGTAAGAAATATGTTTTCTTTCAAAAATACAGGTAAATCTTAGGTGAATTTCATCCTTTGATGAAGAAAAAACATCTAACAAATGATTTTTATGCCCCATTTATGGGCATTATGTTTTCTGGTCTGTGCGTCCGTTCGTCCGTCCGTCCGTTCGTCTGTCCCGCTTCAGGTTAAAGTTTTTTGTCCAGGTTAAAGTTTTTGGTCGAGGTAGTTTTTGATGAAGTTGAAGTCCAATCAACTTGAAACTTAGTACACATGTTCCCTATGATATGATTTTTCTAATTTTAATGCCAAATTAGAGATTTGTTCCCATTTTCACGGTCCATTGAACATAGAAAATGATAGTGCGGATGGGGCATCCGTGTACTTTGGACACATTCTTGTTCTTTTAAATAATATACTGAAAGTGTAAGAAATATGTTTTCTTTCAAAAATACAGGTAAATCTTAGGTGCATTTTTTATTAACCTTGATTGTTATAAAAACAAATTAGTTATCAGAACATCTATTGTTCTTTGCATGTGGGAATAGGAGGAATAGTGATTTTTTAAGAGTGGGAATAAGAGGAAGACACCAAAATTTTATATACTAAGATAACATTCTGTTGAAAAATCATTTTAAATGTAAACTGATAAGCATAACGTCCTCGCAATTTCTTGTTCAGATCCAGGGACACAGATGTCAGAATGAATTAGAAAACACTTAATTCTTAAACAATGTATTGTAAAATGGACATCAAGAACATTTTGATAGACTAGCTAATGTACTAAAAAATTTACTTGTGTATTTTCTATGTTCTGGAAACTTCAACATCCCATCAAAAATACTTGAATTTTAGTCCTAAGTTTTATAAATTAAATGTTTTTTTTAAATATTATTTGCAAGGCTGCATGAACATTGCACCTATCGTTTTCGTATATTTCTTTTCCGCCATTCATAAGTTAAATGTTTACTGTGACTTCTATATAATGCTTATACAATAATGCAATCATATTATCAATCTAAAAATATTAATCATGGAACAAAAAAGATGAAATTATATATTAAATGACTGAAGCAATTTAAAATTCTAAAGGACATTGTTACAATATTGCCGAAAACTGAGACTAATATAACTGTTATAGTAGTCTCAGCCGAAAACGATACGAAATTGATAAGCAAGTATGACAAACCAATTAAAAAAATGTTATTTGGGATTATTCATGGTTGACTAGTTCTATATTAACGATGATGCGCATGTGTGAAATAAAAATGTCGAATATTTTTTCGCTCTTCAAATTTTGAATTTCAAAATGGATTATGATGTGTTTATATGTGGTTTTGATAAAACTTTTAAGTTCATTCTGGTGGAAATTTAATAGACATTCTATATGAGTCCCAAGAAAAGTGATAAACCAAAGAGGAAGAGGAAGAAATCAAACGGACAGAACACAAGTGGTGAGAAACCAAATAAACGACAATCGAATAGTACTCACACTGATAGTAATAGTGTAAACAAAAGTAATAATCTTAAATCTACTGACAAACCAATTAAACCTGTTCTAAACATGTCGATACCAAATATTCCTGTTTATGAATCTCCAATGATCGAACATAATAGACAATATCAGCAATTCCCTAACATGCAGAACCCAAATTTCTTACAAGCCTCGCCAACATCATCAACCTTAGGTTTCTATCCTTGAACCCCACAAAATACTCACATGCAGCCAATAATGCACTCGACTATGAATCCAACTGTTGTAGATAATGGAGGGAAACTTGATCATTTAACCCAAAAAATAAACATGATATGTGAGAAACTATCAAACATTGACAAACTAGCTGAAAAACTTAATAAATTTGATAAATCAGTAACCAGTATGGTCAAAAGTGTCGAGAGTATCAATAAACGAGTCGACGAGGTTGAAAAAGGTTTGAACTTTATAAATACAGAATTTGGAAGTAACAAGAAGGATGTCCGAGAAGTTAAAAAAAACCTGACTGAGATTCGCTCCGAAAACGAAGAAGCAATCGAAACTATTGCTAGAATGCAAAAGGATCTCGAAGACCTCAACGAAAAATAATTAGATTTACAAACTAGGTCGATGCGGGAAAATTTGGTTTTTACAGGTATCCCAATGTACGAAAAAATTGAAGTCAGATGACACTGAAAAAATTATTCAAAATTTTATGACAACTGAATTGAAAATGGCAACCTTACCGGAGTTCCATAGAGCTCATCGTTTTGGACAAGAGTACACCGAAAAAAATCCTGACGGGTCAACTAAGTTCATTACTAAACCTATAGTGTGTAGATTTGTGAATTTCAAACAGTGAGAACTAGTACGGAAAGCCGCTAGTGAACTTAAAGGTACGAAATACGGCATAAACGAACAGTTCCCAAAGGAGATAAACGACCGAAGGAAGGCTCTGTGGTCCCACTTTCAAGAGGCACGTCGACAAGGAAAAAAGCTTTCTTCAAGAGAGACCGCCTATTCATTGACGGGAATGAGTTTTTACCGAAAGACAACACACACGTACTGGATACAGACGATAGACAGACACGTTCACGCCATTAACAAAACGAACAAGGTGCTCGACCAAAAGAATTCAACCAGCCGAAATATTTACGATCCCGTGGAGGACCTCGTAAAGGCCAGCACTAGGTAGACCATGGAGGGTTAAACAATACCGTTAAAAATGACCAATGTATTCAAACTAGTGACCTTCACTCATATTCATTACCTGTAAATAAAGATATTGATGTTAACAATAAAACTATTGAAATCCTTTCATTAAATGTATGTGGTATTAAAACGAAACTTTTGTATCCGGAATTTAAGTCATTATTAGATAAACATGACATTGTTTGTTTAACAGAAACAAAACTAGATGATGTAGACGAAATAGATTGTGATAATTTTATTTTTCACTATAAAAATAGAAAGAAGCTAGCAAATCACAAATCAGGTGGTATTGCTTTATATATAGGTTTTAAAAAATATTTAGACAAATATATTAAATATATTCAGTCAGACTGCCAATTTGTACTTTGGTTTAGTATAGACAAAAAAGTTTTAGATTTGCCAAAAGATGCTCTTTTTGGAATTATATATATCCCACCGGTAAATACCTCGTATACATCAGAAGATGCATTTACTGAAATTGAATTTGAATTGCAAAATTTTTGTAGTAAAACAAACTATATTATTATGCTTGGCGATTATAATAGTCTTACGGGAAATTGTCTGATTTTTATAACATTGATCAAGATAATTCTTTTGAAAATAATTTCACAGATTATAATGAATTTAGTGATGTTGGTGTTTTAGATGAACTTGGTATACCAAGGCTTCGAAATAGTATAGATACTGTAGTAAATGGGTATGGAAGAAAATGTATTGATTTTTGTAAAAATAACAGAATGTTTATTCTTAACGGTAGAATGGAAGAAAACAGAACAGGTAGTCCAACTAGTAGAAATTCTAGCGTTATTGACTATGTGTTGAGTTCTACTCAATTTCTATACAAAATCTGTAAACTTGAAGTGTTAAATTTTTGTAAACTTTTTTCAGATGTACATTCTCCTTTGTCTCTACAATAGTATACAAATGATGAAACAAAAGACAAATTGTTAACAAAAACATTTTGTTGTGGTGATGAAAAAGTTAATAAATGGAAAAATGAAAAATGTAATGAGTATAAGAAAAATATAGATAGAAATAAAGTTGATGATATATGTAATAGATTGTCTGCATATGTAAATGATGTAAATAATGTTACTAAATATGATGTGAATAAGATTGTTACTGATATTTGTGATACTTTAACCGAATCTGCTAAGGCAACATTCGGAACTTCAACATTTAATAAAACCATGTTTAAGTGCTCAAAGAACCAGCTTAATAAAGACTGGTACAATAAAGATTGTAAAAAGGCGCAACGAGAATTTAGAAAATCTCAGAGGTTATACAAACATTATGGGTCGAACATTTTTAAAGTAAGACTCAGACAAAGTGAATTACATTATAAAAAAGTTATGGATGTTAATATTAAGAACTATAATACTGAAATGAGTAAAAAGATGAAGGAATTAAAAACAAAAAATCCAAAAGAATTTTGGAAATTGTTCAATAGAGGTAGAAAAAGAGAGAAAAGCAATATTTCACTGCAAAACTTATTTGATTTTTTCAAGGACTTAAACAAAAATAAGTACGAAAATGAGTTTTTGATAGAAAACGATATAAATTCTGATACGGTAAATGAAAATTTGAATTGTCCAATAACCCGGGATGAAATTTTGAAAGCTGTGAAAAAGGCTAAAAATAATAAATCACCGGGTGAAGACAAAATTATTAATGAATATATTGCTTCTTCTCTTGATTGTATGGTTGATATTTATGTACATTTATTTAATATTGTATTTGATACGGGAATCTTGCCTGAGGCTTGGCTTATTGGAAATGTAATACCTATTTTCAAAAACAAGGGGAGTAAATTAGACGCAAAAAATTATAGGCCGATTACACTTTTGTCTTGTCTAGGGAAAGTTTTCACGTCAATTCTTAACGACAGACTTGGTGATTTTATTGAAAATTATAATATCTTAAATGAAAACCAAGCAGGTTTCCGGCAAGGTTATTCCACAACGGATCATATTTTTTCATTATATGCTTTATTTGAATTATTACGGGTGAAAAAGAAGAAACTATTTTGTGTATTTGTCGACTTCGAAAAAGCTTTTTATTTTATTCATCGAAATTCATTATTTTTAAACTGATATTAAACCATATGAACGGAAAATTTTTAAGAATTATTAAAAACATGTATGATGATGTCAAATCTAGAATTGTTCATAATTCGGAAATTTCTGATATCTTTGCTTGTGAAACAGGAGTTAGACAAGGAGAAAACCTTTCTCCTTTGCTTTTTTCCTTGTATCTAAATGATTTACAAGAATTTTTAGAAAATTCTAATATTGAAGGAATTCAGTCTGTCACACAAGATATTGAAAATGAATTTTTTGTATATTTTAAAATTTTTCTGTTATTGTATGCAGATGATACAATACTAATTACTGAATCTAGCCATGATTTACAATGTATGTTAGATAAGTTTTCAGAGTATTGTAAACAATTGAAATTGAAAATTAATATAAATAAAACGAAAATTATGATATTTTCAAAAAGTAGAATACCCCGAAACTTGATGTTTAATATAGATGGAAATGAAATTGAGATAGTAAGTAGCTATAAATATCTTGGTATCATATTTTCTAGAAGTGGCTCATTTCTTTCCACCAGAAAATATCTACGTGACCAGGCGATTAAAGCAATGTATACTGTAATAAAAAAATCCAGATTAAATAACTTGTCGATCGAGTGCCAACTAGATATGTTTGATAAGGCTATTGTTCCTTTACTGACATATGGGTGTGAGATATGGGGATTCGAAAATTTAGATATTCTTGAGAGAGTTCATTTGCGTTTTTGCAAGCATATATTACGGTTAAAAAATTCAACCCCCAATTTTATGATCTATGGGGAATTGGGAAGATACCCTATTTCAGTTACCGTCAAGTCACGTATGATTAGTTTCTGGTGTCGCTTACAAGAAGGAAAAGAGAGCAAAATATCATGTTTATTATATAAGCTGTTATATGTAAATCTCAATAACTATGGTTATGATAGTAAATGGGTATCATATATAAAGAAAATTTTTGATGACTGTGGAATGTCAAATATATGGCAAAGTCACAACTTATTTCAGAAACGTTGGGTCGTATTAAGTGTTCAGCAAAGATTAAGAGATCAGTTCATCCAAGAATGGTCAACAGAAATGAACAATTCGCCCAAGGGGCTGTGTTATAGATTGTACAAAAATGTTTTTAAATTTAAGCACTATTTATCAGTATTACCATTTAATTTATTAATAACCTTATGTAAATTTAGATGTGGGAATAACCGTTTGCCCATTGAGACGGGAAGGTGGCGCAACATTCCAAGATCTGAAAGATTGTGTCACCTTTGCGACTCAGCTGACATTGGTGATGAATACCATTATATCATGTCATGTAATTTTTTGAAAGATGAAAGAAGCAAATACTTACCACAAAATTGTAATAAAAATATAAATGTTATTAAATTCAAACAAGTATGTTCAACCCAAAATATTGTTGAGCTTGAGAAACTTTGTAGATTTATTAAATCTATTTCTGTGAAAGTCTATCCTCCTGGTTGAAAACAACTATATGTTTATTTATCTTTTGTGTAAATATTTATCATATTAATTTGTATTTCACACATGCTATATTTAATATTTGTTATTATTGTAATATCTTCTCTGTAACTATATGTATTTGGTTTATGAGAATAAAGATCATTCATTCATTCACCAGTTACACGTGTCCTAATTATTAAGAAAAGGGACAGAAAAGTATTAAACAGAAACAGCCGTTTTTTTAAACCATATTTTCAAATTCACTAGTACTGCATGATTTAAACTGCTTAAAAGTGTTTCATTTATTTTATCTTTGTACGTATACGAAAATTTGATAGCAAGTTAAAATTTAATGTTCATGACTAACGAGTATTAGATTTTTTGTGAAATTGATCGATGCGCGGCTTTTTACAAATACCGAAAAAAAGAATATGGCGTAAACGTCAATTAATGGAAAAGCAACCCAACGAGAAAAATAAAATTTAAGAGGCAGCTATAAATAGTTTTGAGTTGGAGAAATCATTCATATACCATATGATTCTATTTAGGTTTGTGCGTTTTTCGATTTACGAATATGTCAATTAGAAAAAATTAAGCAATTGTACCTAGGTGCATTTAATAAAGCACCTTTTGAACTTATTATTATCATTTTTTTTTTAATTGTAATTTTATGTTTATGTATATTTAATGTTACCCGATATGGAGTTCTTTTAAAAGATAAAATTCACTTGAATAGGTATTTCTGGTGTATACAATGTATACATGTATCACACGTACTATCTACATGTACAATATACGGAAATGACACGGCCGTGTATTGTAAAGTTACTGAAGGAAGATTTATGTCAAATGCATATACCCGGGCGAAGAATTTACTGGTTTGTCAGAACGGTTAAGTGTAATTTGTACCAACTACCATCATATTGAAAAGGTTTGAATCTCGCTCATCCCTTCTTTTCTTATAATATGAATTGCGCCAATAAATGGAACTTAATTGTGCCATATTTACCTCTAAATGATTAATCTATTTACACGTAACATTAAAAGAATGTAGGACAAAAAGTCACAGGACAAAAAGTCACAGACAAAAAGTCACGGACAAAAAGTCACAGGACAAAAAGTCACAATTCAGTTTTGATATTATTTTTCTTTTAACAAGAAAACACTAATTTTAAAAAATATTTTTTTGAACTATCATATATAAAGCAACTTTGTTATTAAAATTTATTCAATAAATATCAATAATGATCAAAAAATTGTTATGAAAACAAAATGTCAAAGTGGCTTGGTACTTAAATGGCTTCATGGTGCCAAGAAATATATCTTTTGAATGATTTAAATTTAATAAATTTTCATTTATCAAGGCTTATGAATAATTTCCTAAACTTAAAAATTAATGTATGTAATAAAAAGAAAATATTTCAAGATCTTTCTCTAATTTTTCATACAATTGTCAACAAATTATTTGTGACTTTTTGTCCTGTGACTTTTTGTCCTATCAAATTTGTGACTTTATGTCCTGTGACTTTTTGTCCTGTGACTTTCTGTCCGTTTACCACATTAAAATACCCAATTCAAAAGGATGTCTGATTTTTTTAAAAAAGATGTGGTCTGATAGAGAGCCCGAAACCTGTCGTGGTTGTGAAGATTATAAATTCCGTCAGGCTTTTATAGAAAAAGGAGAAATTAGATGGAAACATAATGCGCGCTGTTAAATCATACTTTGCAAGGCTGTTTACAGATGACTCGTGCACAGTCATTTTAAATTATGAATAAGATCACATACATGCATCAGAGACATATAAAACTAGCCCGTAAATACATGTAGGAGGAGGGAATCCATCAAAACGGTATGCAGAAATACCGCAAAGGACTTCTTAGTGCACTCAGACCAACGTGTATGGACTAAGGACACTAAAACGGTGTTTTAAGATCACAAAGAATATGAATATAAAGTTTGGTGTCAATAGATTTTATTATTTTGAAGTTAAATGACTTTGTAATCAGCACGTGCCACTGGTACAAATCAGGCCAGGATAGTTTAAGAAAAGTTTTTAAAAAATTTAAAACTTTTAACCACAGAGTGAAACAAATGTTAGCTGTCAGATAAACTAAGTCCATTTATAAATAAAATACGATTTATTCTACAAAATTTACTTCTGGATACTATCTTGTGATCATAAACAAGCTTTTATCCAAGTTTGGTAGAAATTTGGGATATTTTAAGAAAGTTATGTAAATTTCAAAAACTTTAACCACAGAATGAATGCAATGTTAACTGAGAGAAAAGCTAGGTCCATTATACATGTAAGTAAAACACAGATAATCAGGATTTTTTTCTTCCAAAATTTACTTCTGGATACTATCTTATGATCATAAACATTCTTCTGTTGGTAGAAATCATGGATAGTTTAAGAAAGTAATTAAAATTTCAAAAACTTTAACCACAGAATGAATATGTGGATTTTGCTAGCCGACGCCGATCGCTATGTTCCGCTTTTGCGACAAAAGTCGCAGACTCGACAAAAATGTAATAAACTGTTATACTTTGAACATGTGTATCTAATGTGCTGGTAAACAAGTTTATACATTCTAAAATATTTTTTTAATAAAGAAATACTAGAGAACTATAAAAAAAGTGAAGTTTACAAACAAGCGAGAGAAATTAAAAGGAAAAAAAATTAAAAAAATAGTAGAACATACATTATTACATTGAACTAAAAAAAAATATAACAGACAGAAAAACAAAAGAAATACGACAGTAACAAACAGACGAAAAAAATCAGAGAAAATTGAAATATCATAAACATGTAAATTACAAGCGGATTCAAAACGGGTCAAGGTTGAACGAAGTTCAACATGAATTTCTATCGATTACACAGGTGACAATCAAAGGAGGGTGGTGGCGCGTGTCGATAAAACATAAAATTACTTTTTTAATTACTAAAGATATGATTATAAAATTTGAAATTATGTACTTTTAGAAAGTCTCCTTCTATATGCCCTGTTTTTTGTGTCAATTCTATCATTCCATCAGGTCCTTAGTGCAATATTTTGTTATTATTGCACTAAGGAGGCCCTTTGCGGTATTTCTACTTGTCCGTATAAATACCACAAAGGACCTCCTCGGTGCACTAAGAACAACAATTTGCAAATAAGTCTATAACATTTGCGCAATTAAATGATTGTTTTATTGGCGCGAATGAATGCTGCATTTTTTTATATAAAGTGATGCAAAAAAAAAAAGAATTGGCGTAATTAAGTTGCGGCGGAAATTAATTCTTTTTCAGCGAAATTGGATATCGGCCTTCAAAACACCGTGTGTACACTAACAAATCAGTATTCATCTTTTACGCTGTCTAGCCTGAGAATAAAAGTTTTGGCAATTTGTGTAGGATTTTAATTTTAGAATGTAATGAACAAGTAAGAAGATCGTTAAAAACCTTAAGCGAATCGGAAAATGAGCTATGCACGATTAAAGGAAATAGTTTGGTGCGTCGATATGAAATTTCATAGAGGCATGTGATATTTGTAAAATTTTAAGTCTTTCAATAACAACCATTTGTAGAACTGATTATTTCGATCCTTCAAATATGCGTAAAAAAAGTCATATTATTTAGTCTCTTTCATATATACAATTGCAGTATGTTTATAAATACTGTAGATTTGTATTTGATCATCGATTGCATGCATAACGTCCAGTGACAAATATTTCATGTATTCGCACAAAGAACAAATCAACAACTTTTAGAATACAATTGATTGGTTATTTAAGGTAAATGATTTGCGTTAAAATTGGTGAAACTTGGTCAGAAGCTTACTTCTAAAACAAAGAAATATAAAAAACGGTAGATTTATCTTTTTTTAATTCTGTATTTTACGCATACATGGACTTAAGCACTTTTTACAGTCAAAATAACAATTTTTACACCGACAGCAGGAATCACAAGCGACGCTGGTACCATAGAAGTCTTCAACGAATTTATATATATCCCTGGCAATTTTCGGTTTATATCAGACTCTGACATTGAAGGGAACAAATACCATGGATGTCTCGTCTTTTTTTTAAATACATTTAGATATAAAACGTGTATCTCATATAAAGCCTCATTTATAGAACATTATATATATAATTTACTGTTTCAAGGAAATATTTGGTGGAGGAGAGAGAGAGAAAGAGAGAGACTTATTTCGCGGTATTTGGTCTCATGTTACAGTGTATTCATGTCAAAATGTGATGGAAGGAAATATTTCCCCCTTCGTTTTATATAGCAGGGTATTCCATAATGATTTAAGTTGCAGATTTTTTTTTCTATCGGTAAGAAATGGTATACAGTTTGACATCTACATTAAGTTATAGTACATTTAAAGTAAGTTTTTTGCATTGCTAAACGTATGAAACAATTAGTATACAACAAAATATATAATAAAATATATATATAATTAACAAGTGAAATGTTTCCAATCCAATCTTTCAAATCTAATATAGTCCAAAGGATATAAATAAAAGGTGTTCTTACGGCTGGCGGTAAAAAAAAACTTGCCAAAGTGGGGGCATCCGTTTGGTTGTTTGGTATATATATATACAGTACGCAACCAACTTTCAATAAATCCAAACTAATAAATGTTTTTTTTTAATCCCGCATCTTTTTTATATTAAATTATTTTAACTCAAAATAATAATTGAAATATCTTTCTGAAATGAAACCCTAACATATATCAGACGCTTAACAAAACGATATACCATACGATAGATGAAACGCTTAACGATATCATATACCATACGATAAACGAAACGCTAAACGCTAAACCATACCATGTACCATACGACAAATAAAACGCTTAACGATACCATAAACCATACGATATACAAAACCCTAAACGATGACATTTACCATACGATGAACGAACGATGAACGAACGTTGTACGGACGCTATACGAATGATGTACGAACGATGACCGAACTCTATACGAACGATTCCCGAACGTTGTACGTACGATTCCCGAATGAAAAAAGTGTTAACTTTTACGTTACAGGGACTGTAGTTGTGCATATCGACAGGAAATTGTGATTCAATTTTTTTCTAGGAGTTACGCCCCTTTGAACTTATTTACTTTAATGTACTACTACAACAGTTTGTCATCGCAACTCCTCTGATACCACACAACAGAATTTCATGAAACCTTTTTAGATAATAAGGACATTCTATGTAGATGTGCATATCGACAGGAAATTACGGTTCAATATTTTTTCTAGGAGTTACGCCCCTTTGAACCTATTTGCTTCAATGTACTACTGCAACAGTTTGTCATCACAACTTCTCTGAAACCACACAACATAATTTCATGAAACTTTGTAGATAATAAGGACATACTATGTAGATGTGCATATCGACAGGAAATTATGAATCAATTTTTTTTCTAGGAGTTACGCCCCTTTGAACTTATTTGCTTCAATGTACTTCTGCAACAGTTTGTCATCGCAACTCCTCTGAAACCACACAACATAATTTCATGAAACTTTGTAGATAATAAGGACATACTATGTATATGTGCATATTCACAGGAAATTATGATTCAATTTTTTTTTCTTATACATTTTTTTTTCTTACACATATTTTATCTCTCCAATGACACTATGGGGACGTGGGGTATGTGAGCGCGCTCACTAAGGTTCTTTAATTTATTCACTGACGACTTTGATTTGTGATCCCCCCAATTTCCCCCTTTTGACCTGAACAACTACACTGGCTACATCTTTGCTAATAGTACAAATCGATTAAAAGGGAAGCAATATAATCAGCTTATGCTTCCTTGGTGTCTTCTACCTCTGTGTAGTAATTTACTACTGCGTGATAAAGATGAAGAATCGAACATACAAACAAACATCTTGAAGAATTTATAAGGCTTAACTAACAAACCTGCTGAATAAGTTTGATTTTGATTCAGTACACATATAACAGTACAAGCAACAGCTCTTGAAAGTTTAATTAAATATTTATACATAACATAAACAGAGATAATGCAGATAAAAAAAAGTGAACAGCATATATTAAGATAAATAAATACAGCACAAGCATATTGAAAAACATGCAAAACACTATTAAAATTTGTTTAAAAACAAATAAGCTAGCTGAAGCATAACTTAAAGCACATTTTAGAATAAGATGTGGCATGATTGGCAATTAGATAACTATCCACCCAAATTTAAATCCTTTGGATATAAGGAATTATATATCACTGTACATACTAACTTCAATAATGAGACAAAAACCAAGTCCTAACATTAGTCACAGGCCCTGAAGCAGATCAGGCTTGTAAATTTTCTTTTGGGCCTTTACAAATCATCTCCTATGCCAACAGAAATAAACTAAAATTTTCCAAAAATTTAGCTCTGATTTTTTAAAATTATTTAGTGTATCCTGAAGAGAAACCCATATAATAAAGTAAACTATAAAAGGCCCTACGTACCTAACCTGAAAAAAATGAATAAACTCAAACAAGAACACTAACAGCTTAATTTATAACAGTACAATTTACCAAATAAAAAAATACAAGGATGAACTAACCACAACCACTGAATTACAACAGGCTCCTGACATAAAAACAGAACAGCTGCACAAACAAAATGTATATTTATATTGCTTTTTATCTTGCTTCTGAAGCTTAAAAGAATTGGAGTTACAATTTTTTTATTACCAAACACAGACTAGATATAATAAAATAATTTTTATACAAAAAGTTCCGTTTATATACATGTATAAATAGGTATACTTGTCACTTTGAAAACTTGTACCAACTTATAAAATGGTCAACTAATTACAATATAATATGCATTATAAACATAAAGAATCTAAATAATTGGAAAGATACATTGTGATTGTCATTGAACTGTCTCTCTCAAGTTTTTTACATTGGCAGTTTAGGTATCCATACAACACCATCCTCCATAACATGCACTAAAGGTGCTGACATATGGCTAACATAGATGACCTGATTTGGCAAATTGTCACTTGGTGTTACAAAATAGCACTTAGAATCTTCTAGCTATCCAAGCCAACTAACCCACACTGGTTCGTTTGTGTCATTCTTGAAAAAGAATTGAATTCTACCAACACAGTTGCTGTACATAATCACCGAACACTGCTCTTGTTGAGTAGGCTTCTCAATCGACACATCCCTATATGTCCCTTTCTGATTTGAGGCATGATGGTATATTGTTATTTCCTTTTGAATAATCTCACTTTGGTAAAAGTCTTTAATGTGTGGCATTTCATCTGCTGTAAGATGTCTCGTCTCTGGTTTAAATCTTCCAGCAGAATGTTTAGTTTAGCTGCTTCTACTTTAATAGGACGGAAAAACCAGCACTGTCGCGTAAAGTGATCAACCACTGCACCTATTGTAAAGAAAAACAAAATAGTGTAGGAATACTATATTTATTTGAGTCTTCCAAGTACAAAAGTATCTTTATCAATCACATAACTGTATAATATCAATCACACTAATCCTCTGTTTGTGTTATAAAAAAGAAAAATATATTCTCTTAACCATGATTAACCGTTTTTTTAACCATGATTAACCATTTAAAAAAAACAAGATTATAATACATCAGTTTCGAAATTAATTGTGTCAGTTTTTCCCTATCTGATTTGATTATTCGATTTCACACAGAATTCTGACCTGTGATAAGGTCCGAAATTCAATGTAAAATTAGATAGAGGATGACGTCAATTTGAACAGGCTTGGAGGATCATAAGAGCTATATACCATTTTTTTTTTTAAAGCAGAATTTTTTTTTGAATCATTCCATATGCTTAATGGTATATTGTTATTTCCTCTTGAATAATCTCACGTAAAAGTCTTTAAGGGCTGTTCTAAAATTTATTAATTACTTATGGGTGGTCACATAACCATACAATTCTGTTACATTTTAATGAGGTTTGACACAGCAAAATTATTGAACTTAAAGACAATATACATGCATCATTTTAGAATTTATGGGAGGCATCATACAATCTGTAATATGAGGACAATAAAATATTCCAATTTACAGTATGTTCTTTCTATAATAACCGAGTTATATGTTACCTGTATTGCAGCTGGGAAATCTCTCTCCATCAGACACAAAGCCTCATGCCATCTCTTTTCAAAGTTGTCAATCAAGTCCATATCAAATGAAGAACCATATGCTTCCTCTAGGACTAACAGGAAGTTAACTAGAGGAAGTTAACTAGTGAGGTTCTCTGTAGGGTACCCAGCATTCCTCGTTTACAGAATCGTATGATACCATTTGAAAACAACATTGATTGAGGACAGTCAAATCGGATAAATCTTGTTTCAGTGCACACTGTTTTCTCAATGTTTGTCTCTTTACCGGTCTAGTAACAGTTACATCATAATTTCTTTTGTTTTTCTCAAATACTTTTGTATAGGAAATTATGTTTAAAATATTCTTTTAACATCCAAGTAGTTACCATCAGTTATGCTAAACACCAAAATCCTCGACTATAATTCATCTTAAACACAATGAAAAGCGGTTTGCAAGTGTGTCGTTTTTTTGCGTGAAATTTAAAGGTTACGAGGACAAGTTACTGTCACTTAATTATCTGACCATTTAATCATAGTTAATATGAATATTAATGTCATATATGGTATTCTATAGTTAAAAGAGATCTAGATTTGCCAAATTAACCAAACATACAGTCAGTACGTCAAAGAATTCTATAGCCTTTCTTCCTTTCACTACATTTGATCTGATCATGAATTGTGTCACTTGAGAAATACATTGTAATGGAAGACAGCAGAGAAAAGAATTTTCGATATTTTTTAAACGTTTTACAATTTTATGAGAGAAATTTGTATTTTAAAGCAAAAATGATGTTTCTTGGGACGATTAAATTTTGGATCAAGTCTCTATTCTGCTCTTTCCAATAAAATATTGAATTGAATTGAAAATAAATGATCTGGCCTGGCAACTTTTTTTGGCATTTTTGCGGGAAAATCACCTTAATGTCGCTGCGATGTCTGCAAGAAAGCAATACAAAAGTTGGCAAAATACGATTATTGCAAAAAAGTACAATGAAGCATAAAAATTAAAATGAAGAAAAAAAAAACAACAAACAGAACAAAAATCATTTATCAAGGAACCAAATTTTGGTTTCAGATACCAAAATAAACATTTTAATCGCAAATGAAATTAAAAAGATATAAGAAGATGTGGTATGAGTGCCAATGAGACAACTCTCCATCCAAGTCAAAATTTATAAAAGTAAACCATTATAGGTCATTAAAAGCATATTTAAAGAGTAAACATGGAAAGTTATTTGTTTTAAAATTATGATGTTACTAAATAAAAAAAAAAATCATTCTGTTCACCCATTTAAGCAGTTTTATCTACAGATAATTAGAATGAAAATGTAAGATATCAAATATGAACGCATGGAAATTGACCAATTTTCATACTTCAATGAATACAAAAAAAAAATAATGAAACTTTCTGAACACTGATATTTGCATGTACTATCTTGGACAATGTGTAAACTCTTACATTAAAAGGAAAAATTATGTAACACTTACAAATTAAACAGACAATAGACAATAACCGAAATATGTACATTTTATTGAAATGACTGATATAGACATGCCAATGAAATTGACAGATGGATTGAAACATTAATGTAATTAAAATATTACCCCTGTCTCATGTCTAGAAATGTAGATGTGACAAAATATTACCCCTGTCTTATGTCTAGAAATGTAGATATGACAAACTATTACCCCTGTCTCATGTCTAGAAATATTACCCCTGTCTCATGTCTAGAAATGTAAATGTGACATAATGCATGTTGACACCATGAACAAACAAAATGAATATCTCTAAATCGTTGACAGTGTCAATTTATGCAGCACGTGGTAGATTTCGCCCTGCTCGCTCGCTGTTTTGGTAATGCGGAGGTGAGACAATAATAGAATATAAAGACTTTTGGGTTTCGTGTCTTACAATTTATGCACATACCTGGCATTATATTGAGTTATGAGCGCAGACCGGATCAATAGATAAAGTGAAGGATCAAAATTGATAGCGGCAAGCACGTGGTTATATTTGCCTTTTCGCAGCTTATTTATATTCATTTCGAAACATTATTTTGAATTAAATGCAGCAATACCTGTGTGTGTGTGTGTTGCCTTTGTCGCTTATTAAAGGATGCCATTGCTAAACTTTGGTTCATTAATTTTTAGCAATGTAGGTGCTTTTCGCCATACAAGCATCCACTCGACAGTGATTAACCTCCGGTTGGTCGAACGGTAATAGTAGGCGTGGCTAAGTAGCAAACGATTGAGAAGCAAAAACACATCTATCCTAGCAATCTAGTTTACAATTTATATAATTTATTCAGTTACTAAGTTGGCATCATATGGATAATGTTTATCAATACCAATATCCGTATGTAAATTGTAATCCGCTATACTATCCACAGACGCGCTAAATTGCCAAGACGTCATAGCGTGAATATATGAATATATAATGAGGTAAACCGGAGTTACTTCCCTCTTACAAAAAAAGGAGTATTGCCTTAACCGCCTCGCGACGGATTGATTGACGTTTTTTTTCTTTTTTTTTGCGTTATGGTACTGTAACATTGACGAATATGTCACATCGTTAATTCTATTTGTGTCGTTGGAGAACTGTGTCATTGATGTATACACATCCTACTTAAGTATATGTCTCATAAATCTACATGCCACAATATTTTTTTTTATTTTTTTTTGTAGTTTTCTCATTGACGTATATGCAACATCGTATTACTGTCGTAGTAGTAATGTCTTATTGTCGTAAATGCCACATTTTTTAAAACCATTTGCGTCGTTCGTGTACTTTCTCATTGGCGAATATGTCACATCTTTTTATTAGCTCACCTGGCCCGAAGGGCCAAGTGAGCTTTTCTCATCACTTGGCGTCCGTCGTCGTCCGTCGTCGGCGTTAACTTTTTACATTTTGAACTTCTTCTAGAGAACCACTGAATGGAATGAAACCAAACATGGCATGAATGTTCCTTATGAGGTGCTGACCAAGTGTTGTTACTTTGTAGCCGATCCATCATCCAAGATGGCCGCCAGCGGGGGACTTCGTTTAACATAGGACCCTATGGGAAATGCATACAAATGACTTCTTTTAGAGAACCACTGAATGGAATGTAACAAAACATAGCATGAATGTTCCTTACAAGGTGCTGACCAAGTGTTGTTACTTTGTAGCTGTTCCATCATACAAAATGGCCGTCAGTGAGGGACTTAGTTTAACATAGGACCCTATGGGAAATGCATACAAATGACTTCTTTTAGAGAACCACTGAATGGAATGAAACAAAACATAGCATGAATGTTCATTAGGAGGTGCTGACCAAGTGTTGTTACTTTGTAGCCGATCCATCATCCAAGATGGCCGCCAGCGGGGGACTTAGTTTAACATAGGACCCTATGGGAAATGCATACAAATGACTTCTCTTAGAGAACCACTGAATGGAATGAAACAAAACATAGCATGTTTGTTCCTTATGAGGTGCTTACCAAGTGTTGTTACTTTGTAGCCGATCCATCATCCAAGATGGCCGCCAGCGGGGGACTTAGTTTAACATAGGACCCTATGGGAAATGCATACAAATGACTTTTAGAGAACCACTAAATGGAATGAAACAAAACATAGCATGAATGTTCATTAGGAGGTGCTGACCAAGTGTTGTTACTTTGTAGCCGATCCATCATCCAAGATGGCCGCCAGCGGGGGACTTAGTTTAACATAGGACCCTATGGGAAATGCATACAAATGACTTCTTTTAGAGAACCACTGAATGGAATGAAACAAAACATAGCATGTTTGTTCCTTATGAGGTGCTGACCAAGTGTTGTTATTGTGTAGCTGTTCCATCATCAAAAATGGCCGCCAGTGAGGGACTTAGTTTAACATAGGACCCTATGGGAAATGCATACAAATGACTTCTTTTAGAGAACCACTGAATGGAATGAAATCAAATATGGCATGAATGTTCTTTATGAGATGCTTACCAAGTGTTGTTACTTTGGTGCCGATCCACCATCCAAGATGGGCGCCAGCAGGGGACTTAGTATAACATAGGATCCTATGGGAAATACATACAAATGTCTTATTTTAGAGAACCACAGTATGGAATCAAACCAAGTATGGCATGAATGTTCTTGATGAGGTGCTGACTAAATGTTGTTACTTTGTAGCCGATCCATCATCCAAGATGGCCGCCAGCAGGGGACTTAGTTTAACATAGGACCCTATGAGAAATACATACAAATGTCTTCTTTTAGAGAACCACTGAATGGAATGACACCAAATATGGCATGAATGTTCCTTATGAGGTGCTGACCAAGTGTTGTTACTTTGTAGCTGATCCATCATCCAAGATGGCCGCCAACAGGAGACTTAGTTTAACATAGGACACTATGGGGAAAACACTCAAATGTCTTCTTTTAGAGAACCACAGAATGGAATGAAACCAAATATGGCATGAATATTACTTATGAGGTGCTGACCAAGTGTTGTTACTTTGTAGCCCATCCATCATCAGAGAAAGCCACCGGCAGGGGACTTAGTTTAACATAAGACACTATGGGAAATACATTCAAATGTCTTGTTTTAGAGAACCACTAAATAGAATGAAATAAAACAGGGTATGAATGTTCCTTTTGATTCGTTAACCAAGTGTTGTAACTTTTGTAGCTGATCCATTATTTAATTATTGTGATCTATTGTAGACCTACCTTATTAAGTAACTTTAACGGTACCAATTTTTTTTGCAACAAAGGAGTACTTATTTTCATATCAATTGTACCATTCAGGTTTTATCCACACTGTTTTACATAAGCAAATGCCAAGTCAGGAATATGACTTTTTATCTGTTCCTTTGATGAGTTTGAGATTTTCATTTTCCCATTGGATTACACTCTGACTTTCCATTTTGAATTTTCTTCAGAGTTTGGTAGCTATGTAATTAAATTTTTTCATAACTTCAAGATTATTCTATTTAAATGAGTAATTCATTAAATTTTGAAGCAGATACTATTTAGTTTATAGTATATTTTCATGTCTGATTTCAGTGTATATATTGTACTTTGTTGTTTATTTTAGTTTTGCGGTATTAAGATACATTGTGGTATTAAGATAAACCGGAACTCTTCATTGAAAAAGATTACTTTGAGTGATTTGTCTTTTTTTTTCAACTGGAGGGTAAGAAAATGTGATTTCAACATGTTAACTGTTATTCTATATATATGGGAACATAAGCAAAGTGTTTATCTAATAAACATGGGTGTTCCTGAAAAAAATGTGCAAAAGATGAATGATATCCTGTATTCATACAGTGACAGATAAAATAACATATTACTTGTTCAAAAACTCTCCACTGCCTCTTGACGACATTAAAGTCTAGAATAGAAATGAAAGGTTACCAATCAAGTAGATAATTGATAAGTGGTGTAAAAAAAAAACTTGTGTCGTGACATTGTGTTGAAAAAGAACTGGAATGTTCAATGAGATCTGTAAATCAGTTTGTCCAACATGTCCAATGGATTTTTTTAGCTGCATATTACTTAGATTACTGTCGTAGAAACTTTGATTATATATATATATATATATTATATATATATATATATGTATTGATTGTTGCTATTTTTAGACATTATATATGTATTGTTTGTGTTGAATTTAGGCCCCTCTACAACATAACTTGTTTTACATGCACACATATAAAAATTGCATTTTTATCCAACACAATCAGAGGCATGATAGTTTGAACGTTGTTTTCAATTTAGACTTGTTTATATGTTTCAATTAAATGGAAAATGATTTAAGAATTAGACTCTGCCCATACTTTTCAAAACCAATTGAGATATAAACACTGATGTTAGGTTTATATGTCTGTCTGGCAGGTTTCATCTGACCTTGACATTATTTCATAGTGCATTGGTCAAGGTTAATTTGGAGATATTTCTAGCAATAGGTTAACTAGATATGGTGTATAGAATGATTGTATGGCCTGTATGTCTGTCTGAAAAGGTTTATCTCGCATTGACCTCATTTACATTGATCATTTAAATGTTTATTAAATACAATATTTGTGGTATAAGCTTCTTTGTTATACTTTCAATATAAATTCTATTATAAACACTAGAACAGGCAAAAAAAGAAAAGTTTTCAACATATATTTCAGTTTGAAAAGCTATGCCACTTAGGAAGTTTTGGCGAAGAAGGCTTTCAAAGAAGGGGAAGAGTAACCATGATAACAAAAGCTCAACGACTGACAATGACATGGGTACGCCCCCTATAAAAAAGGCACCACATAACGATATGGGTACGCCCCCTATAAAAAAGGCACCAGATGATGACATGGGTACGCCCCCTTTAAAAAAGGCACCATTTGATGACACGGGTACGCCCCCTATAATAAAGGCACAAAATGACAACATGGGTACGCCCCCTACAAATAAGGCACTACTCAACTGTTCAAAATTTGCAAATGCTCATACAAACTCAATAGCAAATTCAACTAGCAAACCTTTAGCCAACTCATTAGCAAAACTATATAGCAATTCATTGGCAAAATCATCTAGCAACCCACTTTCAGAGCTCTCTAGCAAGCCATTACAAACAGCATCTGGCAAAATTAAAAAAACTGACCTACAGAACAACTTATTAGCACATTCTAATCAGTGTACAAGGATAGATAATATTCATTTTCAAACTAATTTGCCAAAAAAAAACAAGTTGAAAAAAATCACAATAATCATGCAAAGATAGATTCTCATAGTAATACCCAGACTAATGTGCGGCAGAACAAAAATAAACAAGCAGAAATGAAGTTAGAAAAAGAAGTGTCAACAAATTTAAGTTGTTTCAATGCACAATTTCTTAAATTTGGAACATTTGACCAGTATGACAAACAATTTTCTGACTTAAGCAGGGGTAACCAATGTACTTGTAACTGCTTAGTCTTCTTATCACTGGCTTCTTTAAATTTTGATCCAAACACACTTAATCTGGATTACATTTTACATACTAGAGACAAAATTTACAGAAAGCATGTTCAAGAATTAAAATGTCAGGGATTATTTCAAAATATGCTTTTTAATTTTGATGAAATTCCAGTCATGATAGAAATTCCTGAAGGGCATTTTACAATAAGTAAACACGAGATTCGTATAGGTATAGCTTTACAGTGCAAACAGTTAACTGGATTTCTTACCTTACAAGAAGCAATTCAAAGTTGTTTAAAAAAATCAGACACATTTCTCATTATGTTTGGAGCTATATGTTCGGCAGTTTATTATTATGATGAAGTATACTATTTCTTTGACAGTCATTCCCACTCTAAATCTACACTAAATAATGCATATGAAATCTTTGGCCAAAGTATCCTAATTGGATTTGAAGACTTGCATGACCTTCTTAGTTACTTATATGCATATTACACAAGTTTACACATTGATTTAGACTCACAATTTGAAATTCTCCCAGTACGCATCAGTAATGAAAATACAGAGACAGTTCTTAACCAGCAGATCAAGAGCTATTTTAAAGATCAGAAGCTAAGGAACACAAATCAAAGTAAAATTGCTAACCAGTATGTAGAATATTGTGGCAGGGAATATTCTGTTAGCAATGAAAAAGACGACCAACCAGTTGTGTCAAAGAGTCAAGTTATTGCAAAGGTACCTATATTTGTATATATGAAAAACTACATGCAAAATAGAAGAAAAAATAAAAAATTCAGGGGAAAAGAATTAATAGCTCAAAGATATTCAAGACAAGTAAAAGATTTAAAAAAAAAAGAACTTGTCGCTAAAAGGGAAGTTAGAAAGGATAAAACATATAGAAAAGCTGAAACAGAAAGAAAAAAGTCTCAAAGGGATAATTTTGATTTAAGAAAAATCATGAGACAAAGAGAACTTCTTTCTAAAAGAGAGGCTAGAAAGAATAAAGATTTTAAAAAGAAAGAACTTGTTGCTAAAAGAGAAATTAGAAAGGATAAAACATATAGAAAAGCTGAAACAGAAAGAAAAAAGTCTCAAAGGGATAATTTTGATTTTAGAAAAATCGAGAGACAAAGAGAACTTCTTTCTAAAAGAGAGGCTAGAAAGAATAAAGATTTTAAAAAGAAAGAACTTGTTGCTAAAAGAGAAGTTAGAAAGGATAAAACATATAGAAAAGCTGAAACAGAAAGAAAAAAGTCTCAAAGGGATACTTTTGATTTAAGAAAAATCGAGAGAGAAAGAGAACTTCTTTCTAAAAGAGAGGCTAGAAAGAATAAAGATTTTAAAAAAGAAAGAACTTGTTGCTAAAAGAGAAGTTAGAAAGGATAAAACACATAGAAAAGCTGAAACAGAAAGAAAAAAGTCTCAAAGGGATAATTTTTATTTAAGAAAAATCGAAAGACAAAGAGAACTTCTTTCTAAAAGAGAGACTAGAAAGAATAATAATGTCAAAAGAAATGAAGCAGAAAAGAAAAAAATAGCAAGACCAGATGAAATGTATCGAAAACATCAGTCAGAACGAGACTTCCAAAGAAAACAAGAACATAGGTCAAATCCAGAAAATTTAGAGACTGAGCGTTTGGCAAAACAGATTTCTAGACAGAAAAACCTCGACAAAGATAGAAGTTATAATCAGTCAGTCAAAAGTACTAAAAGAAAAAACACTTATTTTACAGATCATGAAAAAGAATTAAAAAAAAACAGAATTCAAGGTATAACCCTTGATGCTTGCATAAGAAATTTTGAAAAAAAAATTAATGAAGGTCCCACATATATATGTACTTCATGTCATCAAACTTGGTTTTGTGATTCTGTAGTTAATGCAAAAACTTTGAAAATGAATATTCCTGCTAACATGTCTCATTGCTTTACTAATTTTAAATCTGTACAGCACATAGAATGGATTTGCCACACTTGTCTTAATGCAATTAAAAATAAAAAAATTCCTAGATTTTCAATAGCCAATAAAATGGGATTTCCTCAAAAACCAAAAGAATTAAATTTGTATCCTACAGAAGAGAGACTATTGTCATTAGGAATTCCTTTCATGCAGATTCGACAGTTGCCTCTAGCTGGACAGTTATCAGTTAAAGGCAATGTTGTAAATGTGCCTGTTGAAGTTCAACCTACAATAAATTCACTTCCACATACGATAGAGAAATCGGGTACAATATCAGTTAAACTGAAAAAGAGACTAGTATTTAAAAGGTGTGATTTTAGTGAAATGTCAGACCATTTGCTGTTATTTGTGCATTACATTATTTGATGAGAACAAGTGACTTATACAAGTCTTCTGGAATAGAAATAAATGATGGTTGGATTACAGAAATAGCAAAATTGAATGATGAAGAAACACAAAATCAAAACAATAATACAGAACAAGAGGATATTGACGATCAAAATGATACAGGCGAGGACTCAGATCATTTCAGTGAAGTAGATGAGAATGAAACACAAGTTGGAAATACAGATACACTGTTAGATTACATTCCAGATGACAATCCACCATGTGATACAAGTTTAATTTTTGCTCCAGGTGAAGGCCAGCGACCAATAAGTCTCTACAGTGATCCTGATGCAGAGTACTTATCTTTTCCAACTATATTTTGTGGCCAAAGAAGGCCAGATAACAAAGAGAGGTCTGTTTCTGTTCACTATACTGATATTGTTAAATGGGAACTAAGGTCCATGGATAGGAGAGTAGCACAGTCTGTACCAAACATATTTTTCAAGTTGAAGAAAATTCAGTTAAAAAATATAAGTGATAAGGTAAATCTTGCTCTCAGAAGGTGTAAAACAGATGGAAAAACATGGACAGCAAAAGATGTACTGAATCCCAATACTGTAAATGATATTGTAAGATTGGATGAAGGTTATTATATCTTTAGAAGTTTAAGAAATTCTCCAGTATACCTTGAAAAAAGGAAGAAAGATTTGTTTGCAATGATCGGGCAATTGGGTCTTCCAACATGGTTTGGCTCGCTTTCATCAGCAGACACTAACTGGAAAGATTTGTTACGAATTCTAGGCAAGTTAAACGATGGCAAAGAGTATACTGACAGTGAATTGAAAGAAATGAATTGGAATCAGAAATCAAAACTTGTTCAGAAAGACCCTGTGACATGCTCTAGATATTTTGATTATCGTGTTCAACAGTTTATCAACTTGGTTTTGAAAAGTGATCATAATCCTATTGGGAAATTGACAGATTATTTTTATAGGGTTGAATTTCAACAAAGAGGTTCACCACATATTCATATCTTGATTTGGATTGAAAATGCACCAGTATATGGAAGCGATTCAAATGAAGATGTAGTAGAATTTATTGATAAATATGTCTCCTGTTCACTTTTAGAAAATAACACTAGTTTAGTCAATTTGCAAGTTCATAAACATTCAAAAACATGCAGAAAAAAAGATCACCCAATCTGTCGTTTTGGTTTCCCCCTTCCACCTATGAAAGAAACAGTAATTTAAGAGCCTTTGAAAGAAGGCTATATTTAAAGAAAACAAAATGAAATTAATTCACTTCACAATTCTGAAGATATAGACCTAATGACATATGACACGTTTTTGCATGATGTGTTGCAAATGAATAATGAAAATTACATAAAGGCCATTAAAAGCAACTTGAGTGGTCCGAAAGTTTTTCTCAAACGTAAACCATCTGAAGTCCGTGTTAATGGTTACATAAAAACTGTGTTGGTAGCTTGGCAAGCAAATCATGATTTACAGTTTGTTATAGATGCATTTGCATGTGCAGTGTATATTGTTTCATACATAAGCAAGTCACAAAAAGGTATGAGTGCATTATTAGACCAAGCAGCAAAAGAAGCACGACAGGGAAATTTAGACTTGAAGCATCAAGTAAGGCACATTGGTAATTACTTTTCAAATTCTGTTGAAACAAGTGCACAAGAAGCAACATACTTAACACTACAGATGCCTCTAACAAAAGCTACAAGACAAGTTGTATTCATTAATACATCTCCACGAGACAAAAGAACTTTCCTCCTAAAGCAATCATCAGCCTTAGAAAAACTAGGCCCAGACTCAACTGAAATAGAATCAGACAATGATATTAAAAGATACTCGCGAAAACCAAAACAACTGGAGAACTGGTGACTAGCAGACTATGTATCTCAGCTTGAATTGCAGTATCCTAAAACTTCAGAGACCTCAGATCATGAAACAGAACAGCAGGAAAATGAATCTGAAAGTGAAAATGAAGAGGAAAATGCAGATGTTATAGAAGAAAACAATAACAAAATCGACATAACCCTGAAGAATGGTATTAGAATATACCAAAGAAAAACACCCAAGGTTATAAGATATGTTAAATACAATTACAAGACTGACTCTGAAAACTTCTATAGAGAACGCTTAATGTTATTTTACCCATGGAGAAATGAACTTTCAGATTTGCAATGTGAACATGAAACATATGAAAAAATGTACCTGAGTGTTTCAAACTATTAGAAAAGAAAGCTAAGTAATATGAAGCAAATGTAATAGATCTAGAGAAAGCTATAGAAGAGGCAGAACATGATTGTAATGAGAATGATCAAATAGCACCTGCCACTCAACAAGTAGAAATGGAAGATGCAGAAATAGGCCCAACAGAATCTGAACAGTATGTTCATTTCAATCCAGATAGACCAACATAACATAGACTGTATGATATATCTCGTGAAGTTGGAATAGAAGCAAGAACAGTAGAATTCACAAATCATGCCAACAGAATAAGTGAGAGTGATTATTTTGCATTGATTAGATCCTTGAATAAGAAACAGTGGGAATTTTTCCAACATGTTGTTACTTGGTTTAAAACAAAAAATGAACCATTTTATACATTGTTGACAGGTGGAGCAGGATGTGGAAAATCTGTTGTTGTCAAAGCAATTTGTCAAGCTTTACACAGACACTTATGTTCTACTGAAGGCGAGGACCCTGACGATATTAGAATTCTTCTTTGTGCTCCTACTGGAAAGGCAGCTTACAATATAAATGGTCTGACCATTCATAATGCGTTCCAGATCCAACCAAATAAAGGTCTTGACCAGTCACTGTCAAGTGATGTCCTCAATACACTCCGAACTAAATACAGAAATTTGTCTCTGATTTTGATTGATGAAATTTCCATGGTTGGTAACAAAATGTTCTCTTTGCTTGAGACAAGGCTGAAAAAAATCAAGGGTAGCAACTGTTCATTTGGTGGCGTGAGTATCATAGCTATTGGTGACTTTTTCCAACTCCAACCTGTATTTGACAGTTGGATTTTCAATGATCTTAGCAAAGGTTTAACAGCATTAGCACCTAATTACTGAAAAATATTATTTTCTTTTCATGAACTCACTGAAATAATGAGACAAAAAGATGATTTAGAATTTGCTCAGTTACTAAATAGGTTGAGACAAAATCAGCTAACTGAAAATGACTTTGCAGTTTTAAGCACCAGAACTTTTTCAATTAGTGATCCAACATACAGAACTAATGCTACTCATTTGTTTGTTGAAAATGCTTTAGTGGATAATTTTAATTTGCAATACATATCTAAATTATGCTCACAAAAGGTTAGAGTTAAAGCAGTTAACACAGTTTGCGGGGATTTACCAGCATCTGTAAAAACAAAATTACTTAGTTCTTTACCAGAAAAACAGTCTGATACAGCCAATCTTGCAAAAGAAGTAGTATTAGCAATTGGGATGAAATATGATCTTACAGCTAATATTGAAGTCATTGATGGTCTCACAAATGGTTCAACTTGTGAACTTAAATTGATTGAGTGCAAAACTACATCTTTAAGACCAAGTATCATATGGGTTAAGTTTGAGGATGCCAGAATTGGTGCTAACAATAGAAGAAAATATTCACACTTGTATGGAAAAGATGTTGAAAAAATATGGACTCCAATGTTCGACATTAAAAGGTCATTTTCTTTTAAATATAAGACTTTCGAAAGAATTCACTTTCCTCTTCGTCCAGCAGCTGGAAAAACAATCCATAAATCGCAAGGAGATACATTACATGAAGTTGTTGTTAGTCTGAAATCAAAGCGCAAAGGGAAAATACAACATATTCACTGTGTAGCACTAAGCAGAGTAACATCTTTATCTGGATTACAGATATTAGATCTCAATCAAGAAGCAATAGCTGTAGCAGAATGTGTTAGACAAGAATTACACAGGCTAAGGACAAATGCAACTCTACAGTTGTGCTTTAAGCCATTGTATAACTTATCAAGTAACTATTTTAAAGTAGTCTTCAATAACTCAAGGTCATTGCATGCTCATTTTAATGATCTAAAATCAGACCCTAACATCTTGGATGCTGATGTTATTGGTATTGCTGAATCGAGACTTATTTCAACAGATGTAAATGAGGATTTTTATGTACCTGGTTTTGAACCACCAGTTCGCTTAGACCAAAAGCAAACAAACTTAAATACAAGACCACCGCATGGATTGGTATTATATTATCGAACTGATTGTGTTCTTCACAATACATTGACTTACTCAACTCCAACTTTAGAGTTTATAATAGCAGACATAATATCCTCCAGCAAAGGTCTTTTTCAGTTTGTCTTTGTTTACAAAGCACCAAACTGCAAATTGCAACAACTGAAAGATACTTTCCTTGCAGACCTTCTTCCTGATGTGTATTTAAGACATCCAAAAAATATCATAATGGGAGACTTTAATACTGATTTAAACACTGGAAACACTTCTTTTTTAAAGTTCATGAGAGATACATTTTGTTGTTCACAAATTGTGTCTAAAGCTACTACATCCTATGGCACATTGTTGGACTTAATTTTCCTAAATTTTGATAGTAAGATAAACTTTAAATCAGATGTTCTTCATTGCTTTTGGTCAGATCATAAAGTAATATATGTGGCCATTGAAACACAATGATTCAGTTTACTGATTATTGTATGTACCAAAACCAGCTTTCTTTGAAACGTTAAAAATTAAACCTGCTGAAAAGGTTTGGCACATTTAAGGTTGCTTAAAATGCAACCTCAAATGTGCACGGAGTGGTTTTAAAGAAAAAATAGGTTTCCACTCCAACAGATTTGTCTTTTCACAATTAGGAATAGAAATGAGTTCTTTAAAATAGTGGCATTCAAGACTCCTGTTATCTAGTATTACCTGTATATACTAGGAGAGAGCTTCTTTACAAAGCTTTTTTCTTTATAGCTACACTGGATTAAGGGTAGATGAGGTAAAGACATTTGAAAGTATGTTACTTTGACTTAACTAAGCAGAACTCTTGCTGATTGTTCAACCGTTTTGCTATCTAAGAGGAGTAACAATCTATTAATTTCAAGTTGGTAATGATTGGAGACATTAAATTTTAGCATCTCTACTACCTGAATGTTGAATGTATCAGTTGAGAGTATCATACACTTTGTATGTGAACACTCCTGATATTTACTACAATCATTGTTTTTATATATTTTTTTTTCTGTTTGGACCTTTTTCTAGACTTATATATATCTAAGTCTATAAAAAGTTCCTACCAGCAAATTTATTATTTAATATGTACTGGATCGTCTAGAATATACGGTACTGTGCAGATAAGAAAACAATTATATAAGTCTTAAAGTATGCACAACTACTAGTACCATAGTGCAAATTTTTACACTTATATATGTTATATATGCTTAAAATTTTCATTTTTGAACACTATAAAAAAAAACATTTCTTTAATATACATGTAGATGTAAAATAAAGGAGTTTTGATGGCCACGTTTAATGTCACATTTCTCTTCCTACAAAATAAATAATTTTAACATTCTGTTTGATGAACTATGACTAAATCATCAACATGTTGTTTATGAATGTTAAAATCCTTAATGTCACTTCTATCAATTGTATAATAAACACTATAATTACGTGCATATATCCATTGTAATTTTTTTTATAGATTATTTGATACTTTCTTCAATTCTTTTGTTCACTATATATATATATATATATATATATACACAAGTCTAAATTGAAAACAACGTTCAAACCTATGATTGCGTTGGATAAAAACCGCAATTTTTATACGTGTGCATGTAAAACAAATGTCTTGGTAGAGGGGTCTACATACAGCACAAACAACATTTTCCAAAAGACCAAAAAAGTGAAAAGTATATTTTAACAAATTGCATTTGACCAACAGGTCGAACAACTGATGTTCTTAAACCCTGCTGACTGCCATTGACAATTGGCAAATAAATTGATCACGAGATGTAACATGGATCTTAATTATTAATTTAATACCAAACAGAAAACAATAAACTTGCGGAGAAGATGGTATACCGCAAACATGGGGTGCAAAAATTTGTACACCATATCCGGATTTCGACAATTAATATATATATATATATAATATAAGTTTATTCACTATACATTTATCATGTTAATGTACAATTTACTTTTATAATACCAAATTTATCTGTATATTTGTTTTATCTAATATTCATTTACATTGATAATTCTCTCTAAAAAATGCATAAATCTGGCTTTTTTTGTCTCTTAGGATATCAGCTGTTGTTATACTTAGAACAAGGTTCTCAAAATGTGTAAATCATTAATTCATGGATATAGTTGAATGTTTATTTTTTTTTTTTTTTGCATTGAACTGTTGTTCTACTCAACTATCTGTTTGCTTACATTTGATTGATGTGTAATAATCATTCATAAAACATTTATTATTAAACATTTCGTGTAAACATTTGCTTTTAAGAATAGAAATTTGTCAACATTAATGATACTGTAATATTATGATAAGCCAAATTGTAAACAAACTGCTGAAAATAATTTTAATTATACAGATTGTTTCAATAATTGTTATACTCCAATTTTCATGGTTTTTACATTACTCTTTTTTTAATGAGAAATTCATTAAATTTTGAAGCATATACTATTTAGGTTTTAAAGTGTATTTTCTATTTTCACTCCAATTTCAGTGTATTTATTGGACTTTGTTGTCATTTTTTGTGTGTGGTATTAAGATAAAACCTCTTGTTTTTTTTCAACGTAATACCCCCCCCCCCTGCCAGCAAAAAACCGCGAAAACTTTTGATATCATCGGGCTTTTACCTTCTTTATATCTTGTAAAAGTAAAGGTAAAAACCCGATGGTATGCGGGGTTTTCAGAGAAACGCTCATTTACAACTGAAAATGGCTAAGCGTCCTAATCCATCTACATCTTCATCAGAGGAAATTGTTGGTTATTTGCATGACATTTCGCCGATAAAGACAAGTAAAAAATAACACAAGATATTTCAACGCAACCCTGCAGAACAGAGATGAATTCCATAGACTTGTGTGTTTCTCGCCGGTTAAGCTGAGTGCTTTCACAAATGCATAGAAAATGAAATCTCCACTGAAACTTACCAATATAGCCATGGTTCCATCTGTAACTGAAACTGGGAAAATAGACATTAAACTCTCTAGATGTTCGAACCTGAACATTGTGGACAAGCTTCCATTCAAAAGACGAAAATTAGATTTCGACGACAATGTTTCAAATCTAGATGAGTTAAAGATATCACATCAAACGGTATGTACTGCATATTAAAACAGGACCATTTGACTTCAAGGGTGGGTTATGGTTTTTTCCTAAAAACATTATGATCCCTAATTTGATGAAAAAAAATATTCCAAGTGCAGATCTTCCCCACACCTTGTAGAGGTAGTGTTTGATTTTGAAGAAAAAAAATATATAGTATGATTGATAACGTTGAACTACCTAAATATTTTAAAGTTATACTATGAATAAAAACCATTACATTCACTTATTGAAGTTTGATGGTTTCCAGTGGTCGATTCAGAGAGGGTTTCAACTTTATTATGATGATTGATACATTTAAAGCAACATTTAACCCATTTATAACTCGGGATTAAGGACCCCCCTTTTAATATTTGCTGTATCCACCCCTGGTTGCTCCCAAAATTTTAAAACTATAAACATTTTAGAGTGACGCTGTCATTGATTGAATGAAATTGTGCGACTTTGGTGAATGAAGTGCATTCCCAATTTCAATAAAAAAAAACATAATCCTTATAAAAATTCAACTATAAGTGCATAATAAAACAAACCTCTTCGCTTAAATAGCGAAAACCTAATACAAACAAAAACTATTATATGGTTGGCACGAATGTAATCTGAATAACTTTATTATGGAAAACATCACAAGCCGGAACAACCAATCAAACCCAATAATGGGATAAATTGAAAACCGGGGTCTGACCCAATGCAACAAGTCATCTCTTGAAACAAAAAAATACATATATCATATTGTATTCTAGATATGAATGGAACTTGAATGTTGCCCTGTCTGCAAAGTGGGTCTCATTGGGGTCTAAGCGTGACGCTGGATTGGCGATGTTTTGTAAGCGTGACACGTGAAAGTTGTATTATTGTGCTGTGAAAACAGGAAATGAAGTCTAGCGGGACATGAGAAGTTACAAAAAAATGAGAATTGCTTACGTACATAGTGGTAGAGGAATACGGGAATCTGACAAAACAGTAAGCAGGATCCGGGATCAGAACTTCCCATTGAGACCCCCTGCAACAAACTAGAAAGTGATAGTCTCTCGATAAAAAATATCCTGCTATAAAATTAATCGTTTGTCTTATATACCTAGTGTTAGACGTAAAATTATAAAAGTATACACAAGTTAGTACTATACATGCAATAAATTCTCCGTATTCTAATGTAGCTTGAGAATTTATACTTGTATAGATTTTTGTAAAATCATGATAATAATGTTATCAGCCATTTAGATGATTTATATTTAGTGAGTCAACAATGATGATATACAGATTGAGTTTACACTTCATTCTGCTTGACTAAATTTTGTTGAAATTGTGGTCCATGTACTTGACATCTGTCATTCAAGTTGTTCCAACACCTGCTACATCATAATATGTAGATATTTCATTATAAATCTTTCGTCCTGAATATGCATGAAATATTTGCCACTGGATGTTAAGCAACCATCAATCAATCATTATAAATCTTCGTTAACAAATACTGAATATTGCATTTTGTGCTTATAAAATATATATTTATGATGTCTCTTCTTTTTCTTCAGGTCTCTGTTTCTGCTAAGGTTACTGGTGTATTTGCTGAACAAGAAACAGTTGATGTATATGGTACATCAAAAGAAAAGAAGGAATTCATTATTGCAGATAGCACTTCAGCAATGCCATTGGTGCTATGGAACGAGCAAATTGATTCGGTTCAGAGGAATGAATGTTATAATTTCAAAAATGTTTCAACCAGAATATTTCAAGATAATATAAAATTATCAGCCACAACAAGGACAGTCATCAAACATATTCCACCAATGGAAAATATAACAACAAACCTGCTTCATATCAAACTTCCGACGACAGTAATTGGGAAAATCCACCAAGTTTCACTCAACAAAACTTACAAGTGTAGATCATGCTCAAAAAATGTAATGGAAAATGACATAGGCAAAGTCACAACTAAATGTACTTCCTGTTCAATGAAACAAAGAAATGAATCTTTAAAAGTTGTTTCAATTTGCAAAAAAAATGTTGTAGATGATTTGGACAGCAGCCTATCAACAAAACTGACCCTTTTTGATACAGAGTTGAAAGCATTTCTTACTACTATAGATAAAGACGAGCTCATAAATCAAACAGATGATTTTGAAGATTTTATGCTGACCTTACCAAAACTGAGACTGACACATGCTAATAATATAGTTGCCAGCATCTGCATCCAGGAAGACTAATTTTACAATATGCTGGAGATATGATATAACTTTGTCCTTTAAATTTGTTAGTTTTGTTTTTTTGAGGAAAAAAAATGATAATTATTTTTATTTATTGAACATGAACTTGGGCAAGACGCTAACTTTGGATTTTATTGATTTTTTTACACTTGTTTAACAGGAAATAAACGTGCTTGATTAGAATCTTATTCTTAAATTATTTTAACTTCTACTAACTATATATCAAGAATTTATTAAATGTTCATAATACTATAAAGTATAGAAATGGGGAATGTGTAGAAAAAACCTGATCAAAATGACCCTATGGGAAATACATACAACACTTAGGCCAACATTGAATGGGTCTTCAATGTGAAAATTTCCATCAAGAGGCTGACTTGAGCAGGCTCCAAAACATGCATCTACTATGCCAGAAAAATGGACACTGCTCGTACACATTGAAAATACAAGAGATGAACAAACATGAAAACCACACCAGTTTTGATACCAAAAAATATAAATTACTGACTTGAAACAGGCTCAAAATGCTGCAGGTTTAAACATGTTTTGTGAGATCTGAATTTCACCTCTTGCCCTCTAGCCAATGTAGAATAAATAAACACCTATTGAAAGATAATTTTAAAACCTAGTTCAAAAGAAGTCCTGGTCCTGAATTAGTTTAAAGAATTTCGACTTTGCAGTGATTTTTGTATAACTTAATCATGACCTGTTTAAATTCAATGTTCCATCTGATATTTTTTTTGCCACATTTAATATCATTGAACATAAAAGAGTCACATAAATCACTATTCCATTTTTGTTTGAGGCAATAATCAAAATCAAGGAGAGAAATAAAAGACTCAAAAACCAAAATACATTTACAACAACCAGTAAAAAACAAGAGTGAAATCAGGCCTTGAGGTTATGCTTGAACATTTTGATTTGATGTTGGTACATAACTTGGTCATGAGCAGATACTTATGTTCGCATATGTTCATCCGATGTTGTTATTATCCTTTGGCAGTAATTCATGCACATGAAGTTTCACACAATTTATATGAAATGTGAACTTTTGTCATCACTTGGAGTCTGTCTGTAGTATGCATCTGTTGTCAATTTTAACCACAAAAAATCTTCTCTGAAACTACTGAACCAATTCAAAATTCAACCACGCCAAATTCAGCTGAAAGAGCCTTAGAGTATTACAAACCTTGACTGCCATTTCTTAAAATAGAAGGAAGGAAAATAATTTTTGAGTTGGTATAATGATTTATCATCACCGTCCAAAAACACATTTGGTTTCCAGACAAAAACTTTTGTTCAGTGATTGAATCTTGATTAAATTTGACAAGAAAGTTCAATACCCCAATAGGTAGGTTGAGATTGATTTGGGGGATTATGGTTCCAATAGTAAAGGAATTAGGTCAATATAAAAAAGAAGATGTGATATGATTGCCAATGAGACGACTCTCCACAAGAGACCAAAATGACAGAAATTAAAAACTATAGGTAACCGTACAGTCTTCAACAATGTGCAAATCCCATACCGCATAGTCAGCTATAACAGGCCCCGAAATGACAAAGTAAAACAATTCAAACGAGAAAACTTTTCTCTTCACTTGACATCTATCATCGTTGTCAGTTAATTTTACAAATATTTTCTCTGAAAATCCAGGGCCAAATTTTATCAAACTTTGCCACAATCATTGAAATCTGTTGTTGGGTTGCTGCCACTTACGTGGTAGTTCTTTGTTAATTTTGCAGGATTTTGGTTATCTAGAATATTATTAGAGCTATATACAATCTGTAAACAGCAATAACATTCAACAAAGTAAGATCTACAAATAAGCCAACATGGCCAAAATAGACAATTGATCCTTAAAGCAATTATTGCCGTTCATAGTAAATTTTTTTAATCTCTTCCAAAAATCTTCTCTGAAACTACTGAGACAAATTAAACCATTCTTGACCACAGTCATTAGAGTATCAAGTTTAAAAAATGAGTGATGGCTGACATGGCTAAGAATAGAACATGGGGACGAAATGCAGTTTTTTGCTTAGATCTCTGAAACTAAAGACAGGTTAAGATCTAACTGCCCTGAAATTTCCAGACAAATCGGACAACCTGTTGTTAGGTAGTTGTAAGACCATTTTGCAGCTTTTAATTATTATAAATAGAAATAAACTTTAAAGTGCAATAATTTCCAGCAAAGTAAGATCTACAAATATGTCAACATGGCCAAACTGGTCATTTGACCCCTTTATGGCCATTATATGCAATTTTTATACAACCGCAAACATTTTTTTGGGATCGTATAATGGTATGATGTCGTCATCGTCCGATGACACATTGGTTTCCGGACAATAACTTTAGTTTAAGTGAATTGATCTCTATGAAATTTTTTAAGAAGGTTCAAAACCACAAAAGGAAGGTTGGGATTTATTTTGGGGATGATGGTCCCAACCGTTTAGGAATTAGGGGCCCAAAACAAGCATTTTTCTAGTTTCAGGATAATAATTTGTGTATAAGTATTTCGATTGCTCTGAAATTGTACCACAATGTTTAATATCACAAGTAGAAGGTTGGGATTCATCGTAGGGGTTATGGGGCGAACAGATAAGGAATTAAGGGCCAAAAACAAGCATTTTTCTAGTTTCCAGACAATAACTTGTGTGTAAGTGTATGGATCTCTCTGACATTGTAACACAAGGTTCCATATCACAAAGGGAAGTCTAGGATTCAGTTTGCGGTTAATTGTCCAAAACATGTAGGAATTAGGGGCAAAAAAGGGCAAAAACAAGCATTTTTCTAGTTTCCAGACTATAACTTGTGTGTAAGTGTATGGATCTCTCTGACATTGTAACACAAGGTTCCATATCACAAAGGGAAGTCTGGAATTGAGTTTGGGGTTAATTGCTTAAAACATGTAGGAATAAGGGGCCAAAAAGTTTCCAGACAATAACTTGAGTGTAAGTGTATGGATCTCTCTAAAATTGTACTACAAGGTTCCATACTACAAAGGAAAGGCTGGGATTGAGTAATGGGGTTATTGCTCCAAGGAGGTTTTCAAAAAGTTGGGGGAGGGGGGGGGGGGGATTTTTTTTCCAATTATTTCAGGGGATTCATATTTTCTTTTCAAAATTTTTCATATTTCGAATTTTTTAAAATTTTCAAGAAGACATCTTCCATTGCACAGTATTGCGCAATAGATTTGAAAGACCTTTGACCACATTTATTTTGAGTCAGAAACCTATATTAGGTCAAAAATTTGATCACAATCCAAATTCAGACAGTATCAAGTTGAATATTGTGTCCAAACTTGCCCCAACTGTTCAGGGTTCGACCTCTGCGGTCGTATCAGGCTGCGCTCAGCGAAGCATTTTATTTACAAAATTCTCCACTTGATCTACTGGGCCGAATAGAAATAAACTTGGCCACAATTTTCAGTAGGTTATCATGACTTGTTTGAAAAAATGTATCAGATGACCCTGCCATCAAACCGCCTTTGCTAAAATAGAACATAGAAGTTAACTGTTTAGAAGTCTATGAGAAAATTGTAAAAAAAAATTCTGAATGGTGACAACTTTATCACTTATTCAAATAATAATGATAAGATGTCTTCAGTAGCTATTGTAAGACTACACTAAGATGACCTGCTTTTAATTTTAAATACTGTGCCAAATTAAAGCAAACTTGGTCTCAATCGTTATATAATTTTACATGATTTCCAAAAACCACATTAGATACAGGTGAGCGACACAGGCTCTTGAGAGCCTCTAGTTATTAGTGTCATTGGAGTGCCATTTGTTGCGTATCTGCAAAATTTTTTATTCATTATTGTGTCGTTTGGATACTCTTTCGCTAACGTATATGCAAGATTTGTTTAAATTGTCTAATTTTTTTCACTCTTTCCGTTATGAGGATACTATCTCATTGACGTACAAAAATGTATATGCCAATTTGTGCACTATTAAAGGTGTATTCTTATTGACGAATTTGCCACTTTTTTATAACTTGCGTCATTAAAGTACTGTGTCATCGACATATATGACACATCTTTTTTTGGTCGTTGGAGTTCTCTCTCATTGACGTATATGCCATAACCTTTTTTAATGAACATTATTATCATTTGTATCGTTGATGTACTGTGTCATTGATGTATACGGCGCATCGTGTTTATTGTTTGTGTCGTTCGCTACTGTATCCTTGACGGATATGCCACATTTTTTTATTTGTGTCGTTAGGTTACTGTCTCATTGACGAATATGCCACTTCTTTCTTTTATTATTTGCCTGTTTCGTTATTGTTCTGTCTCATTGACGAGCATGCCACATATAATTTTTAGCTCACCTGGCCCGACCTTTTCTCATCACTTGGCGTCCGTCGTCGTCGTTAACTTTTTACATCTTGAACTTCTTCTAGAGAACCACTATATGGAATGAAACCAACCATGGCATGAATGTTCCTTATGAGGTGCTGACCAAGTGTTGTTACTTTGTAGCGGATCCATCATCCAAGATGGCCGCCAGCGGGGGACTTAGTTTAACATGGGACCCTATGAGAAATACATACAAATGTCTTCTGTTAGAGAACCACTGAATGGAATGAAACCAAACATGGCATGAATGTTTCTTATGAGGTGCTGACCGAGTGTTGTTACTTTGAAGCCGATCCATAATCCAAGATGGCCGCCAGCAGGGGACTTAGTTTAACATGGGACCCTATGAGAAATACATACAAATTTCTTCTTTTAGAGAACCACTGAATGGAATGAAACCAAACATGGCATGAGTGTTGCTACTTTGTAGCGGGTCCATCATCTAAGATGGCCGCCAGCGGGGGACTTAGTTTAACATAGGACCCTATGGGAAATACATACAAATGTCTTCTTTAAGAGAACCACTGAATGGAATGAAACCAAACATGGCATGAATGTTCCTTATGAGGTGCTGACCGAGTGTTGTTACTTTGAAGCCGATCCATAATCCAAGATGGCCGCCAGCAGGGGACTTAGTTTAACATGGGACCCTATGAGAAATACATACAAATTTCTTCTTTTAGAGAACCACTGAATGGAATGAAACCAAACATGGCATGAGTGTTGCTACTTTGTAGCGGGTCCATCATCTAAGATGGCCGCCAGCGGGGGACTTAGTTTAACATAGGACCCTATGGGAAATACATACAAATGTCTTCTTTAAGAGAACCACTGAATGGAATGAAACCAAACATGGCATGAATGTTCCTTATGAGGTGCTGACCGAGTGTTGTTACTTTGAAGCCGATCCATAGTCCAAGATGGCCGCCAGCGGGGGACTTAGTTTAACATGGGACCTTATGGGAAATACATACAAATGTCTTCTTTTAGAGAACCACTGAATGGAATGAAACAAAACATAACATGAATGTTCCTTATGAGGTACTGACCAAGTGTTGTTAATTTGAAGCTGATCCATCATCCAAGATGGCCGCTAGCGGGGGACTTAGTTTAACATAGGACCCTATGGGAAATACATACAAATGTCTTCTTTTAGAGAACCACTGAATGCAATGAAACTAAACATGGCATGAATGTTCCTTATGAGGTGCTGACCAAGTGTTGTTACTATGAAGCCGATCCATAATCTAAGATGGCCGCCAGCGGAGGACTTAGTTTAACATAGGACCCTATGAGAAATACATACAAATGTTTTCTTTTAGAGAACCATTGAATGGAATGAAACCAAACATGGAATGAATCCAAACATGACATGCATGTTCCTTTTGATGTACTGACCAAGTGTTGTTACTTTGAAGCTGATCCTTCATCCACGATGGCCGCCAGATGGGGACAATGTTTAACAAAGGACCCTATGGACAATACATACAAATGTCTTCTTTTAGAGAACCACATACTGAATGGATTGCAACCAAACATGGCATGAATGTTCCTTATGAGGTGCTGACTAAGTTTTGTTACTTTGAAGCTGATCCTTCATCCATGATGGCAGCCAATGGGGGGACTTCCTTTAACATAAGACCCTATGGGAAATACATACAAATGCTTCTTCTAGAGGTGCACTGAATGGAATGAAACCAAAACATGTCATAAATGTTTCTTATGAGGTGCTGATGAAGTGTTGCTACTTTGTTGCCGATTTACTGTTCAAGATGGCCACCAGGATTTTTTTATTAAATTACAGGACCAATATTAAACCAAATTTGGCCTCACTCATTATTAGGGTATCTGTTATGATTTTAATCTATTTTTACATGATTTCCTAAACCAAAGTAGAATCAGGTGAGCGACACAGGCTCTTGAGAGCCTCTAGTTACATTTTGAACTTCTTCTAGAGAACCACTGAATGGAATGAAACCAAACATGGCATGAATGTTCTTTAGGAGGTGCTGACCAAGTGTTGTTACTTTGTAGCGGATCCATGATCCAAGATGGCCGCCAGCAAGGGACTTAGTTTAACATTGGACCCTATGGGAAATACATACAAATGTCTTCTTTTAGAGAACCACTGAATAGAATGAAACCAAACATGGCATGAATGTTTCTTATGAGGTGCTGACCGAATGTTGTTACTTTGAAGCCGATCCATAATCCAAGATGGCCGCCAGCAGGGGACTTAATTTAACATGGGACCCTATGAGAAATACATACAAATGTCTTCTTTTAGAGAACCACTGAATGGAATGAAACCAAACATGGCATGAATGTTCCTTATGAGGTGCTGACCGAGTGTTGTTACTTTGAAGCCGATCCATAATTCATGATGGCCGCCAGCAGGGGACTTAGTTTAACATGAGACCTTATGGGAAATACATACAAACGTCTTCTTTTAGAGAACCACAGAATGGAATGAAACCAAACATGGCATGAATGTTCCTTATGAGGTGCTGACCGAGTGTTGTTACTATGAAGCCGATCCATAATCCAAGATGGCCGCCAGCGGGGGACTTAGTTTAATATAGGACCCTATGGGAAATACATACAAATGTCTTCTTTTAGAGAACCACTGAATGGAATGAAACCAAACATAATACGAATGTTTCTTATGAGGTGCTGACCAAGTGTTGTTAATTTGAAGCTGATCCATCATCCAAGATGGCCGCTAGCGGGGGACTTAGTTTAACATAGGACCCTATTGGAAATACATACAAATGTCTTCTTTTAGAGAACCACTGAATGCAATGAAACCAAACATGGCATGAATGTCCCTTATGAGGTGCTGACCAAGTGTTGTTACTATGAAGCCGATCCATAATCTATGATGGCCGCCAACGGAGGACTTAGTTTAACATAGGACCCTATGAGAAATACATACAAATGCTTTCTTTTAGAGAACCATTGAATGGAATGAAACCAAACATTGCATGCATGTTCCTTTTGAGGTGCTGACCAAGTGTTGTTACTTTGAAGCTGATCCTTCATATACGATGGCCGCCAGATGGGGACAATGTTTAACAAAGGACCCTATGGACAATACATACAGATGTCTTCTTTTAGAGAACCACATACTGAATGGATTGAAACCAAACATGGCATGAATGTTCCTTATGAGGTCCTGACTAAGTTTTGTTACTTTGTATAGGATCCATCATCCAAGATGGCCGCCAGCGGGGGACTTAGTTTAACATAGGACCCTATGGGAAATACATACAAATGTCTTCTTTTAGAGAACCACTGAATGGAATGAAACCAAACATGGCATGAATGTTCCTTATGAGGTGCTGACCAAGTGTTGTTACTATGAAGCCGATCCATAATCCGAGATGGCCGCCAGCGGAGGACTTAGTTTAACAGTGGACATATGGGAAATACATACAAATGTCTTCTTTTAGAGAACCAGTGAATTGAATGAAACCAAACATGGCATGAATGTTTCTTATGAGGTGCTGACTGAGTGTTGTTTCTTTGAAGCCGATCCATAATCCAAGATGGCCGCCAGCAGGGGGACTTAATTTAACATGGGACCCTATGAGAAATACATACAAATGTCTTCTTTTAGAGAACCACTGAATGGAATGAAACCAAACATGGCATGAATGTTCCTTATGAGGTAAAAACCGAGTGTTGTTACTTTGAATCCGATCCATAATCCAAGATGGCCGCCAGCGGGGGACTTAGTTTAACATAGGACCCTATGGGAAATACATACAAACGTCTTCTTTTAGAGAACCACAGAATGGAATGAAACCAAACATGGCATGAATGTTCCTTATGAGGTACTGACCAAGTGTTGGTACTATGAAGCCGATCCATAATCCAAGATGGCCGCCAGCGGGGGACTTAGTTTAACATAGGACCCTATGGGAAATACATGCAAATGTCTTCTTTTAGAGAACCACTGAATGGAATGAAACCAAACATGACATGAATGTTCCTTATGAGGTGCTGACCAAGTGTTGTTACTTTAAAGCTGATCCATCATCCAGGATGACCGCCAGCGGGGGACATATTTTAACATAGAACCCTATTGGAAATACATACAAATGTCTTCTTTTAGAGAACCACTGAATGCAATGAAACCAAACATGGCATGAATGTTCCTTGAGGTGCTGACCAAGTGTTGTTACTATGAAGCTGATCCATAATCTAAGATGGCCGCCAGCGGAGGACTTAGTTTAACATAGGACCCTATGAGAAATACATACAAATGTTTTCTTTTAGAGAACCATTGCATGGAATGTAACCAAACAAGCATGCATGTTCCTTTTGAGTTGCTGACCAAGTGTTGTTACTTTGAAGCTGATCCTTCATCCACGATGGCCGCCAGATGGGGACAATGTTTAACACAGGACCCTGTGGACAATACATACAAATGTCTTCTTTTAAAGAACCACATACAGAATGGATTGAAAACAAACATGTCATGAATGTTCCTTATGAGGTGCTGACTTAGTTTTGTTACTTTGAAGCTGATCCTTCATCCATGATGGCCGCCAATGGGGGAACTTCCTTTAACATAAGACCCTATGGGAAATACATACAAATGCTTCTTCTAGAGGTGCACTGAATGGAATGAAACCAAAACATGGCATAAATGTTTCTTATGAGGTGCTGATGAAGTGTTGCTACTTTGTTGCCGATTTACTGTTCAAGATGGCCACCAGGATTTTTTTATCAAATTACAGGACCAATATTAAACCAAGTTTGGCCTCACTCATTATTAGGGTATCTGTTATGATTTTAATCTATTTTTACATGATTTCCAAAACCAAAGTAGAATCAGGTGAGCGACACAGGCTCTTGAGATCCTCTAGTTGAAATATGTGTGGTTTGAGTACGGTCTGATTGACCTGTATGCCACATTTTTTTCGCGTCGTTAAGGTATTGTCACATTGACGAATATACCACAATGTTTATGTCGTAGGACTATATCATTGATATATACGACACATCCCATTGAAGTATATGTTTCAAAAACCTATATGCCACAACATTGTGTTTTTAATATTTATGTATCATTGAAGTATATGCCACACCATTTTACTGTCGTTGGAGTTCTGTCTGATTGTCATTAATGCCACATCATTTACTCACTTGCGTCGTTAGTATACTTTCTCGTTGGCTTTTTATGGTTAGTGTCGTTGGTTTCTGTCTCATTGAAGTATATGACACATTTTTCAAAACTATTTGTGTTATTAGAGTACCGTCTTATTGCGGATATGCAACCTTTTTTTATTATTATTTTTGTCGTTGGGGTACTCTTCTTCATATGTGTATGCAATATTTGCTGCTCATGTCTCATTCACTATTTGTGTTGTGAAAATACTGTATCGCTGATGTACAGAAATGTAAATGCCACTTCATACACTATTCTTAATGTAAAGATACTTTCTTATTGGCGAAAACGACACAATTTGTTTTAATATTTCCGTTAATGGCGTATTGTGTCATTAGGGTTTAAGCGGCATATTTTTATAATTTGTTTCGCCGGAAACTGTCTTGTTAACGTCGTTTGGCTGTGCGGAATGTACAAGTACGAAGCCACGTCCGGTCAGAATGGGGACGTTTTATCAGATGCCTCATGTCGAGAGAGCACTATGCTCTCTGCACGTTAAAAACCTTTGCAACATTTCCGTCCCAATCCACTTAACCCTCATTTTCCAGTCAATATATACCCGACTTTCATCCCGGACGGCCTCTATTTTAGGACCTAACTATTGTCTTAAATATTAATTTGTTCTCGTCTGAACTTGAAATAGTGTGCCACTTTAAGCAACCCACAATCGATCATTGACGTATATGCCACATTGTTTTTTTGTTTTTTGGGGCGATGAGTTACATGACACATCTGTTTTTATTATTAATTTCGTTAGAGTACTGTGCCATTGATTTTTATGATACATCCTATTTTAGGATGTGTCTCGTTCCACATTTGTTTTTATTCTTTGGAGTTATGTTCCATTGACGTATTTGCAACATCTTCAGTACTTCAGTGTCGTTAAGGATGTATCTCATATGACAGTCCATTTTCTATTATCTGCGTCGTAAGAGTCTAGTCTCATTGGCGTATTTGCCATATTTTCCTTTAGTACATGTTTCGTTAAGGATGTATCTCATATGCCATTCCATTTTCTATTATCTGCGTCGTAAGAGTCTAATCTCATTGATTTATATGCCACATTATTCTTTAGTACTTGTGTCGTTAAAGGTTGTATCTCATATGCAATACCTTTTTTATAATCTGCGTTGTAAAGGTAGTCTCATTGATGTATCTTCCACATTTTTTTTTTCTGTTTGAGTAATGTTTCCTTGGCGTATATGACGCACCTTTTTTTCTTTCTTTGAGTCGTTTGGTTACTGTCTCATTCACATATGTCACATCTTTTTTTATGTTTTGTGTCCTTTGAGTACTGCATCATTGAGTTAGATTTTTAAAAACTATTTGATCCATTAGGGTACTGTCTCATTGATGTATATGTCACATCTTTTTATTTCGTTTGCGTATGGTGTCATTGACGTATTCCACTTGGGCTTTCTTTTCCTGGCCATCATTTTCGTAAGTACGTGAAATATTAATGGTTAGTTCCATAACGTCCAATGACAAATATTAATTTTGCAGTTGCAAAAATTTCCGTCATATTCAGGACCCGACGAATAGAAAATTGCTGCAATGCGTGCACAGACGTCTACAGGAATACATTGGAGGTGGGAAGGGTTGTTGTTATTGGAGTAGGGGTTTAAGAACTGCAGAATGAAAGTGACACATTAAAATTTGCTCTATTTTACTAAAGATTCGTATAGAATCTTTTTATTTCGAGAAAGATTATATACATACGACTAAAATTTAAATAATAATATTTGTTGCAAAGAGTCAAACCCCGCCGGGTTAACATGCAAACATTATATGTACACAAGAAGCAAACAACACACGAAAAGAAACGAGTCAAATATATATGTATATATAAAATAATTTTTGCGGGTTTTTAAAAGATGCTCTGAAATATATTTTGAGTTTTTGCACCAACCATCACAACCAAGCTAGCAAGTGGAAGTGAACCAAGAACAACATGTCATTGACCTATATAACATTTCCCGCAAAATTCATATAAAGCTTTTTTATTGTCGCACATAAACTTTAAGCGGCAATCAAACACATAAAAACGCATTTAATTAAAGATATCTTATATTGAACTATTAAGAAAGCATGTTAGTAATTCCGTAAAATAAATCATAATTGATTAAGTTGAATTTGTATTCGGTAGATAAAACACAAACACATACAATCAATTTCGAATGACTCAATGCAAAAACAAATCTGAATTCGAATAAAGTAACTAATGTTCATTTATGTTTGTTTCTCTTTTACGTAAAAAAAAAACCCCTTTTCGTCATTTATATAATAAACCAGCAGAATATTTTGTTGTTTGATCAAATAAATTCCAAATAAATATCCATTTGATTCAGTAAGAAAAACCCGTTTTTAGATGAGAACGCCTGATAACATTTTCATTGATAATATCTTTGAATTATACATAAAAGATAGTAGCATAAACATTGTTTCTTACTCGGAAAATTTTTTTGATTTTCCATATTGAAATATATAGAACAAATGAAATTTCATTTTTTTTAAAATGCCGAAAATTTCATATTCGAAGAACATTAATCAAATGCAACAGTCGAGGAAGATTCAAATTACATTTTCAAAATCAATCATAATCTTTTAATAATTCTGTCATGGAATTAAATTTGGATGTAGGACACAAAACTATTGTACCACAGTAATATCAGCCTGTATGGTGTTATACCATGTGTTATTTGAACTTGATTACCATCTAGTTGTTAAAATCTTCATCAGATTAGAAAAAAAACCACACAAATAAACTTAAAACATGTCATATAGTTTGGTATGAATAGCAGAATTAGTTGGTTAATTTGTTGTTTATCGTCCAGTGGCAAATTAATCATGCATATTCAGGAAGAGAACAAATAAACAATGTACATAAAATGTAAATGTAAGTCTACCGGGATGAAAGAAGCATATGAAAGGCAAATGAAGGTAAAAATAGGTTTCAGTTAATGAGACAGCAACTCAACGACACGATACAAATCTTAATTTGTTCCGATTTTATTTACAATCTACACATCCATATAGAATATTTAAATTAATTCGAATAAAAAAAATATTGAGGACATACATATGACTTGAATTTAAATGTCCTCTGAAACAATTTTTATGCAGTTTCAAAATATTTAATGAAATATAAAAAGTGCACATGAATCAAAGACAACATGTCTCCAACATTTCTCTAAATATCCATATAAAGTTGATTTGATATCACACATAAAATTTAAGCGTTGATCACACAAAACATTTACATATCACAGTTGTTAATATTGTGTTTAGTTTGAATACGGAATACCGCTGTACAGGTATTAAGTTAGATTGATAGTAAAGAAAACACAAATAAATAGAAGTTAGTTTAAATGACTTAATGCATAAACAGATCCGAGTCCGAATAAACTCATTGTCTGAAAGAATTATTCATGTTCATTTATGATAGTTTTTTTTCACGTCAAATAGAAAAGCATTTCCGTCATAACTATTACAAACAAGTAGAATATTTTCTTTATTGTCAAAATAAATTTCAAACGGCCTATCCAATCCATCTGATTTAGTAAGAATTTCTCTATACTGTTCACCATCGTCAGATACAACTACTACAGTGTGTGTCCTCCCATTAGTCACATACACATTCCCCTCATCATCTGTTGTTACACCACGTAAATCTTGAATTGTATCCTTTTTAAACTTCCAAATTAATTTTCCATCTAACGAGCAGCAGTATATTGATTTAAAGTCTATATAGACCAACCTGTCTCGGTCTACTGTAATGTCGGCGATACGGTGTGAAGGTAAAGGTATAGTACGTATTACTTTACCTGTCAGGTCCATCACATGTATTATATTTCTATCAGTAACAACGTACAGGTTATTATCATTATATGATATTCCGTAGCAGCGACCACTGGTGTTGATTGTACTGGTGACAGAACCTGTAGATATATTTATTATCAGTATGGTTTTGTCATATCTACATGATACTGCTACAGTGTTAATATTTACCACGGTCATAAACCACGGTGTATAGGACAGAGGAATGTGATGGATATCAGTACCGTCTGAATTACAAATAATAAGTTGTCGATTTCTGTAGTCGGTAAACACTAATGTATTGTCTGTTTTGAGACAGCTAGTATTTTGTAGATTTTCATTCGTTGACTGTTTTATATTTAACTGTTGACGTAAACTGACAGAAACAGGAAGGTTGATTTTGACAGATTCTTGATCCTGAGTGAATGGTTCTTCTTTGATAGGTTCATTTTCTGAAATAAATAATGATTTGGTTATTTCAACAATCGATTACAAAAATGTACCACTAAAAGGGATTAAATGATGCATTTTTTTGTATATTGTGCGTACTATATATTATTATGTAATATTGAATTTTTCACGAACTAAAATTTTCTCTCCGATGTTAACAATTACTAATTTTCACTTTGAACAAATCGAGCTCAACATGATCCGACCACATCATATAGTTCAAGGAAAATCGTAAAAAAAGTGAAAAATGACATTGAAAAACAGATCTGTGTAGAGCATAGTAATGTCCTGGATGTAATATATAATTTGATTGACTTCTTTTGTCCTAATCACGGGAAAAGGAGGGCTGTGTCTCTTCCTATATGAACATTTTACACAGACGTTTCGCTGGAATAGGTATCTTTTTGATATGTCAAATATATTAGTTGGTTGCAATTCCATCAAGGTAAACTGTATATGAGCCAGTATTTTTATCTTTTGATAAAATATCTGTATGTATGTGTTTTCCGCTTTTAAATCAAATTAAGATATCTAAAAAAATGTACTGATAACTAAGAAATATATGAACGAGTAATAAATATGTCATGAAATAAATTAATGGGTCGTGATTTTTACAACATTTCAATATACGAAGGGGTTGAAATACCAGCTGCACTTCTGTATCCACAATCCCATGTTTAGACCATCCCCCAACCTCAAAGGTCCTTACTACCTTGAACTTTATTTAGCATATGTTGTTTTTTTGTAAAGAAAACAAACGTCCGACTTTAATGGGTCGAAATGAATAAAGTAGAAACACACCGGCGATGTTGGCTAGTAGAGTGGTTTTTTTTTACAATAGGAATTTTAAATTGTCTCACTTTACAGTACTTGCATTTTAAATGTATTCCTTATTTGTTCTCGTCTTAAAAATGAATGAAATATTTGCCATTGCAGGTAAAGCAAACAACAATTAATCAATTGATCTTTTATGACCTTACCAGTCAGAAAACATGTCTCTGAGAATTGTGATTGCTGATGTTTAAAAATGTTCTTCATGAATAAAACTATATTTTTTTACAATAGGGGAAAGTGAATATCATTATAAGACACATCTTAGCACATGATGTATTTCGGTTACAAAAATATCTGGTATGGAGCATGTTTTGCAAGGGAATCTCCTTCAATCCACGATAGAGTATTCCGTACAAATCTCTCCGTATAAAAACCCAAGTATTCGCCTCCAGGGTTTTCACGTAGTTCTGTGGGATGTATAAATACGCATTCACGTCAATTCAGAATTGGGTTGTTGATTATAATGAAAGGTAAATGACACGTGTATTACAGCTTTACATTACAATGGTTTTGGGATGCCTATCCGAAGCAAAATTGTTGAACCTATCTAACATGTCTTCGTTTTTGAGGTTGTCAAAATCCCGAATACCCCGTCCTTCATACCAGCCGAAGACCAAAATTGTGCTCTTTGTTGTTCTTTTTAATTTAAATCAATCAATCGTTGTCGCCGACTGTAACGTTATATGGAAACTTATAGATGAAATGCAATATAACAAGACTTTTAGATGAAGATGTTTTCTATTGGTTTATATGCAAATTTTGGTTTAACCACGAAATCAAATTTCCTCAATCCACTAAAATTGGTACCCACGAAAAAATATAATCCAAAGTATTCATTATGACTCCCCACAAGGGTGACTACGGAATAGAAATATGGTTATCATTGGTCTCCCTCCGACCGGCAGCAAAATTCTCGCCAAAGTTGGGCGTTCGTTTGGCTGTGCTGGATGTATCAATTACGCAGCCTCGTCCAGTCAAAATGGGGATGTTAATTCTGATGCCTCATTTAAAGCGAGTGCCCGCTCTTTATACGTAAAGAATCCTTGCAACAGTTTTTAAGGCGGTCCGCAGGTGGCCTGTTGCAAGGCTGAATTTCTGTCCCTTTCCAATATACCCTCATTTTCCCCGACCTTCATCCCGGACGACCTCTATTTCAGGACCTACCTATTGTATTTATTGCTAATTTGATCTCGTCCTGAATATGCAACTAACAATCAATCATTCTGACTCGATCTTAAATGTTCCTGATTAAATTTATTTGAGGTACAAATTACTTAAAAAAGAAAAGGAAAAACAGGAATTTCACTGTTATTGTCAGTTTTATTTGTGATCATTTAATCCAACAATAAGTTTTCCTGAATAATGGTGCTAGTATGTATTATTGGTATACAGCTAAATTGTTTAATCTGAACACACAACTTGCCTGTCTGAGGTCACAAGCCTAAGCATGTCAGTCGTTGTCTTTTGTCAATTTGAAATGTATTTTTTTCATTTGGGGAATTTGGTATAGGTTGTTGATTTTTTAGGGTGTTTGTTGAATTGTTGAAATTCAAAGACTTTATTCAGGCAAATTTTGGGCTTCTGGAAGTGTAATTTGATGAAAACCGTATGCGCATTTATATTACAATATAATAATCATTGGGTCGCTGTTACATTTACAGATATGCCACGTATATATTTAAATTTGAAAAGAGGTAAAGAAAAAGTATTCCACATACTAAACTTCTAATTTGAGTCTGCTGCCTTCATTTTAACAAGAACCACACAGGGTGACTGGTGAAGAGAGATATGGCCACTAAGGTGTTCTACCTACCGGCAGTACAACACTTGGCAAAGTGAACCGTCATGTTGTCTATGCGGGATGTACAAGTACGCAGACACGTCAACTCAGAATTAAATTCGATGCCTCATGTGATTGCCATGCTCTCTGCACGTTAAAAACCCTTGCAAAAACTCGTTAGAGATCCGAAGGTGGCCTGTTGCGAGGCAAGATTTATTTCCGTATCTAATAAACACTCCATTCACTGCGGCAGTCATAATTTTCCCGACCTTCATGTCAAATGTCCTCTATTACAGGACCTACCTATTGTATTTATTAGTACATGTCCTGAACATGCAAGAAATATTTGCCGCTGGAAATTAGGCCACCACCCATCAATCAATCACTATGCCCGAGGGAGTTTGAATCTTTGTTACTTAAGTGAAAAAATCATCTGAAACACCTCCTCCTCAGCTGGGGAATTGCACAGTACTTTCTGCAACACTGATCTCAACACAGTGCAGTTAAATAAAAGTTACTCTTTACAAATTACTTGTGTCTGAAGTTCTTATCCTTATTTCCATTCATGTTAAAGCATATAACAAACGTTGTGATCAATGAGAAATATATGTGAGATGTATAAATAGGAATTCACGTCAGATCAGAATTGGACGTTGAATATGAAATACGGAAATGAAACGCTTTCTACAGCTCTACATTACAATTTGTTTTTGGAGTTGCTGATACGAAGCAAATTAGTTGATCCTGTGTAACATGTCTTCATTTTCAAGGCTGTCAAAATCCTAAATACCACGTCCTTGATACAAGCTGAAGACCAGTAAATTTGTTAAAAATTGTGCTCTTTGTAGTTGTTTTCTTTAAATCATAGATGAAATGCAATTTAACAAGACTTTTAGATGAACATGTTTACTTCTGGTTTAAATGCAAATTCTGTTTAAACCAGGAATCCAAATATCTTCAATCCATGAAAATTGGTATCAACGAAAATAAATTATTCATCATGACTCCCTCTAAGGGTGACTGGGGAATAGAAATATGGTCACCATTGGCCTTCCTCCGACTGGCAGTAAAACCTTCGCCTAAGTGGGCCGTGTGGGATATATCAAGTACGCACTCACGTCCACTCAAAATTTGGACATTAAATGCAATTGCCTCATGTAGAAAACTGCAATACTCTCTGTACGATAAGAAACTTTGCAAAATATATTTGAGGGGTCCGAAAGTGGCCAGTTGTAAGGCTAAATTTCTGTTTGTACCTAAAAAAACACTCATGTCACAGAGACTGTCTTAATTCTCCCGGCCTTCCAGCTAAATGGCCTCTATTATAGGACCTACTAATTGTATTTTTTTTTTAAATTGTCCTGAACATGCAAGAAGTATTTGACACTGGAAAATCTATTAATCAAATTTGCCCTTTGGAGTTAGAATCTTTGTAATTTAAAAAAGAAAAAATGTTCAAAATCATCTCGATACCCAATTAATTCCTCATCAGCTGGAAATAACACTATACACTATATACTGAGCATGACAATTACTCCTTTTTTCCTGCAATACAGGTATCCACTCCCATTGAAGGTAAATACACACAACACTACAAATTTCTCGTGTTCGAAGTGCCTATCTTGATTGAAAGTCATGTGGAACTCTCAAATCGTAGCACTTAGCCTGGTTTTGGGCTTACTTTTGATTCCAATTTGTTTTTGTCAACTCTCCAACGTATTGTATTAGGTTTTGTATAGTAGCATCACTGACGAAACCTTAATTGTCGAAATGATTTGTTGGTGCAATAAAATAAGTACTGTTAATGTTATGGATATCAAAGATTGTCTTTTCATTGTTGGAATGTACAAGTACCCGTTCACGTGCACTCCGTGTTTTTGTTAAATGTATTTCTATTTGTATCCTTCTGATGAGTTAAGACTTTTTCAGGTGATGTTTATAGTTTGTTATGTTGTACTGTTACACCGCTACATTCTGTATATGCCTGTCACAAGTCAGAAGCCTGTAATTCAGTGGTTGTCGTTTTTGCCGTGTTACATAATTGTTTTTCGTTCATTATTTTGTTCAAATATTATGCCGTTATTTTTTTTTTCGTTTGAATTGATTTACATTTGTTTTTTCGGGACCGTCATAGCCGACTATGCGGTATGGGCTTTGTTCATTGTCGACGGCCTTACGGTGACTTATAGTTGTTAATTTCTGTCATTATTTCTGTCATTTGGTCGTTTGAATAAAGTCGTCTCATTGGCAATCATACCACATATTTTTATATGTACAAATATGTTAGAACGTTAGGAGCTTTATCACTAAAGGAGACATACAAAAAAAATTAAATTCTTCTAATTTTAACTTTGTCTGATGTAGCGGGAACCTTAATTGTGTTATTTATGAATTCATCACACATCATTAAATCAGAAACGTTTATACATATATAGCTCTAAATTCACATCGGTATTTTGTAAACCGGTTCAGAAAGGATAATGTATGCCACTATCCAACATTAACTCCAAATATCAAAAAAAGTTTTACAAATCTAACAAAAACAACCTTCAGATGTCCATAAGATATTATTCTGTTGGATATCAGTATTGTTTTTTGAAATATGTCTTCTACATATTTGCATAATGACTCAAAACGTTTTACATGCACAACCCCAAAAACTGCAAATAATAGCATATTCTAGTCATTACTGTATTGATACGAGCGACAGCAGAAAGATGTTGCTACTAAATGTATTTTACAAAGATGTTATGTTTGTAGAATATCTTTCGTGGTTAATCTGTTGCTCATATGTTCGATGGATAAAATATGTCGTAGAGTTGTCACTGGTTCAGACGTACTTATAATATAATTGTTTCTGTGACTGCATCCTACATTAATTTGTAAGATCCTCTACGATAGATAATTCAGCTTATCTGTAAAAGTTCCATCTTCATGCGTTATATATCATGTACTGTGTTACAACGTTAGATTAAAACTGACGAGGAAAGGTAACACCCAGCCACCGAAAACTTTTTTTTTTGTAGAGCCTAGGTGGTCGAGTGGTCTAGCGCGTCGGACACGGTGCAAGGCGATTGGTGCCACGATATCTCAGTAGCATGAGTTCGAGACCCCGCCAGGGAAGAACAAATGTTGCACAAATTTACAGATCTAACATTGTTGGGCTGTTATTTAGACGAAAGTCTAAACAAGTCTAAATTGAAAACAACGTTCTAACCTATGATTGCGATGGATAAAAACCGCAATTTTTCTACGTGTGCATGCAAAACAAATTGCTTGGTAGAGGGGTCTAAATACAGCACAAACAAAACATTTTTCTAAAGACCAAAAAAGTATATTTAAACAAAACGCATTTGACTAGCAGATGTAACAAAATGGATCTTAATTATTAATTGTATACTAAACAGAAAACAATGAAAAGATGGTATGCCGCAAACAAAAGGTGCAAAAAGTTGTACGCCATATTCGGATTTCGACAATAATGTCTCTTCGGTGATGTTAGGAATCGAAACGGTATTTGGAAGGCCATATAATTTACCTCAATTTAGGATAGACTCTTGAATTTTGAAGAGTCGAAATAGGATGAACGGATCATATAAACCCGAAGGCAAATATAATACAAGCCAAAACGAAAAAAATATAAACAAGTCTAAATTGAAAACAACGTTCAAACTTATGATTGCGCTGGAAAAAAACTGCAATCTTTATACGTGTGCATACAAAACAAATTTCTAGGTAGAGGGGTCTAAATACAGCACAAACAACATTTTTCAAAAGACCAAAAAAGTGAAAAAGTATAGTTTTACAAAACGCATTTGACTAGCAGGTCGAACAACGGATGTTCTTAAACCCTGCTGACTGCCATTGGCGATCGTAAAAAAAAACGGATCACCAGATGTAACGAAATTAATCTTAATTATTAATTTAATACCATACAGAATATATACATATATATATATATATTCGCGAAATGATCAGATCATGTCAAATATGTAAATTTTTATATGTTTATGATGTGGCATCACACGTGACCTTTCTGCATTTAAGTGTCCAAATTACAAATTGGCATACTTTTGATGTTTACAATTTTTGCTATTTCAGGGGCCAAATAATGGCTCTAATCAAACCTTTCAACCTGTATTACACAGGATTGAGGTCATAATCAACTATTAACATGAGTGAGGAAGTAACAACGTCATACATACAGAAATAATCAAAGGAATGCTATATTTGTGAAAACACATTAATGTGTAAAACTGTTAAAGTAATCTTAAATTAACGCATGCACTTTTGAATAAAGAAACATCTCCTAAAGACAAGACTTGGAAATTATACCGCTATTAATATACTTATGTTGTAGAAAAAATAAACCGATTAATAGATACAAATGCTATAGGAGAATATGTAAACATAATCTTACCTGGATGTTGGTCATCCTGCTTAGTGTCTAGTTTCGCTCTGTCAGGAATCACTTTAACCTAAAAGCAATTTGTGAAACAAGTGAATAAAAAAATATAATTTAAATGGCTCAACTATTCATAATGTTCTACTGAACACTAAATAAGTATGATAATTTAAGTACGAAGCCAATTAGAAAGGTTATGCAAAAGTTAACATGTTAGATATTTTGCAGATCTACATATAAACTAGTTGCAGATATAGTTCTTGCAATTGCAACATTATATGTTACTGTTTTACTGATTAGTAGGTATTCATGAATCCGTCACCGATCAGTCGAGTTGATATCATCAATCCGTCAAACTTACAATGAGAAGACTGATTGATCTGTGTTAGGGATTCAACTCTATCTATTTATACCTCTGGATCGATACGTCTGCTAGGGGACTTTCTGACCACGAAGTTAGCATTAGCCTAGCATTACCCTATTAGTCAGTATTTTGATACTTGCATGACAATACGAATATTGGTATGATTTAAATTGCTGTTATTTCATGTTATTTCAAAATCATTTTAAAACAAGGAATGTATCTGCCTAGTGCTTAGATGTGATTCTTTTTCCAGGTTTGACTTCATTATTGTGTGTTTTTTTTTTTTTTTGGTTTAGTCTCCTCTTTGACATTTGTATAGGAGTTTCGATTTTCAAATTATTTGGCCTAAAACATCAATGATCAGACGTTTATGTATCAATGAGCATCTGGTGCAGTAAAATGTGTACTGTTAATGTTAACGTTATTATAATCACTGGATCTATACTTTTCTTGTGGACTTTCATCCCCGGAAATATCATTTGCCAAGAACTGGCAAATTTGTGTTGCTGTCAGATAATTTTGAAATCATTTTTAAATTAAGGAATGTATTATCCTTATGCATAGCTCCTTGTCGGAGTTTAGATGTACGTTTCGGTCTTTGTTTTATCAGCTGTTTCACGTTTGTATTCGGTTTTTCATTCTAAAATATAAATTTGTCTCGAGCATCATTGATTGTTTAAATGCATATATGGTAGAGTTGAATTGGTACCGCCAATGTTCACCTGATTACTACCACTGAACTAATTCATCTCTTTAAGGACTTTAAGTTCCCAAAGATTTCACGAGTCCACTAGCCAGTATTGGTGGTTTTTAAGTAGACGAGGGTACCATTAGCCTAGTAGTCAATATTTCGATGCTTGCATGAAGTGACGGTTATTGTTTTATCAAACTGGCTGTTAAAAAAATTCGGAATCATTTAAAATTAAGCAATGAATCTCCATCATCTTGGGTAAAAACACAGTATTTGTATCAAGTAACTGTGTCAAACTCATGAAATCATGGATTAAATTACATTTGTTGTAATGCATTGTTCGCAGAAAGATTAGTTACTATTTAAATCAGGTAACATGTTGTATCTGAATTTATATTAATTTGTATGAACTTTGTCTCAACAGAGATACTTAACATTCTGAATTATTCTTAATACATTCTCAATGTTTATCAAAAGATTCTTACCATTCTGCTTTTCTGTCAAAATAATTTCTAAACACTTTATAACATTTCTTTTTTTGTCTCGACATATTCTTTACCATGTTTACATTCCGATTTTTCAACATATCTTAAACTGTATTTTATTACTTTTAAAATTATTTGTCTGTTTTGGCATCTGCCATCTTGGGATTTTACTAACTAATTTGTCTAAATAGCTTACTTGTACAAGAATTATTTGTAATAACTCAAACAGCATAAAATACCGAGCTTCAAGGGAGATTCGAAACGGAAAGTCCTCTATCAAATGGCAAAACATATAGATCAAACACATCAAACGAATGGAAAACAACTGTAATATTTCTGACTTGGTACAGGCATTTATTCATGTCAAAATGGTGGATTAAACCTGGCTTTATAGCTAGCTAAATTTCTGACTTGTATGAAAGTCGCTCAAAATTCCATTATATTGACAACAGCGTGCGAGAAAAACAGACAGCTTTATTATGTAAACCTACTGTAAAAATTTTGTTGTAATATTAGTCACTATAAAAACAATTTCAGCATAGAAAAAGAAGACATTTAGACACTTTTAGCGAAAATGAAAGATAAGAAAACAGAAATCACCACAGCACAAAATAAATAATAAATACCGACCCACGCCAAAAGTATAAAACCAAACATTTACTGACCATTGCATGTTACAAATATACAAATAATAAAAAGAACACTACAACACGTAAGTAAGATGATAAACAACGTCAATACCCAGAATCTATACTTGAAGACTATACTGTATTATTTGTGAAGTTAAATTAACGGCTGTATTTAATTTTTCATCGGAAATACGTTTTTGTTTATCTTCCATTTGAAAAAAAAAATTTCAAAACATCTGGATATTCTCTGATGTGCACATGTCACAAAATATGAGAATGAAAGTTTGATGTCTGGGAACAGTATTTCGAAGACATGTTACGAGATCTGAAAATGCATGTTTAATATGCACATACCACTAATATGAACATACCACAAATATGAAAATGCATGTTTAATATGCACATACCACAAATATGAATATGCATGTTTAATATGCACATGCCACAAATATGAAAATGCATGTTTAATATGCACATGCCACTAATATGAAAATGCATGTTTAATATGCACATACCACAAATATGAAAATGCATGTTTAATATGCACATGCCACAAATATGAAAATGCATGTTTAATATGCACATGCCACAAATATGAAAATGCATGTTTAATATGCACATGCCACAAATATGAAAATGCATGTTTATGTATATTGTGTTGCTATCCTTCATATAGGCATAACAATTACCATTGCCATTTCCATTTTCATTAACACATTTATTACCATTAAAATTTCCATTATTATTACTAATACCATTTTCATTACATTTACCATTTGATACAGACAAAGCTGATTATATATTTTGCTCATTGGACTTGACGTCTAAAATTGAATTTATGAAAGACCCCTGGAGAGAAAGGGACACAGGGAGTCAAGACTGTTGACAATGTTCCCAGACAATATCAGACTGAGTTAAGCCTTTATTTAAGACAGTTGAGGTTTTCAAATGATAATCTAAGCAATGTATAATGATGCCGTTTTACAAACATACCTCATTGTTCATCCAGTGCGAATATATCTGCTCAGATCGATGCATTTGCTTATGCTGAATACAGAAACACTCCTTCTCAACTGTCAGTTTCTCATATTCAAATGTGTCTTTGAAAAAACAACCATCACTGCATTTAAAATATAGTTTAAAAGATATTTTCACCTTATATCTCTCTTTTATATCTTCAATAAGGTGAGTTACTTTACTGTATATATCGCTACATGTGCTTCCAAATCCCTCATGTTGTTCGGAAAACGTCACAACCTGAAGAGCAATTGTATCAGTCGACATGGTAACCAAAATCTTTGTACCACCAGATCCATCAATGTCAAACATACATATGCCACGATATAAAGCAATACCACCCTCTACTTTGCTAGAGTAGTATGTTCTGATAAACCATGCAGATATATGGTTAAAGAAAGATGGTGGAAGAAAGTCAAATTTAAAACAAAGCCAGGAAGTCCTTTTACATTTTCCATCAAGAATGCCAAATTTTTCACATACATCGTCAAACGTGGAAGACGGCATCATGCTTGGCATTATATAGTAACTGGAGTTCTCAATTTTGACCAATATATCAAGCTTTTCCATAATTTTATTCAAATTATTTTTTTGTCCTGAAAACTGACTTCCATCTTTTGATTCGAAGAGTTCTGTTATTAATGAATCACTTATTTTGCCTTGTAGTGTAAACAGTGTCCAGTCCTCCAGGTGATGCAATCTTCTGTTGGCAACTCTATCTGAAACTAAACACCGGAAAGCATCTGCTAACCACTGAGGCTTTAATATGATCAAATCCGGTAAATTTTCAAAAAAAATGATGTTCCCTACGTTATGCTGAAATCTGAGAAACATCAACAAATCCTTTTTTTCTATAATATTGATATCAGGATGTTTAGCCATATTTGACATTTCTGTAAAATGAATGAAATTTTTTCCATCGTTCTTATTTATTTCAATCAGATGTTCTAAAAGAATCCATTTTAACGGAAAAGCGTTACCCCAATTTCCCATTTTCCGTGCAGTCTCGTAAATTGCGTATTGCAACTTTTCAAATTTTTCGTCACTGTCTTTCGTATTTGATAGATAAAACTTGTCGTGCAAGTGATGATATTTGGTTTGAAATCCAAGTACCTTGCCCATTTGATCATTGAGTTCCTTTTCTCTCTTCTTAAAATCTGCCTACAGAAAATATACCAAAGAATCAAAGGTTATCATGTTTGACACTTTAACAATAGTTATTGAGAATAAATTATGAACTTCCAACTATATGTCATCTTTATTTATTCCAACGTATCACTAGCTCTCATGAAAATTATACAGAAAATATATGGGTCTTCTTTAGCTTACTATACGGTGTAAGGTTTTGTCATACGCCCTATCATAACCTACATGTACATCTAATTGGCAATCATACCTAGTCTTCTTAAAGAAACCACATTGGCTTACTGCGGCATAAATTTTAGTCATCCCGGATGTATTAATTCGCGCAAAGTCAGAATGCGGACGTGCTTCGTGTAGAAAGAGAGCATATCTATATGCACAATTAAAGACTTTGCATCAATTCTTTATGAGCCAGTGCAGGGGCCTGTTATCTGGCTAAATTGCTGTTCCTATCTCATTACCCCATTTTCAAGTTGGTTTCCAAACCATCATATCGGTCACCACCTTATTGGAGGACCTACCTAATGTTTTTATTAGTTTTGTTTGTTCTTATGCTGAGCATGCATTCAATCAATCCCATATGAACTAACGATATCTATTATCCTAAATCTTTTTTTCAAATTCTAAAGAGAGAGGTGAAAGATACCAAAGAGACAGTCACACTCATAAGTCGATAATAAACTGTCAACACCATGGTTAAAAAGGGAAAAAAACAAACAAACAACAGTACACAATACCCAACACAGAAAACTTAAGACTGATCAACACGAACCCAACCAAAAACTGGGGGTGATCTCAGTTTCTCCGAACCTTGATCCTCGTCTTGATGTGCATGTCATATTCGCCACTGGACATTGAATATCTCTGCATCATTCTAAACATGCAATGCATATACACATAACTTTGATTAACGTCGCAAGTAACGATAACTCGGCAGGGAACACTATTAATCCGAAAAAAATGATGTGTACGCAATCCTCAAGATAGGTTTGTTTTAGTGAAATAATGTATCTGCATTCTGCTCAAAGCAATAAAAAATAATAACAAACACAATCTGTTTTATAGTAATCCTTTTAAGGGGTCCTTTTGTGGTCTGTAGCGAGGCAAAATATATGTCCCTTTCCAACATTTTATCTTTTAAATGTGAAGCGCATAGATTACATTTTGTAATTATTGTTATTATATAATGCGCTCTATAAATATTGTATTTATAATAAACAATTGGTTTTCAGTTCCAAATCCCCGTGCTCAATCCCTTTAGTCCCATATAGAAGGACACATATACTGTATTAATTGTTTTTGGGGTTATGTATAAAATATAAGTCACCTGACGTTAAGCAAGCACCAATTAATCAACTTATTCAACGGAGTTCTATTTGTTCATAAGTTGTTTTGTAAACTTATTGTCCAAGTGTTTTGTTAATTTTAAGCGCTCATAAACATGTCTAAGATCGCACGTTATAAATGTACCTGTTCAAATGGTGTTGCTGCATGTTATTATTGTTTTACGTTATTTTTGTATTATAAATAAAGACTTTCATTTCTCTTTTAAGGAATTATTTCGCATGTTGTTATCCCCGGGTTTGTTACAATATTTATTAGTCTCATTGGCAAATATTACATGATGACGTTCCGATCAACAACAGAATTGTATTACCTCGTCATATTTATCCTTTCCAGTGAAAACTAATACAATCGGAGGATCAAAGTGCCGATCACTGACTCGTCGTATGTCGCTCGTTCGATGACAATGGATAGAATCAAACCAAAAATCAACATACTCTGAAACATATAAACATTGTTGAATAGATGATGTTTCGAGACCAACTAGGATACCTCGAGTGTGTACCCTAACAAGAAAATATGATAAAACTATCTCTTATTTCTAACATAAATTGAAACTATTTATAATAAGAAAAGAACGAACTTACTGTTTTTTTGTATAAGAAAATATTCATATCCTAATCTTTCTATATATATGTAGTTTTAGCTTTGTATAACCACTCGTTATCCGATGGAGACTGTCTGTCATAAAGTTGTCACATGTTTAGACGTGTATAATAAAATTAAAATTTGATGTGGCGGCAGGGTAATTTACATTATCATCATTTAAGACAGACAAAACAGCTGATCTGTAAGGTACATCATATACTTGTAACTTTACATCATGTACTATATTTCAACGCTAGCTAAGGGAACAGCTATTTAACTTAATGGTTTTTTTCTAATAAAAAATATTTTGATCCCCAATCTGATGACAAAAAAATTATCTGGCCAAGCAGATGGCAAAAAAAAATATTCTGAATCCAGATTTACCCCATACAGATGGGTGCAGTCCTAACCTGTACAGCAAGTTAACCTGTGACAGAATTTAGGACGGCTCTGACCAGTCCTACAACAATCAAGTTAACTTGAAAAGCGGAATTGGTCCTAGGACTGTTTTTATGACTGCCGAAAAAGATAACTTGGATACAGGTCCGCTACTATTATAAGTTAACTTCGAAACCAGTCCTGCCATAAGTTAACTTTGATTTTGAAAACTCCGATCGAACCAGACCTGATGTCAATTTAACTTTTGGCTGGTCTGCTCAACACTAAGTTAACTTGTAACCAGGACCGCTATACATCGATTTTTAAAAAAAATATTTTTATTTGTCTTCGTTTCTTGATAAACTTTACAGATTTAATACATGGATTTGTAGATAAAGTCCGCATAAAACTTTGCTTGTTATACAAATTTCTCAGTAATCTGCCATTTTATCAATTAGAAACGATATTGGTTAACGGGGATTGAGTATATATTCCAATAATATCAAATTCTTTAATTCGTATATACATGTATTTTATATAAAATGTTATAAGTTCTGATCGGTTTTAATATGTAGCATTAATCTTATAAACTTAGTTATCAGATAAAATCGATAAACAATGCCAATAACAAATAGTACTTAGATCGTATAAAATAATCATGATAAATGAAAGCAATATTGGTGTACAGTTACTGATATTTATCATGTTTATGGTCGGCTTACTAATATTTCTTTTTCTGCACAAATAAACAGTTCAAGCATGTCCTTCTTTTATTCAAATAGTTAAATCATCATCAAAATCCAGCAGTTTCAACATCTCAGACTGGCTCAAATATCAACCAAATCTGACCATATTTGCACTTTGTTATGTAAATATATAAAGCCTCATAGTAAATCAGTAATATTTCTATGTCAGGATGGATTGTATAAAAACGATGACAGCAATATTGGAACACAATGACTACAAAATTATGTCCGCATCAATTTAGAGTGCCAGCATGTCCTCTTTTAATTCAAAATATTGAATCTTAAAAAAATTTCAGTAGTTTTGATACCTCAGGCTGACTCGAATAACAAAATTATTTGACCGCATCAACCAAAACTGACCATATTTACACTTTATTATGTAAATACATAAAACCTCATAGTAAATCAGTAATCCCAGCAGGCACTTCAACGTTGAATCAACGTTGATCTGTAACGTTGAAAAGACGTTGAATTAACTGTTGATTTTGAAAGGTGAAACAACGTTGAACATCTGACGTTGAAACAACGTTATATTTTCAACATTGTATCAACGTTGATTTTTGATTGAATATAGGTTAAAACTTTACATTGAAACAACGTCACCCTAATATTGCAACGACATTGTTTCATGTTGAAATAAGCAATTAGTTTTTGTTGTTGGTTCATCTGTCATATGTGTTTGTCGTGACAAATTTAGGCGGTTGATTTTTCTCGTGTGAATTGCTTAAAAAAATTGTGTCCGGGTCTTTTATCGCGGACTATACGGTGGGGTGTTTGCTTATTGTTGACGGCCGTTTAGTGACCTCCACGTCCATTGGACTCTGGTGGATATTTGTCTCATTGGCAATAATACCACATCTCCTTATATCTATTATAGTTTGTACCCACAAAAGACATTGAAGCCACATGACTCTACAGAGGACATCAGCAAGATATGAAAAAAAAACCAATACAACAGATGTCAAGTTTATATGACAAAAGCTCATATATCCAAAAGGTGATCTGGTAAATGAATACAAATAATCTCTTAATTCATTTTTAATATTTTCGTGAAAATGAATTGTAGTCTGCAAACTCCTCCCACCATTTCTGGTGCATAATCCTTCTTTAATTCAGCTTCTGTTATTTTTGTGTAGGCATTCATTACTCTTCCTGAAAAAAACCCAACCACAAATAATATTTTGTAAACAAAAGTTAACAATCACATAGAACGTCAAAGGCAGGGAATGAAATGTTATAAAAGGCCATTTTTTTTTTGATTAATTTACTGGTTTCCATTAACACGGATCCGTTTTTACCATTTTTCGCTCCTGTGCATGTAGCAATGCCACTTATCTCGAGCATCACGATCTATTGTATCAATGCACCCCATCTCGAACACAAGGATCTATTGTAACAATGCCATCCATCTCGAACACTAGGATCTATTGTTAAATGCCACCTATCTCGAGCAACAGGATGTATTGTACAAATGCCACCTATTTCGAGTACCAGGATCTATTGTAACGATGCTACCCATCTCGAGTACCAAGATCTATTGTAATAATGCCACGTATCTCGGATACCAGGATCTATTGTTAAAATGCCACCCATCTCGAACACCAGGATATATTGTAACAATGCCACCCGTCTTATTGATTGCAGATGGTTATGTTTTAAATTTGATATGCATTAAAAAAAATATTACAAATCAAATCAAATCAAATGTCTTTATTCCTGCTTAAATGGCCCATATAGAGCATATAAATCAACACAAATCACAAAGTTCATTACAGTATCCACGCAAACAACACATGCAATTTAACATACATATTGATTATTGATAATCAAAACCGTTAAAAATTTTAAAAAAAATACATACCTTGAAAGCTATTACCTTTATCCTTAAATCTTTCCTTTTAATTTTTCTCATTAAATCTTTTTTCCTAAAACTCTAAAAGAGGGACGAAAGATACCAAAGGGACAGTCAAACTCATAAATCGAAAACAAACTGACAACGCCATGGCCAAAACTAAAAAGACAAACCGACAAATAATAGTACAGATGACACAACATAGAAAACTAAAGACTCAGCAACACGAACCCCACCAAAAACTGGGGGTGATCTCAGGTGTTCCGGAAGGGTAAGCAGATTCTGCTCCACATGTGGCAGCCGTCGTGTTGCTTATGTTTTTACAAATCCGATAAATAGTCTATTTCGGTAGGTCACATTCGTGAAAAGGGAAGGGTATTGTAGTTACGACATAAGGAACATATCCGATATCATCTGTGAAACGGTTATTTCATAACGGTCAACCAACTCGTGATGGCGTCTTTAAAATATACGAAGGGATGATTTCAACTTCACCATTTGGAACTCTTAGTTTAATAGCTTTCTTGTGAGCAGCAATCCTCTATCAAGAAAATCATGATAGGAAATAAAAGCCCGGGAATATCGTATCAATTGGGAGATATATACTCCGTATGCAGGCGCTGCTGGAATGATGCTATATAGAAATGGAAAGTTCACAATTGGGAAGCTGAAATCATCTCTTTTGTCGTAAAGTTTTGTTTTCAACCGACCCTCATTGTCAATTTCTAGATGTAAGTCAAGATATGAGGCAGACTTAACTGTATCTGTAGTATCCTTTATCTCTAGTTCGATGGGATAGATTCGTTCAACATAGTCACCAAATGTTGTATTATTTAGTGAGAGAACAGCATCTATATAGCGGAACGTAAAGTTTAAGGATATTGCTAACTTTTTATCTTTCTTCCCAAGAAGTTGCTGTATCAAGTCAGCCTCATAATAATAAAGAAACAAGTCGACAAGAAGAGGGGCACAATTGGTTCCAATTGGAATTCCGACAGTCTGTTAAAAAACGCGTCCTCTAAACGTAACAAATATGTTGTCAATCAAGAAATCAAGCATCTTGATAATGTCAGTTTCAGAGAATATTTTGTTTGAATCAGAGTGAAAGTAGGATTTATCCCTCCTCAAGACAAGATACTTGTATCTACGTTCGCCATTCTTTTTAATGAAACAAAGTAATACCAATTCTTTCAATTTGTCTTTTAGTTTGGAATGGGGAAGACTTGAGTAAAGTGTAGAAAAGTCAAATGTTTTAATACTATTTCAAGATGAGAGAGTCTTAGATTGCATGTACTCTAAAAGATCTTTGGAATTTTTTAGTATCCACATTTGATTCACGCCACCTCTAGAATAGGCAGTTTCACAATAACTTTGGAGCCCGGCTTTGATTGCTGATTAAATAGATGTTAATAATTTAGAAAGAGGTTTCTTGGAGCACTTGGAAGACCCAGCAATATACCGTTGTTTGTAAGGACACTTATGTAATTTAGGTATCCAATACAGTTATGGAAGATCCAGTTCTTCGTCTTTGGTTGAAATTCCAAAGGAACATAGAACAGACCTATGATTATCCAGGATTTCCTCTTTGGTAAGTGTCGTGAGGGTATATGTTGAGTTTCCAAGTGAATTGTCAATAACTCATTCATTTATCAAGCAGTTTATGTAATGACATTTACACACAAAAACGATGTTGTTTGGGGCTTTATGTGCGGGGACAACAACATATTTGTCATGGAGGTAGGACAAGTGTTTTGCAACATTTGGGTCTTTAAAAATTGACGTAGCGTGGGTATTGATAGACCCATTTAAGTTTCTGTTCTGTCCCTAATACCTGTGCAAAAAATAAGAATAACATCGATCATCATCGCCAAGCAATATTTTAAATTTGTTAAATTCGATTGAAGAAATAAATTTATAATAAAAAGAAATCATTAAAAATTTCAGAGCATAGTTGACAATAATTAAAATAATGATAATGGATGACGGGTTAAAATTTTAGATAAAAAAGGGGGAGATGATAATCTTACTTCGTAAAGTTCCTTTTCTTTAACAAATTCTCGAAGAAATCAAAGTAAACTGTATGTAGGCTGAGTAATACTATGCTGTTTCTAGATTATAGTACATATTTATATAGAAGTGCAGTCATAATTGGAACGTACAACAAAAAAGACGATGGACACACTGGTCAGTAATGATATCTCTACAACATACAATATTTATAATCTCCCAATGTTAACATCACACAAGCATTAAAAGACAATTAATACAGCAACTTATAATAATTTAAAGAAACACTTACATTTCTATGAACTCTTCTATGCTGAAAACGGTCCTAAATATTGTCCAGGAAAATTGTACAATCTCCTGTGTTTGTATCACACTTGATGATTGCTGCCGCGTTTGAAAAAGGCGGTCACACACGTGCGGTCATATATTAATCAGCATCATGTCACGTGATAATTTTATCAATTATAGATTATTGGGAGTGCTAATCCTCGTGTATCTGCTGTGTAGAGGCCGCACTTTCACATGCTGTGTCTTATCTATCATTAAATTATTTCCGGATGAATGATAATTTATATTTTTGTATACTTTTATGATTTTGATAACGTCGGTTTGAGCTAATATTTCTTTGGAAAATTCCTGATTTTACTAGATATTGTACAAAAAAATTAAAAGGCAACATTGATTACAATTTTCCATAGGAAAATCCTTATTTATGAGTTTTTGTTGATGCAACAACAAACATTGTACAACTATAATGATTCCCCTTTAACACTGATGTGAATATTTTTTTACGCTGATGCATACAATCTTTTTTCACGACGAACCTCTATCGTCGACATGTGAACCAACATTAAACGTTGAAACAACATATTTATTTCAACCTAACTTCAAGATTTAAAAATTCAACTAAAAATCAACGTTGAAACAACTAACTTTCTGCAACATACTTTCGACGTTGCTGTTACAACGTCATGACGAAATATCAACCACATTTCAACGTTGAAATGACGTTGCGTGCCGGGTAGGATATTTCTATGTCAGGATGGATTGTATAATAACGATAACAGCAATATTGGAACACAATGACTACAAAATTTTGTCAGCATCAATTTAGGGTGCCAGCATGTCCTTTTTGAATACAAAATATTGAATTGTAAAAAAAATTCAGTAGAATTGACACCTCAAACTGACTCGTATAACAAAATTATTTTACAGCATCAACCAAAACTGACCACATTTGCACTTTATTATGTAAATATATATAGCCGCATAGTAAATCAGTTATATTTTTATGTCAGGATGGATTGTATAATACCAATGACAGCAATATTGGAACACAATGACTACAAAATGTTTTCTGCATCAATTTAGAGTGCCAGCATGTCCTCTTTTTATTCAAAATATAGAATAGTAAAAAAATTTCAGTGCTTTTGATACCTCAGGCTGATCCGTATAAGAAAATTATTTTTCAGCATCAACTGAAACTGACCATATTTGCACTTTATTATGTAAATCTTATAGTCGCATAATAAATTAGTTATATTTCTATGTCAGGATGGATTGTATAAAAAAGATGACAGCAATATTGGAACACAATGACTACACAATTTTGTCTAAATAAATTTAGAGTGCCAGCATGTCCTCTTTTTATTCAAAATATTGAATCGTAAAAAAATTTCAGTAGTTTTGATACCTCAGGCTGACTCGAATCACAAAATTATTTGACTGCATCAACCAAAACTGACCATATTTGCACTTTATTATGTAAATCTAATAGTCGCATAGTAAATCAGTAATATTTTTATGTCAGGATGGATTGTATAATACAAATGACAGCAAATTTGAACACAATGACTACAAAATTTTCTCCGCATCAATTTTGAGTGCCAGCATGTCATCTTTTTATTCAAAATATTGAATCGTAAAAAAATGTCAGTAGTTTTGATAACTCAGGCTGACTCGTATAACAAAATTATTTTTCTGCATCAACCAAAACTGACCATATCTGCATAGTCGCATAGTAAATCAGTTATATTTTCATCTTAGGCTGGATTGTATAATACAAATGACAGCAAATTGGAACACAATGACTACAAAATTTTGTCCGCATCAATTAAGAGTGCCATCATGTCATCTTTTTATTCAAAATATTGAATCGTAAAAAAAATTCAGTAGTTTTGATAACTCAGGCTGACTCATAGAAACAAAATCATTTGACCGCATCAACCAAAACTGACCATATTTGCATTTTATTTTGAAAATATATAAAACCTCATAGTAAATCAGTAATATTTCTATGTCAGGATGGATTGTATAATACAAATGAGAGCAATATTGAAACACAATGACTACAAAATTTTGTCCGCATCAATTTAGAGTGCCAGCTTGTCCTTTTTTAATACAAAATATTGAATCGTAAAAAAATGTCAGTAGAATTGATACCTCACGCTGACTCTTATAACAAAATTATTTGACCGCATCAACCAAAACTGACCACATTTGCACTTTATTATGTAAATCTTATAGTCGCATAGTAAATCAGTAATATTTCTATGTCAGGATGGATTGTATAATACAAATGACAGCAATATTGGAACACAATGACTACAAAATTTTGTCCGCATCAATATTGAGTGCCAGCATGTCCTCTTTTATTCAAAATATTGAATAGTAAAAAAATTTCAGTGCTTTTGATACCTCAAGCTGACCCGTATAACAAAATTATATTTCCGCATCAACCGAAACTGACCATATTTGCACTGTGTTATGTAAATCTTATAGTCGCATAGTAAATCAGTAATATTTCTATGTCAGGATGGACAGCAATATTGGAACAATGACTACAGAATTTTGTCCACATAAATTTAGAGTCCCAGCATGTCCTCTTTTAAGTCAAAATACTGAATCGTTAAAAAATTTCAGTAGTTTTGATGTCTCAGGCTGACTCGTATAACAAAATTATTTGATCGGATCAACCAAAACTGCCAATATTTGCATTTTATTATGTAAATCTTTATAGCCGCATAGTAAATCAGTAATATTTTTATGTCAGGATGGATTGTATAATACAAATGACAGCAATATTGGAACACAATGACTACAAAATTTTGTCCGCATCAATTTAAAGTGCCAGCATGTCATCTTTTTAATCTTAAAAACATTTCAGTAGTTTTGATACCTCAGGCTGACTCATATAACAAAATTATTTGACCGCATCAACCAAAACTGACCATATTTGCATTTTATTATGTAAATCTTTATAGTCGCATAGTAAATCAGTAATATTTTTATGTCGGGATGGATTGTATAATAAAGATGACAGCAATATTGGAACACAATGACTACAAAAATTTTTTCGCATCAATTTAGAGTGCCAGCATGTCTTCTTTTAATTCAAAATATTGAATCGTCAAAAAAATTCAGTAGATTTGATATCTCAGGCTGACTGGTTTAACAAAATTATTTGTCCGCATCAACCAAAACTGACCATATTTGCACTTTATTTTGTTAATCTTATAGTCGCATAGTAAATCAGTAATATTTTTATGTCAGGATGGATTGTATAATACAAATGACAGCAAATTTGAACACAATGACTACAAAATTTTCTCCGCATCAATTTTGAGTGCCAGCATGTCATCTTTTTATTCAAAATATTGAATCGTAAAAAAATGTCAGTAGTTTTGATAACTCAGGCTGACTCGTATAACAAAATTATTTGACCGCATCAACCAAAACTGACCATATCTGCATTTTATTATAAAAATATATAAAACCTCATAGTGAATCAGTAATATTTCTATGTCAGGATGGATTGTATAATACAAATGAGTGCAATATTGGAACACAATGACTACAAAATTTTGTCCGCAGCAATTTAGAGTGCATGCATGTCCTTTTTTAATACAAAATATTGAATTGTAAAGAAATTTCAGTAGAATTGATTCCTCAGGCTGACTCATATAACAAAATTATTTGACCGCATCAACCAAAACTGACCACATTTGCACTTTATTTTGTAAATCTATATAGCCGCATAGTAAATCAGTTATATTTTTATGTCAGGATGGATTGTATAATACAAATGACAGCAATATTGGAACACAGTGTCTACAAAATTTTGTCTGCATCAATTTAGAAAGCCACCATGTCATCTTTTTATTCAAAATAATGAATCTAAAAAATTTTAAGTAGTTTTGATATCTCAGGCTGACTTGTATAACAAAATTATTTGACCGCATCAACCAAAACTGACCATATTTGTATTTTATTATGTAAATATATAAAACTTCATAGTAAATCAGTAATATTTCTATGTCAGGATGGATTGTATAATACAAATGACAGCAATATTAGAACACAGTGACTACAAAATTTTGTCTGCATCAATTTAGAGTGCCAGCATGTCCTCTTTTTATTCAAAATATTGAATAGTAAAAAAATTTCAGTGCTTTTGATACCTCAGGCTGACCCGTATAACAAAATTATTTTTCTGCATCAACCGAAACTGACCATATTTGCACTTTATTATGTAAATCTTATAGTCAAATAGTAAATCAGTAATATTTCTATGTCAGGAAGGATTGTATAATACAAATGACAGCAATATTGGAACACAATGACTACAAATTTTTTTTCGCATCAATTTAGAGTGCCAGCATGTCTTCTTTTAATTCAAAATATTGAATCGTAAAAAAAATTCAGTAGATTTGATATTTCAGGCTGACTGGTATAACAAAATTATTTGTCCGCATCAACCAAAACTGACCATATTTGCACTTTATTTTGTAAATCTTATAGTCGCATAGTAAATCAGTAATATTTTTATGTCAGGATGGATTGTATAATACAAATGATAGCAATATTGGAACACAATGACTACAAAATTTTGTCTGCATCAATTTAGAGTGCCAGCATGTCCTCTTTTTATTCAAAATATTGAATAGTAAAAAAATTTCAGTGCTTTTGATACCTCAGGCTGACCCGTTTAACAAAATTTTTTTTCCTCATCAATCAAAACTGACCACATTTGCACTTTATTATGTAAATCTATATAGCCACATAGTAAATCAGTTATATTTTTATGTCAGGATGGATTGTATAATAAAGATGACACAATGATTGGAACACAATGACTACAAAATTTTGTCCCCATCAATTTAGAGTGCCATCATGTCCTCTTTAAGTCTAAATAGTGAATCGTAAAATAAATTTCAGTAGTTTTGAAATCTCAGGCTGGCTCGTTTAACAAAATTATTTGTCCGCATTAACCACTACTGACCATATTTGCACTTTATTATGTAAATCTTTATAGTCGCGTAGAAAGTCAGTAATATTTTTATGTCAGGATGGATTGTATAATACAAATGACAGCAATACTGGAACCCAAGGACTACAAAATTTTGCCCGCATCAATTTAGAGTGCCAGCATGTCTTCTTTTTATTCAAAATCTTGAATCGTAAAAAAAATTCAGTAGTATTGATACCTCAGGCTGACTCGTATCACAAAATTATTTGACCGCATCAACCAAAACTGACCATATTTGCACTTTATTATATAAGTCTTATAGTCGTATAATAAATTAGTAATATTTTTATGTCAGGATGGATTGTATAATACAAATGACAGCAAATTGGAACACAATGACTACAAAATTTTGTCCGCATCAATTTAGAGTGTCAGCATGTCATCTTTTTATTCAAAATATTGAATGGTAAAAATATTTCAGTAGTTTTGATACCTCAGGCTGACTCGTATAACAAAATCATATGACCGCATCAACCAAAACTAACCATATTTTTCCGATGTGTTGGATAACCTTTCTATCCGCCTTCTAATTAAAAAAAACCTTTCCTTTCTTTTATGATAGCTGCATGCATATTTGTCGATCAGAAGTGTGTAATTTTATAGCCATTATTTAATGTTTATAAGAATATGATATGACAAAGAATTTTTTGACAAAGAAGCTTTGAACATGAGCTATCTTTTAGACACTGTGCTTACTCTAAAAACATTGCAACCTGCCTGTAGTATAATCCAAGGAAACGGATGTATATATGTTGCACCTGCTTTGCACGGTAGTGTTTTATATATATTATTGGATGGCACTTTGTCTTGTACGTGGGGGGTTGGAGTGTTCAAGAATTTTTACATTCTAAAACTATTTGATGTATATAGTATTTAAAATCCCTTAAATACAGGTAAAACAAACTGTTTCTTCTTGGTGTTCCTAATTGGAAGGACATACGAAGAAGAAGTGTATAATATCTATACATGATAGTCTAACGAGTATAGTAATTTGGGAAAAAAGAACAATGTGATTATTGTTTGCATAAAAGCTCAGGTCTAATATGAAAAGTCGTAAACACGGCAATCTGTCATAAGCAGACCTGTCCTCAGGTCTGGTCAGTAGCAGACCTGTCCACAGATCTGGTCTGAAGCAGACCTGTCCACAGGTCTTGTCTGGGCAGATCTGTCCTCAGGTCTGGTCTGGGGAAGATCTGTCCTGAGGACTAGTCCATAGCAGACTTGTCCATAGGTCTGGTCTGGAGCAGACTTGTCAATTGGTCTGCAGCAGTCCTAAAAAAGCAGACCTAGGTCTGGTCTACCAACGACGAAGTTAACTTGCTTGTCTGCTAAAAATTTCTAAAGTTAACTTGGAAAGCAGTCAAAAAGTCTGCTCAAAGTTAACTTTTGTACAGGTTAGGACTGCACCAATTTGTACCTTATAGTCTTAAATATTGAAAAAAATTATTTGATTGATACCTTTTAAAAAACTAAAAAAAAAGATAAGTGCGTGCATTGCGTGAACATTTTTTTCTTACTCAGACAAAACAACATACCCCCACCCCCCCTCCCTTTGAAGTTAAATTGTTGCTTCCTAAAGCCGAAGAGGAAAGCCATTACATGGACCATCAAAAGCTATATGTTTATGTAGCCTAGGTATTCGAGTGGTCTTAAACTCTGGACACGGCACAGGCTGTGTTGCCACTATAACGATATCATATAGACAAGGGTTCCGCTACAGGAAGAACAAAAATTAGCAAACCCAAATTTGAAGATCTAACATTGTTGGGCTTAAATTGAGTTAATAATATATAAACGTTTAGATATGAGTCACCGATCATTCTTACGAGGGCGTTGAATCGGTACGGGTGACAATACCTGTACACAATTTTTTTTTATATAAAACCATAAAAGGTGGACAAAACCAAAACGCCTTTTTCAACTGATTTTTAAAGTTCGTTCTTATGTTGTACTGTCACACCACTGTCCCAGGTAAGGGGGAGGGTTGGGATCCGGCTAACGTTTTTAACCCCGCCATATTCTGTATGTGTGTGCCTGTCCCAAATCAGGAGCCTGTAATTCAGTGTTTGTCGTTTGTTGCTGTTTTACATATTTGTTTTTCGTTTTTTGTACATTCACGAGGCCGTTAGCATGGTTAGTTTTCTCGTTTGATTTGTTTTACATTTGTGATTTCGGGCCTATTATAGCTGACTATGCGGTATGGGCTTTGCTCATTGCTAAAGGCCGTACGGTGACCTAGCTATAGCTGTTAATTTCTGTGTCATTTGGTCTCCTGTGGAGAGTTGTTTCATTGGCAATCATACCACATCTTCTTTATTATATAACACCAATATTAAATATTTCAGATTACAGATATCCTTCATCAGTATAATTATGATGTAAAAAAGCAGCGAAAGATACCAAAGGGACATTCAAACTCAAAGGTCGAAAATAAAGTGACAACGCCATGGCTAAAAAAGAGAAAGACCAACAAATACCAGTGCACACAACACAACATAGAAAACTAAGACTGAGCACCACAAACCCCACCCAAACTGGGGGTGTTCCGGAAGGGTAAGCAGATCATTCTCCACGTGTCGCACCCATCGTATTGCTCATGTTTGTACAAGCCCGGTAATAAACTTAATCCCGTCTTTTTATTCCACATACGGGAAAATTAATTATATCAATCTATTTTGATATAACATGTATAACTATAGCAATCTTTAAATTTATGCAATTAAAACCGAACAACGCTTGTACAATTCTAAAATTTTAAAAATGACGTAGGTAAGGTATTCACAACAGAGACTGCATATCTATATGCTTCTAACACAAATAGTAATACGCAATAGGAACAGGTAAATTTATTGTAAAATTTCACACAGATGAGTTATTACAACAAAGACTGCTTCGAAATATATTCCCAATGAATAGCATTTACCGATTTGAGCTGGTATAATACTCAAATTTCAAATTTGACGAGGGTTAAGTAATTACAACAGAGGCTGCGTATTTACACATCCAAAATAAATAACATTTTGATATTTCTGAAAATTTGTAAAGGTTAAGTAATTGGACGTGGCTGCGTTTTTAAACATCCCAAATGAATAGCTATTCTAGAACTACACGATTTTTAATCGCATGTTGCCATTCATTTGGGATGTATAAGCAGCCTCTGTTGTGATTACTTTACCTTCGTCAAATCTGAAACATATAAACATTGAATAAGTATAAATTTATAATGTAGATTGTGTATATCTGCAAATCTGAAATCTGAAAATTGTTATTTGTTATTACATTTGATTGTCTGTTGAAACATACCTCCAATATGCTGAAATTCGGCAAAACACTGACTTAAGCCTTGCTTACTTATGTCGTCCTTCATATCTGCAACTACAAGGTATACTGCACTACTAGTTAAAAATGCTTGATGTGTAGCATAAAATTCTTTTTGTCCTGCAAAGTCCCATAATTCACATAATGCAAAAAGGTTCAAAAGAGTATTATCAGTTGACTTAGAAAACACATTAGACATCAAATCCTCAGGCATTACCAATGATGAAGACTTATTCGTTTCTTTACTATTACACAGTTTAACCTTTGCTTCGCTAGTGAAATCCTCTGGCACTACCAATGATGCCGACTCATTCGTATCTTTATTGTTATCATGATTAACCTTTGCTTCAGAAGCTAAATCCGCACGTATTATCCATGATAAAGACTCATTTTTATCTTTAGTATTATCCAGGCTAACCTTTGCGTCGGTTGTGTCTTTTTTATCAGTAGACATCTCATCACTTTTACTTGTATTTGTATTCTTTATCTCATCTACCGGCATATTTTGAGTGTCTGTGTCCTCTGCGTTTGAATTAAGTGCTCTCTTTATACGGCTCACCTTATCATCATCAATTTCTGGCAGGAAAAAACAAAAAACAATGCTCATTTTTACAACAAGTTTCAAGTCTTATTAATTAGCATTAGTATCATTTCCCATACCATTCATAGGGGGTTGAATTGTTATTGTATAGGATCGTTGTGATCGTACCATGTTGTTCGTGTAACATTGTAAGGGAAAAGAAGCATTACTTGAAATGAAAATGTGCTTTCTAGAATTTTCAAAGTTCAACCTCACTTAAAGGGTTAAAATATCTCAAGGGTAACTTGGGTATAGAAATATGGCCACCTTGACAAAAACCTTGTCTTAGATTCGCCGTCTTTTATGTACAGGTTGTTTACATTTGTAGCCTTGTCCGGTAAGAAGGAGACGTTAAATTCGATGTCTCATGTAGCGAGGATGTAACATTTACAGTACGTTAAAAAACCCTTGCGACTATTACTTCTCAATCAATCAAATCATTTTCCAGTAGCAATCCATATTTCCCGCACTTCATCCCGGTTGTCCCACCATGCAAAACCTACCTATAGTATTAATATTTGATATTTCTCTTCTCGAATATGTACTAGGTTATAATTGCCATTTAAAAAAAAAATATGTATTTTATTTAACACTTCTCTCATTCAAATGTTTGTGTCGCTAAAAATTATCATCAACTTGTATACCTTTAGAATTTGACCAAACATAAAAGATGAATAATTTACACGTAGGGGAGGGGTCAATTTAGTGCACGGTTCGATGGAAATAAGAAAAAATCTTTACAATTATGGCCATACAATTTTATAACTTGTATCGGCGTATAAGAGAAGTCTCGTATGTTCAAGACGAGAAAAGATTACCTATACATACCATAAGTAAGTCTTGTAATGAAGGCCAGCCGGGTTGATGGTCGGGAAAAATTAACACTGACAAATGAGGGTAAGTTGGATAGGGACTGAAATTTCGCCTAACAAAAGGCCATCAACGGACGATATGATCAACGATTGATTAATTGATTGATTGTTGTTAAACGTCCAGTCGCAAATATTTCATCCATTTTCAGGTTAAGAACACATTAACAAGAAATACAATAGGTAGGTCCTGTATTACAGGCTATCTGGGGTGAAGGTATGAAAAATTATGCCTGCCACTGAAAAATGAGGGTATATTGGATATAAATTTGCCTTGAAATGTGCCACCTACAGACCAATCAAAGAGTGATTGCAAGGGTTCCTAACGTGCAGAAAACGTGGCACAAACTCTACCCGAGGCGTCGGATTTAACGTTCCCATTCTGATTGGACGACGCTGCGTACGTATACATCCCGCACAGCCAAACGGACGCCTACCTTAAGCAATGGTTTTACTGCCGGTCGGAAAGAAGACCTGTAGCGACTATATTTCTTCTCCCCAGTCATCATTGGGGGTGACATGAATAATGCTTCTGTACTTTACTTCGCTCTATTAGATAAAAATAGACTACGTATTAGTAATATAGATTCCCGGTGTAAATCGTTTTTTTATTAATAGCCCAATCTTTAAATGGAAAGCCCTGTTTGTTTAAAAAAAAATCTTTCTAAACGACAGACAATACTTGAACTATTTTTGTGTAGACTCAAATGTTGCTGGATTAAAGAACGAACTGTTTCACTAAATCCTGGATTATTCAATAAATGTGATGCATTTTTGTGTTGCTTAACATCATATTTTTGATTTTATACGTGTCGATTAAGGGCACAGCATGCTAAATTTCTTATGTTTTCTTATCTTATATTAATGCACATTCGAAATTTTTCTAAATACGATGTGTTTGTTAAAATACGGTCGCAAAATATACACGTTCATAAGACAAAGGTAACAACGAATCACCAAATGCGGACAACTGTTTTGTTTTTAAATTATATTTTAAGATAAACTGCACCAATTTAATGCATCAAAATGAGCATTTCGACAATTAATGTCTCTTCAGTGATGCTCGATGCCAACATATTTAAATATCCAAAATACAATGCAAAAAATGAAGTGTGATCAAACCAAAAAGGATCTCAAGTATGGCCAAATTCGACAAGGAATCTTATAATCAGCAAAGACCCATCGAAACAACATCTGATATAAAAGTGTTATCACACTTTTAGATATTTGGATGATATATTGGCTCTCAATAATGAAGACTTCAGTATGTACACAAAAGAGATTGATCTAACTTTGAATAAAGCTAATACTAACTGAACACTGCCCTTTCCTGGATCTTGATATATATATATCTTTAACGGAAAGCAAAATTTATGATAAAAAATATAATTTTTTATTTCCTATTATTAATTATCCATTTTTAGATGGTGAAGTTCCCTTGTAACCATCATATTAAGTTTATGTATCTCAACTTGTTCGATTCGCTCGTGTATGTAACAACGTATTTGATTTTAACGAAAGAAATTTCTGTATTACTGAAAAAAATTGCACCAGGGTTTTCGATATCACAAGCTAGTCAAAGCATTTACTAAATTTTATCATCGGTACAAGGACATCATTCGTAAATATAAAACAACATGCATATATCTTTTACGTTCAGGTATTGCACATCCAATCTTTTATGGTAATATTAATATAAATATACAAAACACAAAAATGTCGGCATTCACCTCAAAAGCTAGCCAGACCTTTAAACAAATTTATTAAGAATGGATATAGTTACGATACTGTTGACAGGTCATTAAAGATGACATATTTTGGTATTAATATTGATTCACTCATTGGGTCTTTGAATCGGAAATAAACAAATTTATTCTAAAACCAGTTGTTGGCATGATACGGGTTATGTTCTCATATATTTTATGATGGTACGATACTAAACCCGTAACGAAAGTGATTGTGCTTGATTTTCATATGATGAAGACACAATCTTTCAATCAGTTTTATTTAGGTCTGGAACCGGCAATTCAGGAACTGGTATTAATCCTTTGTTAATTTATGGATCATTGTCAATTTGCTTGGTTCTTTTGTTACCTATTCTGACATCAGACTCGGGCTTCTTTAAACGGAGTTCTACTATGCGTATTGCTGTGTGTTTTCTGCATTGGCTAGATGTATAGGGGGAGGGTTGAGATCTCACAAAACATGTTTAACCCCGCCGCATTTTTGCGCCTGTCCCAAATCAGGAACCTTTGGCCTTCGTTAGTCTTGTATGATTTTTAATTTTATTTCAATTATATTTTTTGGAGTTTAGTATGACGTCCATATTCACTAAACTATTACACATATTTGTTTAGGGGCCAGCTGAAGCCCGCCTCCGCGTGCGGGATTTTCTCGCTGTGTTGAAGACCCGTTGATGGCTTTCGACTGTTGTCTGCTCTTTGGTCGGGTTGTTGTCTATTTGACACATTCCCCATTTCCATTCTCAATTTTTACTTTGCACGAGTGAGATATATTCTTCAATTTTATATAATGTTGATATATTTATAACAGCAACTTTTGATCTAACAATATCCGTATTTTCATGCCAGTACCGATGTACTGGCTATTGGGTTGGTGATACCGTCGAGGACTAACGGTTCACTAGCAGAGGTATCAACACAGTGGTAGTAATAACATAAACGGCACCAAGTTTAATAAACCAGATGCGCATTACGACAATTGATGTGCCTTCAGTATTGCTCGGGGTCAAAATATTGAGATATCCAAAATCTAGTACAATTGTAAGGTGAATAAATTGTGTAGTATTGGTTCACGTTTCATACAATTTGGTCGTGCCACTTTTCCGCCTAATTTTTTTCTTTCGTAGTATTGTTGTTTCACAAGATGTCGCTTAGATATTTGATATATGCTATCAAACAGTTTATACGCTTTTAAAACTGACACTGTTTAACCGAACACTTTACGTTGTAAGAGTCATCTCCCCAAATACTGTTTTTTTTTGTGGCCACTACTCCTTCGCAACCGAAAAAGTTTAAGACAAATTTATTTTACCAAATTGCTCGTTACATCTTCAGGATTAGGATGACTATTTGGACCAAAGCCGGAAACTCCATATGAGAGTTATTACCCCTTATGCATTTGATATACTAGTTAGTGATATGCATTTCTAACTAGTAAACCATAAGTGATAGAGACCTAGGGTCTTTTGATTTGAGGTCCTTGGTCCAAAAAAATAAAAATTAGAATAAGGTCAAAGGTCAAGGTCATATTCTCAATTTTGATTTTGGCTTATTTTCACTTATTTTCAAAAACCGTATAAGATATCGACTAATTTTTTTTACTAAATTGTAAGTTGCGACATGTCGTAACATGTTAATTTTGATTGCGAGGGTACGTTGACCGTAAATGGGAGTTTTCTCCCTTTTTATATTTAGAATTACATGTATGGTGGTATATCTCATTTACCAAGTATAATAAAGACCTAGGGTAGTTTGATTTAAGGTCCTTGGTTTATGACCTTGAAATTGAGCTCAAGGTCAAAGTTGAATTTGAAATTCTAGATTTTGACCTTTGCTTTAACTTCATATTTAAACATGATAAAGCCATGGGACTTTTTTCATTAGGGTGAAATTTACATGACCTTGAAAATCCAATGGAAATGACGTTGTGTAAACCGGAAGTAGCTTTTTTTGTACTTATTTGATGTAGAAGTATATAGAACCATATATTTTTGGAATCAGTGTCAAGTAAACTATCAAAAAATACCGGAAGTGACATTTTTCAGACCGGAAGTAACAAATTATCTCTCTTATTTCAAACAAAATTGTATAGAAACCATATTTTTTTTGGAATCAGCGTACATTAAGGTATCATTTGACACTCGAAATGAAATTTTAAACCGTATTTCAATATTTTCATATCAAAATGAATCGTAAGAAGTGGAAAGACCTTCAATTATTCTCTGAACAATTGCTTTTTAATTATTACTTTTCCGTGGAAAGACCTATTGATTTTGTTCTGATTATTATTATTTTTTTTTTCTTCCACCAAATATTTTTCTTTCATTGTGTTCTTGTTTTATAAGATGTCGCTTATATATGTGGAATATGGTATCGTACAGTTTATACGCTTTTGAAATTAACAACGGTTCAACTGAACACTTAACGTTGTAAGAGTTATCTCCCCAAACACTGTTTTTCTTGTGGCCACTACTCCTTCGCAACCGTAAAGAGTGCGACTAATTTATTTTACCAAATTGCTCGTTACATCTTCAGGATTAGGATGACCATTTGGACCGAAGCTATCCGAAGATTCCATATGAGAGTTATTTCCCCTTATGCATTTGATATAAATGATATTATATGCATTTCTAACTAGTTAACCATAAGTGATAGAGACCTAGGGTCTTTTAATTTGAGGTCCTTGGTCCAAAAAAATGAAAATTAGGCCAAGGTCAAAGGTCAAGGTCATATTCTCAATTTTAATTTTGGATTGTTTCCACTTATTTTCCAAAACCGTAGAAGATATCGACAAATTATTTTTACTAAATTGTTAGTTGCGACATGTCATAAAGCGTAAATTTTGATTGCGAAGGTACGTTGACCGTAAATGGGAGTTTTCTCCCTTTTTATATTTAAAATTACATGTATGGTGGTATTACCCATTTACCAAGCATAATAAAGACAAGGGTAATTTGATTTACGGTCCTTGGTTTATGACCTTGAAATTGAGCTCAAGGTCAAAGTTGAATTTGACGTTCTAGATTTTGACCTTTGCTTTAACTTCATATTTAAACACGATAAAGTCATGGGACTTTTTTCAATAGGTTGCAATTTACATGACCTTGAAAATCCAACCGGAAATGACCTTGTGTAAACAGGAAGTAGCTTTTTTGTACTGATTTGATGTAAAAGTATATACAACCATATATTTTTGGAATCAGTGTCAAGTAAACTATCAAATAATACCGGAAGTGAAATTTTTCAGACCGGTGGTAACAAATTATCTCTCTTATTTCAAACAAAATTGTATAGAAACCATATTTTTTTGGGAATCAGCGTACATTAAGGTATCATTTGACAATCGAAAATACATTTTAAACCGTATTTTAATATTTACATATCAAAATGAATCGTAAGAAGTTGAAAGACCTTCAATTGTTCTCTGAACAATTGGTTTTTAATTTTGTTAGGGTTTGTTTGGATGTACAGCTATTGATTTTTAATATCAGGAAGAAAGGATTTGCAAAGCTTGCACTGTAACAAATAGAACGTCGCTAGCGTTAGAATCTCACAGAGACCCTACATAAAGGGAATATTTTGTTCGACTACTTTTGCAAATGTTATTTGGGTTACTTTTAAAAGAGAACAGTAACTGGAAGCATTAAAATGTGATGAAACAGTTTCAATTATCATAATACGCCGCGGAAATGAGACTGTAAAATAATATCTAGATATTTAAAGAAATATGAAACGAGTTTCTTGAAATTATAATGTGAAGAAAACTATGGAACAAAATCATGTATATATACTAAACTTAGTGTCCTATACGCGATTTTTAACATTTATTACGAATCCAAAACATATAAACGACAACAAATATTTCATGCAATTGAAACTTTGCCTATTATTTAACTTACTTGTTTATCAGACGTGTCCTTAATAAACAATTTGCAGACTCATGATGAACGTGGAAATTAATCAACTTTTTCATAACTGTGGTTCAATTATTGAAATTATTATTTTTATTTTCCGAGAATCAAACAAAAGCACTAACTTTTATGTGTTTTTTTTTTCCTATTCTTAAATCATTGTTGTTCCCTCGCACTTGTGCTATACGGTTGCCAAAATACTAACGAGATATCATGTGGTTACGGTCCCTTCAAACAGAAACGCTATCAGCGAAAAAGAAAACGGGAAGACGGTGATTCAATAGCAGTACATTTCAGAAGATGTTGATAAGATAAAGGATTTTCTTTTTAAAAAAGTATGTGTACACGTGTTTATAGTTTAGTTTGTCGTTCAAGTATATAAAACATATTCATCTTTTTTTTTATTTTGAAGTATCTTAGACTCTAGTTAGTTAAACACAAACACAATGTGTGATGGTGACCTTAGAACTTGTGAAGTATACATTTCTGTTGGAGCAGTTTTGGTTTAAGGAGCACACACGTTTAAATGAACCAATGATTGCTATTCGATTGTTTTTCTGTGAATTCATATTCATTAATTACCACCACTAAGTATTTATATACCTTTTCCGATTATCCATGTTCCCTCCTCAATGTTGATTTTGCATCTACGAACGACAATGTCAACACCATCTGTACTGGTAACATCAGATATGTCTTCTTTCAATAATCTTCTCAAGAGGCACGTTTTTCCAACCGATTCCTTGCCGACTATCATAATTCTTACAAAATACCTCTTTTCTGTTTTTTCAGTTTGCATTAGCTTATTGTATCTGATTTTATCCCATTCCGATAATTGGTTAATGGCTTCTGGCAAAACTGAAATAAGTTTATATCTGTAACGTGATTTTTTATAAAAAAAATACAGAAATTTCGATTGTCTTAGTAAGAACAAAAATGTGTTTAGTGGCAATAACACAACATACACAAAGAAACAGATTGAACGGAAAATAGACGTGTCAATGTTAGTTAACTTTCTCATTCCATCGAATATGAAGTAATCTATTATTAGGTCTTTCCACTTTTCCGTGGAAAGACCTATTGCTTTTGTTCTGAATATTACTTTTTTTTCCGCCTAATGTTTTTTTCTTGCACAGTAATATTGTTTCACAAGATGTCGCTTTGATATTTGGTATAATATATCGAACAGTTTATACGCTTTTGAAATTGACCTTGTTTAACCGAACACTGTTTCTTGTAGGAGTTATCTCCCCAAACACTGTTTTTCTTGAGGCCACTACTCCTTCGCAACCGTAAAAGATATCGACAAATTTATTTTACCAAATTGCTCGCTATATCTTCAGAATGTTGAGTTTGGTTTTGATCGAAGCGTTCGGGAGACTCCATTTGAGAGTTATTTCCCCTTATGCATTTGATTTAAGTGATATGCATTTGTATCTGGTAAACCATAAGTGATAGAGACCTAGGATTTGAGGTCCTTGGTCCAAAACAAAGAAAATTAGGTCAAGGTCAAAGGTCAAGGTCATATTCTAAATTTCGATTTTGGCTTATTCTCACTTCTTTTCATAAACCGTACAAGATATCAACAAAATATTTTTATTAAAATTGTCATTTGCGACATGTCGTACCTTATAAGTTTTGGCTGAAAGGGTGCGTTGACATTAACTGGGAGTTTTCGCCTCTCTTATATTAAGAATTATTGGTATAATGATATAACTCATTAACCATACATATTAAAGACCTAAGGTCTTTTGATTTGAGATCCTTGGTTCATGACCTTGACATTGAGGTCAAAGTCATAGGCAAATTTGACGTTCTAGATTTTGACCTTTGCTTTTAATTCATATTTATACATCATAAAGTCATAGGACTTTGTGCATTAGGTTACAAGCCATAAGATTTTGAAAAAGCAAATCGTAAGTGATCTTGTGTAAACCGGAAGTGGCTATATTTTTGTACTTATTTCATGTAAAAGTATATAGAACAATATATTTTTGAAAGCAGTGTCAAATAAACTACCAAATAATACCGGAAGTGACATTTTTCAGACCGGAAGTAACAAACTACCTCATTTATTTCAAACAACATTGAATAGAAACCAGATATTTTTGGAATCAGCTAATAATGAGCTATCGTTTGACACAGGGAATGACATTTTAAACCGAGTTTTTATATTTTCATATCAAAATAAATCATTAGAGGTGGAAAGACCTTCAATTGTTCTCTGAACAATTTGTTTTTTTCCGTGGAAAGACCTATTGCGTTTGTTCTGATTACTATTAGGTATTTCCACCTTTCCTTGGAAAGACCTTTTGATTTTGTTCTGATTATTAGTATTATTTTTTTTTTCTTCCGCCTAATTGTTTTCTTGCGTAGTATTGTTGTTTCATAAGATGTCGCTTAGATATTTGGTATATGATATCGAACAGTTTATACGCTTTTGAAACTGACAACCGCTTTTACTTCGAAATACTAGTTGGATTATTTGTTTGTATTCTAATGTATTGCCAATCCAGTAAACAGTGTTTCGGTACTGCCATGAAACTACAGAATGACGTTGTGTCCATTAAATTTACTGTAATGAAAGTTATATTTTTAAATAAGAACTTTACCCCCTCATGCATATCTCTGATTCAGGGTTTGGCTATACTGTCGTCCTTTTTGGTTCAGTTAGCTTTTGTGCAGTTAATTTAATAACGTTTATGTTATTAATTTAGTCAATTTTGAAACTAACTACTGAAGACTGATTTTTAAAGTATGAAAGTCAGCAATTTCCGACTGAGGATAAAACTTTCAACGTAAAAAAATCAGCTCTTCCAATTTTGAGATTATGTATCAACACATTTATTTGAAGGAAATTGCATATTTGGTTTATCCCCCATTTCGGTTTACCCAGCTGATGTGTCGAATTAGGCTACAATTTGAATTTTGCATTTCAGGTATCAAGCTTTTTTTCCCAAAAGTACAATACATTTCATATAACACAAAAATGTAATAATGTTTTCTTCTATTAAAAAATAAATAACAACAAAACCGAACTCCAAGGAAAATTTAAATGCGGAAAATTAAAAATAACCATGTTTTTGAAATAACATATTCTACATAATTCAAATAAAAACAACAATGTAGAACATAACACTGTATTCAATTTTCGTAAGATGAATAAGTTGCTGTGAGACATGTGCTATAACGTCATCAAATACACCATTGTTAAAGTTGGAGAGAATATAAACACAAAATGCCCTAACAACAGTCGAAGCTATCAAAGGTACCATTCTTCTTCCAATATATGGGAAGATCATGGTAATCTAAAGAGGAAGATGACAAAAATATATACATCAATATGGTTTCAGTCAACAACAAATTGTCAACCACAAAGTCATCAGTGGCGCTCAAATCCAAACAGTTGCAAGGCCAAATAAAACACGAAGTTGCAGAAAATTGGAAACCAAACATCTTAAAGTTGTGTCACATGTGGGCTTTAAATGCCTTGAGTTTAAACGCCTTGAACCTACGAAATATTCAACATTTCATACTGTTAATTTAAAAAAAATGTCTGGTCAACACAAAAGGACTTACTACTAGGTTGGCGGTTTTAGAAAAAAAAACCCATCAAAGATCAAAGATTTTGTATGCAGGACAGAATCATTAGTGGCGCCAGAACCAAAACAGTTGAAAGGCCATTTCAAATGAGAATTTTAAGAGCATTAGTTTTTAACTTCCAGAATCATATCTGTAAGTCAATTCTTATCTGACAATCTTGTCAATTTCTACGTCAAATTCTTCCTAGTCCATCATATGTATTAATATGACAAAATCAGTACGCAAGCCTTCTAAGAACTTTCTTATATATTAAGAACATCATAATTATTCGTTTGTCTTTTGTGGAACAAAAATTATAAACATGTGATGCTTACTTCTTATTTGAACAAAGAACTAAAAAATAAAACAAAAAGATATAGAAAATTAAACGAATACATGTTTATATTGAATGTACTTACTACTAGGAATTTGGGTACATCGTCGCAATCGTCGCCGATTTATCAGTAAAATAATACAAATAACGCCTGAAAAAATATCAAGTTTCATGTTCAGAATAGGTTTGTTATTGTATATAAAATAGAACTATCTGATGTATCTTTAAAGACATTCTTTAAAGGAATATTAAGCCAGCATATATATAAGCAAATTGGCAAGGTTTGAGTGCATGTATCAGCTGTGTCATTATTACTTTCCAACCAAAAAAATTATTCGTTAATTTTCATTTTTTGATCAATTCGCGCGTCATTGTTTGACCTCTGGACATTACCTTTATGAAAAATCTCCTCAAAAAACCATGTTGAATAAAAATAGCAGATAATCATGTCACGGAGTTCATTATGAAATGTTAAATAACATGGCAACAATGTTCTCGTTTTTCACTGAATATTCAAACGTCAACCTCGAAAAAGACGTGCAAGCGAACACAAAGAATGTGTCTTTAACGGCAGTGTTTGTTGAAATGATTTCAAATTATCAATGACAAAAATCACAATTAAAAATCGTGGTTTATTATATGTAAAGCCCTCTAAACCAGCAGTGAGGTGAGAGTTTTATTCCGTGTTAAAGTCCCATGCTGACTTTAGGATGAAGAACAACAATACAAACAGTGTTTCAGTGTATGTCCTTATTTTGGGGTAATGGATGGATACCCCATATCCTTTATTTTTTATTATGTAATTTCAATTATGAAAACAAAAAACACTTGTACTTGGTGGCTTAAATTGTAACACTCACGAAAGAAAATTGTAAAATTCCTGCAACACTTATAACGTCGTAATTGATGAGTGTTCAAAGATATTGGAAATGTTTGTGAAATTTTTAGGTATGTACTTAATCTGGTGCATGGTTTTTTATATTATCAATGCTTATCACAGGGTAATGTAAGCGAGTTTCAAATACACGATCATCAACCCTCTGTTTGGACTTTTTTATATGTGGATTATTTATTTTCGACATGCACCATATAAACTATTTCCAAAAAAAAACCCTTTAAAGCTTTGTACATTTGCATTATCCAATGCACGATCCTTGTATGGTGTGGACAATTTTATTAAATTTCTCGCAGACTCCTTACAAACACGTTGACAAAAATTAAGACAGATATAGAAAACTATTTTTTCCGAATCCTCCTTTTATTAAAATGTTCATATATTTTAAAGTACTTACAGGATGCTAAAGACAATGTCAAAACCCATTGAAATGCTTCGATGTGATAATTATCTGTAATCATACAAAATAAAGCTGATGCAAGTTTTTTGTATTGATCGATGTTTCCATTGTCGATTTTTAATTAATGAATAATTTTATTAACTTTTATATTAACTGATAGTTGAACTCATAAACTATTTTCAAATGAATATTTAATTTAATTTAGGTGTCTCTGCTCTATATAAAAATAAGGAGATGTTGTATGATTGCAAAGGAGACAACTATCCACCCAAGTTCAAATGAAGTATATGTAAGCAGTTGTAGGCAACCGTACTGCCTTCAACAATGAGAACAACCCATACATATGTTCACTGATAAAAGAGGGTCTTACAGAGCTATACTTTGTTTTATTATAAATTTGGAGGCAAGTACCCTTCCAAAGCTTTCTGATTTGTTTTTATATGTGTGTCTTATTTTCTTGATAATTTATAAACTGCAAAACATCAATTATATTGTCTTCAAACTACTTATATAACTATTGATTGATCCTTCTTCTAACAGGTTTCAACTCACAATAGTTTAGGTTGTAGTTGTAGTTGTCAAATTCAATGATCTTTATTTTCCGTGATATATTAAACCTTAAAAAAAAAAATACACATGGTTATTGTCGAAGAGATTTACATTCAGAAAAATATTGATAGAAATATTTTATTAAATTCAACTGTAATGAAGTGTTTAACTCCCTATGTTACCACTAACATAATCTGAATTAGTTTTTGTCGACGTTTCTTTTATGAATTACACAGAAGCTAAAGTAAGTTGTTTTTGAAATTTCAGGAACTTTTCGTCGTGAGAATAACTGATGCACCTATATTTATTTGGTATTGGTATACAACATTATATATATATTCATTTTCGCATCAATTATACATACTTAATATTTATAGATATATGTATATTAATGTATAAAAATAAATGAATATAACAAAGACATAATTTGAGGGATAAACAAACACTAACCTATCTCCTAAGTAACGACTTCCTGTCCTTTTCGTGTCATCGTAGCATTTCATATCTGAGAAATATAAGAGAGAAGCTTGTTTTTCTTATAAAATATTTGCACTTCTGTGAGTGGTGCACACATTTTTCCGTCAGTTGTAATGGTCGGTAGCAAATTAGTTACACAATCTCGATTACCAGCATATATGCAAAAATTCACTTAATTGATTTCATTGCACTGTAACAGTGAATTGCTTTTTTTTTTTTTTTATTCAAGTTGTTAATTATTTTATATTTGTATGCAACTAGTTCGTTTCTTACTAAATAATTATGTAAATGTTAATGAGGCATGAAGCTTCTGATTAAATTCAATAGTAACAACCAAAGACGTGCCTTTCCATCTAGTCCACAATACATTAAAATATGCGACAAATGGTCATGACTAGGACAAATACATGAACAAAAAAAAAAACAAGCTAAAATCAATGTAAACATTTTTTTTTTGTGAAAGTTAGGCTGAACATTTACCGACAAAAAAGAAAAGATGTAAGAATTTACAAAATAAAACAATCAAATTTCATAATTTTTTAGATATAATCTAAAGATGAAATAGTTCTTGTTTGTTGTAATGAGTTTTTTTTTTATAGACAATAAGGATAATGAAGTATAAGTCAATAGGCTGCTAAACTTAACCATGTCGCTTTATAAAAACAACAACAGAACATCTTTTAAGCATCATCAATAGAGAGACAGCTCTTTGTTTTTTTTAAATATTGATAGTCTATAAATCTGGCAAAAAGAGAATTGTACTTTACCGTTCAGTCCAATTGTTTTGTTGTATTGGTATATTCCGAGATAACAGGAACAATCGTCAGTTGAAGGATTGCAGTAACATTGGTTTGTCGAGTTCATGACAAAAGTATATCCTCTATCGGTATTACACATACATTTTATATCGACCGTAGTGTTACCGTTTTCATACGTCTCCTGACCTAGACTGTTGCAAAGAGATTTTTGAAAGGTACAGTCACTGTTCCCAATTGTATCAAAAATGAAAGGCTGGTATCGAGTAACACTACATGTTGCTCTGTTCAAGTTAGGCTGAAAGACGTATTTATAACCTGCAAATGGAAGTGGTCATTATATATTCGTGGATAAATCATGTCACATTAATAACGGTTTTACAGTATAAGTTATATTTCGGTGCATTTTTTCTTTTCCTAATTAAGGTTCATGTATTTGACATTATTCTCTATCATTGGTATTCATTTGAAATGAAATAAAGTTCTGAAAAATAACGGCAATTCTCTTCGAAAAAAAGCCTTTAAATTATGTATCAAACATTTCTATTATTATATGAAAATACAGTTATCTATTGTAATTACAAATAGAAAATATTAGTTACATTTATTGCTGGCTAGGGACCATCTGTAAAAGCAGAAAAAAACATGCTACCATATAAGGACACACATTTAGATATTTAAAAAGCCATACCAGGCGCTAAAATTCTAGGTCTGCTACATCTCTCTCTGTATACATTTACTCGAAAAGTTACGTCAAATAAGCACGTATAATTTCTTTGAGGCTTACAGGTTGAGTTTGCCCGAAAATTCCAGTGTGTCTGTGATGGACAGGTGAAGTTGTATGCTTCATTCAAGGATAACATCTACAAAATAGATAGATCGATATGTATCAACAGTTAAAGAAAAGTTGGTCTATTTTCCACCAAAGTTTTATTTTTTTAACACTTCACAAATTGGGAGGTTTATGTGCACGTTTAACTAGTCAAATATGTCAAAGATAACAGGCTAACAATTGTGTACGTGTACATTAGGCTTACCAGTGACGCTTCAATACACACAATTAGTAGACAAAATCAAATCCAAAGTTGTAGAGCTTGAAATACCAAACATTCCGAACAGTTGTGTCCACTGCGGCTAAGGCAGTGTACATCGGAGACGGGAGCCTCTGGTTCAGTTGTTATTATTGGTTCGTGTTTATTTTTCTTAGGTTTGTTTTTAGCTCACCTGACCTGAAAGGTCAAGTGAGCTTTTCTCATCACTTTGCGTCCGTCGTCCGTAAACTTTTACAAAAATCTTCTCCTCTGAAACTACTGGGCCAAATTTGACCAAACTTGGCCACAATCATCATTGGGGTATCTAGTTTAAAAAATGTGTCCGGTGACCCGGCCAACCAACCAAGATGGCCGCCATGGCTAAAAATAGAACATAGGGGTAAAATGTAGATTTTGGCTTATATCTCTGAAACCAAAGCATTTAGAGCAAATCTGACATGGAGTAAAATTGTTTATTAGGTCAAGATCTATCTGCCCTGAAATTTTCAGATGAATCGGACAACCTGTTGTTGGGTTGCTGCCCCTGAATTGGTAATTTTAAGGAAATTTTGCCGTTTTTGGTTATCATCTTGAATATTATTATAGATAGAGATAAACTGTAAACAGCAATAATGTTCAGCAAAGTAAGATCTACAAATAAGTCAACTTGACCAAAATGGTCAGATGACCCCTTAAGGAGTTATTGCCCTTTATAGTCAATTTTTAACCATTTTTCGTAAATTTTTGTAATCTTTTACAAAAATCTTCTCCTCTGAAACTACTAAGACAAATTTAACCAAACTTGTCCACAATCATCATTAGGGTATTTAGTTTAAAAAATGTGTCCGATGATCCCGCCCGCGAACCAAGATGGCCGACATGGCTAAAAAATAGTACATAGGGTAAAATGCAGTTTTTGGCTCATATCTCTGAAACCAAAGCATTTAGAGCAAATCTGACATGGGGGTAAAATTGTTCATTAGGTCAAGATCTATCTGCCCTGAAATTGTCAGACCAATCAGGCAACACATTGTTGGGTTGCTGCCCCTGAATTGGTAATTCTAAGAAAATTTTGCAGCTTTTGGTTATTATCTTGAATATTATTATAGATAGAGATAAACTGTAAACAGCAATAATGTACAGCAAAGTTAGATCTACAAATAAGGCAACATGACCAAAATTGTCAATTGACCCCTTAAGGAGTTATTGCCCTTTATAGTCAATTTTTTACAATTTTCATAAATTTTGTAAATTTTTGTAAATTTTTACAAAGAATTTTCCACTGTATCTACCGGGCCAAGTTCATTATAGATAGAGATAATAGTAAGGAGCAAGAATGTTCAGTAAAGTAAGATCTACAAACACATCACCATCACCAAAACACATCACCATCACCAAAACACAATTTTGTCATGAATCCATCTGTGTCCTTTGTTTAATATGCACATAGACCAAGGTGAGCGACACAGGCTCTTTAGAGCCTCTAGTTTTTTTTAGGTCGGACAGTTGTTTTTTTCTGGTTTAAATTGCTTCACAGTATTCATGCGATGCCTTTTATAGCCGACTATGGGTTTTCTCATTGTCGAGGGCCGTACAGTTGACCATGATAGCTTTAAACCGCATTATTTGAACTCTAGTAGATAGTTGTCTCATTGGCAATCATCCAACATCTATTTTTTGACAATCGATAAACTACTGTTGCATCTACTTTGCATCCTTTTCAACATTCCCATAAATATCTTTAGAACAACTATCCGACAGTAAAAGTTCTGTAATGCAAATATTAAAGATTTAGTGCTAGATCTGGAATTTATAAAATTATAAATATATTAGCTACATGACTGTGTTTTAAATTTCTGGAAATTCATCTGAAATTCAAGAATTATATTTATAAATTTTATTGTAAAACCTAATTTCATTTTGGTTTTTGCAACTGAAGATATATGACTAAAACTACTACATAATAGATTACCAAAAACACTTGTGTTTATTAATGATATAATGTCCACAAATAATTTTATATGGGACAATTCATTTGACTCATACAGGAGGATATCATTTAATGTTGAACGCTTTTCATTAATACCATGAGTGGTTGACCAGTGAACAATGTAACTGAAGTGACAGTTCTAACTCGTCATTTGACAATATTTTGTTGGTGTTAAAATTATGAGATAGGTATTGTTTGTAATCTTTTATTCAGTAGACGAAAAGACCAAGTGTAATGCTTAGAACGTTATTGTGGCCTAAACCAGTAATAGTTCAATTACTGGTTATGGATAGATACACCATAATTTAATAATGACAATAACAATTACGGGAGGAAAATCTGCAATGGTATGTGTAAATATCTACAACATTTTAATGATTTTTTTCTCTAACACATTGAAATGGGATACTTTGTTTGTAAGTCCTGGAAGTGGTTAAAAAAATATTCCGGTCGAAATCTCAAGGATTACTGGGAAATAGAAATATAGTCACTTCTGGTATTCTTCCGACCAGGAGCAAAAGTGGTGCCTCGTTCTCTACGTTTGGGACACTTTCAAACACTGTTTAATTGGTTAGTAGCTGGTCTGTTGCAAGGCTACATTGCAGGTCCTATCCAATTTACGTTCATAATGAGATCATGCGTATAATAAATCTGGAATTTCTTTTAATTATCATTAAAAGAAAAGAACCGAATTATTAAAGGTAGTTAAATGTTAAAACTAGTTTTCCAAAAAATATCAATAAATCCTACAGTTGAAACACGGTAACAGTAATGTATGATTCATTAAACGACTTTGGTATTTAATTTAAATGTCATAATGTATGGTAAATGGGACACAAAGTTGTACAGTATTGAAAAGGACAATTTTTTTCCGGAATTAGTAACTTATTAGTATTTTCTTCAGACTGTTCAGCCAGTGCGATTGATAATCATAACTTAACATTTTTAAAAGGTCGTAGTTTCTTCAAACATTGTATATGGGACTTGAGGTTTAAAGTTGCAAAACAGTTGTTTTGTGTAAGTTGTCTATTAGGTTAAAATTTGGAGTTTTCATGGTTGTCTATTTATGCAAAGAGCAATTAAATCATGAAATTGTAAATATGCCAAAATGAAGGTTTACGGGTGATGGTGTCCATTGAATTATAGAAAAGTAAACACGCATTGTTATTTCTCGTAAAGAGCTCTTTGATAATATATCAGACATATTTGAGTTAATTGTCTTGAAATCGTTTGTGTAAACACTATTGACATATACGTATAATGGAAAAAAAAACAAGTCATTGTCTGTCACTTTTGAATAAAAATTATGTACACAAATTTAGTCTTAAGTGGTTGGTGCTGGTTATTTAATATTTTTCACATCACTGTTGAGTAAGATTATCAGGTTGTATAATAATCAAATATTTTCCACAAAGAGAGATATCAGTACATTAGGACAGGTTTTTTTCACATGAGACCATGAAGCAAGTTTGAGATCGTTACGGTTTATTAACTCACAATTGTTTTTTGTCTTCAAACAAAAAATACGGGTATCAAATACTTAAGGTCAGTGAAGACTAAACCGTCAAACTACTTGTTTTTTATCAGTGAAAAAATTGGACGTTTCCTTTGCACTATGTACAAGTGAATCTTTGTCTTTATCAATATTATGTAATTTAATAAGCATGTACATATATTATTATCACTAGTTATTCATCTTTGTGGATAATTATTCAGGATCGTTCGGACACATATAAAAGCTTTTCTTCACGATCAAATGATGTATTATTGATCTTTCTTAATTCTAACACCAAATGTTGAGTTACGGAAATGGATTGGCATTAAAGAAGTATACAGACCGAGAGCCTCTATACCTGCTCAGGATAGAGCATAACTTCTTTTGTTGAACTATAAGTTGCATAACAGTGTTTGCCCGGAAGTTCAGAGATGACCATATTTTTATACTCCGGTGAACTTAAATGGGTTGTTATAATTATATCTGAAGGCCCAAAGCTTTTAGGCTCAGCTGAACCAAATGAAAAAAGAAAAGAACAAGAATTCTATTATTAGAAGATTTAAATGATTTAAATGATACATACCTGAAGGACAGTCAGTATGATAAACATGTCCATGATTTCTGTTCTTCACTACTAATTTAGTCCATCTAAAAAGGATAAACATTTTAAGAGTTCAGATACTACATAATAAACTGTACATTGCATTGCTTAATAACCCAACCTATGGCTTTATAATATTGTATATTCCTGAGCTACCGTTGTTCCATGTCAAGATGTTTATGCCTAGAACATATATCTTTAAGTTCTCGTAATCAAGAAGACAGATGTCTTTAATTCTAAACAAATACGTCCACGTGTGTTAATGACGAGAAGATTAGCAAGTATTCTAATGAAAGTCCCGAGTCATATTAAGTTGAAAAACCATACGGACATAATTAGACATCAATAACATAAGTAAAATAGAGTTGAACAAATTATTAGGCATGAAATACAAAGGCCACACAAATAATAAAGCCTTTGACTTATGTTTAAAATGTCAATAGGTCAATCCTTTAATTTTCAAACAATGTAGCAAAAGGAACGCATTGAAGATAAATCGTATAATCACAAACATCAAGGAAAATACTTTGTGCCATTATAGATCTTTATAATTTTGTAGTATTCCTATTGGATTTGCATGGCCCGTAAAATAGTTATCTTCAGTAACTCTAAAAACCGACTGAAGTTGTAATATTTGTTCCAGTGGAGTTAATATTCATGAATATGTCTTCCGCATGGAACTTATACTATGAAAGAACTTTTATTTCAACACAACCGGCTAAAATTGTTTAGAAAAAACCCAAACATACATACAAATACATTTTACAAAGACGCGAACAGAAAATGTTTTGTAGTTGATAGTATATTTGACGAAGACGCCAACAAAAAAGTGTCTGTAGTTTATTGAAAATTTGAGAAAGACGCCAACTTAAAACTTTTTGTAGATGATAGTACATATAGTATATAATTCACACTTTTTCGATTAAGTACAAATTAAGTAAAAAAGAAATACATGGGTAAACAAAATGAACACAACAATGTAGTAACCTCTTTCGTCAGAATAGCACCTCTAGACCAACCTGCACTGGGAACGCATAAAGCAAAAACCCCGATAGCTTGATCACAGAACAGATATCACTACATGGTGTTGATATTAATGGGTAGATACAAGTTTCTTTTATTAATAGCATGCTAAAACATTTAATCGACAACTTAGATTAATACCGTTTGATAAACTGATATTTAACAAAATATTCCAATGTGTATACTAATTTGAGACACAATTAATGCAACACTTTCTCAAAGACAAAACGAAAAATGTACTCCTTCTCATATACAGAAAATGTATTGCAACGATCTTTAATTTCCTTTTCAGATATATAAATGATGTTTTGACAATCAGTGACCAACATTTCGGTGATTGATTGCATCTCAAATGTTCAAGTGAACTAGACATAAAGGATACAACTGAAACTATGTCTGCTTCAAAATCTTGATTATTTTCGATATTAACATAGTATGATCCTTACAACATGTACAAAAAAGACTCCTCCAACAGAGTTATGAGGAGATAATCTTGAAACACTACAAACGTTTGACGGTCACAATCACAAATTGGTTGAAAGATATATAATGGTGTATCAAATCTCTAGCGAATTGCTTTTGCAGTCTTAGTGTTTTTAGAATAGTCGTCTCATCTGTAATTTAAAGATTTTGTCTTATACCTGATTGGGATATTTTAACTACGTGTGGTGATACATGCATATCAGAAGACGCTTGCCCTGTCAACATATCTAGTATTGCTCCATTTTGGAGTACATGCTATTCCTTTAGCTTGTGTTTGTTATGTCTTTTTAATCAATTTACAAGATTTGACCATTGGTAAACTACTGTGACTAATGGTTAAGGACAATACATTTTTAATGTCATCCTATAATTTTGAAGAAAATAGGAAGTAAATGAATTTTGCAATTCATAGCATTTTCTCCATATTTTATGTTTTTTTTTAAGACAGTTAATGTTTTATTGTTATGTTCTATTTTAGCAATAGTTGTCATGTTGGTTATAGACAGGAACAAAAACAACATACGTTATATGATTATTCTAGATACCCCTGAAGATCGTTTATTTGAAGCTCTATTGATAATGGTGCACTGGTTTCTGAAGAAAAAAAGTTCACTTGGACGATGACGAACTCAAAATTTTAAATAATTTTGCCTGATGCCTATATACACATTTACCTTTAAATAAAGGACACCAAGGATGATGCTACGTCTTCTTTATATCGGTAGGTGTATATTTAAATTGAGAACTAAACCGACGACTAATAAGATGATTTCATTTGTTCTAGGGTGATGCCATTTAAAAAATCTTGTATAGACATAATGTATAGTTTTAAATACAAAACTTTGAGCTTGGTTGTTTATATTAGAAAACAATATTTCCTATGAAATCTCCATCTAAAAGTACAATATTCTGTGAATAAATAACAAGAAATGAATTAACAGTATCATTTTCAACATCTCTAAACTACTGATGCCTCTCATTCATTGTTTTGTAAATTGTTCCCACCCATTTTTTTTATCATGTTCAATCTTCAATAAACAAATAATTAGGATATCAAGTAAGATAGGTCATTAAATTGTACTCTTTATTCAGAAACATTTATTGTAAATAGTACTTTATTCCTATCTAATATGAAAGTACAAATATATTTAAATGAACTGACTTAAATTTTTTAAAAACAAATCCATATATATTACTTAACAGGAGTACGATGTCTGAATTTGTTACATAAAGAATCAATTTCAGACACATTGTTCCTCCTAAATAAACGATATCACATTATTTTATTAATAGCCATTATCATTTAAAAATATCCCAGGTATCAAAATAACAGAACTGTAAATGATTTAGTAAACTCATTTGTGTCAAAAATATTAATCTGGCACTAAATTTTACGTAACTGTTTTGCTTGAGTCGCGTCAAAAATTCCCAGACTTGTTGAATTGGTAAACTTTACATGAATATTTTTTTATTGCATTCAAATTATTTGACTACTAAGTGCTTCCGTCAAGTTCCCTTTACAAAAGAATAGGTTTGTTTTATTATTTGTATATATGATACAAATAGGAACTATATGATGAATATTTAATTAGAGGAATATTGCACAAAATTACATACAATATGTTCACATGTGGCATTTACTTTGAAACCTACAATTCCCACATCAAACATGAAGTCCGTCAGATAGCTTTTTGATATTTATTGTTTCTTTTTCAATAAACTGCTTCTCAGTCAAACTGCCAACGATTACTCATTTGCGACAATTGAAGTTTTTGTTGTATTTAAAATCATGACAAAGAAGGATTGTCAATTGACGCTATATACGTTTCAAAGGTTGGCCAGGTATGACGAACGTAACCGGTTAAAAACTACACATTTCAAACATTACTATTTGTCGTAGTTTTAATTAACTCCTACCCTTATAAAAAAAGAAGTGGTGAACTTCATTAAGTCGACTTGACGAATTGTATAGATCTTTATATATATGTTTTGTATTTCTTGAAGTAGGTATATGTCTTTAATGCATTAAGAAAACATATCGTATTCTTTCTTCGCAATTTTATCAAAAGTATAACGATCTCAAATTCTAGAATATGATCACGTTTCAGAATTTACACAAATGTTACGATCCCAATGACCAATTAAATGACCGATACGATACGCTGGTGAATGCTAGGTTGTTTGATCGTTTGGTGTATTGCTGTCAAGTTTAAGGATTTAATTAATAGGTAAAAAAAGCTAGGATTTTCAGTTTTGGACTAATTTCAGATAGTCACCTTTAATTTTTTTTATAACTTTTTCAAATTAACTTGGATTTCTACAAAACTATACAGCTATATCAGATAAATATTGATCTTACAGAATGCCAGGTTGTTTTGTAGTTTGGTGTATTGCTGTCAAATTAAAGGATTTAATTGATAGGTCAAATAAGCTAAAATTTTCAGTTCGGACTAAATTCAGATAGTCACCTTAAATTTGTTTTTTAATTTTTTCAATTACTTGGATTTTCATAAAACTATACAGCTCTATCAGATATATATTGATCTTACAGAATGCCACGTTGTTTTGTAGTTTGGTGTATTGCTGTCAAATTTAAGGATTTAATTGATAGGTCAAATAAGCTAGAATTTTCAGTTCGGACTGAATTAGTCACCTTTAAATCCTTTAGTTTGACAGCAATGAACCAAACTACCAAATAACCTAGAGTTTTGTAAGATCAATATATAATTGAGTTACATGGACTGATTCAGACCAGTCTAAACTAAATTTAAAGGTCAAGGCTAGTCAAGACAGGTCAAGACTGGTCGAGACTGAGTCGAGACTGGTCAAGACAGGTCGAGACTGAGTCGAGACTGGTAGAGCATTTGTCGAGACCATTTCAAAGTATACCAAGATTATCAAGTACTGAATTAAATAAAATCGAGACCAAAGTCGAGTACAGTTAAGAACAGTTAAGTACTGTCTATATTATGTCGAGTCTTATCAAGTAAAATCCTTACTGGTCGAGCACAAAATATGGTCTTTTCAGACTCTTAGCAGTTTGTAGTGTATATTGATTTGTCTCTTTTTAACCAATTTACGAGATTTGAACTACTGTCGTCTTTAATTCATAGATCGTTTATGATTGAAATCGTATATGGTTTTGATGCTGTTTCATTGGCATTTACTTAAGGTATCATGTTTTTCACGTTGATTTTATCCTACAAAACGAGTAATATAGATTATGCAAAAAACATGCACTCTTTGAATACAGCGCTGACTTCCTTTTACTGATATTTCTCATTATTATTGACTTTTCTTTAAAAAGATAATCCGTATTAAAAAATTTTGAACAATAGAAAACCTTTGAAAAAAATGTTTACTTAGTTCTAATATTTATCCTATAAAGTGGGCGGGTGCACATTCTCGTTTATCGAACGATTTAAACAAAAAGATACAATTTGTAAACCACACCGTAATATGTATCAATAACGTCGCCAGAAAATTAATTGGTTTTTGTTCGTCAAATAATCAATATCAATTTCATTAGCATCATGCGATTCGTTGGTTATTAAAGAAAACTTAACATTAATTTACCCAAATCACAAATATAATTCTAAACATAAACATGATCACTACTGTCTTTTTGTGGTAATTTTTTATTCCTAATTATCAGTTATTTTTCCCAATATCATTCTTAAAGAATCAACGACTCACATCTTAAAGGCGACAACGGTTAATTCTGCTTTGTTATTTGATCGTGTAATTTTTAAACAATATTTGTAATTATGTGAATACCTTGCAAAGAGTATATTATATATAATTACTGTCTTTTGATGAGATAAATATGCGGTTTTATTGACTTTTGAAAAACTGATATTCACTGAGGCCGACGGCCGAAGTGAATATCAGTTTTTCAAAAGTCAATTAAACCACATATTTACCGAAACAAAAGACAGTTATTGTTTTATTCCATATTAAGAGAGAAAACATTGTATTTAATGACAAATATTTACCCAAACCAATTGTACATTATACATTTTACCATAACGTTACATGTAAAAGCGTGTGACGTTTAGCGCGGTGAATAACACTTTTCTCCAGGTGAATATGCTTTTTTATTTAAAATCCAATTCATATAGAGAAACCTACTAAAATACTACTTATATGGAATAATTGTCTTTACTTTGTTTTGACATAATTTTAGACTGCCCTGAGGACATTTACAATCAAATCAATTTATCAAAATTGAATATTCAAGTTTAGTGACAACGGGAAATTGACTTTTGTTTGATAAAACATAGAATGACGACAATGTTAACTAAACATACTATGCTTACCTGAAACTACTTTATCCAGAACCAAATAAGACAAAGATGATAAAATGAATGTTATTGACTTAAAAGACCAGAGTGTCCATTGTGCAATATCATCACATATTCATCATTGTAGTGAAATGTTATTTGATATAACGTTTAACACAACTGATTCCGCATATGAACAGAAAAATGATATTTTATGACTAATGTGGACAAACCCCAATTATTGTATTATGTACCTTACATTGCCACAAATTTAGAATAACTGGTTGTACTTTAAATCAAAATTTAAACAGGATACCTGATATTTTTCAATAGAAAACTGACAGACCAAATAAATAATGTTTGAACTAAAGTTTGAAGTCTTGTATTTAACATTGACCTAAAATAGAATTGTAAACATGTATTTTAACAACTCGAATTAAGGTATTGAATTTAAACTTTAAAAGACATGATTTAAAAATCGTCCAGATCTTAATGTTTGTGTTTTTATTATTTTACTTAAGGAAAACTTTTGAAAGAAAGCATACGGAACAATAATTTTTATTATTCATAATCCCACAAAAGAGTAATGACCACACATGTTGAAAACAGTTCATGTTCTTGTTTGTGTAAAATAAATGAATTTCTTTTGAAAATGTGTGTAAAACTATCCCAGCAGGCACTCGATGTTGTACAGACGTGGACATTTGGTTGAACATAGGTCGCAACGTTGGCTGGCATTCGTCTGTCGGTTATTATAGAACGACGTCTACATAAACTTGCTGTTTGGTTTCGACCTTATACAACGTCAACACAATTGTCGGATGCCATATGTCGGTCAGAAGTATAAATTAATCTAAGATATGGAAATCAAACGTACACGAACATAAAGTCTAAAATTATATATTATCCTTTCACATTACTATACGTATCCTATGTTTATCTAAATATTATAATGAACCTCAAAATAAAGTTTAATATAGCTCTCTACTAAGATAAATAACATCGAATATGTCTTATTCCGGTGTTCATTTCAAAGCCAGATTACCAGCACACACCCCTTTTACCAAGGAACATTTGCGACCCCTTTAGTTGACGCAATCACCAATAACGCAATCTATTTGAAAAAGAGAATTTCTATTTTATTCTCTTTTTTCAATGTTAACTATTTGTGTAACCAAAATGTTGAAACAAACGTTATACTGGCATGATTGTAACAAATGTAGTTGATGATGGCATAAAAAAACTCTACAAAAATAAAATTGGAGAACAATCTCCACAAATGAACACGTTTTACTGTAGTTGTACAAGAAACGTAGAAATTATTTGTTAACAAGTATTGGGGATATTTTCCCACAAAGTTAATAACCAAACAAATATCAATAGACTTTGGACATTTCCCCAATAAGATGATAACAAACAATTAAATCAATAGAATGCGGAATTTCCCAAAACAGATGATAACCATAAAAAAAAAGATTAGGGAGATCTCCCCATAATGATGATAGCCAACAAGAAATCACAAAACTGGGGAAATTTCCCCAAAAAGATGATAACCAAAAGGAAATCAATAGACTCGGGAAATTTCCCAACAAAGATCATGTTAACCAACAAAAAATCAATAGACTGGGGAATCTCCCTTTAATGATGATAACCAACAAGAAATCATTAGACTGGGGAAATTTCCCCCAAAAGATGATAACCAACAAACAACCAACAGACTGGGGAAATTTCCCCAAAAAGATGATCACGAAAAAGAAATCAATAGAATGGGGAAATTTCCCCAAAAAGATGGTTACCAACAAGAAATCAATAGACTAGGGACATTTCCCCAAAACGATAACAAAATAGTTATCAGTAGGGAGAGGAATTGTCCCACAGAGATGATAACCAAAATTATGTCATAGGCTTATTGAAAATCCAAATGCATTGCACAATTACAACAGTGATACATATGTCGTCTTACAGATACAGTAAGAAGAGAAAGGGGGGGGGCATTTTCACAAGCAGATAACACAATTAAAAAGAAATATTGACTGAAAATACAACAATTATTGCAGATAAAGATGATACAGTACACGAAATAGGGCAATTTCCTCACAAAAACTTGTTTAACTGTAATCATGTATATCGGAGCCTTTGTCAGTCGACTATACTAGGCGAGTGACTTATTTCAAAAAAACGCTTAGTTAACGACTTTAATGCACCCACCTAACACACGGCTGTATTATATATCATTCGAAAGCTAATAATCTGTACTTTCTCTTTTGTCCGGTCGTAAAAAAATCGTACGGTGCATTTTCTGTTAAATCAAGGTCAAAGGTCATGAAAAACATTATAATTTTTGCGATTACTAAACAAAAAGCCATTTTCTAATTCTTGTACCATAATATTTTTCAAAAGATCATAAGAACTTTATATAACATAATACATTATTTCCAAATCAAATAAAAAATAAGAGGTTATATGCGCAATATTTCCCGAAAATTAAAATTCATCACAAATCCTAAAAAAATTAAAAATTGTTCCAAAAGCAAAATATATCTTGGGGGATTGATATTTGTATGCTAAAAAAAATAGATAAATAATATGTTTTAGGTCAAGGAATATTTGTTTTGTAATTTTAAGATGCAATTATTAATTATTGTTCTTAGAACAGCCATCTATTGAAGTGTTTGCAGTTGCCCAAAAATCTGCCATCTGCAAAAAAGCGATCATTTTGTTATTCGATGTCAAGATAGCACCTCGCTAATTGTCAATATCAGGGAGGAGAATGATTTTCCATAATTAAAGAAGGGGTATTTAAAGTCCAAAAAGAATATATACGAGCTAATTGAGGTAAAAATATGTTTTTTACGAAGTCAAACTTATTTACTTTTTTTAATCATGATTAAATGCAAACATGACTTTGCGACTAAATCGTAGGCAACATTGAAATAAGTAACCTTATTTAGCATGTTTAGAAACACTTGGTTGTCTAAAGCGGGAGGTAAACGAACTACATATAATGCTGCTGCTTATTATTTAGTTTAAAATCGTGTTAGACATATTAAATGTGTTTAGAAGTTTAATCTCTTTAATTATTTGAATAAAAGATGCTTCTATATATATTTATTCTCACAAACCAAATTTCAAAGGTATAGAGATAGGATTGAGTATTTTCAACATAAGCTTTTAAAATACAAATGCAGGTCATTGTGTATGTAAAACACTATAAGCAGTTGTGAAATAAAAAAATGAAAAAGTTGAATACCTTCCTGACCTCATAAAATCATTCGCTGTTTTAGGCAGTGATCTTTTTCATGCTGTGCTGAGTTTTGTGGACTGTTGTTCGTCTCTTGGACTTTAATTTTATTTTGTTCATGGTTTTAATTAAGTTTATTTGATTTATAGTTTGAGATGTTATTGTCCCTTTGGTATTATTTCACTTTAAAGATATTAACTTGCAGTAATGAAAATCGGCAAAAAAATCGCCTCAAAGTAAAGTGAAGAAGATTAACGCAATAAGACAAATATCCTCGAAAATAACTTATATTTGCTCACGGTGATATATATATATATAGAACCAAATCGTTATCATGATACATTTAACTACAATGATCTACAATTTTTAAAACTTTTACTACTTGAAGAGTGACGAAATATATCAAAGGGACATCAAACTCATAATTGAAAACGAACTGAAAAAGCCGGGCAAAAAACGAACAAGACAAGCAACAGAATACAAAACACAACATATAAAACTACAGATTGAGTAACACAAACCCCCAAAAATATTTGGGGTGAACTCAGGGGTCCAAAAGGGTGAGCAGATCATGTTCCACATGTGGTACCCGGGTTGTGGCTCGTGTAATTCCTACTTCGGTGCCAAGCCTTAATCGGTAGGTGACATTCAAGGCAGAAATGACGGTATTTTGGTTACGTCGATTGGAACTTATCAGTCGTCATCTGGCAAAACAGATATTCCATAATTGTCAACCAACTCGTAGTGGCGTCCATAAAATTTTCAAAGGGATGATTTCAACTTTGCATTTAAACCCTGGTTTAAAACCATGTTCAAACCACCATTTTTCTTCAAATGTCCTGTACCAAGTCAGGCATATGGCAGTTGGTATCGAATAATCTGTTTCTTTATATGTTAATGTTTGTTTTTGTAACAGTTCAGTGTTTCTGTTATTCCGTTGTGTTCCTCTTATAGTTGATGCGTTTCCCACGGTTTTGGTTTGTGACCCGGATTTGTTTCAGTTACTAGTAAATCGATTGATGACTATTGAATAGCGGTATACTATAGTTGCCTTTATTTAATATCTTCATTGTGAGCAGTTACACACTATCACGACAATCGTGAAAGTTAATGCAAGCTCTGGAATATTGTATCAACTTGGAGATATATACTCCACAAGAAGATGCCGCGAAATCGCGTTACAATTGGGCAAGTGTTTAAATAAAGAGTTTTATATAATTTTGCGGGCAGTACGTCGACTGAGCATGCAAAGACAAATTTAGGAAATGCAAAACCCTACATTTATACCTCATTTCATAAATATTCCGACTTGTTATTGTTTCAGAGGAGTTGAGGCTCAATGAAATCGGTCTCCTCCTTTAATAGTATAGATATGCAGGTGCTGCTATAATGTTGCTACATAGAAATGAAAAGTTTATAATTGGTTGGTAAGGAGTGTTTTTATGGGTTGATTTATGCTCATCTCTTTTGTCGTAAAACTTGTTCTCAACCAACCCTCATCGTAGATTTCAAGATAAGTGGTAGAGTAAACTATATCTGTTGAGTTTTTTTTTAATTTCAATGGAAAATACGAGTCCAACATTGTACCAAATTTGGCACTATTCAGCGAGATGACATCATCTATATAGTGGAAAGTGAAGTTTCAAGATAATGGTAGCTTCTTTTCAGTCGTCATCAGAAGCTCTTGCATGAAGTCATCCTCGTATGAAAAATGAACTAGAATCGTTGCGTATTAATGGATTTTTTTCTTCAAAATTATTCTTATTTGATGAATTAATGCATTTAAAGAATGAACAACGCAATTTAAGCAACCAAGAAGTCAAGTTTTATAATGTGTTTACTGGTTTTTAAATTCTTTTAAATTTCAATTTTCATCAATTTATTTTTTATTTATTTTTGTCTAAATTTTCAATTTATTTTTTATGGTTCACATTAAATAAATAAAAGGTCTTTTCACTACATCAATATTTATAATGAAGCTACAAATCAAACAATTAGAAAAGTCAAATGATGTTTATTTCAGTCTGGTAGTTACAATGCAGATTGCAATCTCTTAGTTTCGCCCCCTTTATTTCAAGCAATAGTATGATTTGAACACAATTTTTTTTACTTTAAATTGTTCAGATACTTAAGAATTTGTTAATTAAATCTTATATTGACCACATACAATGTTTAAATAGGAAGAAATGCTTAAAAGCAGTTTTTTCGCAGATGGTGGTATTTTGGGCAACTGCATGAGTTGTTATGATTTGCTATTTGATTAGAAGTAAGCATAATTTTAGGAAATTTAAGATGTCAAAAACTTCTTTGATAGTTATTACAAGGTTTTACTTAGTTTTAAGTGATTAGCAGTTGCATCAGAAAGAAAAATTTGGGTTTTCACACATTTTGTTAACTTTTACTCGAATTACAGGAAACATGTGCTGTCTATCAAAAGCACGTTTTAAATATTTTAAAATGCATTTGATTAATGACCGTTAATCTCTCTGCTAAAAGTTTAAATGATTTATGTGAATTTAGTATATAAAAGTCATATTATGCAATCAAGCTGAAATCTTAGAAAATATGCATTTATTCGTCCTTGGCCTTTGATCTTGATTTGACGGAAATTGCACCGTACGATTTTTTTACGACCGGGCAAAACAGATAGTACAGATGTGTAGCTTTCAAATGATATATATTTTAGCCGTGTGTTAGGTGGGTGCATTAAAAATTTAATTTTATGGTTAAAGTCACTCGCCTATACGGTATGGTTCTTTTAATGTTGAAGGCCGTACGGTTGCCTATAAGTCCTTAAATCCGCTTCCTTTATAAACTTTGATGGATAGTTGTCTCATTGTCAATCATACCAGATCTCCTCATTATATATAGCTACGAGTTATCTCATATGTTGTAGTCTGGTGAAATTCCCCGCCTGTTTGAAAAAATTGTACACGCTCATGGAGACCATGGAAAACAATTGACACATATGAAGAGAGGTGACATTTTTGCATAATATGGTTTTAATTTCAACCGTTTAACATTTACAGCATATATTATAAAGCAAACCAATTAAGACAGACTTAAACATGTTAAATAGAAAATAAGTTCTTTCAGTTTTTTTTGGTGTCCTCATTCAACAACAATAGATCATGTCTTGAGTTGGAGTCTTCTTTTCCTTTTCTGTAAATATATCATGCCATTATGTTAGAGTCTTCGTTTTCTTTCCTGTAAATATATAAATTGGTGATGCAAAAGATTGCTAAATGTATCAGACAGTGTGACGTTACGCTATGATGACGTATTTATAAATAACACTACTATGTATACGCAGTTACCTGCATTAAGTTTCCTATCGCCGATATTTTTTCACATTCATACGATGGACAGTCAACAGCATTATTTAATCGCGATTTCATCCAAGATTAAGATTCTTGACTTTATTGATTCGACCTTTTTGAGTGTTAAAAATAACTTAGAATATATAAATATAACGACACTAATTTTTCATCCGAAGATTCCAACATTGAAGATCGGCTTGTGGTGGTCCGTATGATAAATGATTTTATCATATACTTATAGAAGATAATGGTATAATTGTACCCCTTGATAAAACTGTAATTACTACATCAATCTGAAGAATTGTCTTAGCCGTTGATATGACTTTTGTTATCAACTGCTTCCGGTTATTATCGCATGCCTTTCTGTAACGTTATCGCATGGCATTTCGACGTCACTCTGCAAATTTCGGAAAATACACCTCATGGTACGTTTTTAGTGAAAAACTTAACAAAGTAGGATAAAGAAAATCAAATATTAGGAAACAGGAAAATATATTATTAAAAAATGCAACAAATAATACAATCAATGCATTTTTCAAAGTTTTTAAAATAGTTCTTGTCTGTATATCTTCTGCTGAAGTATATGATAAAAAGAACATAACATGTCATTTTTCATATCAGACTCCTTATCACCCCATGGTCAAAATCATCCCTCGAGCGTATCGGCTCTCGGGCTGATATCATGACCTAGGGCTGATAAGGAGTCTGATATGAAAAATGCCATGTTATAATCTATATTTATAAAGCGTGTTCTGTGGTTATCTTTAGCCAGTGAAACTACGATTGGTATAAAAAAAGTATAGATTACGAATTATTGCATCAAATAATCCACAGAAAATAAGTTATTTTTGTTTCATTTACAGTAACGTTATACGTTACACAGTAACACCAGAAGCAGGAAATGAGAGTAAAACTCAAATAACGCTTTCCTTTAATTTTAATTTGCTTGGTTTTTGACTGCTATGGAGGATGTCATGGGCAAGAAACGTCAAGCTCAGTATATAAATTTGGGCATATCCAGTTTTACAATTATATCATCTTGATCATATGTTGCCGTTCATACCTGCATTCGGAAGAAACTGTTAAATAGACAGGAAATATTCTATTGCTGCTTTATAATGGATGATATTGGAAGGGATGCGTGGCTTTGTTGTCTCGAATACTGAAACATGGTGGACACTGATTTAACTGTATTCCTCTATCATTCAAATATTGCCTTCTTTCTATATTAGCCCATATATATTGACACAAGTATTTGTGACTTCGTTGTCTAGCTTGGGAAACATCTATAACAGGCCCTTGGGAAACATCTATTACAGGCCCTTGGGAAACATCTATAACAGGCCCATACCTTATAGTGAGCTGTCAGAGACCCTGGAATAACGCAACGTTAACTAATTCGTTTAAAAAAAAACAACGGCCGACATGACGGACTGATTTGTAAAAAAAAAACAATTAACTAATAGTTATCATAATATTACTGATGGCAATAAACAACAACTACAGACTTCACGTCATCTTGGACAGGTCAAACATAGAATGTGGTGGGGTAACACACATGTGTGGGTGCTTAACTCTCTAACTTGTGATGCGATGTAACAGCATAACATAAGAACAAAGTATAAAAATTAATTTCAAATGGCTTGATTTATTAGATTGGCATCCAGCACAAACAAAAACTCCCATAGACAAAGGACACGAAAAATCGATCTCAGAGTTATCTTATTTAGTCCTTAAGTCTAGTGAAAGGCCAATAACATAATGCATCACATTATTTCTCTCATGTTAAGATGCAAATTTTGCTGTAAATATTCGCTGCTCTTATTTCTTTTGTAAATTTTCAATAACACTTTTTTGACACCACTTCTTTGTGCTGATGCAGTCTGAAGCAATCACCAATCAATCAATCAATCAATCAATCAATCAATCAATCAATCAAAGACACTGTAGTAAATTGTGTCGCCTTTCACTTTCAATCAGACTTTATAAGTACTTGTCTCTTAAATGTAACGTTGTTCTCTTTGTGATATTGATCGAAAGATAGCGCAAGAAATAAATGATTGTATAGACGGGTTTATCTAGAATTGACCTAGAAAACATGGGCGCATCCATTAACCTCTCACGTGACCGATCCGCCATTACAACCGTGAAAAATAACGCACGTGTATTGATTAAAAAATTATCGATTTTCTGAAAGTTTTAAAAAACGTGGATGCATTTATTGTGCAGTCAAAAGTTGTATAAATAATCTTAAAAAAAATTCAGATGTGGAAAAAAACAACTTATGTGACTTACACAACGAACTGCACAATGACTGCCCTCGTTTGATTCCATATTCGTCTCATTTGATGCCTTCAGACGAACCAACAAACTTGAGTTGACCAAAGCCGTATACACAGAAACAAACTTGCATAAACAGGTTTTTGTAAAATAACACTGGCAGACGAATGTTTACACGTTGTAAAACGATTTTTAAAAACTTAAATTAATTAATCTATGAAAATTATTCCGATGACTACAGTGCATCTGCCTTTAGTGTATAGAAGATCCACACATCAGATGCGGATCCAGGATTTTGAAAATAGGGGGAGGGTGCGTGCCCCCAAACTAGACAAAATTTGTAGTGGAAGCGGTAAAATGTCTTGATTAACCATAAATGAAGCTAAGAACAATGAAACCTACCCCGAGGCTACATGTAGTTATAATTGCAAACAAATCAAACCAGTGTGAAGAGACGAACTTTTTCATTCATGACGACTACTATAGTTTCTTTATGCTGCAAAATGGACAGAAATTCCAACAACGTTAACTCAGACAAAAATATTGTTAACAGAGGAGTAAGGAGTTCAAAATTAAATAAAAGGGGTGAACCTCGTCGGCTGGTAAAGACAGTGACGCCTTATTGTATACTTATGTAACTAAGTTTTCTTTACTTTAATGGAATTACAACACTTTTTGACTTTCAACTACGATATTGCAGATCAGCTGTTGCTCGATCGTACTGATGAGGTTAACACTTAGTTTGGTATTTGTTCATTTGGGACGGCGCTTTCATATTTCGAAAAGTAAGCAGCTTGAAAAATATTTTATTCCTGGGTGCAGTTTTTGCTGAAAAACTTAGGTTTAACAAACAGCTGCATCCATAGACAAATCCCAGCAAAACTAACTATTAAGGGTCCTTCCCTATAAGCCTCGTCGTAATGGTCCATATATGTAGGTCTGTGTGCTTATAGTATATATTCACTTTATTTTCTTTATAAGACGTATACAGTTACATCTGTTGATTTGATCTTTCCTCAGTAGATTATTCTGTGCATGAATTATAAAATTTTATTCATTAGAAAAGATTTTTCAAAGGTCTTGGTAATCAAATAGTCTACTAGAACCTACGAAAGCGTAGCTATAATCCGACAACACGAAATTCCGACAGTCTGATATACATCCCTAATGTTATACTGTAATACTGTATTTCACTGTATTATATACATCGGGGACTTATATAAGAGTCTAATACAGATTAAGGATGAAAATCTATGAGACCTCTGTTTTGGGGTGGTTGGGAGGGGAGTTGGCAAAACACTAAATGACGCTTCTAAAACATAACTTATTATCGCTTTAAATTACATGTTGGAGTCTTTGGTAGTTTTAACTTGAATGTAGGACAAAAAGTCACAGGACAAAAAGTCACAGACAAAAAGTCACGGACAAAAAGTCACAGGACAAAAAGTCACTATACAGTTTTGAGCTTATTTTTCATTGAACAAGTAAACACTTATTTTCATAATATTTTTTTTGTTTTTTCTTGAACTATTATATATATAGCAACTTTGTTTTTAAAATGTATACAATAAAGTTCAAAAATTAACAAATAATTGTTATGAAAACAAAATGTCAAAGTGGCTTGGTACTTAAATGGCGTCATGGTGCCAAGAAATCAAATGTATCCTTTGCATGATTAAATTTTATTAATTTTTCATTTATCAAGGCTAATGAACAATTTCCTAAACTTAAAAATGAATATATAATAAAAAGAAAATATTTCAAGATCTTTCTCTTGTATATTCGAACTATTGTCAACAAATTATTTGTGACTTTTTGTCCTGTGACTTTTTGTCCTATCAAATTTGTGACTTTATGTCCTGTGACTTTTTGTCCTGTGACTTTCTGTCCGTTTACCTTTAATTTTAATGGCATTGTTTTTTAGCAGGGGCTGGAGCATGATGTCATGTACTATACATACTAGTAGTTGTATGTATAGTAATTCACTGCAAAAGAAATTGGAATCGAACACCTAATAACTATAGGATTACATGGGCCGTGAAAGTTCTTAAGGCCATATTCTAATCGCAAAGTTATATCTACATATGGCCTGACGCATCGTTAGCATATAGCGCAATTCATGCGGACACCAAAGTAATACGAAAACGTCACTCAATTATGAGCATTATACGTGAGTCGAATCAAAAGCACAAAACTCTCGTCTTTTTGGGACCGTCGGATTAGAGGATTGTTAAATTTTAGGACTGTCTCATTATAGGTCTGACCACAGAAATTTCTATGATTTGATAAAATTGCATCTGGTTTTTCTGATATATCACATTTGACCGGGCAAGACTATTTATTTGTATTTATGTATGCGATATAATTATTAATATAATGATTACCAAATGATTATAATCGATATGTAACCTGGGATTAGTATTCGCATATAATTTGTTATATCCCGCGTGTAACGTATCAAATACAGTTATATTTTGAAGACACGACACCTGGCTGGCAATACACTTATAATCCTTATCTAATTTCTTTATTATTATTTATAGCACTTATAATTTTGCCGAGGTCAAGTACGACTTCACTTTCTTGTGTTTACATTTAATTATATGCGGTCTGAGCATCTTGTTTATATTTTTTTCACGGTTGTAATGGCGATCGTACTTACGACGACGCCTAGGCAGATAATCGGAAAAACCTGTCTATATAAGAAAATGAAAATTCTATAAAAATGTGTTACAATATTTCATAACTTAATTTTAACATGTCTGAGAGAACAATACCCTACTTAATCAACGGACTATCCCCTATGTAACGTAATGCAAACTCCTGTCCCCGATAGTCCGAATGATGCCCTCGAGGTTTCGATTAATGTGTCTAGTAGATCGATGCGAAAGGCACTTTGTTTACAGCTCATCATATTTTCATAAGTCTAATACGTTTCAATTATTCTAAGAAGTGTGATGCTATTCTTAAATTTAAATTCATAATTCTGACGATTAAAGATCATATTAATATTGATGGATAACTGTTAAGATGAAGGAAAAGTACATGGGGATGCCAATTGAATTTTAAATGATATAGAATCAAATAAATAATTCATATGGTCACCTCCCGTAGCGTGTATAATGACTGCTTCCTGAACATACTGTATTTCGAAAGATTAATGTCAAACGGTATATATTGCCGATGTCTTTGTAAATCTACAAATCTACAATTCGTCTCCTCTCAGGTGATGACAACGAAAAGGCAACCAAAGGAGGCGATAATAAGTGCTGCAGCTGCTAATAAATTGCCGATATCTATTGATGCATGATATGCATCATTACTATAGTTGATAATTATATAAATAAGAAGATAGATGGTATTATTGTCACTGAGAAACTCTCCACAAAAGACCAAATGGCACAGAAATTAACAACTACAGGTCACCACACAGCCTTCAATAATGAGTAAAACCCATACCTTATAGTCAGCTATAAACGGCCTCGACATTACAATTGAAAATCAAATCAAACGTGAAAACTAAATTATGAACTAAATAATGAACGAACAACTAATATGATACACAGCATGAAATGCCAACCCCTGAATTACAGACTCCTGACTTGGGACAGGCAAAGATTGAATGTGGCGGGGTTACAATAGCGCATATATTCGTAATGCATGTTCCGAATGGTGCCAGTGGTGTTCCGTATTTTATTTCTCTACTTGAAAAACTACACAAACTAGGAATAAAAAACGAATGCCTCTTCTTCGTTCTAATTGATATAAAATAGAATTTGAAATGATGTTCTGTGCAAAACATTTCTTTATATTTTGATATACCTTGCCTGTAATACTAGTTTGTCATTGGAGAGTGTAGGTTTTGAAGTCAGATCTTGGAAAGGTTCTATAAGATTTATGCAATGCATCTATAGACTCTGCATGGTCTGTATACCAGTGCATGCTATATAGACACATATCTTTGTTTTTTGTCGACTATTTTGTTATGAAGTAGGTCGTTTGTTTTCTAACTGAATTGTTACATGATTTTGAGGTCGGGACTTTTTCTATAGCCGACTATAAAGTACGGGTTTACTTATTGTTGAAGGCCGGATGGTTGCATATAATAATTATTGCTTACATCCTCTTCATTTTAGCTTTGGTCGATTGTTGTCTCATTGGCAATCATACCACGTACATCTACTTATATTTATATAGTTTCCCCCCAAAATATAATCATGGTAATAGAAAATGCGAGAATACCAATGTTATTCGTATTAACCAAGAAAACCATAAAGTACTACAAATCTCTCTAAAATAGTAAAAACAAAACAAAAACCAAAACAAACAAACGTATTCTGATGATACATAAATTTACAACCTTAAGTTTAAGTTAAAGAAATATTTTGAATCTTAAATAACAGTACCTGAACGTATCACTCTTTACGCATTGTTATGCTCCTGGTAGGTTTTGTTGTCTTTACTTTTCTCACTACTTGAGTTTACTACATAATATCCAAACACAATTTATGATTATCGTTCACAAATGTAAAAATAAGTGTCTAAATTAAATAATAAACTAAAAGACAAATTGAAAGAGTTGGTATTACTTTGTTTCATTAAAAAGAATGGCGAACGTAGATACAAGTATCTTGTCTTGGGGAGGGATAAATCCTACTTTGTAAAGAATCACTCTGATTCAAACAAAAAATTGTCTGAAACTGACATTATCAAGATGCTTGATTTCTTGATCGACAACATATTTGTTACGTTAGGAGGACGTGTTTTTCAACAGACTGTCGGAATTCCAATGGGAACCAATTGTGCCCCTCTTCTTGCCGACTTGTTTCTTTATTATTATGAGGCTGACTTCATACAGGAACTTCTTAGGAAGAAAGATAAGAAGTTAGCAATATCCTTTAACTCTACGTTCCGCTATATAGATGATGTTCTCTCACTAAATAATACAAAATTTGGTGACTATGTTGAACGAATCTATCCCATCGAATTAGAGATAAAGGATACTACAGATACAGCTAAGTCTGCCTCATATCTTGACTTACATCTAGAAATTGACAATGAGGGTCGGTTGAAAACAAAACTTTACGACAAAAGAGATGATTTCAGCTTCCCAATTGTGAACTTTCTATTTCTATGTAGCAACATTCCAGCAGCGCCTGCATACGGAGTATATATCTCCCAATTGATACGATATTCCCGGGCTTGTGTTTCCTGTCATGATTTCCTTGATAGAGGATTGCTGCTCACAAGGAAGCTATTAAGCCAAAGTTTCCAAATGGTGAAGTTGAAATCATCCCTTCGTAAATTTTACGGACGCCATCACGAGTTGGTTGACCGTTATGGAATAACCGTTTCACAGATGATATCGGATATGTTCCTTATGTCGTAACTACAATACTCTTCCCTTTTCACGAATATGACTTACCGAATTAGACTATTTACCGGATTTGTAATAACATAAGCAACACGACGGGTGCCACATGTGGAGCAGGATCTGCTTACCCTTCCGGTGCACCTGAGATCACCCCCAGTTTTTGGTGGGGTTCGTGTTGCTTGATCTTTAGTTTTCTATGTTGTGTCATCTGTACTATTATTTGTCTGTTTGTCTTTTTATTTTTGGCCATGGCGTTGTCAGTTTGTTTTCGATCTATGAGTTTGACTGTCCCTCTGGTATCTTTCGTTCCTCTTTTATTCATAACGAACAACATTACTGTTTACTGTGTGCCTGTATAATCTTGATAATTCCCCACAACACTAAATGCTTGTCAATCACAGCATGATTTTACTACAGATCTCATAAACAGTCGCCATCATCTCGTCTGCACATCTAACTTAAATGTACGCGTGAGATTTCACATTTATAATACTGCCATATGTTGTTGTGTATTTTAATGAATGTTGATGCCATCTAAGACAAAAGAAGTGACAGCGAAAATAAGACAAAATTGGAAACAGGTATGTTTTATACATGATTAACAAATATTTATAACTGGGGCTGTACATGTACACAGAATTGGCGCTTGTTGAAATAAACGATGAAAATATTTTGATAAAAAAAAAAAAAACTTAACATCAGAAATTCATTTAATTTCAGTTCTGTTCCAGTATCAATTCGCAGTTTTCTTAAATATTGTTTTACATCTTCTTGTGACATGTAGTTAAGGGTTACGGCCTACATATAGGTTTAGTATCATAGACTCGAACTTTAAATTTTCTTTTTAACAAAAACAGGTTACTGTTATGGTGATTTTTGCGTGAAATTTTATGGGTACAAGGACAAGTTACCGGCACTATACTAAATAATCGAAATTTCCTCTAATGGTAGTATGGAAGTATAAACGAAAATTGATAGAATTTTTCCTTATATTCTTTAATTGTCAAAGATGTAGTATAATATATTGTAATATGTAAAAATATGAAAAACACAGTGATAGGTCACTGAGTTTGTTTTCAAGCTACATGCTGTAAAAACATGACACATGTGTATGGATAATACAGAAAAAAAAATTATATGAATATTTGAAGGTAAATTTCAAAATAAAATGTGAGTAGGTAGCTCTTATAAAATGCTTTCAGAATAATAACAGAAAAAATTGAGTCACCATGCGTTTAATTGATTCTGTTAAGCATACATGGCATATAATATCATATAACATAAAATAGAACACTTTCCTGTTAATTGTAAAAGACATGTAGTAGACAGGGCCCTGGGTCCGTGTTGAAGACCATACTTTGACTTAAAATTGCTATTATACATTGTGACTTGGATTGAGAGTTGTCTCATTGGCACTCATATCACATCTTCTTATTTCCATATATAAAAAGGAAGATGTGGTATGATTGCCAATAAGACAACTCTCCATAAGAGACCAAATGACACAGAAATTAACAGCTACAGGTCACCGTACGGACTTCGACAATGTATGTACATTTGTTTCAAATATGTCATCGTCAGTGATGTTTTAGACGGTCATGTAAATGAAGTGAGATATAAGGCAGTTTTAAAATACGTATCAGAAATACAGGTTTATCTTCAATTTTCAAACATCAGACTATAACACAATTTTAATTTTTAAGATATATATGATCGACTTCGGCTAAGCAACTAGAGGTTCAGTGCTAGCAACCAGAGTAATTTTCTACATAGTTTCAAGGTTAAAGGGCTTTGATAGGAAAAATATCAAATTTTTCATTATTTGTAAACTGAGAGTCCAATGCCAAATATTTCATGCAACGAGAAACAAAAACATAAATTGGTTAACATACGGTTTAAGATCTTTCAGAACTGTTAAGCATTTACACACATACACATGACATAAATACATTAAAATTTGGTTCCCATGATAACATTTTAAGAATAAAAACCAATATTATATACTGTTTAAGGCCCATCATGGTGATCGTTCTTTAAATGTATCAAGAAATATGTATATTTAAAAAAAAATGTCATACGTCGGAGTAATGTCAGACTAAGTTGAATGTTTAGGTTATTACCCACATGAGCAACACGACGGGTGCCACATGTGGAGCAGGATCTGCTAACCCTTCAGGAGAACTTGAGATTATCCCCAGTTTTTGGTGGGGTTCGTGTTTATTTTTCTATGTTGTGTTTTGTGTACTTTTGTTTGTCTGTTTATCTTTTTCTTTTGTAGCCATGGCGTTGTCAGTTTGTTTTAGATTTATGAGTTTTGAATGTCCCTCTCTCTCTTAATATTGTTTAAAACTTTGGAATTTTTATAAAAGGTGTAACAATTCATCTGCGTCGTAACCTTCTAATGCTATGTAAAAGTCACCACCTGCGTGTAACTAGTTGATAAACACGTTAATAACAATTTTCTACACTGAGACGAGATAGAGAGAGAAAACCATAAATATTCTTGTAACATTCGAATAAATTGTACAACCTTTAACTTTAATTTGAGCAATATATAATACTTTCATGGTATGCTGAAGAGGAACATGTAATGACTATTAATATAATACGTAACACTGAATAATGCTGATAATGGAACAATTTGTACAGATTTTACGTTGACACCCCCAAGCCGAAAATAAAATCCTTACTTACGTATAGAGTGCATGCAGGATTCAATTTCTATAATTAAGCAACCATTAAATTTTGAAATGTAGATCTTTCATCCAGATCGACCCCCGGCTGAACCAAAGTACAAAAATATACGACAAAAGGGACGATTTTTCGTTCTTTATTGTTAATTTTCCTCCTTTTTTTTTTTGGACGGTGGTGTTCTTTCTGCACCATCTTACGGTGTTTATGCATCACAACTCGTTCGCTATGCCCGTGTCTGTTGTGACCTTTCAGATTACAATGAACGTAATCTACATGTATGTATAACTGGTAAATTATGAAGTCAGGGATTTCGTTACCAAATTATTTAAAATCTTTAGTAAACTCTTCCGTAGATATTTAGATTTGGTTTGAAAGCTTCGTTGTATTTTCAATCGGAAAGCACACCCTAGTTTTTACGGAGATGTACATGTAGTTTGCCGAGCCTGGAAATTCAGATACGATCCGGGTAAACTTATCGGTAAATTCCTTTTATTAAAGTTATTCTAAAAGGTTACCAATTCAGCGCTATAATTAGATCGTTTTGTACTGTTTTCATTGGTATATTGGTTATCAGTAAATTAAAATCAAACTAAATATTAACTGCGAGTACACTAAGATCTGTACTTGTGTACTCTGTAATGCAGTGGTTGTCGTTTGTTTACGTGTTACATATCTGTTTTTCGTTCATTTTTTGTACATAAATTGGACCGTTTGTTTTCTCGGTTGAATTGTTTTACGTTGTCATTTCGGGGCCTTTGTATAGCTGACTATGCGTTATGGGCTTTGCTTATTGTTGAAGGCCGTACGGTGACCTAAAGTTGTTAATTTCTGTGTCATTTGGTCTCTTGTGGAGAGTTGTCTTATTCGCAATCATACCACATCTTCCTTTTTATATTTAGTGTTTTTTTTGTAGTGAGGATGTATAGGTACCCTGCCACGTCCACTCTGGGTTTTTGTTAGTGGTATTTCTGCTTTGTTTCGATCTATCGAGTTTACCCATTTTCAACTGGTTTTATAGTTCGTTCTTATGTTGTACTGTTACAACACTATCCCAGGTTAGGGGAGGGTTGGCGCGCCTTCAAACTTGTTTAACCCCGCCACATTCTGTATGTACTTGTCCCAAGTCAGGAGCCCGTAATTCAGTGGTTGTCGTTTATTGCTGTATATCATATTTGTTTTGCGTTCATTATTTTGCACATAAATCATGCTGTTAATTTTTTTTGTTTGATTTTGTTTACAGTTGTCATTTCAGTGGCTATAAAAGCTAACTATGCGGTATGGGTTTTACCAGAAGTCCATTACTAGACGTCTAGTAATGGACTTCTGGTTTTACTCATTGTTGAAGGCCGTATGATGACCTATAGTTGTAATTTTCTGTGTTATTTTGTCTCTTGAAAAGATTTGTCTCATTACCAATCGTACCACATCTTCTTATTTTTATAATGACATATTATACATATAGATTATACCGTTTGTTTTCCTGTTTGAATGGTTTAACACTAGTAATTTTTGGGGCCCTTTATAGCTTGCTGTTCGGTGTGAACCAAGGCTCCGTGTTGAAGGCCGTACTTTGACCTATAATGGTTTACTTTTACAAATTGTGACTTGGATGGAGAGTTGTCTCATTGGCACTCATAACAAATCTTCTTATATCTATATATTATGATGATATGGACAAACGTATAAACTATTTAATAACAAAGCATCGTCTCAATTTTTATGATATTCTAAATCTATGAAAATTCTGTTTTGATCTCCTTGCATACGATGACGTACAGTGTGCCACCGATTAGTTTCAAATCATAATTTATGTTTATGCGTAAAGTAAACAATTCCTTGGCGTTACATCGTATCTACAATCCATAGTTCACAGCTGGTCATATTCATCTATAATATTCTGGTCATCAGATAAGTTCATGCTGTGAAGACAAATAAACAAACATTTGACTAAATTATTTATTGGTTAACTATATGTGCTGGCTACGTATGGTTGAAAGGAGTGTCGATAACGAGATAAAAATATATAATCTTATTTTCCAACTACGTCACGTTAATGTTTAGAAGCAACGCAAATCGGTGTCGGATCAGGGGGGGGTCCTTCTGTTGGAACTCCCCACCCCTTTTATCTTGGGTTAGGAACCCCTCCCCCTTTTTGAAATCGCCCCTGCAATCGTCATAATCACACCTTGCTTTTCCAATAAATTCGTCACGTCTTAAATACTTTCCACTATTTGCACCTTTCATAATTTCATTTTGAAGAAATTTCACTTTCAATAAATAATAAACAAGTTTGGTCAGATAAATGTAGTAACACCCCAGAGTGAAATTAATATAATTGAAAAACTTATAACAAGTTACATATCGAGTTACATTGCCGTTCCCTCTTAAAAGACGCTGACACTGGAATTTCTTTAAATAATTGTTATCATGTTTCATGTATACAAACCGTTGAATGTAAATTAGGTGCAAATGTCAAAATGGTCGGATTTATAGCATCTATAACTAGCATATGTGGAAATACCACATTATAATAAATAGAGATTAATTGGTCTGACAAATAGCTACATCAGAAGGTCCGAGAACACAGTTAGATTTTCGTTGTCTTCAAATATAGTCCCTAGTGTGGACAATGTATAACTTGCAAATTTTTTTCATACACTTTCCAAATTTATATCTTTATATTTTATGTATGAAATATTAAGTTAGGGGATTAACTTACATGTTAAAAAAATTTGGGTGCTGAAACTTTATGTTAAGTAGTGATTTGGTCCAGTTAAAAAAGTCAAAAAACTAGTATGTCTGAAGCTGTCAAACTGAGCTTTAGACCCCTTTAACATAGAATTGTTAATATTTTGAGTTAGAGCTGGTAGACTTTTCTATAATTTTGATATTATTTGTCCCAATAGTAGTACACTACACTGTAATAATCTTTTCGAGATAGAGCAGGTGCGATTTTTATGCCCCCGCCGTAGCGGTGGGGGCATTAAGTTTTACCCTTGTCCGTTTGTACGAACGTACGTAGGTACGTCCGTCCGTACGTCCCAAAATTGGTTTCCGTTCTCTAACTTGAGTTTGCCTCAACCAAATGTTATGAAATTTATACACAATGCTTATTACACAGATCAAATTTGAGTTTTGGTGGCGTCACTTTAACCGTTCTAGAGTTATGCCCCTTTATAAATGGAAAAATTGCAAAAATTTTCCTTTCCGTTCTCTAACTTAAGTTTGCCTCAACCAAATGTTATGAAACTTATACACTAGGCTTATTACCACAAAACACAGATCAAGTTTGAATTTTGGTGGCGTCACTTTAACCGTTCTAGAGTTATGCCCCTTTATAAATTGAAAAATTGCAAAATTTTTAGTTACCGTCCTCTAACTTAAGTTTGCCTCAACCAAATGTTATGAAACTTATATTCAATGCTTATTATTACAAAACACAGATCAAGTTTGAATTTTTGTGGCGTCACTTTAACCGTCCTAGAGTTATGCCCCTTTATAAATGGAAAAATTGCTAAATTTTTAGTTTCTGTTCTCTAACTTAAGTTTGCCTCAACCAAATGTTATGAAACTTATACACAATGCGTATTACCACAAAACACAGATCAAGTTTGAATTTTTTTGGCGTCACTTTAACCGTCCTAGAATTATGCCCCTTTATAAATGGAAAAATTGCAAAATTTTTATTTTCTTCTTAATATCAAGTTATTTTTTAAATTGGAGTTATCTTCCTTTGTCCATGATTATAGTTGAATCAACTACAATTAATGCTTTGTACAATGCAATGTTTAATTTTGACTTCCACTGATGAAATACAGATCAAGTTGAATTTGGGTAGTGTCACTTTAACCATTATTGAGTTATGCCCCTTTATAAATAGAAAAATTGCTGAATTTTTAGTTTCTGTTCTCTACTTAAGTTAGCCTCAACCAAATGTTATGAGACTTACACACAAAACTCAGATCAAGTTCAAATTTGGGTAGCGTCACTTTTACTGTTCTTCAGTTATGTCCCTTTATAACTATATGATATGCAAGCGGGGGCATCATCTGTGTCCACATGTGGACACTATCCACATTTTTTGTAATTTGAATTTATTGTTTAAAAGAAATGCACTACGAAATAACTGTGTTCTCGGGCCAGAAATAAATACTGACACCTGATTCAGATACTTACAGTGACTTACGCAATAATCAAGCAAGTGATAAATTCAACCTATTGATATATTTAATCTGAATTTCTCACATGGAGCATGTAATAGTGACCTATTTCAGCGGCTCATCCCTACCACTCATAACTTTATGAGTCCCCCCCCCCCCCCCCCCCCCTTTCCGAGCAAAGGATATATACATTCGTTTGCCTAATGGTTAGAAAGGTCATTTCATACGAAAACAATATTTGTTTTTATTAAATACTTGCGCCAAATCGGTAAGTTAAAAAAACTTACGAAGCCGTGTTTCAAAGTCGGTTCGGATATGCATATTTACATTACGGCATTTATCAGATTATCAATTATCGACGATTAATATCATTTATATATATATTTAAATTATTAAAATATTGCTTAAATGAACCTAATTATATAAATAAAGGCTAGACCTTGTACTGGGATGAAAAAGAAATTCAAAATTGTTTGTCAAAGTTTCAATTTCACAAATAATATCATAACTTTTGTATAATGAGAACTGGATTGCGATTGGCATGAACAAATATCTGCATATTTGTTTGAATTGTTTTACATTTGTCATTTTATAGCTAACTATGTGATATGGGTTTTGCTCAATGTTGAAGGCAAGTACGGTAATCTATACTTGCCAGCTTCTAGGTCATTTGGTCTCTTGTGGAGATTTGTCTCATTGGCAATCATTTATATGTACCACATCTTCTTATTTTTATATTAATCAAATATTTGAAAAAAAGAGAAAAAAAAAATAAAAAACTTATACAACTTTTCTTAATATAAAACTTTCAAGTGGTGATCAAAGACATCATTTGTTGAAGTAGAAAAGGGAGAAATAAAATAATTGTATTCAAAATTTTAGAATAAGGTATACAATGAGAGAGTTTTTTCATAGATACATATTTCAAAGTCATACATATGATAGTCACGATGGTACACTTTCATTTCAATTATTCATAAAGTATTTATAGAGTACAAGTGGTATATTTTCGTTTAATCAGACAGCCCAACGACACAAATAACCAAAAGACAGTTGGACAGACAGACGTCCATTTTCAACATTCTGATTTCGTGATAAAAGAAAAATTTTAAATCATTTGTTTTTGTCCCGAATAAACTTGATAACGCAAAGTATAATATATTGTCATTTCTGAAATACGGATTATAAAAAAAAGCCAAGCACCATACCGATCCATTTTGCGTCTTGTGAAACATCTTTATATAGCAATTATCATTCGTAATGTTAGAAAATTTCGATAAATAATTTTTTTTTTTCAGAGTAATTTTTGATAAAACAAAGTGTATATTGACATATATTCATAGCTTCTGTACGGAAGCGTTTGAAAAAGAAGACATTTTGAATTTCAAAAAGTCGAAATTTCGAGTTCCAAATAGGTCGAAATTTTGAGTTCTAAAAATGTCAAAATTTTAAGATTTTAAAAACTCGAAATTTCGTATTGAAGTCGAAATTTTGAGTTTAAAATAAGTCGAAATTTTGAGTAACGAAAAATTAAAATTTCAAGTTCCAAAAAGGGCGAAATTTTAAGCTTTTCAAGGGACAAAATTTCAAATTTAAGTTAAAATTTCAAGATTTAAATTCTCAAAATTTCAACTTCAAGTCGAAATTTTAACATTTCAATTGTCAAAATTTCGCCTTGAAAAAAAGTTCAATTTTATTTTTACTTTGTCCCTAATACGCTTCCGTACTTCTGCAATATAATGATATATATTCAAAGACGAGGAGTTACTGCCATGCCGATTTTTTTTACCTCTTATGAAACAATGTTGTAATTTTTTTAAATATGGATCATCAAATTAAACTTCTTTTTCTAGCATGAACACCATTACATGTATTCAAAGAAGCATAGTTACTGCGAGAATACCTTACTGCGATACTAGTTCCTTTTTATGGCTAGTGAAATATTGCAATTGTAGCATATCAATTTGAAAACATAGTTTGATTGCATCATTTACCAGAAATTAAAATTTATATTATCATACAAATATAAAACTGCTTGTTTAACTTCCAGTGAAAGATATTTCAGACATATGCAGAACAAATCCTCGGTCCAAATGACAAAATTATGAAGTATTTTTCGCTAACAAATAGCTAGTTAATTAGTATATGTGCGTACCTTGCAAGGTCATTATGCCGGTCTGACAGTATTCAATTGACCTTGAGCTCATTTCATGGATCAGTGAAAATGCAAATGTGTTAATTGTTTAATAAAGCATGTAATTACTATTTTTCACTGTTTTATGCACAATATATATAAGTAACCCGAATAATTCAGACCATCTTTTCAATCGATATCTTTCGTTTATCACAACACGATGTGTTATTACTAGATATTTATGATGCATACAATTAAAAGTGGACATACAACACCGTGCTGTAATCAATATTTGTGGGAAAGTCAAATGACCAACGCTTAGTGAAAATGAAATAACAAACTACCATCAATTCTGAAATTATCTTGAACACAAAAATTCACAGCTGCAGACTAGACTCCATCATCTCTTCTTCTACATTTGCACAAGAGAAATTTTATTAGCAGATACCCGATTTGATGCCGTACCAACCGTAGCACGAAATGGGAGCCGAGATTGAACAAAAATAATTGATATATATGATATATACACTTACGATCAACGTACGTTTTATGAATCATAATCAACAGTATTGAAAGTATTTTTAGCTGCATCATGGCATTATTTTCACTTGGATATAATGTGTATGTATAGCAAACAATAGTGTGTGTACTTAATTATGCTTTCAAATAACTGTTGCACAAATGGTTTATAAGCAGATTTAGTAAGACACTACTCTATATTATATCTGATTTTGCATGCTATAAATATTATGAAAAAAGAATAACATGAATAGGTTGGAATTTTATGGGTGTAGGTTTTTAGAAAACATGATAAAATAAGATCAATTTCAACATACACAAGCTAATCCCGATGATAACATAGCTCGTTCCCGAAATCCCGAACTTAAAAATGGACAATCCCGGAGTCCCGATATAGGTCCGACCCCCCCCCCCCCCCCTCAAGCTAGTAATCTCATTTTTAAGGTAATAATGCCTCGCACACCAGGATCAAGCTAGAAGCCACTACGCTTGCAGCCAGTTTCCAGATATGACTATAAACCTATAAACAGATTCAAACTTAGTTAAACCGTGTTTTATTAATTTAGGTCTATCTGTTTTAAGAATACAATTAAGCAGTGAAAGACACTCTAATTAAATGAATTTCAAAATTTCATTTCGTGTTCATTAATTTAACGACAATTCATTTAATAGTGTATTTGACTGCTCAATGTTATATGTGAAACAGACGATTTAGTGGTTACTAGTATATTAATAAAAAGAAAATAAATAAGTTAGAATGAATTTTATACAATTGTTTTTGGTTTATAGACATATCTGAAAACTGACTGCTAGCGGAGTGGCTGGTCGTTCATACGTACATTTAATTGAAATTTGAACGATCTTGGTCGAGTGGTTATTACATACCTAGTGTGCAAGCGTAAGTAAAGAAGTAAAAATGAGCGTAATCAGTATCAAATCTTTGCATTCTTCACTGCAATTCAATACCTTTATAATTCTTATATTATTTCTGTGTTTTCACAGAAATCGTCGTACACATGTATGAGAAATTTTACCAATAATCAAAGTACGAAAAAAGGATCAAATAATAAGATACGCTAATGTATTATAGAACACGAGTGTTAGTGCAATTTAGTATAAGATGATGAGGATGGATTTCTGCTTAAAGTCAAGCGCCAAAATAATTCTTATTTAGGACGGGAACATATGTTAATGTGATATAAATAATAAACCCTGCTTTGTACTAGACCGACTTGCTGGTCTCGATTTATAACTTGCTCGTTCACAAGGCAACAATCCGTAGAAAGACATCAGAGGCGGATCCGGGATTTTGAAAAAAGGGGGGACCGGGGCCCCTTATTAGGCAATGTTAGGAGTGGAACATGTTAAACATTTTCATTAACAATAAAAGTAGCCCATAAGGTGGATTCGGGTAAAATCCGCAGCTTCACATGTCACCCTAGTCGGACACCTTATTCTGATTCCTAGTCGACCAGTCTTTTCTCTTACTCCTTAATGCTGCGTGCTCAGCGTAGTCGCAGCAAATGTCACTTTTATAGTTTCTGTTTTGACCAAGCCGGGTTTCGATCTCATGACCTCCTGCACTGGATGCAAACATGCTACCACGACACCACTGACAGTTGTTCTTGATATGCCCCACCTACGTTAGAAGAGGGGCATTATGTTTCCTGGTCTGTGCGTCTGTTCGTCCGTTCCGTCCGTCTGTCCCGCTTCAGGTTACAGTTTTTGGTTAAGGTAGTTTTTGATGAGGTTGAAGTCCAATCAACTTGAAACTTCGTACACATGTTCCCTATGATTTGACCTTTCTAATTTTAATGCCAAATTAGATTTTTGATTCCAATTTCACGGTCCACTAAACATAGAAAATTATAGTGCGAGTTTCAGGTTAAAGTTTTTGGTCAAGGTATTTTTTTTTCAACTTGACCCTTGGTACACATGTTCCCTATGATATGATGTTAATAATTTAAATGCAAAATTAGATATTTTACCCCAATTTCACGGTCCACTGAACATAGAAAATGATAATGCAATAGGGCATCCGTGTACTATGGATACATTCTTGTTAAATATAATTAAATGCTTCTAGAAATTGTTTTTTTTTTCATCGGCAACAGAATTATAAAGATTTATTTTCAAATCTGTATGCCCAAGCCGTAGCGGAGTTAAGACTATTTACCAGATTTGTAATAACATAAGCAACACGACGGGTGCCACATGTGGAGCAGGATCTGCTTACCCTACCGGAGCACCTGAGATCACCCCCAGTTTTTGGTGGGGTTCGTGTTGCTTAGTCTTTAGTTTTCTATGTTGTGTCTTCTGTACTATTATTTATCCGTTTGTCTTTATTTTTAGCCATGGCGTTGTCAGTTTATTTTCAATCTATGAGTTTGACTGTCGTTCTGATATCTTTCGTCCCTCTTTTATGGAACTTTTACACAATGCTTATTACCACAAAACATAGATCAAGGTTGAATTTTGGTGGCGTCACTTTAACTGTCCTAGAGTTATGCCCCTTTACAAATGGTAAAATTGCTGGATGTTTTGTTTCGGTTGTCTAACTTAAGTTTGCCTCAACAAAATGTTATAAAATGTATACACAATGCTAATTACCACAAAACCCAGATCAAGTACTCTTTTGGGGTAGCGTCACTTTTACAGTTCTTGAGTTTTGCCCCTTTATAACATTGTAGGGCAGCATCTGTGTCCATCCCCATTTATTTTGTTTATTCTTTTTAGAATGCATTTCTTAAAGGTTTGGTTTTTTGCGGGGAAAAAAAGTCGGTGACGTTATTTAATTTCTACTGTAACGTCAACACTTCTATACTCTATAACGTATGGCGCGGTATATGCGTCATAAATATTTATTTATGGCTAGCCATAAATATTTATGCCTAGGCATAATTCGATTTATGCCTAACCATTAATTCATTTAAGGCTAGCCTTAAATGATTTATGCCTAGGCATACATACTTAAGGCTAACCTTAAATGATTTATGCCTAGGCATAAATACTTATGGCTAGCCTTAAATCGATTTATGCCTAGGCATAAATACTTATGGCTAGCCATAACTCATTATGCCTTGGCATAATTAAATTTTTCTGACCAATCATATGCCATGTTAGATCGTTATTTATATAGCGAAATGATGGTTTTTCACGTTTTCTTGAATTACTGTACAGATGAAATTGTTAGACACGAATTTGCTTGACAAAGCAGTTTTGAGAAAATCTGTGTCAGGGTGCTGGTGATTTTTTTGAACATATGTTGATATTATTATGATTTAAATGACAAAAGCATCTGTCCGTGGCAACACATGTTTTCAAAAGTAATTGCGACACCAATTTGAACCATAGACATGTACTTTATTTATTGTACAAACTGTTTAAGCGTTTCAAATATCGAAACTACATATTATTTAAAAGGCAACACAGTTTGTTTAATATCATTTGATAATATATTTCATTATTGCTAGTATATACATTCATTTTTTTTTCAATAAAGCTTGCTTCTCAAACACAATTCATATATATCGAATGCATATAATATCACAAAAAGCAAACAATTCATATATCAGACTGGTAATTTCACACATACAACTTTTGCAAATATGGCTTTGTTTAACCACTTCTAGTTCATGTATTAGGTAAATTATATTAGATATATGGTCAGAGATGATATTTTTGTGACAAGATTTCTAAACTGACCATTTGAGGCAGAAGTTATGAACTTTTATTGCTAAATAGGCATACAGGAAGATGTGGACTGGAGACAGACGAAGGATGGGATACTTTATATAATCTTGAATGTTGGAATTATTAACTATTAAACTTTACATTTACAGTATTCTGGAATGCTTTCAATTTGTTATCAGAACATTTTCAAACAATTTATAGACAATACATGTCAGAAGACCTGCACATAGGTTAAGCTTACAATGATTAAAGTCTTGTTTTCAAATTCTTTAAAAATTGAAACGAGGGTAGGGGTATGAAATGTACTGTAAAAGAAAAGTTACAGTATGTGCAGTGATTTCTTTTGGGCTAACATTCTGATAAATATGTATTGTTTAGAGAAAAGGTGTTTTTCAAGATTTGTCTATTTGAATACATGTTAGTATAGGTTGCACTTTGTAAATACAGCTGTTTCACAAACCAAGTGTCTTTTGGGGAGATATATACTATTCATAAATATTTTGGTTTGATTAAGTACTGGTTCCCAGCTATGATCTTTATGTTTCATTTCATTGAGACATAACTTGGGAATGTTACCAGTATTATATACACAGGATGCGGCGAATTTTGAATTCTTAGAAATACCTAAAGTAAAGGAAGGGGTAGTACAGAATTTAAGTATAAGTTTAAAATCATAGAAGTTCGGGTCATATAAATGTTAAAAATATGCCGCACAGCCCTATGTTTTGACCTTGGAATAACTTTTCATTCTAGGATATAATTTTTCACGAAACTTCATAGTAAAAGGGGCACAGTTTTAGCCGTAAAGGGAGTTCCTATGGGAAATTGCATTGTCTATATTTACAGAAATGCAACCTATAGTTTCAAGTTGGTGCGACTTAAACTTCACCCTAAACTACCTTCATCAAAAATGTTAACCTGATTTGGGACGTACGCAGGAATGGACGAACGAACAATCGGACTGAAAACTATCATCACAGGTAGAAACGTCGTCATTTATAGTGTTTAGTACAGTAATTTTGTCATAGTTTGGTTAAGTTGGTCATGGTTTAGTTGGGTTACTTCCCAGAACGATTGCCTCAGTTCTTTTCAAATAAGCAAAAAAAGGCAAATAAGATGATTGAATCTATATTGTAAGTCAAACGATCTACATTGAAATTGTTGTTTTTAAGAAATTAACGCAGGATAACCAAAATATCGAAAATTGGAATAGTTTGGTAAAGCGATTGACATGGTTCTGTTAAGTGTCTAGAAATTCGTCATGATTTTAATCAAATTTGTCATGGTTTAGATACAAATATTAAATATGTGTTTCACCTTAATATTGATAGTTTATTTGAAGGCGCTTGTGAAAAAACGAAGGTACACAATTTACCAATTGACTAAGAAGAACAATCCTTTTTAACCAAATTTGGTGGACGTAATCGGCAAACCGTACATTATACATTTTTACTTTTCGTGTGTTTCCTAAGATGGAATTAATATAGCCACTGCTCTTTTTAACTGGCATTCCATCAAATAGATTTAAAAAAAAAAAATAAAAAAATCGTTGCTTCTGTTTCACCTAGAATCTTTTCTCCGTATGTTCATGGTGATCTCTGCCGGGGATCTGCAAAACGTAGCAGCTAGTCAAAAACAAATTGTTTTACATTTTTTTCTAGCAAACTATACATCTGTTGTTTTCATTTTGAACCAGATTATCTCTATGGTGAATACAATTAGATGTGGGGGTTGTACGCCCAATAAACAGTTACCCAACTACAAAACTAACCAAACGATATCGAGAGGGCACAGTCTTTAACCCTCCACGGGAAAAAATGTTAACATGAACAAGAGTTAAAACTTGTTTTTTGAATAAACTATAACTGAAATTACTATGAAACTACTTACACAGTTTCAAATTTAAATATATGAAAGTTCAAAATTTTGAATTAGAATAAGGTCGGTATAATGTCCAGAAAATGATTATGTTTTTGTCATCTTATATAAATGTATTGTGTAGTATCACTTAACCCGTTTAAGCTTTTTCTTTTATGAAATAAATTCAGAAAAAGCTTTGTCGATCTAGTATTTAGTATGAGAAATAGTACATTAGTAATTGTGATTGAAAAAAAATAATTTAAATCCTACAAGTACATTTAAACTGAGTAAGGCCTCATTTTTTACCCGACAAGACAAGAAATCATCGTTTTTAACTACAGAGAATAAGATGGACGAAGATAAATATTGGCAGCAGAAATCCATTCTGATTTTTTTTTAAAGTAACGTGTTGTCTTGGATTCATGATTTTTCTATTAGTTGCTATTGGCTTGGAAGTAGCTTTCAGTAAATGCGGTTTTCCTACCGAAGGTCGATGGTTCTCTCCGGGGCCTCTGGCTTCCTCCACCAATAAAACTGGCCGCCACGAAATATCACAATAGTGTTGAAAGTGGCGTTAAACACCAATCAATCAATCAATCAATCCAGTAAATGCGAGTACTCATAGATCGGTTCTCTGTGTCTTTGTTGTTTATGTTACTTTATTATTTTGATATGATGAGTCAAGTTCTTTTCAACTGATGTTTATAGTTTGTTCTTCTTTGTTGCACTGTTACACCTCTGCCCAGGTTAATGCGAGGAGAGGGTTGGGAGCCCACAAACAGGTTTAGCCCGCCATATTCTGTATGTGCCTGTCCCAAGTCCAGAGTCTGTTATGCAGTGGCTGTCGTTTGTTACTGTATGTCATATTTGTTTTTCGCTTATAGACGGGTCTTTCTCATTATCCCCCTTAGTATTGCACATGTCCGCACGAGGTCATCGATGTCCGGTCGCCATTAAGGTCGTGAAACATTGTAAACATTAGAGAAAGCACACTATCTGAACACACATAATTTTATTGTTGATACAACCAAAATGAATGATCTGAATTAATATTAATGAGATAACACATTGGTATGCAATGTAGAAAGACTTCATAGACATGTGTGTAATTTACTAGGGATAATCACAGTTGGAATGGCAAACAGTGTTGACTTGTTTACCTTCACATGTTAACGTAATTACTTGTTATGTAAAAAAATGTATTACCCCAGGAGTTCACTTCAGAAGACCCGTAATTCCTACTTTGATAAGTCCAGATGCTTCTTATTCGATACAATTTAATAATAAAAAGTAATGAGCAGGTCTATGATTACCAGTATATATATATGATTTAATATACAATTATCTTTTAATTTTCACTTGTTCATAACAACAATAATAAGAAGAAGATCAGGAATTATCGTTTCCAAGCTAGTTTAAACACTCACATTTAATGACATCCAAGACAGGAGATTTTGTCCACTGTTCATTGAAGAGTTTTGATGATTTAATGTAACTTTTATTGTTGGGTTACAGTCTCATTGACATATATCACACTTCCTGAATTCTCTCATTCAAGTCAAATATGGAAATCAATTAATTAAAATAAAACAATCTGAAGGTTGAATAAAAATGTAATAAAAAAAATGAAGGACGAAAAACACAATTTACAATGTAATTATATTCAATCCGTACATGTATCTGCATTGACATCCCGTATTAAATCTGATCTCAAATTTACCAATGCGGAACAAACAATAAGAATGAAATCAAAATTCTTTAAAGACGACACTGGTACAGTTCCACTTAAAACTTTAAATACTTTCAGTCTACGAATTGCACGCTCTACATGTATTCGTACATGTGCAATACGTCTAGTAGTTGTGACATCTTCATTTTAAAGCTGGGGTTTGCATTTTGTAAATACAAGAATGTTTAATTTTACACGATGAAGAAAACGAAAATCTTCAATTGTAAATCCACGATCTGCCATTACTTCGTCACCCGGCAATAAATAGTTTAAAAATCCACTCTTTTCCACGATAATTTTGTTCTTTTCAAAAGCTTTGGAAATAAACATGATTTGTCCATGTGGAGATTTTCCAACTAAATATTTTGCGGTATTGTGCGACTTGTAATTACTGAAAGTTTCACTTCTAGTTTCAAGTTCGTAGGTCGTTGTATAAATGTTTCGGCACAGTCTATTATTACAGTGGTGCGAGGGTAATTTTCTCGGAAAGATTCGGAACAACATGCTTGTATTGTATTTGTTTCCCTCGGCAACCATGCAACTAAATCCTTAAGTTTTTCTGCAAGCATTAAACCTTTTACTAGCTTAACTTTTGAAATTCCAAATCTACGAGCTAAGTCATCAAACAGCAAGTTTAGTTTAAGTTTCATCAACACTAGTAGTAACTGGTCGGCGACTTCAAGTTGAAAGTTATATGTATTTACTGCTGACATAACCTCTGCTAACGTAAATAATATTTCTTTACTTACACCAGTATATAACAAAGAGTCACTGTCCGTTACAATACTTATTTTTGCGGACATAGCGCTACTTTCAATTTTGACTTGAACCCCCTTTTCTTCAGTCAACGCCGTATTCGTTTGAGTAAAGGTATTCTGTATGTCCGACCAGGGTTTTGAATACATGTGATCCTGTGAGATCAAATAATCAGAATCGACATATTGTGTTCCAACTGATGCCGTAGGTGGATTAACCACATTAAAATCACAAAAAGCTTCTGAAATGAAAAGAAATGATTTTGTTCCGTCGGAGCTCCGTCTAGAAAGTGATCCGAGCATACGAATACTTGCTTTGGAAGTGTTTTTCTATTTAAAGCTTTAATACACTGTAATCGTTTTGTTTCATTAGCGGGCATAACAAATAGTTTAAATGGAACCAAACAAGAACAGTCTTAGTGATTTTGTCCATGTAATTCACAAAATGATACGTTCCAATCATTTAATTTACGACGATTATTAGAACATTCATTAACAGCACAAGAATTTCCACCCCCTTTCCTATATTTTTCGTTATTTGCCATGGTCATATGTAGATGAAATATGTGAAACAAAAACGTTATAAATGACCGATAATTATATAGACTATATAGATTATTGATTGCACGTGCGTTATCATTCACGAGTGCTATGGCCGACGTACCACGCGACCTCTTAATGGCAGCGCACATGTTTTTGAGATAAGACGTGGATAAACCCGTCTATTGTTTTGAACAAACAGCAGGACGTTGGTATTCTCATTTGAATTGCTTCATATTTAATTTGTCGGAGCTTTTTATAGCTTTCTAAGAGGTATGGGTTTTGTTTATTGTTTAAGGCCGTACGGCGACATATAGTTACTAACCTCTACGTAATTTCGGGTGGATAGTTGTCTCATTAGCAATTATGCCGCATCTACTTATTATATATTACTATGTGCTTTCTTACGTCCTATTGTATTCCAAATAAAACCTAATTTTAATGAAATTTGCCTTTGAAATGGATTAATATATTATCACCGTAATTTCTTTATAAATGCGTGTTCTATAATGATAACTATGTTACGTTGAATCTAATTGGACAAGGTTATATATCATGCCTGAGCATAACTATTTATGGCTAACCATAAATAGATTTATGGCTAGCCTTAAAAAAAGGCTAGGCATAAATCGAATTATGGCTAGGCATAAGTATTTATGCCTAAGCATAAATAGATTTAAGGCTAGCCATAAATTATTATGCCTAGGCATAAATCGATTTAAGGCTAGCCATAAATAATTATGCCTAGGCATAAATCATTTAAGGCTAGCCTTAAATGGATTTATGTTTAGGCATAAATCGATTTATGCCTAGACATAAATATTTATGGCTAGCCATAAATTAATATTTATGATGCACATACCGCGTCATGATAACGCAATCATACCATACAGTGTCGTAAAAAAATGGTGAGCGTGAACTATTCCTTACTATTGCCAATTCTCAAGCGTATTCAATTGATTAGGAAATAAACTTTCTTATTTTCAAGGATATTTCTGCTGCCAATATAAAAATGCACATTGTCAAAAATGTATATATACTGCAAGTGAAAGAAAGTTACTATATAGACTGTAACTCCATCTTTTCTAAATTACACAGGGTTTCACATCTGTTTTTAAATGTTTGTATTGTCCTAATTTTTATGAATCAAGTATCGAGTTTGAATTTTTGTCCCGATTAACAAAGTGTTGACAGAATGATTCTCATAATACATATTTAAAAACGGAACTTATAGTTTGCGCAAACCTCCTCAAAATTTGCTGAAAACTCAAATATCAGAATATCTGTAAAGGGGCTCGTACTCTTTCTAAATGATATCAAAATTGCCCTATGCAGGTACAATCTTCTCATTTTATAGATATCAACGTCAGAATGACGATAACAGAAAATATTGAGACATTCAATGCAGTTAACCCTGTAAAGATATACATATAGCAAGCTTATTAATACGTAAGGGAGCTACAATTTGACTTTAATTTAATTGAGGGAAAAGGGGGGGGGGGGGGGGTAGGATGAAAAATGTTGTCCTGCCTTTTTTTTAATTGTTATCTCTGTCCTGCCTTATTGTTTTTCACTCTATTCGGTCCTGACGTTTTTACAAATTTCATCCTACCCCCCCCCCCCCCCCCCTAAAATGAAATGATAGCTCCATTATAAAATTAAGGTAATGTCAGAATGTCTGGTACATGTAGCAATGTTTTGTATCGTCAATTTATCTATTTACAGGAAAGGAAAAGCAGACTTCTACTCAAGGCATGATATATTTACAGGATAGAAAAAGATGACTTCTACTCAAGGATGATAAATTTACAGGAAAGGGAAAGAAGACTTCTACTCAAGGCATGATATATTTACAGGAAAGGAAAAGAAGACTCAAACTTAAGTCATGATCTATTGCTGCTGTATAAAGACCCCAAATAACGGACAGAGCTTATTTTCTATTTAATCTGTTTGGTTTGAATTATAATTTTTGCTGTAAATGTTGACAGTTAAAATTAAAACCACATTCTGCAAGATTATAAACTCACTTTAAATGTGTCATTTTTTTTCATGGTCTCCCATACTTTCAACACTATTGTGCTATTTCGTGGCGGTCATTTTTTTATTGATGGAGGAAGCCGGATTACCCGAAGAAAACCACGAACCTTCGATAGGAAAAACTGACAATCATGGGTCTACTCAATTAAGATTGGAGTCGAGCGCACTTTGCACGAGCGGAATTCGAATTCATAATCTCAGCGTTGAGTGGCTTGTTATACAATAGTTCGACTACTTGGGGCATTCGGTCACCAAGGCCACGATAGATTAAAACATACGAGTTAATTTATAGCTATACATAAATAAGAGGATCGGGTATGATTGTCAATGAGACAACTATTCCTCAAAGATCATTTAAAGTGGGCTTCAACAATTAACGGCAACCTTACGGCCTTCAACATGAGAAAACCCATACTGTAACGTCGCCTAATAAAGGCCCCGATATACATGAGTACAGTTAAACAAGAGTTTGTGGGGAAAATTATTAGCCCATTTCGTATACTATATCATCTCTATCTGTGATGTTTGTTGTTTAATTTATCAGTGTGAATGTTTCCCCAGCCAATGATTCTGCTGCTGAAAATGTTACACCACAGTGACTCTTTTCTATTATTACAATATCTGTTAGACGACATATATACCGCTGTTGTATACAACGGATTATTTTCTCCAAGCCTGTGAACTTATTTCGGTTATCAGCTCTGTGGGAATAATTCCCAAATCTACAGATAACTATTTGGTTATAATCTAGAAGAAATTTCCCTAGTCTAAATATTTCTTATTGGTCAACTGTTTTTGGAAATTTTCCCATTCTATTGATGTCGGTATCGTTGCCATCTTTTTGTGGAAATTTCTCAGTCTATTGATTTATTTTTGGTTATCAAATTTTAGTGATTTGGTTTTCGTTATCATCTTTTTGGGGAAATTTCCCCAGTCTTTTGATTTCTTTTTGGTTATCAACTTTGTGGGAAAATTTCCCCATTTTAGTAATTTCGTTTTCGTTATCATCTTTTTGGGGAAATTTCCCCATTCTATTGATTTCTTGATGGTTATCATTTTTTTGGGGGAGATTTCCCCATTCTATTAACTTCTTGTTGGTTATCGTCTATTTTGGGGAAATTTCCCCATTCTATTGATTTCTTTTAAATTTTCATCATTTTTGGGATATTTCACCATTCTATTGATTTCTTTTTCGTTAACATCTTTTAGGGAAATTTCCCCGTTCTATTGATTTCTTGTTGGTCATCATCTTTTTGGGGAAATTTCCCAAATTATTGATATCTGATTGGTTATCAACTTTATGGGGAAATTTTCCCCAATACTTGTTAACAATTATTTCTACGTTTCTTGTACATGTAAAGTAAAACGTGTTTATTTGTTGAGATTGTTCTCCAAGTTTTGTTGTGTAGTGTTATTTGAATACCACCATCAAATATATGTGTTACAATCATGCCAGTTAAATTTTTGTTGGAATGTTTTGTTCACACAAATAGAAAACATTGAAAAAAGAGAATAAAATAGAAATTCTCTTTTTCAAATAGATTGCGTTCAATACACTGTTTAAGTTATTTGATTGATCATTTTTAATGTTCGTATTATAATTAATTTAATCGTTATCTTTCTTGCAAATAAATAAAAAGGTAAAGTCGAGTGTGATGTGTATGCACGAGCCATATTTATTTATGCGTGCGGTTTATAGACAATTTAATATGACTGGTTCCTGGTATTTCTATTCCGTTATCACCATGCATAGTTGTACGGAAGGAACCAACATTTAATTTCGTTTGAAAACTAGGCGCGAATTCGTGGAAAAAGTGAAGAAAATCATCATCAAGATAAATTAAACCAGCTAAAAGTGAATAAAAGGTGTGTACACTAATCAAATAGTTTTATGTTAAATTGCAGTTGACCGTTTCCTTAAAATCACTTGAAAAAAATTGTTGAAAAACCCACGGGATCAGAATTCAATGGATTTAACAAAATACTGCAAATTATCAACATAGAAGTAGAAGATGAAGACAAAGGCTCTTCTTTTAAGGACTGGAATCCAAAAATACACCAAATAAAATTCCTTAACTATAACCTAAAATAACCCATGTACCAAACAGATACATAAAACTGTCAACTAGAACTCATTTGCAACAATCAAATGTATCAAATAAATGACATAGAAGGATTGTCAAAAGACGCTATATACGTTTCAAGTTTACTTCGTCATGGCCGGTTTAAAAAAACGCATTTAAAACATTACTATTTGCCGTAGTATTAATATACTTTTGCCCTTGTAACAAATGAGCTGCGTCGGATAGAAATCGACCTTATGCAAATGAATATCAATGCATCTGTTAACCTGAATTGGGTTGAAAACATCTCCACGGAAAACTTGTAACTGTTTGAAATTTGAGTTATTATAAGAACACTACAAAACACACCAAAATTCATCTTATATTTCGTATTTGAATGTTCCAACATCAATCAAAGTCTTGTACATGTACATGTATATGTGCACTTGCATTAGGTCGATTTCTATTCGATGCAGCTCAAATGAAGCATCGAACTGTGATCTCTTCATTAAGTCATTTTGAAGAATTGTATTGTCTTAATGTATACGTCTTGTAATTGATGAAGTAGGTGTACGTCTTCAATGCAAAAAGAAAACAGATTGTGTTCTGTCTTTGTCGTTCTTACCAAAAACATAACGATCTCAAATTCTAAAATATGATCACGGTTTATACACATGTTTTAAAATTTTACAAATATGATAATGTGATCATACGGAAACAAGTTTGAAAACAAAATTATGGATTTGTAAATGATAAAGATCGTTATTATAATCGTATTATTATAATAAAAAGAATATAATTGTTTACAAGGTTTACAACTTGTATTTCAGATATTTAGATTTGTTGTGGAAGCATGATTTCCAATGCAGAATTTCAACTACCGGTTTTATATGTAAACGTTTTACAATTTGTACATGTTTTATATTATAGATTTGACCCAATTTTATATAAAAACTGCTCCAACAGAGTTATGAGGAAGAACGACGGATTGAAAGACCGATACGATGCGTCTGTGTCTCAATACGACATGTTGCGCGGTCTTATATCCTTTGATATCAGCATAATAGTCTAAACTGTTATATTGTCCTTGTCGATTGTGATATTTTAAGTGATTGTAGAACGACGCAACTGGTTTCGTCCCTTTTGAAATTCCAGTGATTCCCACCGGTTTGCTTGCCTTATTGATTTGTCTCATTTTAACCAATTTTCGAGTTTTGAACATCGAAAACTACTGTCGTCTTTAATTCATAGATCATTTATGATTAAAACCTAGTTGTGATGCTGTTTCATTGGCAATTACTTGAGGTCTCATGTTTTGCACGCGTTAATTTTATCTTGTAAAACTAGTAAATAGATTATATTAAACATGCACTCTTTGTATCCAGCCTTTACTTCCTTTTACTGGTATTTCTCATTATTGACAACTTTACTATCAAAAGAAAATGAGAATTCAAAATTTTTGATAAAAAAAATATTTAAATAATTCTACTTTTTATCCTCCTATAACGAGGGCGGGTGCACATTTTCACTTTACGAACGAATTAAACAATATGGATATCAATTGTAAACCACGACATAATATGTTTCAATAACGTCGCCAGAAAAATTAAAAGGGTTTTTGTTCGTCATATAATCAATATCAATTTCATTAGCACAATGCGATTTGTTGGTTATTAAAAAACTTAACATTGATTTAACGAACATCACAAATATAATTATTAAAATAAACTCAATCACTACTGTCTTTTTGTGATGATTTTTTATTCCTAATCATCAGTTAGTTTTTCTCTTATAATTCTTAAAGAATCATCAACTCACATCTTAAGCGCAACAACATTTTTCTCTGCTTTGTTTTTTGATCGTGTAGTTTTTAAACAATATTTGTAAGTATGTGAATACCTTGCAAAGATTATATTATTGTCTTTACTTGGTTTTGACATAATTTTACGCTGACCTGAGGACATTTACAATCAAATCAATTTATCAAAGTTGAATATTCAAGTTTAGTGACATCGGGAAATTGACTTTTGTTTGATAAAACATAGAATGACGACAATGTTAACTAAACATACTAGGCTTACCTGAAACTACTTTATCCAGAATCAAATAAGACAAAGATGATAAAATGAATGTTATTGACTTAAAAGACCAGAGTGTCCATTGTGCAATATCATCACATATTTCAATCTAATCAATTTATCAAGATAACATATTCAAGTTTAGTGAAATCAGGGAATTGACTTTTGTTTGTGAATACATTTCAAGGATATCATGCTTAGATTTTTTAGATTGATAAAACTAGAATGGCAATGTTCATTAACCCTAATATGCTTACCTGAAATAACTCGATCCAGAGTTAAATAAGATAAAGATGATGAATTGAATGTTAAATGTTGTCCATGAGAAGTTATTGACTTGAAATACAGATTGTCCAATGTGCAATATCATCACATATTCATCATTGTATTGAAATGTTATTTGGTATCACTTCCTTTTTAAACACAACGGATTCCGCATTTGAATTTAAAAATTATATTTTGTGATTCATGTGAAAAAAACCCCCATATTTCTATTTATATTATGCACATTACATTGCGACAGCTTTAGAATGACTGATTATACTTAAAATTAATTTAAACGTGATACCTGATATTTTTTATCAGAAAACTGACAGACCATGCAAATGATATTTGAATTAAAGTTTGAAGTCTGGATTTTAACATTGACCTAAATTAGAATTGTAAAAATGTGTACTTTAACAATTCGAATGAAGGCACTGAATTTTACTTTATAAAAATTGATTTAAGAATCGTCCAAATCTTTAAGTTATGTGTTTTTATTATTTTTTTTTTATTAAGGCAGTCTAATGATGATATTTTAGTTATTTTTTTTTTATCACATTATTTTAAAGTATTTATCCATCTGAACATTCTGTAAAAATCCCAAAGTCATTATAATGTCACAACATGGAGTAAATTAATAATTAAATTATGTAAATAAACGCACATGGTAAATACTTTATATATAAGAGCATATGAGAGGAGCTAACCATGCAATCATCTGTTGATACCAAGTGTCCAGCTGTTAATCTCTGACCACAACATAATTAATGTGGTCTTATCTTATTATGTTGCAATCAAACTTAATTTACATAATAATGTAGGTGAACAAAGAAAATGTAAAAGAGAAAAAAATATAGAGGGAATATAATCTAAAGTGAAGACATATATAGATAGAAATAAATTTGTAAAAGTAGCTTAAACTAAATTTTGAAAGCCTCTGACAAATGTTATTACTAAGGCAAAATAATTTGTATCTGAATCTGACACCAGCAACAATCCTTATTCTAGGCAAATCACCTGGATTAAATTATTTTTTAACTTGTACTATAAGAAGTATCTGTTCTATTTTGTAGAGGACAGTAGGTAGTATGAACATATTTTTTATTGCATAGTTTTAAGTTTCTAGTTATTTTCACATTACCATGTATTTCTTTTTAAATATGAATAATAATTATTATTTCATAGTGAGCATTATGTAATATATTGATTATATGCAACTGATCACTATTAATATACTCTTATCTCATACAGTCTGGACAGGAGAGGAGCTGTGACCATATTTAATTACTATGTACATTACAGATATTGGTCAAATCTGTGACGTCAAACTCCCGCCATATGCTAAATTGGTGTTGTTGAGGGATGGACAGTGTGCAAATAATGCAAAATTTACAGTTTAAGTGTATAAAAGACTCAAACTGTGTGGTGCTTGTGATTAAATAATGGTGTCAGAACACTCCTGTGGTGTTCCCAGAGGAATGTTTATATTTATGTTGCATTTATAGGGGTTCAAAAGGGGATATTCAGTTATAAGGTGATTTTTCAGATCAATTTTTCATGATAATTGTCATCAAAAAATTAAAACAGAATCTCTATGGGTGCAATCTCTAACAACACCGAACAGATCATGCAGATTTTGATTGAAAATCTCTGTACAGGTGAAGGTAAATAATATTTTTACTAGTAAGCTGTAATCAATAAACATGTTTATGCATATTTTTGAGGGTAAGAAGAGACTATCATAGTACCGCGGGAATTATACATGTACTATACGCGTTAGTGCTGTCTTTTTGTAACGTAACAAAAATTAAGCATACAACAATTTACATACTTTCAACCACGCACTTAATGCCCGCGATTTCGCGGGTGTGTTCTGGTACCTTTGAAATAAACATGATACCTGACATTTTTCAATAGAAAACTGACAGACCATGCAAATGATATTTGAACTAAAGTTTGAAGTCTTGTATTTAACATTGACCTAAATTAGAATTGTAAAAATGTATTTTTACAACTTGAATTAAGATATTGAATTTAAACTTTAAAAAAGTTGATTTAAAAATCGACCAGTTTGTAGTTTTATTATTTTATTTTACGAAATTTTTGAACGAAATCATACGGAACAATAATTTTCATTATTTGTAATTCCACAAAACAGTAATGACCACTCATGTTGAAAACAGACCATGTTCTTGTTTGTGTAAAATAAATGAATTTCTTTTGAAAATGTGTTTAGAACTACACAAGCAGGGACCCGATGTTGTACAGACGTGGATATTTGGTTGAAAATTGGTCGCAACGTCGGCGAGCTAAATTCAACGTCGTGCGGTTTAGAGACAATTTGAAAGTCTGGTTCCCGGTATTTCTATTTCGTTATCACGATGCATAGTTTTACGGAAGGAACCAACATTTAATTTCGTTTGAAAACTAGGCGCGAACTCATGGAAGAAGTAAAGAAGATCATCACCAAGTTAAATTAAACCAGCTTAAAATGAAATAAAAGGTTCATACACTTATCGTATAGTTTCATGTTTCATTGCAGCTGGTTGTTTCCTTTAATTCATTCGAAAACATGGTTGACATACCCACGGGGGTCAGACGTTAACGGATTTATTAAAATGTATAACTGTAGATTATCCTCCTAGAAGTAGAAGACGAATAAGAGCTCTTCTTTTATGGATTGGAATCCCTAAAGAGTTACACAAAATAAAATTCCTTTACTATAACCTAGAACAATCCATGTACCATACATGTACATACAACTGTCAACTAGAACTCATTTGCGACAATCAAATGTATTTAATAAATGACCTAGAAGGATTGTCAATAGACGCTATATACGTTTCAAATGTTGGCCAGGTATGACGACATAACCGGTTTAAAAATACACATTTTAAATACTACCATTCACCATAGTATTTATAAACTCTTATCCTTATAACAAAAGAAGCGGTGAACTGTAATTTTTTGATAAAGTCGATTGGAAAAATTGCATTGATCTTTATGTATCTTGTGAAGTAGGTATATGTCGTTAATGCATTAACAAAACATATCGTGTTCCGTCTTAGTCATTTTTAACAAAAACTTTATCTCAAATTCTGAAACATGATCACGTTTTAGAATTTTAAAGAAATGATAATATGATCATACGAAAACAAGTTTGAAGACACAACTAATTTATGAATCACAAAGATATTTGATAAAACCGTAACTGATATCAACCTATAATTGTTTTCAAACTTTGCAACATTGTATTACGCATATAGAGATTTATTGGTTAAGGATGTTTACAAATGTAGAATTTGAACTACCGTGCATTTACGGTTTTATATGTAAACATTGTGCAATTTTTATTTTGTAGATTTTATCCAATTAAATACAAAAACTTCTCCAACAGAGTTATGAGGAAAAACGATTAACATTCTGTGGTCACAATCACGAATAGAATAACGAGACATTGTGTCGGTGTCGGTGTCGGTGTCTCAATACACTAGCGACATGGTGCGCGGTATTAGATCTTCAGATATCAGTATAATCGACTTAACTGTTATTTTACCGGTTGTGTCCTTGTCAATTGTGACATTTCAAGTGAGTGTAGATTCGCATGGCGGGTGATGTATGCATAGAAGGTGACGCTTATCTCTAGACCCACCTGCTTTGGTTCCTTTGAAGTTCATGCGATTTATCAGTTTATGTTTGCTACAAATAGTTGTCTCTTTTTTTAACCAATTGACGAGATTTGAACATTATATTAGAAAATTACTGTCTCCTTTAATTCATATACACTTATTGATGATTGAAATCGTATCTGGTTTTGATGCTGTTTCAATGGCATTTACCCTAGCTATCATGTTTTCGCGCTGATTTCATTTTATAATACGAGTAAATAGATCCTGAAATTAGATGTCCTCTTTGAATCCAGATCTTAATTCATTTAACTGATATTTCTCATTGTAGACTTTTCTTCAAAAAGAAAATCAGTATTCGACATTTTGTAACAGAAAAAAGCCTTTGAAAAGTTTATATTTAATTTTAGTATGTAACCTCTTTTAAAGAGGGCGTGTACACATTATCGCTTATCGAACGATTTGAATAAAAGAGTAAAAAAATAAAAAAAGTAAATAAATCAATATCGTCGCCTATGAAATTTTGTTGTCTTGGTTTGTCAGATAATCAAAAGCAGTTTCATTTGCACTATTTAATTTCCTGGTTAATAAAACAAACTTAACATCAATGTGTTCAAGTTTAATTAAAAAAATTAACTTAATCAATATTGTCTTTCATATTATTTTTGTTCTATTCCTTAACATCAGTGTTTTTTCCCGTATCATTCTTTAAAAATCAACATCTCACAGCTTAACAGCGAAAACGGTTATCTTTTTTATTTTATCTTGTAGTGTTAAAGCAATAGTTTGAGAGTGAGTGAATACCTTCCAAAAAATACTTTATTGTCTTTACATGGTTTTGACATATTTTTGAGTGTCCTTATTCACAATGACATCAATTTATCAAGTTTAAATATTCATGTTGTTTTAAATTGTAAAATTGTCTTTTGTTGGTTTTTACATTTCAAAGATATTAATAATTAGGTTTTCAAAGAGATAAAACGTAGAATGACAATAGTTACGAAACTTAATAACCTTACCTGAAACTACTTGATCCAGACTTTAATAACACAAATATGATGAAATGAATGCAGCTTTATGTTGTCCATTATAAGTTATTGACTTTAAAGTACAAAGTGTAAAGTATGAAATACGATCACAGATTCCTCATTGTAGTGAAATGTTATTTGATATGACTTCCCTTTAAACACAACGGGTTCCGTATTTGAACTCTAAAATTGTATTGTATGAATTATGTGGACAAACCTCAACACCTATAATTGTATTATACAACTTTTACCTTATATTGCGACATATTTAAATACCTGGTTGTATTAGAAATCAATATATAAACAGGGTATCTGATAGCTTTTTATCTGAAAACTGACAGACCATGCAAATGATATTTGAGCTAAAGTTTGAAGTGTGGTTTTTAATATTGATCGAAGTTAGAATTGTAAAAATGTTATATACAATACAATACATTTTTACAATTCAAATGTAGGTACGGAATTTAAACTTTAAAAAATTGATTAAAAAATCGTGTAGATCGTTCAGTTAATGTAGTTTATTTTTTACTATGATTGAAAACTTTTGAATGAATACATTTAGTCTTAAATGCATGATTTTTTTTATTAGTTGTTATTGGCCTTGAACTAGCTGTCATTATGTGCGAGTACTCTCAGATCTGTACTTAGTGTTTTTGTTGTTGTTTTGATGTACAAGTAGCCGTCCACGTCCACTCTGTGTTTTTGTTAAATATATTTATATTTCTATCCATCTGATGAGTTAAGCCTATTTCAACTGCTTTTTATAATTTGTTCTTATGTTGTACTGTTCCACCACTGTCCCATATTAAAGGGAGGGTTGGCGCCTTCAGGCTATTTAAAAAAAAGAAGCGAAAAATACCAAAAGGACATTCAAAATCTTGTCAAAAATAAACTGACAACGCCATGACTAAAAAAGAAAAAAGACAAACAGACAAACAATAGTACACGAAACACAACATAGCAGATCCCCGTCACATTCTGTATTTGCCTGTCCCAAGTCAGGAGCCTGTAATGCAGTGGTTGTCGTTTGTTGATGTGTTACATATTTGTTTTTCGTTCATTATTTGTACATAAATTAGGCCGTTAGTTATCTCGTTTAAATTGTTTTACATTTGTCATTTCGGGCATTTTATAGCTGACTATACGGTATGGGCTTTGCTCAGTGTGGAAGGCCGTACGGTGACCTATAGTTGCTAATTTTTGGGTCATTTTGTCTCTTGTAGAGAGTTGTGTCATTGGCAATCATACCACATCTTCTTTTTTATATATACAAAACAATAAAGTTCATTTTTATAACCCAAATAAAAGAGTAATGATCTTATTTTAATGTACATTGAAAACTGGTCATGTTCTAATTTTTTTTTAAATAAAAGGTTTTTTTAAATGTTTTAAAAACGACCGTAATCAAAATCAGAAAACAAACTACATGTATATGAAAACGATATGGTCAAGATTTGTCATCAGGGGCAAGGAAATACATGTTATCACAGATGCAATACATTATTTTAGAAGTAACAGATGTATTGCCAAAATAATAAACAGTCGTTTTATGGATCTTAGACTACGTCCTTTAAGCTTTTCTTTGTGTTATACAATACATATTCAATTAAAATGCATGTTAATGTAACTGTAAATTATTAAGCTTTAGTGTTTCTTTATTATCTATGTATTGATAATTTGTACAATGGTATGTTCTTGTTGTGCCAGGTGGTGTCCTTCTTACTTAATAAAACAATATACATCCCTAGTTACAACCAAAGGAACATTACTGGAGTAAATTGCAACGATTTTATTACACTCATCGTGATCATTGATCATTCGTGCATATAAAATTATTTGAAGGATGCTTAATTTCATGTAATCTATTTTCGTCTCGTTCATTCCACGCATTTTCCATATATTAAAAATATGTTCTCTTATATTAGATCTAAAACCGGTAAATGGTATTTCACATTTAGATATAGTGTCATTTAATGCGTTTTTTTGCTTCCTTGTCTACGAATGCGTTTCCATAGAAGCCAGTAAGACTTGGTACCCATTGCAAAATAATTTCTTTGTTAAGAATATTCAAATTTCCTCATACGTATACAATTATTAGAATTAACAGCTTTTTAATTTTTGCATGTTGTATATAGCTTGAAGATACGAAAGTGAGTCTAAACATATAATAAGTTTCTATTTTTCTGATGACGCAATGAACTGCAGTAGATTCGGATGCATAAGGAAGTAACCGGAGAGTTGCAGCTCGGTCTCCAAAGACAGCAGCAGATTGACTGTCTCCATCCTTCGATCCATCAGTATAAACAGTTAAAAAATCAGATTTTCTGGATTTTATTACAGCATAATGTTACTGAATCAAAAGAGGATTTGTTTCAGTCTTTTGTACTTACGGAGAACAAATATCATGTTTGGTTTCGGAAGTTCCCATGTAGGGCTTGTATAAGTTTGAACTGGAACAACGGATTTTAAATCAAAAGTTTTTAGATGTGTTTTTAAACGAATTTCTAATAAGGAATTGTATGTTCATTTTTTTCAAAAATATCTTCATAAATGGAATTGAACATAGCCAGAAATTAATAGTACTTTTTCTAATTAATATTCATAATATGTAAATGAGAATTGTACCACGTGATAATAGTTTGAACTGGACTGGCTTGATATCATTAAAAATCTTTAAAACACGGATATTATAAGTTGCCCGTCACAGAGTCCTTGTTTATAATCACTCTGATATTTCCGTAAAGTTGTCAGGCGGTCAAAATCAAAACAATGAACGCGATTCTAGTGAATTTTTCGTGTTTTTGTGAGTTTGTTCTTCTTGAAATAGGGGCATTTTAACTTTACGTGGGAACCTAGAGTTCAACGACTACAAATACAAGGTTTGCACTTGCTTATTCTTTGGACATTCAAGTTTCAAGTTTCATACCCGCAACCTGTTTTTGTAATGACCTTGTTAGCCAATTTTTAACACGAAGTTTGTAAATTTGACGTTTCATCCATTTTAGCTTGTATTTTATACTGCAATGTTAAAAGCCTCTCGCTTCGATTTTTAAAATAGCTCAGGAACCTTGATTTTGGCAACGACAGTCATGTTTCGTTTAAATGGTGTATATTGTTGTGTATATTTATTTTCTGTCCCCGCAACCTGTCTATCACTTAAATTAAAGTTAAAACAGACATTTTTTTTCAAAATTCCCTATCATTTCAATATAATTTCCGTGACTCGTATCCGATTTCTTTAGTATAATATTCAAATAAGCAAAGTGGCGTTGATTTCTGGATATGAAGTGCAGCTGTAAGTTGGATTGTATGGATATAGATTGACGGCATATTGAAGACCAAGCTTCAAACGTACATGATAGATTCTGATATGACGTCTTTTTTTCGCTTTGTAAACAAAGTCGTGTTCTAATTAGCACAAAATATGTTTGACACATGCGCACAAACTTACTGGTTACATTCTCGTTATTTTCGTTTTTATCTTCATATAATACATATATTTTAACTGCTTACATAAAGTTTATTATTTATTGATGTAAAACATCATATATTTGCCCTCTTTTAGTTTTTATTAACTTATTAAATATGAAAATGGCTGCAACCGGCAGCGTTCTTTATGGCTGTTCCGTCCATTCAGCAAACCTCCCACTTAAATGCACATGTACGATGACTCATTGTCTGCTGTTAAAAATGTATACAACAGTATTTCCGTTGAAAATTGCACTAAGAGTAGAGTTTAAAGAGTCATTTTATAAGATTGCTGTCAACTATATGGAACAAAACGCTGTTAGGCAGTATATTATTCAATCTATGACTGATGGTGTAACAAAAAGGGTATTCAGGCACGAAATATGTGATCCCAAAGTTAGTTCCTCATTCTCAAAATTGACAGAGAAGACCATTTTTAGTTTTGAAAACAATGAGCACTTCCAGTCTGATGAAGAACTTTCTCAAATTGATGAAGACATACATATTACCCCAGACCCACCAGCCAAAAAGCCCAGAATTAAGGTGCCGCCTAGCAAGGAAGCGATTGAAAAATTAGCACTGACCAGAACTGAGCCAAGAACCAACCAGCAGACAGTATGGGGTGTAAAACTTCTTAGAGGTAAAAACCATAAAATGCAAAAACATTACATTGGAAAGAAAATACAATCATAAGTAAATGGTAAATATGTTATAATAAAACATTTTAATGATAGAAAAGATAATCTTGAGGTAATTGTAAACGGCAATGAGTCAGCAACTTAGCTATATTTTTTTAACCCTTTTCAAACATAAAATAAAATTTACTTTCCAGCGTTTTATAGAACATAACTTAAGTAACAAGAGATTGAAAACATATTTCAAATGATGCAAGTTAGTATTCATTAAAGAGACATACTTTCGATTGTCAAGATGAAGAATAAAAATTAAAGTTTTCCTTGATATTTTTTTTTGTATCTGACATAACGGTCTTTTACATATGCAAGCATACTTAAAAAAATATTATAATAAATTGAAGTTAAAACAGTTATGAGCATGCTGAAAATAGTAAACAAAACACCCCAGTGGGGAATCGAACCCCTATCCTCCTTTAGATGGGTGTACTTCCAAAATACTACCAGAGTTTACTGTTTTGTTAAGTATTACAGCAGCAAAAGCGTAACTTGCCTTGGCATAAGAAATATTTTCACTACACAACTTTGAATGACACTAGACATGTGTGTACATGAAAATTAGACAAACTAAATATTATGTTTTAGTCTAAAAAAAAATTGATTGAATAGGTCACTGGTCTACATGTACAAAATGTGTACGCACACATGTTTTACCAACATGCTTCTGGCATAAAGCTAAATTAAAACATGCATCAAACAATATACAGATCTCTAACATTTAATATGAATCAAGTCCTTGGAATAAATTATATGCATATAAATTCATCACAATTTAACTAAAATATTTTTAAGAAATACTTGAATAGGTAAAAAATGGTACAAATAATTTCAGGTTGGCTAACTGAGAATAAGCAGCACTTTTGAAGAAATGGATGAAACTACCCTAAATGGCAGGTTGTGCTACTTCTATGAAAGTTTGCAGACCGAAAAAAGGCACTGATTACTCAAAGTCAGCACTTGTCCGGATTCGATCAGCTATTTCCAGGCATATAACTGGTCCTCCTTATAATCGGGAAATGAACATAATAACTGACAAATCATTTATGCCATCAAATCACATAATCATGGGTATGATGAAAACATTGACAAGGGAAGAGAAAGATATAACTGTTCATAAAAAGGTTGTAGCTGAAGGTGATATCGACAAGCTGTATTACAGTGGTATCTTCAGTACTGATAACCCAGCAACTCTCCAAAATAAAGTTTTTCTCGGACATTATGTTGAATTTTGGAAGGAGGGGACAGGAGGGGCTTACTGATTAGGAAAAAAACATCTTATGCTAAACGTAAAGATGACAAAGGACAAGAGTACTACAAAATGATGTACAATGAGTGCAACAAAACGCACCATGGTGTTGACTCCAAAGAAAATTCAAAGGATGTAAAAATGTACGCTAAACCTTGGGACATTCAATGTCCAGTGTTTAACTTGGACTTTTATCTTGGGAAGCTTAGTCCAAGGTGTACCGCATTTTTTCAGCAACCGCTCCAGTATCCTAAACCAATTATATGGTATGCTGCTCAACCAATTAGCAAAAACAAATAGGCAAGTATGATGTCAAGAATATCTCAGCCACTGTGGCAGCAGGATTTAAAAGAGCGGGAGTCGATGACCGGGCTATTATGTCTGTAACGGGACACCGGAATGTAAAATCTTTGGACAGCTACAATAAAGGTCCAACTGCCAAGCAACGAAGAGAACTTTCCAATACGCTTCAGCGAGTTGCAACCGCCAATACTTTGAATGAAAACAAAACAGAGTCAAATGCTGGCTCCACATCTGCACAGAATAATTCATGCCAGATCGCTCGTTCTTCCTCTTTAGCGAGACATCCACTGTCCGATCTAAACATTTCACCAACGCTACAATAACTGGGGGAACAATCCATATTAACGTGGTTAATAAGGAATAAATGTGACTTACCTTCATGTGCAACTGTCAACCGCCATTTCCACCATTGTCAAAAGTTGTTACGTAAAGAAATCTCTTAACAGAAACAAAAACTTGTCGTTTGATATTAATTGTTTTAGAATAATAAATGTTAAAATTATTTATTGTATGTTTTTCACAACTATTTATTTCATAGTTTCATTGCATTACCCTTTTTTTTTTGGTATATTTTGTACACGTTTAAGGGGGGGGGGGGGGTGATGGGAACAGCCAAACATTCCCAATGTATTCGTGTACGCTTCGGCCTATAAAATACCGTGTTTGTCGTATTAGAATCGAAATAATTTCTTCATGGCATGCTCTATGCTCATTTTAACATGGGTAGGCATTATATTTGTCGATATTTGACACTGATCGTTGGTCAAATTATTTCTTAAGTAAAGGCTCGTCGGCCTCTACATATTGACTCCCAACTGGGTTGAACAAAAAGAACTTTCTAATCATAAATTTGTATCAGCTGTTCTGTTTAAGTCTACGAGTTTGAGCAGCATGTATCCAGAGTATGTTTTCTGTATAAAGCTCTGACTAACCTTAAAGAAAACCTACCTGCTGGAGACGCAACGCAATAGTACATTGTTCTTGCTGTACCGCAGATGAAGTGCAAAGCGCACACAGGAATTCCAGCTCAGTCACATGAGATCCTGTGTTGGTGTATTAATTGATTGATGGATTGGTTGGTTGACTAATTAAATAAATTAGATAGAGTCTCTTGGAACAAGCGAAAAAGAAATAAATGAGATCTTGGACCCCGTATTAAACACAACGGACCGAAACATGAATGCGTGATTGTTTGGTTGATTGATTGATTGATTGGTTGATTGGTTGGTTGGTTGTTTGGCTAATTAAACACATGGGATAGAGTCTTTTGGAACAAGCGAAAAAGAAATAAATGAGATCTTGGACCCCGTATAAAACACATGGGACCGAAACATGCATGCATGATTGATTAATTGCTTTGTTGGTTGGTAAGTTGATTGATTGATTAAAAGTTTGCATGGCACTTTCTCTGTGCGAGGCAGCGGATTTAACGTCCATATTCTAACCGAACACTGCGTATTTATACTTTCCGCACAGCCAAAACGGACGCCTTTAATATCCTCATAAAAATTGATCCGAGCAACCTCCGTTTATAAATTTTCTCTTTTTTCTGCGTTACCTCGGACTTCATGCTGCATTTATTTGTTGTGTATGTTTTTTGTTTGAATTTGTAGGAAAAGTGAGAAACAATTTGTCTAGGAAGTGTCAATTTTTGGACAAGGAATGTTTAATTCTAAATTTGGGTCCGCGCGCACGGTGGTGTTTGTGAGGTCACGTGATGCTGGACTATATATGTCTGGAGCTAATATTAATACCTTTTCAGGGGAGACCGTTGAACAGACCACATGTGTATTGATAACAGTAACTATATAACTATTGATTAAATTTTTACAGGTTATTGATGTCGGATCATGAATACTTTTTTCATACGCATATTAACGGGAGCACAGATTTGTATTTTGATGCATGTTTAGAAATTTGATTGTAGGATTTCACTAATATTTACGAACTTGGGAGCGATTTCTACGTCATTGATTTTAATTTCTCAATCTAGGTCAGATTTTTGCAGGGATGGATTTTAAGTTTGTACATAAGAAGGATTAGCATTTTTACAGTAAAATGCCTGAAGGCGATTTTTTTTCATAGAAATGGGATGACTAAAAGAAAAATCATTAAAAGATAATTGAAATAAGATACATTTACAACATAATAGCTGCAAAGTTAGAAGTTTTAATTAGTAATTTGTTGATTTGACCACTTCAGGGGCATTGACCCTGCCATAAAATGACGCGTACTATTTTGACAACAAAATTCCAGTAAGGACATGTCGCCACAAACATTTTGGTTAAATTGCTTTGTCGATATCTATAACACTTTCTGGGAAGAAGCGATATGAACTTAATTTTAAAACTCAGAACATGACCTTGACCTTGACCTCATTTTTTTTTACCAAGGACACTATATGCAATGCTATAGCATTTCACTATACACAATGCTATAGCATACACGATACCCTATGCTATATCATTTCACTATACACAATGATATATCATTTCACCATACACAATGCTATATCATTACACTATACACAATGTTATATCATTACACTATACACAATGCTATATCATTACACTATACACAATGATATATAATTACACTTTACACAATGCTATAGCATTACTCTATACACAATGTTTTATCATTACACTATATGCAATGCTCTAGCATTTCACTATACACAATTCTATACCATTCACTATACACAATGCCATAGCATTACACAGTACTCAATGTTATGGTATAATATTGTAAACAATGCTTCAGCATTACGCTTTACCCAATGCTATATCATTACACTATACACACTGCTATAATATAATACTGTAGACAATGCTATATCATTACACTATACCCAATGGTATATCATTTCATTATACAAAATGATATATCATTTCACCATACACAATGCTATATCATTATACTATACACAATGCTATATCATTACACTAAACACAATGCTATATCATTACATTATACACAATGATATATAATTACACTTTACACAATGCTATATCATTACACTATACACAATGCTATATCATTACTCTGTACTCAATGCTATGGTAAAATACTGTAAACAATGCTATAGCATTACACTAAGCACAATGCTTTATCGTTACATTATACAAAATGATATATAATTACACTTTACACAATGCTATATCATTACACTCTATGCAATGCTCTAGCATTTCACTATACACAATTCTATAGCATTCACTATACACAATGCCATAACATTACACTATACACAATGCTTTGGTATAATACTGTAAACAATGCAATATAATTACAGTATACCCAATGCTATATCATTACATTATACTCAATCCTATGTTTTCATACTGTAAACAATGCTATAGCATTACACTATATCCAATGCTATATCATTACACTATACACACTGCTATGTTATAATACTGTAGACAATGCTATATCATTACACTATATCCAATATTATATCATTACACTATACACACTGCTATGGTATAATACTGTAGACAATTCTATATCATTTCACTATACACAATGCTATATCATTTCACTATACACAATGCTATATCTTTACACTATAGACAATGTTATATCATTACACTATACACAATGCTATTTCATTACATTATACACAATGAAATATAATTACACTTTACACAATGCTATCTCATTACACTATACACAATGCAATATCATTACTCTGTACTCAATGCTATGGTAAAATACTGTAAACAATGCTATAGCATTGCACTACACACAATGCAATATCTTACACTATACACAATGCTATGGTATAATTCTGTAGACAATGCTATATATTTATACTATACACGATCCCATAGCATTTCACTATACACAATGCTATATCATTACATTATACACAATGCTATATCATTACACAATACACAATGCTATATCATTACACTATATGCAATGCAATAGCATTTCACTATACACAATGCAATATCATTACACTATACACAATGCTATGGTATAATACTGTAGACAATGCTGTATCAGTACACTAAACCCAATGCTATATCATTTTACTATACACAATAATTATATCATTACACTATACAAAATAATTATATCATTACACTATACACAATGCTATATCGTTACACTATACACAATAATATATAATTACACTTTACACAATGTTAGATCATTAAACTATACACAATGATATAGCATTACACTTTACTCAATGCTATATCATTACACTATACCCAATGCTATATCATTTCACTATACACAATGATATATCATTACACTATACACAATGCTATATCATTACAGTATACACGATGCAATAGCATTACACTATACACAATGCTATATTATTACACTATACACAATGATATATAATTACACGTTACACAATTCTATAGCATTACACTATACATAATGCTATATCATTACACTATACACACTGCTATGGTAATATACTGTAGACAGTGCTATATCATTACACTATACACACTGCTATGGTATAATACTGTAGACAATGCTATATCATTACACTATACCCAATGTTATATCATTACACTATACACACTGCTATGGTATAATACTGTAGACAATGCTATATTATTTCACTATACACAATACTATATCATTACACTATACACAATGATATATAATTACACTAAACACAATAATATATAATTACAATTGACACAATGCTATATCATTACACTATACACAATGCTATATCATTATTCTGTACTCAATGCTATGGTAAAATACTTTAAACAATGCTATAGCATTACACTAAGCACAATGCTATATCGTTACATTATACACAATGATATATAATTACACTTTACACAATGCTATATCATTACACTCTATGCAATGCTCTAGCATTTCACTATACACAATTCTATAGCATTTACTATAGACAATGCCATAACATTACACTATACACAATGCTTTGGTATAATACTGTAAACAATGCAATATAATTACAGTATACCCAATGCTATATCATTACATTATACTCAATCCTATGTTTTCATACTGTAAACAATACTATAGCATTACACTATACCCAATGCTATATCATCACACTATACACACTGCTATGTAATACTACTGTAGACAATGCTATATCATAACACTATACCCAATATTATATCATTACACTATACACAATGCTATGGTATAATACTGTAGACAATGCTATATCATTTCACTATACACAATGCTATATCATTTCACTATACACAATGCTATATCATTACACTATAGACAATGTTATATCATTACACTATACACAATGCTATGTCATTACACTATACACAATGATATATAATTACACTTTACACAATGCTATATCATTACACTATACACAATGCTATAGCATTACTCTGTACTCAATGCTATGGTAAAATACTGTAAACATTGCTATAGCATTGCACTATACACAATGCTATATCTTACACTATACACAATGATATGGTATAATTCTGTAGACAATGCTATATATTTATACTATACACGATCCCATAGCATTTCACTATACACAATGCTATATCATTACATTATACACAATGCTATATCATTACACAATACACAACGCTATATCATTACACTATATGCAATGCTATAGGATTTCACTATACACAATGCAATATCATTACACTATACACAATGCTATGGTATAATACTGTAGACAATGCTGTATCATTACACTAAACCCAATGCTATATCATTTTACTATACACAATAATTATATCATTACACTATACACAATAATTATATCATTACACTATACACAATGCTATATCGTTACACTTTACTCAATGCTATATCATTTCACTATACACAATGATATATCATTACACTATACACAATGCTATATCATTACAGTATACACGATGCAATAGCATTACACTATACACAATGCTATATTATTACACTATACACAATGATATATAATTACACGTTACACAATTCTATATCATTACACTATACATAATGCTATATCATTACACTATACACACTGCTATGGTATAATACTGTAGACAATGCTATATCATTACACTATACCCAATGTTTTATCATTACACTCTACACACTGCTATGGTATAATACTGTAGACAATGCTATATTATTTCTCTATACACAATACTATATCATTACACTATACACAATGATATATAATTACACTAAACACAATAATATATAATTACAATTTACACAATTCTATATCATTACAGTATACACAATGCTATAGCATTACTCTGTTCTCAAGGATATGGTAAAATACTGTAAACAATTCTATAGCATTACATTAAACACAATGCTATATCATTACACTATGCACAATGCTATATCATTACACTATACACAATGCTATATCATTACACTTTACCCAATATTATATCATTACACTATACACACTGCTATGGTATAATACTGTAGACAATGCTATAGCATTACACTAAACACAATGCTATATTGTTACACTATACACAATGCTATATCATTACACTATACACAATGCTATATCATTACACTTTACACAATGCTACATCATTACACCATATACAATGATATATTATTACACTTTACACAATGCTATATCATTACACTATAAACAATGCTATATCATTACACTTTACTCAATGCTATAATATCATACTGTAAAAAATGCTATAGCATTACACTATACACAATGCTATATCATTACACCATACACAATGCTATGGTATAATACTGTAGACAATGCTATATCATTACACTATACACACTGATATGGTATAATACTGTAGACAATGCTATATCATTACACTATACACACTGCTATGGTTTAATATTGTAGACAATGCTATATTATTTCACTATTCACAATGCTATATCATTACACTATACACAATGATATATAATTACACTACACACAATAATATATAATTACACTTTACACAATGATATATCATTACACTATACACAATGCTATATCATTACTCTGTACTCAATGATATGGTAAAATACTGTAAAGAATTCTATAGCAATACACTAAACACAATGCTATATCATTACACTATGCACAATGCTATATCATTACACTATGCACAATGCTATATCATTACACTTTACACAATGCTACATCATTACACCATATACAATGATATATTATTACACTATCCACAATGCTATATCATTACACCATACACAATGCTATGATATACTACTATAGACAATGTTATATATTTATACTATACACAATGCGATAGCATTTCACTATACACAATGATGTATCATTACATTGATATATTATACACAATGCTATATTATTACACTATACACAATGCTATATCATTACACTATATGAAATGCTATATCATAACACTATACACAATGCTATGGTATAATATAGTAAACAATGCTATTTCATTACACTATACCCAATGCTATATCATTTCACCTTACACAATGCTATATGATTTCACTTTACACATTGCTATATCATTACACTATACACAATGCTATATCATTTTACTATACACAATGCTATATCGTTACACTTTACACAATGATATATATTATTAAACTATTCACAATGCTATATCATTAAACTATACACGATGCTCTATCATTACACTATACGCAATGCTATTTCAATACACTATAAACAATGTTATATCATTACATTATACACAATGATATGTCAGTACACTATACACAATGATATATAATTACACTTTGAACAATGCTATACCATTACACTATACACAATGCTATATCATTACTCTGTACTCAATGCTATTGTATAATACTGTAAACAATGATATATCATTACACTATACACAATGCCAAATCATTACTCTGTACTCAATGCTATTGTATAATACTGTAAACAATGCTATAGCATTACACTATACACAATGTTATATTATTACACTATACACAATGCTATATCATTACACTGTACTCAATGCTATAGTATAATACTGTAAAAAATGCTATAGCTTTACACTATACCCAATGCTATATCTGTACTATATACACAATTATATATAATTAAACTTTACACAATGCTAGATCATTTCACTATACACAATGCTATATAATTAAACTATACACAATGCTATATCATTACACTTTACCCTATGCTATATCGTTACACTATACACAATGATATATAATTACACTTTACACAATGCTAGATCATTAAACTCTACACAATGATATATCATTACACTTTACTCAATGTTATATCATTACACTATACCCAATGCTATATCATTTCACTGTACACAATGATAAATCATTACACTATACACGATGCAATAGCATTACACTATACACAATGCTATATCATTACAGTATACACAATGATACATAATAACACGTTAAACAATGCTATATCATTACACTATACAGTTGCTATAACATTACACTGTACTCAATGCTATGGTATAATACTGTAAATAATGCTATAGCATTACACTATACACAATGCTATATCATTACACTTTACACAATGCTATGGTATAATACTGTAGACAATGCTATATATTTATACCATACACAATCCCATAACATTTCACTATACACAATGCTATATCATTACATTATACACAATGCTATATCATAACACTATACACAATACTATTTCATTACACTATACCCAATGCTATATTATTTCACTATACACAATGATTATTTCATTACACTATACACAATGCTATATCATCACACTTTACCCAATGTTATATCGTTACACTAAACACAATGATATATAATTACACTTTACACAATGTTAGATCACTAAACTATACACAATGATATATCATTACACTTTACACAATGCTATATCATTACACTATACCCAATGCTATATCATTTCACTATACACAATGATATATCATTACACTATACACAATGCTATATCATTACAGTGTACACGATGCAATAGCATTACACTATACACAATGCAATATCATTACACTGTACACAATGATATATAATTGCACGTTACACAATTCTATATCATTACACTTTACATAATGCTATATCATTACACTGTACTCAATCCTATGTTTTCATACTGTAAACCATGATATAGCATTACACTATACTCAATGCTATATCATTACACTATACACACTGCTATTGTATAATACTGTAGAAATGCAATATCATTACACTATACACACTGCTATGCTATAATACTGTAGACAATGCTATATAATTACACTATACACAATGTTATATCATTACACTATACACACTGCTATGGTATAATACTGTAGACAATGCTATATCATATCACTATACACAATGATATATCATTACACTATACACAATGATATATAATAACACTGCACACAATGATATATAATTACACTATACACAATGCTATATCATTACTCTGTACTCAATGCTATGGTAAAATACTGTAAACAATGCTATTGCATTACACTATACACATTGCTATATCATTACACTATACACAATGCTATATCATTACACTATACACAATGCTATATCATTACACTTTACACAATGCTACATCATTACACTATATACAATGATATATTATTACACTTGACACAATACTATATCATTACACTATAAACAATGCTATATCATTACACTGTACTCAATGCTATAATATCATACTCTAAAAAACGGTATAGCATTACACTATACACAATGCTATATCATTACACCATACACAATGCTATGGTTTAATACTGTAGACAATGTTATATATTTATACTATACACAATGCCATAGTATTTCACTATACACAATGATATATCATCACATTGATATATTATACACAATGCTATATATTTACACTATATGCAATGCTATAACATTTCATTATACACAATGCTATATCATTACACTATACACAATGTTATGGTATAATACTGTAGACAATGCTATGTCATTACACTATACCCAATGCTATATTATTTCACTTTACACAATGCTATATCATTTCACTTTACACAATGCTATATGATTACACTATACACAATGCTATATCATTACATTAAACACAATGCTATATCGCTACACTATACACAATGATATACAATTACACTTTACACAATGTTAGATCATTACACTATACACAATGATATACAATTACACTTTACACAATGATATATCATTACACTATATGCAATGCTATAGCATTACACTATACACAATGCTATAGCATTCACTATATATCATAACAATACACAATTCTATGGTATAATACTGTAAACAATGCTATATCATTACACTATACACAATGCTATTGCATTTAACTATACACAATGCTATATCATTACACTATATTATATCATTACACTATACACTATGCTATATTATTACACTTTATGCAATGCTATAGCATTTCACTATACACAATGATATATCATTACACTATACACAATGCTATATCATTACACTATACACGATGCTATAGTATCACACTATACACTATGATATATAATTACAGGTTACACAATGCTAGATCATTAAACTATACACTATGATATATCATTGCACTTACACAATGCTATATCATAACATTATACACGATGTTATAGCATTACACTATAAACAATGTTATATCATTACACTATACACAATGATATATAATTACACGTTACACCATGCTACATCATTACACTATACATAATGATACATCATTACATTGTACTCAATGCTATGGTATAATACTGTAAACAATGCTATATCATTATACTATACACAATGCTATATCATTACACTATACACAATGCTATATTATTAAACTGTACACATTGCTATATCATTACACTATACACAATGCTATATCATTACACGATATGCAATGAGATAGCATTTCACTATACACAATATTATATCATTACACTTTACACAACTCTATATCATAAAATGAGGCGTACTATTTTGACAACAAAATTCCAGTAAGGACATGTCGCCACAAACATTTTGGTTAAATTGCTTTGTCGATATCTATAACTCTTTCTAGGAATAAGCGATATGAACTTAACTTTAAAAGTCAGAACATGACCTTGACCTTTGACCTTGACCTCATTTTTTTTTTACCAAAAACACTATATGCAATGCTATAGCATTTCACTATACACAATGCTATATCATTACACTATACACAATGCTATATCATTTCACTATACACAATGATATATCATTACACTATACTATATCATTACACTATACTATATCATGACACTATACACTATGCTATATCTTTACAATATATGCGATGCAATAGCATTTCACTATACACAATACTATATCATTACACCATACACAATCCTATGGTATAGTACTGTAGACAATGTTATATATTTATACTATACACAATGCCATAGCATTTCACTATACATAATGCTATATCATTACATTAAAATATTATACACAATGCTATATCATTACACTATACAGAATGCTATATCATTACACTATATGCAATGCTATGACATTTCACTATACACAATGCTATATCATTACACTATACACAATGTTATGGTATAATACTGTAGACAATGCAATGTCATTACACTATACCCAATGCTATATTATTTCATTATACACAATGCTATATCATTTCACTTTACACAATGCTAAATGATTACACTATATACAATGCTATATCATTACACTATACACAATGCTATATCGTTACACTATACACAATAATATACAATTACACTTTATACAATGCAGATCATTACACTATACACAATGACATACAATTACATTTTACACAATGATATTTCATTACACTATATGCAATGCTATGGCATTATACTATACACAATGCTATATCATTCACTATATATCATAACAATACACAATGCTATGGTATAATACTGTAGACAATGCTATATCATTACACTATACACAATGCTATTGCATTTAACTATACACAATGCTATATCATTACACTATATTATATCATTACACTATACACTATGCTATATCATTACACTATATGCAATGTTATAGCATTTCACAATACACAATGATATATCATTACACTATACACAATGCTACATCATTACACTTTACACGATGCTATAGCATAACACTATACACAATGATATATAATTACACGTTACACAATGCTAGATCATTAAACTATACACTATCATATATCATTGCACTTTACACAATGCTATATCATTACACTATACACAAGTATATATAATTACATGTTACACAATGCTACATCATTACACTATGCATAATGCTATATCATTACACTGTACACAATGATAAATCATTACACTATACACGATGCAATAGCATTACACTATACACAATGCTATATCATTACAGTATACACAATGATACATAATAACACGTTAAACAATGCTATATCATTACACTATACAGTTGCTATAACATTACACTGTACTCAATGGTATGGTATAATACTGTAAATAATGCTATAGCATTACACTATACACAATGCTATATCATTACACTTTACACAATGCTATGGTATAATACTGTAGACAATGCTATATATTTATACCATACACAATCCCATAACATTTCACTATACACAATGCTATATCATTACATTATACACAATGCTATATCATAACACTATACACAATACTATTTCATTACACTATATGCAATGCTATAGCATTTCACTATACACAATGCTATGGTATAATACTGTAGACAATGCTGTATCATTACACTATACCCAATGCTATATCATTTCACTATACACAATGATTATTTCGTTACACTATACACAATGATATATCATTACACTATACACAATGCTATATCATAACAGTGTACACGATGCAATAGCATTACACTATACACAATGCAATATCATTACACTGTACACAATGATATATAATTGCACGTTACACAATTCTATATCATTACACTTTACATAATGCTATATCATTACACTGTACTCAATCCTATGTTTTCATACTGTAAACAATGATATAGCATTACACTATACTCAATGCTATATCATTACACTATACACACTGCTATTGTATAATACTGTAGAAATGCTATATCATTACACTATACACACTGCTATGCTATAATACTGTAGACAATGCTATATAATTTCACTATACACAATGTTATATCATTACACTATACACACTGCTATGGTATAATACTGTAGACAATGCTATATCATATCACTATACACAATGATATATCATTACACTATACACAATGATATATAATTACACTGCACACAATGCTATATCATTACTCTGTACTCAATGCTATGGTAAAATACTGTAAACAATGCTATTGCATTACACTATACACATTGCTATATCATTACACTATACACAATGCTATATCATTACACTATACACAATGCTATAGCATTACACTTTACACAATGCTACATCATTACACTATATACAATGATATATTATTACACTTGACACAATACTATATCATTACACTATAAACAATGCTATATCATTACACTGTACTCAATGCTATAATATCATACTGTAAAAAACGGTATAGCATTACACTATACACAATGCTATATCATTACACCATACACAATGCTATGGTATAATACTGTAGACAATGTTATATATTTATACTATACACAATGCCATAGTATTTCACTATACACAATGATGTATCATCACATTGATATATTATACACAATGCTATATATTTACACTATATGCAATGCTATAACATTTCATTATACACAATGCTATATCATTACACTATACACAATGTTATGGTATAATACTGTAGACAATGCTATGTCATTACACTATACCCAATGCTATATTATTTCACTTTACACAATGCTATATCATTTCACTTTACACAATGCTATATGATTACACTATACACAATGCTATATCATTACATTAAACACAATGCTATATCGCTACACTATACACAATGATATACAATTACACTTTACACAATGTTAGATCATTACACTATACACAATGATATACAATTACACTTTACACAATGATATATCATTACACTATATGCAATGCTATAGCATTACACTATAAACAATGCTATAGCATTCACTATATATCATAACAATACACAATGCTATGGTATAATACTGTAAACAATGCTATATCATTACACTATGCACAATGCTATTGCATTTAACTATACACAATGCTATATCATTACACTATATTATATCATTACACTATACACTATGCTATATTATTACACTTTATGCAATGCTATAGCATTTCACTATACACAATGATATATCATTACACTATACACAATGCTATATCATTACACTATACACGATGCTATAGTATCACACTATACACTATGATATATAATTACACGTTACACAATGCTAGATCATTAAACTATACACTATGATATATCATTGCACTTTACACAATGCTATATCATAACATTATACACGATGCTATAGCATTACACTATAAACAATGTTATATCATTACACTATACACAATGATATATAATTACACGTTACACAATGCTACATCATTACACTATACATAATGATATATCATTACACAGTACTCAATGCTTTGGTATAATACTGTAAACAATGCTATATCATTATACTATACACAATGCTATATCATTACACTATACACAATGCTATATTATTAAACTGTACACATTGCTATATCATTACACTATACACAATGCTATATCATTACACGATATGCAATGAGATAGCATTTCACTATACACAATATTATATCATTACACTTTAGACAACTCTATATCATTACACTATACATAGTGATATATAATTACACTATACACAATGTCATAGCATTACACTATACACAATGTCATAGCATTACACTATACACAATGCTTTGGTATTATACTGTAAACAATGCAATAGCCTTACACTATACCCTATGCTATATCATTACACTATACACAACTCTATTTCATTACACTATACATAGTGATATATAATTACACTATACCCAATGCTATAGCATTACACTATACTCAATCCTGTGTTTTCATACTGTAAACAATGCAATAGCCTTACACTATACCCTATGCTATATCATTACACTATACACACTGCTATGGTATAATACTGTAGACAATGCTTTATCATTACACTATACCCAATGTTATATCATTACACTATACACACTGCTATGTTATAATACTGTAGACAATGCTATATCATTTCACTATACACAATGCTATATCATTTCACTATGCACAATGCTATATCATTATACTACAAACAATGCTATATCATTACACTATACACAATGCTACGTCATTACACTATACACAATGATATATCATTACTCTGTACTCAATGATATGGTAAAATACTGTAAACAGTGCTATAGCATTACACGATACACAATGCCATATCATTACACTTTACACAATGCTATATCATTACCCTATACACAATGCTATATCATTACACTATACACAATGCTATATCATTACACTATATGAAATGCTATAGCATTCCACTATACACAATGATATATCATTATACTTTACTCAATGATATGGTATAATACTGTAGACAATGTTATGTCATTACACTATACCAATGCTATATCATTTCACTATACACAATGCTATATCATTTTACTTTACACAACGCTATATCATTACACTATACACAATGCTATATCACCACACTATACACAATGCTATATCGTTACACTATACACAATGATATATAATTAAAACTTTACACAATGCTAGATCATTACACTATACACAATGATATATAATTACACTTTATACAATGCTATATCAATACACAATACCGAATGCTATATGATTTCACTATACACAATGATATATCAAAACACTATACACAATGCTATATCAATACACTATAAACAATGCTATAGCATTTCACTATACACAATGCTATAGTATTAATCTATACACAATGCTATATCATTCCACTGTACTCAATGCTATGTTATAATACTGTAAAAAATTCTATAGCTTTACACTATACCCAATGCTATATCGTTACTCTATACACAATGATATATAATTACACTTTACACAATGCTAGATCATTTCACTATACACAATGCTATATAATTACACTATACACAATGCTATATCATTACACTTTACCCAATGCTTTATCGTTACACTATACACAATGATATATAATTACACTTTACACAATGCTAGATCATTAAACTATACACAATGATATATCATTACACTTTACTCAATGCTATATCATTACACTATACCCAATGCTATATCATTTCACTATACACAATGATAAATCATAACACTATACACAATGCTATATCATTACACTATACAATAGCATTACACTATACACAATGCTATATCATTACACTATACAATAGCATTACACTATACACAATGCTATATCATTACACTATACACAATGATATATAATTACACGTTACACAATGCAATATCATTACACTATACATAATGCTATACCATTAACTGTACTCAATGCTATGGTATAATACTGTAATAATGCTATAGCATTTCACTATACACAATGCTATATTATTATACTGTACACATTGCTATACCATAACACTATACACAATGCTATATCATTACACGATAGTACTATGCTATATCATTACACGATATGCAATGCTATAGCATTACAATATACACAATGCTATATCATTACACTATACACAAGGCTATATCGTTACACTACACACAATGTCATTGATGTCGGATCATGAATACTTTTTTCGTACACATAAGAACGGGAGCACAGATTTGTATTTTGATGCATGTTTAGAAATTTGATTGTAGGATTTCACTTATATTTACGAACTTGGGAGCGATTTCTACGTCATTGATTTGAATTTCTAAATCTAGGTCTGATTTTTGCAAGGATGGATTTCTAGTTTGTACATAAGAAGGATAAGCATTTTTACAGTAAAATGCATGAAGGCGATTTTTTTTTCATAGAAATTATATGACTCAAAGAAAAATCAGCTGGAAAAAGGGGGGTGTAGTGGTAGACTGGTTGATAATTGTGATAAGATACATTAACATCATGATAGCTGCAAAGTTAGAAGTTTTAATACGTAATTTGTTGATTTCACCATTTCAGGAGCATTGACCCTGCCATAAAATGAGGCGTACTATTTTGACAACAAAATTCCAGTAAGGACATGTCGCCACAAACATTTTGGTTAAATTGCTTTGTCGATATCTATAACTCTTTCTGGGAATAAGCGATATGAACTTAACTTTAAAAGTCAGAACATGACCTTGACCTTTGACCTTGACCTCATTTTTTTTTTACCAAAAACACTATATGCAATGCTATAGCATTTCACTATACACAATGCTATATCATTACACTATACACAATGATATATCATTACACTATACTATATCATTACACTATACTATATCATTACACTATACTATATCATTACACTATACTATATCATTACACTATACTATATCATGACACTATACACTATGCTATATCTTTACAATATATGCGATGCAATAGCATTTCACTATACACAATACTATATCATTACACCATACACAATCCTATGGTATAATACTGTAGACAATGTTATATATTTATACTATACACAATGCCATAGCATTTCACTATACACAATGCTATATCATTACATTAAAATATTATACACAATGCTATATCATTACACTATACAGAATGCTATATCATTACACTATATGCAATGCTATGACATTTCACTATACACAATGCTATATCATTACACTATACACAATGTTATGGTATAATACTGTAGACAATGCAATGTCATTACACTATACCCAATGCTATATTATTTCATTATACACAATGCTATATCATTTCACTTTACACAATGCTAAATGATTACACTATATACAATGCTATATCATTACACTATACACAATGCTATATCGTTACACTATACACAATGATATACAATTACACTTTATACAATGCAGATCATTACACTATACACAATGACATACAATTACATTTTACACAATGATATTTCATTACACTATATGCAATGCTATGGCATTATACTATACACAATGCTATATCATTCACTATATATCATAACAATACACAATGCTATGGTATAATACTGTAGACAATGCTATATCATTACACTATACACAATGCTATTGCATTTAACTATACACAATGCTATATCATTACACTATATTATATCATTACACTATACACTATGCTATATCATTACACTATATGCAATGTTATAGCATTTCACAATACACAATGATATATCATTACACTATACACAATGCTACATCATTACACTTTACACGATGCTATAGCATAACACTATACACAATGATATATAATTACACGTTACACAATGCTAGATCATTAAACTATACACTATCATATATCATTGCACTTTACACAATGCTGTATCATTACACTATACACAAGTATATATAATTACATGTTACACAATGCTACATCATTACACTATGCATAATGCTATATCATTACACTGTACTCAATGCTATGGTATAATACTGTAAACAATGGTATACCATTATACTATAGACAATGCTATATCATTACACTAAACACAATGCTATAGCATTTCACTATACACAATGCTATATTATTACACTGTACACATTGCTATATCATTACACTATACACAATGCTATATCATTACACTATACACAATGCTATATCATTACACTATATGCAATGCTATTTCATTTCGATATACGCAAATCTATATCATTACACTATACATAATGCTATATCATTACACTATACACAATGCTATATCATTACACTATATGCAATGCTATTTCATTTCGATATACGCAAATCTATATCATTACACTATACACAATGCTATATCAATACACTATACACAATGCTATATCATTAGACTATACACAATGCAATAGCATTTCTCTATACACAATGCTATACACAATACTATATCATTACACTGTACACAATGCTATATCATTACACTATACACAATGCTATATTATTACTCTATATGTAATTCTATAGCATTTCACTATACACAATTATATATCATTACACTATACACAATGCTATATCATTACACTATACACAATGCTATATCATTACACTATACACAATGCTATAGCATTACACTATACACAATGCTATATCATTACACTATACACAATGCTATATCATTACACTATACACAATGATATATAATTGCACTTAATATCCTCCTCCTTCAATCCACAACAGACGCTAAACTAAACCATCTCTTTAGAGTATAAGTAATTAAGTTATAAAAGTAAAGTATAACAAACACAGAATATGATATTGTGAATTTTTACTTTTCAAAGTAAAATTGTCAAAACATAAAGTATGACGTAAAGTATTACATAACTTTAAACTATTTACAACATATAAAAGATAAGTGAAAAATGTTCTTAATTAACATAAGTAAATTACATAACAATAAAATTGTCACATACCATTATGTAACATAAACTCTTGGCCTAGAATGGGGTCAGATATGCCCCAGCTAAAGCAGAGTAGAAGCTCATAATAATCTAAGAAGAGGAAAAAATTTAAAACAATACTAATAAAATAAAAGCATTACAAAGTTACTATGTGAAGATATGTTACACTATCCTTATACCAACAAAATCATAATCAGAATAAGCACATGAATTCTTAACTAAGTTAAAAAAAGATAGGAGATGATGGGGAAGGAGGGTGGGAAAATCGAAGAGATCAAAAATAATTTATTGATTACAAATAGTATCGATCCTCTTTCTGTCTAAATAATTGATTATGGAATATCCAAATATAGCTGACCAATCAAAACTCTTCATCTTGGCTTAAAATAAGAGGCTCTCAAAAGGGTATCGCTAAAAAAGGAAATTATATGTTGATCTAATTTAAAGAAAAATTTCAATCGTCAACATAAATATAGTTATTAAAATAACTTGCTTTTATGCCCTCCTCCTTCAATCCACAACAGACGCTAAACTAAACCATCTCTTTAGAGTATAAGTAATTAAGTTATAAAAGTAAAGTATAACTAACACAGAATATGATATTGTGAATTTTTACTTTTCAAAGTAAAATTGTCAAAACATAAAGTATTACGTAAAGTATTACATAACTTTAAACTATTTACAACATATAAAAGATAAGTGAAAAATGTTCTTAATTAACATAAGTAAATTACATAACAATCAAATTGTCACATACCATTATGTAACATAAACTCTTGGCCTAGAATGGGGTCACATATGCCCCAGCTAAAGCAGAGTAGAAGCTCATAATAATCTAAGAAGAGGAAAAAATTTAAAACAATACTAATAAAATAAAAGCATTACAAAGTTACTATGTGAAGATATGTTACACTATCCTTATACCAACAAAATCATAATCAGAATGAGCACATGAATTCTTAACTAAGTTAAAAAAAGATAGGAGATGATGGGGAAGGAGGGCGGGAAAATCGAAGAGATCAAAAATAATTTATTTATTACAAATATTATCGATCCTCTTTCTGTCTAAATAATTGATTATGGAATATCCAAATATAGCTGACCAATCAAAACTCTTCATATTGGCTTAAAATAAGAGGCTCTCAAAAGGGTATCGCTAAAAAAGGAAATTATATGTTGATCTAATTTAAAGAAAAATTTCAATCGTCAACATAAAAAAAGTTATTAAAATAACTTGCTTTTATGCCCTCCTCCTTCAATCCACAACAGACGCTAAACTAAACCATCTCTTTAGAGTATAAGTAATTAAGTTATAAAAGTAAAGTATAACTAACACAGAATATGATATTGTGAATTTTTACTTTTCAAAGTAAAATTGTCAAAACATAAAGTATTACGTAAAGTATTACATAACTTTAAACTATTTACAACATATAAAAGATAAGTGAAAAATGTTCTTAATTAACATAAGTAAATTACATTACATTAAAATTGTCACATACCATTATGTAACATAAACTCTTGGCCTAGAATGGGGTCACATATGCCACCAGGAAAGATGATATGCAATAACATCTATCCTACCCCACCAAGGCCAAGAAATTGGCAACCATAAAAACAGAACTACCGGCCCAAGCAAGTAGTACTGAATTTTTTCATTTGAAGTTACAGTGAACAGTATGCTATATTGAGGCATTTATCATTCATACAAAAAGTGAAAACTATAGTTAAAAAAATACATGTAATAAAAATTAAGATGTAACAAGGAAAACTATACATAAAAAACAAAAACCAATGTCACTATAGTTTAAAAACTTGAAACAAACAGATGTGTAGCATGTTAAATGTAACTTAAAATTACTTAACTGCCCAAGCAGTTAAAAGTTTTACGTAATAGGAAACTCAGCATACATAAAATAATACTTATTATTGATAAGTACTTTCCAAATTGCTTTCAATTGAAAAATTTCTGTTAATTTGACGCCTTACAGCAATGTTTATGAATGTGTCCAAACATGTAGTAGCATGTTAAAAGGATAAAAGCATTGATACCAGCCCAAAACAAGTATCAATAACATTCTGTTAATTGGAATGGGGTCTTATGTACTTTTGGAAAGCATTGGATTTCCAACGGCTCATTGTGCGGATTTGTGAATCAGACATGCCTCGTTCAGCAGCATATGTAGCTGCTCCTATCCTAAAACTATGGCCTTTATATCTATTGCTGTCTAAACCACATGATTGTAAACATTTGTGTAACATTTTATCAAAATATGAACGTTGTAAATGGATGCTGGTCATAGAACAAAAAAATGGAGTGACTAATGGGGTATGTGGTCTAACTTGTAGATAATCTACTATAGCTCCTACTGCTGATTCAATTGCAGGTCCATTTAAACATTTGATGATTTTAGATAGGCCTCAAATATTATGTTTAAATTTACGAAAACACACTTCCACCTCTGAAGCTTTGCTTTCAACAAAAATTAACGATAGATCCTGTAATTGCAAAACATGCTCTTCTGCCACATTTTTTGTTAAAATTAATTCTATTCTAGCAAAGACTGAGAAGGCTAATAAAAAAAAAACTTTAAATAATATCCGTTCATATGAATTCATTAGCACAATAGAAATATTTTGAAGTAGTTTATTCAGTACTAGAACTGTTACTGGTAGCCGACTACCAACTGTACTAGATAATCTAAATGTTCCTGTTATCAGCTTATCAACCAAGAAAGATTGAGTATTGTCTGGTAGGGCTAACATTTTATGTGCATATGCTATTGCTGAAAAATATGTCGATATTGTTGATTCGGAAAATTATTTTTTAAATATATATGCAATGCATAATGATATAGTAGCCACAGATAATGGGAGATGAATTGATAAGTTCATTTCTAAAAGGAAAAGTTCTGTTTCCATGCCCGTTTGTAGGTGTCCCGAGTTGATGGTGCTAACGCTGTTTGTGTTAAAATGTTAATGTACTCCAGAAGTTCTGTGGGAGAAACTGTTTTGGTACTGACGTTGGCATGCGTTGAGCACTCGGAGCAGACTTTAAGAAATGTTCTACCTGTAAACGAGAAAGGTAATCAGCCTGAATGTTCTTTTTCCCGGCAATGTGTTTTGCTTTAAAAAGAATGTTGTGTTGTAATCATTTAAAAACCAAGAATCGCACGATTTTCATAACCATACAGTCTGGTGAAGTTTGCTTATTGATAACATAAACAAGAGCTTTATTGTCTGTAAAAAATAAAATTGAGTGGTTTTTCCATAGAAAACCCATATTTGAATGGCCAAAATAATTGGATAAAACTCAAAGGTCATAATGTTTAAAGTTTTCCATTCCTCTGGAAAGGATCCATAAAATATTTTGATCTGTAAATGCCTTCATAACCTTTGGACTGAGCTGCATCAGTGTGTAATTTCAGTGTTTTGCTAGATAGAAAATTTTTATTCAGGGACATAGAAATTCCATTGAAGTTGTCTAAGAAATGAAGCCACAGCTTCTTGTCATTTTTAACTTCCTTGTGGATATGCTGTTGCGACTCAGATACATTCATAGTTAGATTAATCAATCCTCTTAAAAAGGGGCGACCAGGTTGCACAACTGAACATGCAAAATTTAAAAGACCTATTAAACTTTGAAGCTCTCTCAAAGTACAAACGTCCATGTTCAAAAATTTCTGAATGAGGGTACGGCATTTAAACAGTTTATCAGTGGGTAAGCGTGCTTCTTGTTTCTGAGTATCAAGCGAAATACAAACAAAGTCCATGATTTGTGACGGAAGCTCTGTTTTTTCATCTGCAAGGGGAACTCCAATCTCCTCTAACAAGTGTATGAATGCCTTCAGCTTGGCCAGGGCCTCACTCTTAGACTTTTCAATGATTTAAAAATCATCTTAAATGTGTACCATAGCACTAGCACCTAATTTGTTGTGTGCTATCCATTCCAGGGCAGTTCTAAACTCTTCAAATATTTTGCAGCTTATTCGACATCCCATGTGGACGCTACCTTTTGTAGCGTTTGTGGGTCACTCTATTTGGTTCATTTATTTATTTCATTATTAGTATTTTTAATTATTTTCCAAGAAAGATTTATTATTATTTTATTACTTTCTGATTTTTTTTTCATTCATTAAATTTTAGTGACGTAACAAACCTCGCATTAGTCTTCAAAATATTTTTCTTTTCTCAACCAATCAGAGAGCTCAATTGAATTCCCGGGGAAAATTAGCTCGTGCAGTGATTGTCTTCTGGTAATCATTTCCCAGCTCAGATTCACAGGAGTGTAGACGTAAGTTACAGAGGGAATTTTCAACCATGTGCGCGATATTTTGGGAGTGGTCTCGGTGAGGAATCTCGCGCTATTTTATATGCTATAACTAGTTGAGTTTTTGTAAAGTTCTTTGAACTGAATAAAAGTTGTCAGTTTGCGAATAACGAGATTCGATTAACTGTTCAGCTAGTCAGTTGTTAAGGTTAAAGTTATTTATAGATCGCTAATTAAAGAAAGTAAAAGTTCGGGGTCATTATTTGTTGACATTCACGTGCGTGTCTCAAATTTATGACTTGAACTTAAAGTCGGTAAATTTAAGTATTGGAGCGCTAACTAGCGAGTTCTAAATGCAAACCCTGATCAGAACGGCAGAGTGAGTCGTTAGAGAAAAATTACAGACACTTAAACAATATATTTCTTGGTCTAGGAAACTATTATAGAGACTGCAGAATTAGACCATGGACTCACCAAAACTGTAACAAATTAAATGAGCAGCTGATTCATATATGTCTTGTTTAATAAATGTTGTACTTTACTGAATTATTTTATTACAGAGAAATGCCTTGTCCCTTGCCTGAATTGGTCTTTTGATTAAAAATTAATCCCGGTTACTTCCCTTGGTATTGGTATCAACTTAGATCTCGACCCCTTTCGATGAGCTTGCGTTTCAGTGTTTCCTGATTACAGACCGTTTGTGAGAAAGCATATTCAGGACAGAACGAGTCGTATTTTGTTTTAACTTCCCTTCAGTAGTTTATTGTTTGGTTCTTGTTAATTGTATATTGGTATACTGGTGGAAATAGAGAACTAGTTTTCGAAAGTCTTATGACTTATCTTTACATTTGTGGTGTCGTGCTTGAAACGTCAAAAATTGTTAGGTCGGGCTAGTAACTTTTGGTCTGTCGTTCTGTTGCCCTTTTATTCATTGTTTAACCCCGGGCTTATTTGAAATGTTTTAGTTTTTACTCTTAACACATACAAAAGTCTATACTATAGTATTAGTGTGGGAATGTACTTCATATTTGCGTGGAAATATACTGAGAGATTCATATAGAGGTGTAGTTTATTTCGGGACTACTACCAGAACGACTGAGTTTGGGATTGTTATTTCTCTTGTAAACCGATACTGCCAGATCCTTGTATATTTGGTGACGATCCAGATATTATTCCTGTTGGTCTCTATAGTCCAATACTATGGTAGCCTGACTACGGTCAAGGTCAAAGGTTAGGGCCTTTTTGGCCATAAGAGCAGTCTAGGTCCTCTTTGTCCACCATTGGAGAAAGATTCTGGAAGACACTCCCGACTGAGTCTCGGAGAGTACTGAACTTCAGACACATTTAGTTCCAGAACACACATTGTAAATCACTTATAAACTGGTGGCATGGACCGGTAAAAATAGTACCTAATAAAACTTTGAAATATTCCTGTCGGGCATAACTATAATAGAAGTCCTAGAGCGAAAGCATAGGCCGAACCCTACCCTAGATTTAGACTAAAGGAAACAGTTGGGTTGCTGTCTAGTAGATATTAAGTTAAGGTCGCATAGACAGTACCCCAGTTTCGTTTCTCTGGCGCCCACGTAGGGACCCACACATTATTAAACAGGGACCCCCACATTATTAAACAGGGACCCACATCATATAAAATTATTTATAAAAACTAAAATAAAAATTAATTTAAATAATTTAAAATAATTTTAAAATTAGATAAAGATTTTTTAGGGTTAGTTATGGATCCCCAAAAGATTAAGTTGCGGGATATGAAACAAAAGATTGAAGAGAATGAGATGTTTCTTGTTGAGGTTGAGCCTAGGGCTAAATTCCATGACTTGGATACAGGCACACCTAGTTCTCCTGAACACAAGTTGGACTATGCAGGTGCTATACCCAGGAGAAAACTTATTCCTGATATGGATGAGCATAAGAGAGTTACTTTCTCACACAAACGTGATCGGGTTGAGAGATATAACTCTACTCCTAAATGGCTTCAATCACCACATAGTCCCCTTAAAAAGGCACCTATTCCTAGGTACGAGAGTACCTATCTGGGAGATCAGTATGACACTCCAGAGGTAACAAGAGCATCGGATGCTTTTGGACAGTCCGGGATAAAAATAAAGGGATTTCACAAACGCGCGTATCGTCCCCACCGAGACCACTTCCGCTTTCTTATAAAGTCGCGCATATTTATTTTATTACAGATATTGGCAGGACTGTTGGCTTGGCTTTTGTGAGGAGTGTTTGTAGCGTTAAAAAGTTCAATGACTCAGTCGCAAGGTGAAGTCCGATAGTTCTGGGATTTGCTAGCTATGATGTATGCTGCAGATATTTGCCGTACATTGAGAATAGGAATACTTCCTCCTAGGCGATTTAGAGATTATGTCTTTTATTAAACAGAATAAACTGAGCTGGACTGGGAATCCTGTCTTGTAGTTGTCTTGTCTGTTGTTTTTATTTGTATACATTTGTTTTTATTTTCTTAGCCACCACTGCCACACCACTATTTTTTTGTAAACTCCACATAATTATATAGATATTAACATAAGATAAGGTATATGGTCTGCTTGGGATGAAAAAAAAAATTAAATATCCTATGATCTGTAATTGTAAATAGTAAAAAGATCAAAGGAATTATTTTAATTTGAAAAGATGTATTTACTCCCGTTAACTGAGTAATTGGTTGTTTGTATTGATGTCGTATGGTCAAATATTGCCTGATGTCCATGCTAACACCCGATTGGTTTTTCTAAAATTTGTATATAAAAAAAATAAAGTTCCATCCCAAGCAAGACAAGTAATAAGAGGTATTATTAGTGCATTAATGATGGTATTGAAACTATATTCAACTTTCTGAAAATAGATTTTTTTGTTGTTGTTTTTTTTTATAAGTTAGTACAGAATGAAGGTTTCAACTATGAAATTTTTTTTTTTTTTTTTCATTACTTATATATTATGACCGATTCCTATTTAAAAGTTAATAATATATTTCAGATTTATTGCTGCTAAATTTGAATGAGAAATGATTTTAGTTCTGATTAATAACATATATATAAATAGTTGGAACTTTCATCTATTATATATTTATAAGTAATAAGGGGTTAGGGTTCAACATCTGTTCGTGGTTTACAACGCTGAATAAATGGTGGATCGTGGTTTCTCCATAAACACGTCTGTGCGTCCTATTTGGATACCATCAAGTTTCATTGGGATGTCATATACCGTCTTGGAGTGGAAACTGCCATTTGCTGATGTTATACGGGAAATTCGATTATCGTCAATAGAAATATATCTATTGTTTATCCTTTCAACTTTTGTCATTGGTTTGAAAACTCGACCTACAAATCTTTGAAGTGCTTTAGATCTTTAGCTTATTCAACGCCTGTGCTGATTACGTGTTTGGAGATTAACTTTTCGTAAGGAATCAAGTGTTGAACAGGGACACTACTTTTCTTTTATTTTTTAAGAAAAACAAAAATGTAATAGATAATATTTCGGTTAATCGTGATTATTTTAATATTGATATACAGTTACAATTTATTTTTCAGGGTTAAATTTCAGAAACCCAAAGAAAAGATTTATTAAAATTATATTAAGAAAATAAATTTAAAGGTTAAAAATGAATCCTACAGTTCCTAATTTGGGACACAGTTATATTCGCAGATTATCTAATTATTGTAGAATTAATAGGATGTCAACCAATTTTGGTATAACTTATATTAATGGTATTATGTATGGTAAAGGTGGTACAAAATTGTGCAACATTGTACAAGATCATAGCTTTCAAAGATTGGTCACTGATTTTTCTCTACAAATAGTATTATTACAAATAGGAGGTAATGACATAGATAGTCATAATTTCAAAGTGAATATTTTTATAGATACTTTTATAAACTTCTTAAGATATTTGAAGTCCAAAAATGTAGAGAAGGTTGTAATAGTTAAATTGTTTCATAGATTGAAAACTCGAGTTTCAAGGTCTGTATATGCAGGCAGAAGAGCACAAATTAATCTGGAACTGGTAAATTTGACAAAAGGAGAGTTTAAAGATTTTCTATTGTATTGGACACCAAAGAGGTTTACATTTGTATTGACAGAAGATGGTGTCCATTTGAATAAAATCAAAATGAGGACCTATTATTATTCCTTAAAGACAGCTGTTAAGCTTTCTCTTAGACATGTCTGTTTTGTAAGATAATAAATAAAAATAGGAGGCCATTTTCTGTCACTTTATATAGATGTATACATTTTAGTGTGGAGAGGTTGGTGGTGGCTGAGATATATTTTTCGTATCAACGTGGAGTAATATTTTTCAGCTTGTATAATTATTTGTATATTTCAGGAGGGGAGATGTTTAAATATTAGTTGAAAGTTCAGATTTCTTGCACACGAGACCACAAAACAGGTTTCACATAGCAGCGCGCGTAAACTTGAACATGGATTTTGCCAGATATGCGGACATATCTCTTCTGTGGGAAAGGGGGTGATGTAGCGTTTGTGGGTCACTTTATTTGGTTCACTTATTTATTTCATTATTAGTATTTTTAATTATTTTCCAAGAAAGATTTATTATTATTTTATTACTTTCTGATTTTTTTTTTCATTCATTAAATTTAAGTGACGTAACGAACCTCGCATTAGTCTTCAAAATATTTTTCCTTTCTCAACCAATCAGAGAGCTCAATTGATTTCCCAGGGAAAATTAGCTCGTGCAGTGATTGTCTTCTGGTAATCATTTCCCAGATCAGATTCACAAGGGTGTAGACGTAAGTTACAGAGGGAATTTTCAACCATGTGCGCGATATTTTGGGAGTGGTCTCGGTGAGGAATCTCGCGCTATTTTATATGCTATAACTAGTGTATTGAAGAAAATGTGTATTACAGTATTTTTTAGGTAAGAAGTTCCCCCTCCTATTTATGTATATATTTTGATTGACTAAAACTGGCTATTTTTTTATCAGGGTTTGTATTGGATATTTAGCGGAAACTTAGAATATTTACGCATTGAGGCGTAATTTATTTAGAAAGCGGTTCGCGGGTTAAATGAGTTAACTTTTGAGTTGAGTTTTTGTAAAGTTCTTTGAACTGAATAAAAATTGTCAGTTTGCGAATAACGAGATTCGATTAACTGTTCAGCTAGTCAGTTGTTAAGGTTAAAGTTATTTATAGATCGCTAATTAAAGAAAGTAAAAGTTCGGGGTCATTATTTGTTGACATTCACGTGCGTGTCTCAAATTTATGACTTGAACTTAAAGTCGGTAAATTTAAGTATTGAAGCGCTAACTAGCGAGTTCTAAATGCAAACCCGGATCAGAACGGCAGAGTGAGTCGTTAGAAAAAAATTACAGACACTTAAACAATATATTTCTTGGTCTAGGAAACTATTATAGAGACTGCAGAATTAGACCATGGACTCACCAAAACTGTAACAAATTAAATGTGCAGCTGATTCATATATGTCTTGTTTAATAAATGTTGTACTTTACTGAATTATTTTATTACAGAGAAACGCCTTGTCCCTTGCCTAAATTGGTCTTTTGATTAAAAATTAATCCAGGTTACTTCCCTTGGTATTGGTATCAACTTAGATCTCGACCCCTTTCGATGAGCTTGCGTTTCAGTGTTTCCTGATTACAGACCGTTTGTGAGAAAGCATATTCAGGACAGAACGAGTCTTATTTTGTTTTAACTTCCCTTCAGTAGTTTATTGTTTGGTTCTTGTTAATTGTATATTGGTATACTGGTGGAAATAGAGAACTAGTTTTCGAAAGTCTTATGACTTATCTTTACATTTGTGGTGCCGTGCTTGAAACGTCCAAAATTGTTAGGTCGGGCTAGTTACTTTTGGTCTGTCAGTCTGTTGCCCTTGTATTCATTGTTTAACCCCGGGCTTATTTGAAATGTTTTAGTTTTTACTCTTAACACATACAAAAGTCTATACTATAGTATTAGTGTGGGATTGTACTTCATATTTGAGTGGAAATATACTGAGAGATTCATATAAAGGTGTAGTTTATTTCGGGACTACTACCAGAACAACTGAGTTTGGGATTGTGATTTCTCTTGTAAACCGATACTGCCAGATCCTTGTATATTTGGTGACGATCCAGATATTATTCCTGTTAGTCTCTATAGTCCAATACTATGGTAGCCTGACTACGTTCAAGGTCAAAGGTTAGGCCCTTTTTGGCCATAAGAGCAGTCTAGGTCCTCTTTGTTTACCATTGGAGAAAGATTTTGGAAGACACTCCTGACTGAGTCTCGGAGAGTACTGAACTTCAGACACATTTAGTTCCAGAACACACATTTTAAATCACTTATAAACTGGTGGCATGGACCGGTAAAAATAGTACCTAATAAAACTTTGAAATATTCCTGTCGGGCATAACTATAATAGAAGTCCTAGAGCGAAAGCATAGGCCGAACCCTACCCTAGATTTAGACTAAAGGAAACAGTTGGGTTGCTGTCTAGTAGATATTAAGTTAAGGTCGCATAGACAGTACCCCAGTTTCGTTTCAATAGTAGAAATGGTTTTCCCATTTAGAACCTAGTAAATTATAGTCCTGTGGATTAACTGGCAAAATCTAAATGCGGATCTTATATCCGTTTTGGCCAAGAAAACTTGAAGATTAAGGTTACATAGTGTTTTAATCTCATATATAGCTTCATTTATACCAGCAAATTGTACTGTTGCAGACTTGTCAGATATACCAGAATTTACTGAGTCTATTTTCTTATCCGGGTAGGACAAATGATGGATTAAGCGCCATGAACCGTTATTCTTTTTGGGTACCAAACGAAGAGGGGAAATTCTTAAATCAGGTAGAAGTATATTGTTGTAGGGGCCCATAACTCTGCCAAAAGCTATTTCCTTTTCAATTTTTTCTTGGACTAAAGATGGTTTGGAGAAAGCTGATTTGAGGTTGTCACAAGTAAACATAGACCTAGGTCCTTCATGTTCCAAAAGATTGATTGATTGATTCATTGTTGGATGCTTAACGTCCAGTGGCAAATATTTCATGCATATTCAGGACGATAACAAATTAACAATAAATACGATAGGTAGGTTCTGTAAGAGGGGCGTCCGGGATTAAGGTCGGAGAAATTTAGACTGCCACGGGAAATGAGGGTATATTGGATAGGGACAGAAATTTAGCCTTGCAACAGGTCACCTACGGACCCTGTTCCAAAAGAAAGCCATATCTTAAGCCGTTCAACAGATAACTACATTTTATAGGATCATAACCTTTCAGATAAAATTCCAGACGATCAGTTGTAATAGGTGTAGGCAACTTACGATTTGTGTTTGGCTCCAATTGTTGACCGTTGGGATTGAACACTTGTGTTGGGTTCTTTGTTGACAGATCTGATTTCTTGTTTTTTTTTATCTCATTGGCACATGGGATGTCCTCTGTAGCATGTATAGCAGAGGTGCAAATATCTACAGTTACCATCACAATCACGCCCCTCGTTATAATAATAATATAATAATAACTTATTTTATTAAAGTGTCACGTATTGATTAACAGCTGAACAATATACAATTAAACATATACAATATTTAAAATAATCAACACCCAGCTAAACAAATTGACTTATGAGACACTGTAAAAATATATTACAAAGTTATAAACATATATACTAATAACCATTTAAAAAAATCGCATTGAACTGTTTCATCAATATTCTTCTTAAAATACTGACTAAAAAAAAAACAAAAAACAAACTTGTAGGTTTAAAATAAAAAAAAAATTAATAAAAATATGTGATTGACAGAGCATTTCCATAATAAAATCTATAGACTAATTAAAAAATACTAAACAAAATCAATTAATTCATAAAAATATGCTTTTTACTTTTGAATATAAATTCTTTGATAAATGGTTGTTTTAAAAAAAAAAAAAAAAAAAAAAAAAAAAGTTTTGAATCAGATATCTACATATAGTTTCCTTCGAGTGAAAAATTTGTGCAGTTGTTTACATAATAGTGGCTGGATCGTATCACAATTCATAATTGCAATAAATTTTTCGTCCATACTTATATTTTGAAAGTTAACAATATGTTTTGAAGCTTCGTAAAAAATGTCAAATCTTAAATCACTGTACAAGTAACATGTCATTAGAAAATAATTTTCGGTTTCAACTTCGCTTAAATTACAGAATTGACAAAGTCTGTTTTGAACTGGTACTGGCGGCCTGGAGAAACGTCCTGTTTCAAGCGCTACCGGTAACGAACCCGCACGGAACATAGCCATAATTCTTCTTTGCGATTTAGGTAAATTTTGTCGAACACATGGTTCCACAGATACATTGTTTTTGTAGAGTCTGTATGTGCGCAGCTTATTGCCGTTTATCTCGTTGGCTTTGTCATTGAATATATCTTTTTGCCACTCTTGATTGTCCAATTCTAAGAGTTTTTCATTTGCAATTTTCATCACTAATTTAGTAGATAGCGTAGTGTCTTGTACCAATAAGTCCATATCAATCTTATCTATCCGTTTGTTTACCATGAATGTCCATCCTTTGCGTCGACGGGCCGAATGTTTCCAAATTTTGCTCAACATTCTCGTTTCATCCAGTCTATATAACTTGCACAAAAGACGTGTACAGGACTTCCTCTGTTTGGTTTCAAAAGATGTCCAACCCATATCCCTTCGAGAGTATAAATTTGAAGTGTTTTTCCAACGGTTAGAAAGTATTTACACGCACGGTTCTGAACAGATGACATTTCACTGAATGCCTTCGTTCCCCATATTCCGCTTCCATACAAAAGTATCGGCTCAACAACGGTTGAATAAAGCTTCGTATAAACGCCATTGGTCATTCCACCAGCAGCCACAACTTTACCACACAATGCACCTAATGCTCTACTGGCTGATTTTGACAGTTCTCTCGCGTTCTTCCGAAATGTTAGATGCTCGTCTAGCCATATTCCAAGATACTTGTATGAATCTATTTTCATTATGTTGTGTCCACTACATTCAAAACTATACTCGGAGATCGCTATTGATTGACGACGAAAATGAACAACTTTTGTTTTATCTGCGTTAACAGTGAGTTTCCATGTTTCACACCATTCCGTAACAACGTTCAGCATTTGTTGCAGAATGTTTTCATCCTGTGCTGTCAATGCTATATCATCAGCATAAAATAAAATGCTCAACATAGTATCATCTATACGTACACCACAATTAAGCGCGTTGATATGTTCTGCTAAGTCGTTTATATAAACGGAAAAAAGAGTTGGTGACAGAAGACATCCTTGTTTTACGCCGTTCGCTACGTTAAACTAAGGGGTTAAGTCATTATTCAGTCGGACAGTGCATTTGACGTCAGTGTAAAGTGACTGTATCGCTGTAAGAAAGCTTTCATGTATTCCCAAGGCTCGCAGTTTATGCCATAGTAGTGTTCTATTCACGATATCAAACGCTTTTCGCATGTCGATAAAGTATACATGTGTGGACAGTCGAGATATTTTTCTATCGTTCAAAGTAAGGTATAACGCTTGGATGTGTTCTTCACAACTTCTACCCTTGCGAAAGCAATTTTGTTCCTCGCATAAATGATCGTTATCTTCTAACCACTTACTAAGCCGTTAATTAAGAATAATACAGTATATTTCACATGGCACTGATATCAATGTTATTCCACGGTAATTTAGTGGTATACGTTCATCGTCTGCGTTCGGTTTCAATATTGGGTTAATTATTCCTCCTGTCCATTCTAATGGGACTTTCCCGAACTCAAAGCATCCACTTAATATTTGGTACAGACGTTCTATTGCTGTGTCATTTTTGAGTACTTCCGCGGGAATATCATCGATACCTGTAGCTTTTCGGACCTTTGCACTGGTTACAGCCGTTATAACTTCCTCTCTAGTGATTGGCTAATTTAATTCCTTTATATCCCTATGGACATTTTGACTCTCCTCTGAATGTGGAATCGTTTCATCATTGTTTTCATCGGTGTTAAATAGTTGTCTAAAATCTTCCTTCCACCGATCTAAAACATTAAGTTTGTCCGTTTCTATCGTTCCACCTTTATTTACGACAGCTCTAGGTATACACGATTTCCGTTCGTTGCATATTCCTACTTTTCCGATTGATCGCCAGAAATCACGTTGGTTACTTGAATAGAGTTTATCTTCTAGTTTTTGTCGTTCGTTATTCTGATATCGTCTTTTGAATTTACGGTTCATTCGATCAAATTGTTTCCGTTCAGTACAATAATTGTCTTTTAATTTGCGCTTTTCACTGTTTGAACCGGAATGTTTTAACCATTTTCTTTCAGACACACATACTTTATTCCATTGGTCACGCAGAATATCGTTCCAATACGGTTTAAACATGGACTTTTTACGCTTATTATTTCTGTTATAATCTGTTTCATAAACAGGTAATTTATTTTCCATTTCGCTTCTTATCAAAGATTGGAACTGGTCATAGGCAATTTGAATGATTTCATTTATTTAAATTGAATTTTCTATATTGCTAATAGTATCATTGATCAATTGAGTTATCTCCTCATTATTAAGAAAATCATTTGGCAATGCAGACACTTTAAATTTTCGTTTTAATCCTGTTGTATTACGATGATCACAATAACTCGCATTGCTAACTGCCTTCGGCAATAAAATGTCACAATACAGTAAAGAATGATCTGGGATCCTATCAGGCATGACATTTAGTTCGTTAATTATGTTCGACATCGGCATAATTTTTAAATCTAAAATACATTCCATATCTTCATATGGAACGAAGTCATAATCGACCACTGAACGTCCAGTTGGTGAAATATATGTAAAATCACTGTCACCGAAACGACCATTTAACATCGCAAAATTAGCGTCACTAAGAAAAATTAATAAAAGCATCACCTTGATGATTTTTACCAAAACAACATACTAAACATTGCATTAGATTAACATCACTTCTCAATTCATCATGAAAAGCTTGCTGCAGTCGTGAAATATAACAAGATCCAACAATAAAGGCATTAGGCTTCATTGTCAAGTCAAAAACTAGTACACTAATGAAATTTCAAAGAAATATCGGGAACGGCTCAAACCAATCTCCGTGTTTGTTGTGCTCCTAAAAAAGAAGGATGAAAACTTTAATGTCTTGTTACATCACGGAGTTATGTAATTAGCTAAATCAAACTCCAGCTATTCCTTCCATAAAATATAGTTAAACCTCAACTAAATATTTAATTATTGTTTCTATATTGTTAATTGTCGAAGTAACTGTATATTCCAGAAAATGTAGAAGACGCATATCTGTTTACATAAATAATTAAAAATGGCGGAATCTGAATGTCCATTCTCCATCAAAAAGCATCATCAATTTTCTTTGATGCTTGAAATAGAATAACAAATAAAAACATGCAACAATTACCTGGAAACATTTACATCCTGTAAATTGCATTCACTAAAAGTTCGATGATTATATAAAATCGAAGAGATCAAAAATAACTTATTGATTACAAATAGTATCGATCCTCTTTCTGTCTAAAAAATTGATTATGGAATATCCAAATATAGCTGACCAATCAAAACTCTTCATCTTGGCTTAAAATAAGAGGCTCTCAAAAGGGTATCGTTAAAAATGGAAATTATATGTTAATCTAATTTATAAAAAGATTTCAATCGTCAACATAAAAATAGTTATTAAAATAACTTGCCTTTACACAATGCTATATCATTACACTATACACAATGCTTTATCATTACACTATATGCAATACTCTAGCATTTCACTATACACAATTAAATAGTATTCACTATACACAGTGCCATAGCATTACACTATACACAATGCTTTGGTATAATACTGTAAACAATGCTATGTAATAACACTATACCCAATGCTATATCATTACACTATACTCAATCCTATGATATAATACTGTAGACAATGCTATATCATTACACTATAGCCAATGCTATATCATTACACTATACACACTGCTATGGTATAATACTTTAGACAATGCTATATCATTTCACTATACACAATGCTATAGCATTTCACTATACATAATGCTATACACAATGCTATATCAATACACTGTACACAATGCTATATCATTACACTATTTGCAATGCTATATCATTACACTATAAACAATGCTATATCATTACACTACACACAATGCTATATCGTTACACTACACACAATGCTATGGTATAATACTGTACGCAATGCTATATCTTTACACTATACACAATGCTATAGCATTTCACTATACACAATGCTATATCATTACACTGTACATAATGCTATTTCATTACACTATATGCAATTCTAAAGCATTTCACTATACACAATGCTCTATAATTACACTATACACAATGCTATATCATAACAAATGTCATTATGAAGTAGTCCGTACCTAATTATTAACATCTATTTTATCAGCAATCAAAGCCGGGCTCCAAAGTTATTGTGAAACTGCTTATTCTAGAGGTGGCGTGAATCAGATGTGGATACTAAAAAATTCCAAAGATCTTTTAGAGTACATACAATCTAAGACTCTCTCATCTTGCAATAGTATTAAAACATTTGACTTTTCTACACTTTACACAAGCATTCCCCATTCCAAACTAAAAGACAAATTGAAAGAGTTGGTATAACTTTGTTTCATTAAAAAAGAATGGCGAACGTAGATACAAGTATCTTGTCTTGGGGAGGGATAAATCCTACTTTGTAAAGAATCACTCTGATTCAAACAAAAAATTCTCTGAAACTGACATTATCAAGATGCTTAATTTCTTGATTGACAACATATTTGTTACGTTTGGAGGACGTGTTTTTCAACAGACTGTCGGAATTTCAATGGGAACGAACTGTGCCCTTCTTCTTGCCGACTTGTTTCTTTATTATTATGAGGCTGACTTCATACAGGAACTTCTTAGGAAGAAAGATAAGAAGTTAGCAATATCCTTTAACTCTACGTTCCGCTATATAGATGATGTTCTCTCACTAAATAATACAAAATTTGGTGACTATGTTGAACGAATCTATCCCATCGAACTAGAGATAAAGGATACTACAGATACAGTTAAGTCTGCCTCATATCTTGACTTACATCTAGAAATTGACAATGAGGGTCGGTTGAAAACAAAACTTTACGACAAAAGAGATGATTTCAGCTTCCCAATTGTGAATTTTCCATTTCTATGTAGCAACATTCCAGTAGCGCCTGCATACGGAGTATATATCTCCCAATTGATACGATATTCCCGGGCTTGTGTTTCCTATCATGATTTCCTTGATAGAGGATTGCTGCTCACAAGGAAGCAATTAAGCCAAGAGTTCCAAAAGGGGAAGTTGAAATCATCCCTTCGTAAATTTTACGGACGCCATCACGAGTTGGTTGACCGTTATTGGATAACCGTTTCACAGATGATATTGGATATGTTCCTTATGTCGTAACTACAATACCCTTCCCTTTTCACGAATGTGACTTACCGAATTAGACTATTTACCGGATTTGTAATAACATAAGCAACACGACGGGTGCCACATATGGAGCAGGATCTGCTTACCCTTCCGGAGAACCTGAGATCACCCCCAGTTTTTGGTGGGGTTCGTGTTGCTTAGTCTTTAATTTTCTATGTTGTGTCATCTGTACTATTATTTGTCTGTTTGTCTTTTTATTTTTGGCCATGACGTTGTCAGTTTGTTTTCGATCTATGAATTTGACTGTCCCTCTGGTATTTTTCGTCCCTCTTTTATCACTTAAAATAGGAACAGGAAAAGTTTTTAAAGCCCTGTTATCAGTTTATGAATAAAAGATTCTTTTTTACGAAAAACTTTATCTTTATTTTTATTTTTAGAAAGATTGCACGTCAAACATTGTCAGCCCATTTTCAAGATAATATCTAATTATACTTTCACATTCCGTAATTATCCACCCACCTCAATTGTTTCTGAAATATAATGTAACCAATCATATTATATTGTTTTCTTCCTTGTTGAATCTTATAAATATATATATAAATATACTTTGTCATATTTTTGGTCTTTTGGAAAATGTTGTTTGTGCTGTATTTAAACCCCTTTACGGGAAATTTGTTTTGCATGCACACGTATAAAAATTGCGGTTTTTATCCAACGTAATAATAGGTTTGAACGTTGTTTTCAATTTAGACTTGTATATAATTTTTTTCGTTTGGGCTTGTATTATTTTTTCCTTCGTGTTTATATGATCCGTTCATCCTATTTCGACTCTTTAAAATTTAAGTCTATCCTAAATTGAGGTAAATTATATGGCCTTCCAAATACCGTTTCGATCCCTAACATCACTGAAGAGACACTAATTTTCGAAATCCGGATATGGTGTACAAATTTTTGCACCTCATGTTTGCGGTATACCATCTTGACCGCAAGTTTATTTTTTTCTGTTTGGTATTAAATTATTAATTAAGATCCATGTTACATCTCGTGATCAATTTTTTTGGCAGTCAGCAGGGTTTAAGAACATCAGTTGTTCGACCTGTTAGTCAAATGCGATTTGTAAAAATATACTTTTCACTTTTTTTGTACTTTGGAAAATGTTGTTTGTGCTGTATTTACACCCCTCTACCAAGAAATTTGTTTTACATGCACACGTATAAAAATTGCGGTTTTTATCCAACGCAATCATATATATATATACAAGTCTAAATTGAAAACAACGTTCAAACCTATGATTATATATATATATATATATATATATATCGCATATTTCATCACTTAATTCACTGGTAAAAATTGGTTTATCATTTCTATATGAAAAAAAAGATACATATTTCCTCCGAGCTGCCATTTTCCTCCAAAAATTAATATCATCGAAGATGACCATTAAATTCATTTTCATTTTTATTGCAATTCTATATTTCTATATTATATAGCCAATAAACACTATAGCAAGTATGATGACAAACAATACAAAACAGATAACAAAATCAAGCAGTTTAATAGTTTCATTAATTACTACCACTGGGTCGATGCCTCTGCTGGTGGACTGATAGTCCCCGAGGGTATCACAATACGGATTTTGTGTTATTAAAATTTGCTGAAACAAAATTTTGGAAATGATTTAAAATTAAGGAATGTATCTCCCTCATGCAAAGCTCTGATTCCTTGACCAGCTTTGTCTATACTTTTTTGTCTTTTTTGGTTTATAGCTCTTCATGTTTTTAATAAGCTTTGGATTTTCAAATATTTTGGCCTCAAGCATCACTGAAGAGACATTGATTGTCGAAATGCGCATCAGGTGCAGAAAATTTGGTACCGTTCATGTTATTAGTGCATAGTGTAATATGCCAAAATTTAAATTACAGTTTTAACACCAGGCGTTTTACTAAATTTATACTAATAGAAATCAAATTTAACGATGGAGCATAATCTATTTTTAATTCTAATAGATATTTTTATTTTAAAAATAGATTGCATGTCAATCATTGTCATTTCATTTTTAGAAAATATATAATTATACACTTATATTCAATAATTGTCCACCCAACGCAATTTGTTTCTGAAAATATAATGTAACCAATCATATTGTATTGTTGTCTTCCTTGTTTAATCTTATATATTTTTTTTTAGTATATCAAAATGTAAATAAAGTTTTAAAAAGAGATATATACTAAATTTATATTAAACGACATCGAATTTAACGATGGAGTATAATCTATTTTAAATTTTAATAGATATTGCTTTTATCATATTATAATGATGTTATACTTGAAAGAAGGAATTCAAATAAGATGTAAACGTTTTGTCAGCAATGGTCAGTTTAAAGATGTTTTAGTTATTTTTTTACTTTTTGTCATATATTTGGACTCCTCTAGTTTTATCCATGTAGGTCCACAAACAAATTTGCGGAACTATAAACAACTGTCATACAAGTTGGAGGTTAAGCTAGCTTTAAAACTACCTCTTCGAAAAATGCCTTTTCCAAGTCAGGAATATGACAATTATATTACATATAGTTAATAAAGCCAATAATGAATATTCTATAAAATCCTTGTAACTTTTGCAAAGAAAATAGATGTCAATATAAAATGTATAAAAAGTCTGGAGGGAATCATTACCGCCAAATTTTAAAATGTTTCTACCTCAAAACAATGACACTGGGCTTTCATTTTTTCAAGTTTCATTATATACGTAATTGGTAAGAGTCTTTTTAAAAGCTTGTTATTTTGAAATATAGGAGCAACTTTTCTTAAATTAATTTAATATTTTTTCATATTGCTAAAACAGAAAATTTTCGTCCCGATTTGGTCCCACTGGCATGATTTTGACATTTTCTTTACTTTATGGTAGTACTTGTATATATATATATATATATATATAGATATTCATCATTCGTTTTTCGACATTTATCGATTTCAAAATTCAACATTCAATTTCAATGTTTAATATTTGATTTCCATATTTCACATTTGTTTTTCACAATTGATTTCAATATTCAACATTCATTTGTCAACCTTAAACATTCGTTTTCAACATTTAACATGCGATGTCAACATTCAACGTTAAAAAAGAAATGTTTTCTTCTTTCCTAAATTTTTGTTTCAATATTTGATTTTAATATTCCAATTCAATGAAATATAAAATATTGAAATCGAATGTTAAACGCTGAAAAAAGAAGGTTTAAAATTGAAATCATAATGTTAATCAATTAATATTTGTATTTCACAAATCAACATTTAAACAATAAACCTTCGTTTTTTTAGTATTCAAAATTAGTTTTCAATATTCGATGTTCAAACATTCAGTATTCGTTTTTCAAAGTTTAACATTCGTCTTCAAAATTCAATCACCGTGATATAACATTTGTGTGCTGAGGGCTACGTAAACCAAACAGTAATCAATCAATAAAAATTCAACATTCCAACATGTAACATTCGTTTTCAACAATAAACATGTGATTTCAACGTTCTGCAATTAAATTATTTTTTTTTTATTTTACTATTTTGTTCATCATTCTTTCAAAATTCAACATTTGATTTCAATTTTTATCGTAAATTTTGTTAACATTCGTTTTTTTTTTTATCAATATTTGAACAATTAGCATTTGTTTTTCAACATTCAATATTTATTAAAATATAAAAGATTAAATATTAAATTTCAATATTCAACATTCGTTTTTTATCACTTTATTATTGTTTCAACATTCGATTTCGACATTCAAATTCGATTTCACTTTCTAAAATTTGATATTAAACATTCGTTTATCCCTTTTCAACATTCAACATTCGATTTCAATATTTTACATTTGTTATTCAACCTAAAACATTCGATTTCAATATTCTACATTTGTTTTTTCAATGTTAAACATTCGTTTTTCAGCGTTTATATTCAATCAACTTTTAATCTACATTCGATTTCATATTTCAACTTTAATTTTTAACCATTCTCCTTTTTCGATATTTATATATTCTAGGCTTTCAAATATTCGGACTTGAGCGTTTCTGATGAAGGTAAATTGAGAAAAGCGCTCCGAACGCAGGAAATTATTCAACGTGTTGTTTTCATTTTTAACATTAAAAATTAACAAGTTTTTGTTTTTCATTTTCACTTTTGCTTAAATCTTTTTTAAGCATTCGCTGTCATCAATCAACATTTAACACTCAATTTTGAACATTCAAACATTCGTTTTCAACATACAACATTCGATTTGAAATTTGAAAATACATATAACATTCGATTTGAAAATTTAACATTCAAAAATGCATTTTATCTTCTTTTTTTAGCTTACCTGGCCCAAAGGGCCAAGTGAGCTTTTCTCATCACTTGGCGTCCGTCGTCCGTTAACTTTTACAAAAATCTTCTCCTCTGAAACTACTTGGCCAAGTTTAACCTCACTTGGCCACAATCATCATTGGGATATCTAGTTTAAAAAATGTGTCCGGTGACCCGGCCAACCAACCAAGATGGCCGTCATGGCTAAAAATAGAACATAGGGGTAAAATGTAGATTTTGGCTTATATCTCTGAAACCAAAGCATTTAGAGCAAATCTGACGGGGTAAAATTGTTTATCAGGTCAAGATCTATCTGCCCTGAAATTTTCAGATGAATCGGGCAACCCGTTGTTGGGTTGCTGCCCCTGACTTGGTAATTTTAAGGAAATTTTGCCTTTTTTGGTTATTATCTTGAATATTATTATAGATAGAGATAAACTGTGAACAGTAATAATGTTCAGCAAAGTAAGATCGACAAATAAGTCAACCTGACCAAAATGGTCAGTTGACCCATTAAGGAGTTATTGCCCTTTATAGTCAATTAACCATTTTTCGTAAATTTTTGTAATCTTTTACAATAATCTTCTCCTCTGAAACTACTAACACAAATTTAACCAAACTTGTCCACAATCATCATTAGGGTATGTAGTTAAAAAAATGTGTCCGTTAACCCCGTCCGCGAACCAAGATGGCCGACATGGCTAAAAAATAATACATAGGATAAAATGCAGTTTTTGGCTCGAATCTCTGAAACCAAAGCATTTAGAGCAAATCTGACGGGAATAAAATTGTTCTCTAGGTCAGGATCTATCTGCCCTGAAATTTTCAGACCAATCAGGCAACACGTTGTTGGGTTGCTGCACCTGAATTGGTAATTTTAAGAAAATTTTGCAGCTTTTGGTTATTATCTTGAATATTATTATAGATAGAGATAAACTGTAAACAGCAATAATGTACAGCAAAGTAAGATCTACAAATAAGTCAACATGACCAAAATTGTCAATTGACCCCTTAAGGAGTTATTGCCCTTTATAGTCAATTTTTTACAATTTTCATTAATTTTGTAAATTTTTGTAAATGTTTACCAAATATTTTCCTCTGTAACTACTGGGCCAAGTTAATTATAGATAGAGATAATAGTAAGGAGCAAGAATGATCAGTAAAGTAAGATCTACAAACACATCACCATCACCAAAACACAATTTTGTCATGAATCCATCTGTGTCCTTTGTTTAATATGCACATAGACCAAGGTGAGCGACACAGGCTCTTTAGAGCCTCTAGTTTAATATTTGTATCAATTTGAACACTCAATTTTCAACATTCAACAATCGATTTAAATTTTCAACAATCGATTTCAATATTTAACAAACTTTGTCAACATTTATCATTATTGCATGAATGCCATATCTTTGTTTAGTATTTGTTACATCTTTTGTATTATTTGTGTCTTTGGGGTACTGCTTTATGGCGCATATGCAAAGAGTAAAGTAACAAAAATTCCGAACTCCAAGGAAAATTGAATGCGGAAAGTCCTTTATAAAATGGCAAAATCAAAAGCTCAAACACATCTAACGAAAGTTACACAACTGTCATATTCCTGACTTGGTACAGGCATTTCCTTATGTACAAAATGGTGGATTAAACCTGGTCTTGTAGCTAGCTAAACCTCAGACTTGTATTACAGTCACATAGAATTCCAATATATTGACAACAATGTGTGTGAGCAAAACAAACAGACATAATAGGTAAAACGTCAAAAAATTGGGCTACATCAGTAAACATTGTAATATAATCTTAAACACTATAACAAATAACTGTTTCAATAAAGAAACACAAAATGGCATAAACACAAAGAACATAAGCAAAAATGAAAGACAAGAAGTCAAAATTGACCATAGCACAATAACACAATGGTGGGATATATAAATACCGATCCACGTCATAAGTATATAATTAAAAATGGATAAACAGTAAAGGTTAAAAATATATACAAGGACAAAAAATGGAACTTTAACATGTAATCGAGATGATAAACAACGTCAGTACCTAGAATATATACTTCAAGACCATCATGTATCATTTGTGAAGTATTTATGGAATATTTATCAACACGGTCTTGCAAGATTTATTTGTTTTTAATTTTGTTATTGGTTGTTGTCTTATTGACGTCTCTGCCAACTTTTTCACTATTTGCGTTGTAAGGATACTGCCTTATTTATTCATAAGCCACATTTTTCACTATTTGCTTTGTAGTGATATTTTTTTCATTGACGTACATGTCACTTCGTTTGTTTTATTATTGATGTCGTCAGTGTACTGTGTCATTGACGTATATGATACATGTTCTTTTAAGATATGTGAAGTTTGGGTATAGTTTCCTTGACGTAAATGTCACATCTCTTTTTTATTCGCGTCGTAAGGGTTCTGTCTTAATGACGAATATGCCCTGTTTTCATTATTTGCGTTGTTTTGATACTGCCTCGATGACACACAAGACTTGTTTCACAATTTGCTGTGTAAGGGTATTTTCTCTTTGAGGTAGATGCCACACCTTTTTGTTTTATTATTGACGTCGTGTCACATATAATTTTTCAAATATGTGTCGTTTGAGTACGGTCTGATTGACCTATATGCCACATTGGTTTTTCGCGTCGTTAAGGTATTGTTGCATTGACGAAATGCCACAACTTTTGTTTGATTTGTGTCGTGGGAGTATTGTTTCGTTGATGTATACGATGATATATACGACACATCCTATGTAAGTTATGTTTCAAAAACCTATATGTCACAACATTGATTCTATCATTTGGGTCGTTTGAGTATATAAAGTATATGCCACACCAATTTACTGTTGTTGGAGTACTGTCGCCAATGCCACATTATTTAACTACTTGCGTCGTTTGTGTACTTTCTCGCTGGCGAAAATGCCACAGCTTTTCATTATTAGTGTCGTTGATTTACTGTCTCATTGAAGTATATGACACATTTAAAAAAAACTATGTGTGTCATTGGAGAACCATCTTATAGCGTTTATGCAACTTTTATTATTATTTTTTTTTTTTGTCGTTGGGGGTACTCTTTCTCTAGCGTATATGTAAGATTTGCTTCTCTTTTCTCATTCACTATTTGCGTTACTCATGATACTGTACGACATATTTTTAGAATTTGTTTCGCCGGATTCTGTCCTGTTAACGTCGTTTAGCTGTGAGGGTTGTACGCAGCAACATCCGGTCAGAATGGGGACGTTAAATATTTTATGATGGCTCATGTCGAGAGAGCATTGCTCTCTGCACGTTAAAAATCCTTGCAAGATTTCTTTGAGAGGTCCGTAGGTGGCCTGTTGCAAGGCAACATTTCTGTCCCAATCCACTTAACCCCGATTTTCCAGTGGCAGTCAATATATCCCCGCCTTTCATCCTGGACGGCCTTTATTTTAAGACCTACTCATTGTCTTTATTGATAATTTGTATTCGTCTGAACTTGAAATAGTGTGCCACTAGACATTAAACAACAAAAAATCAATCATTGACGTATATGCCACATTGTTTTATTTTTTGTGTGTCGATGTGTTAAATGAAACATCTGCTTTTATTATTTATTTCGTTAGAGTACTGTTATATTGATTTATATGATACATACTATTTCAGTATATGTCTCGTAAACCTATTCCACATATGTTTTTATTCTTTGGAGTTATGTTTCATTGACGTATATGCCACATCTTTCTTTAGTATTTGTGTCATTAAAATTGTATCACATATACCATACCTTTTTTTAATTATCTGCATCTCATTGACGTATATGCCACGTTTTTTTTTTGAGTACTGTGTCCTTGGCAAATATGACACACCTTTTTAGTTTCTTAGTGTCGTTTGGTTACTGTCTCATTCACATATGTCACATCTTTTTTTATGCTTTGTGTCCTTTGAGTACTGCATCATTGAAGTAGATTTTTTAAAATTATTTGATCCGTTAGGGTACTGTCTCATTAACGTATAGTTCACATCTTTTATTTCATTAGCGTATGGTGTCATTGACGTATACCACTTGGGTTTTCTTTCCTTTGCCTTCATTTTCGTTAGAACGTGAAATATTAATGGTTGGTTCCATAACGTCCAGTAACAAATATCAATTGTGCATCTGCAAAAATCTTCTTCATATTTAGGACGAGACGAACAAATAATCGATGTAATACGTACACTGAAGTCTACCGGAATAAAGAGGAGGTGGGGTGGGGTTGTTGTTGATGTTATTTGTTTGGGGATGGGGATATGAACTGAAGAATGTGACACATTTAAATTTAAAAGTTGTTCTATTTTTCTAAACATCCGTATAAAATCGTTTTACTTCCGGGACAAATTAAGATTAAGAATATACATATCATTTTGATTTAAATAATAGTCTTTATTGAAAAAAAAAAAAAAAAATGGCGGGTTAAAACCCAAACATTACACACTGTGTTACATGTACACACGAAACCTACGACCCATGAAAAGAGTTCTAAACAAGTCAAGTTAATAATATATACATAAAATTATTTTTACGGGTTTTCAAAAGATGGTCGGGAATATATTTTGAGTTTTTGCACCAACCATCACAACCAAGCTAGCAAGTAGAAGTGAACAGCACGTCCTTGGCCTATTTTAAATTTCCCGCAAATGTCATATAAAACTGTTTTGTTGCCGCACATAATATTTAAGCAGTGATAATATAAAACATACACACAAAAAAGGTGTTAAATTAAAATTGAAAAACGGAATAACTTATATATAACTTATAAGAAAGCATGGAAGTAATTTTGTAAAATAAATCACAATTGATTAAGTTGAATTTGTAGTCGGTAGATAACAGACAAACAAATAAAATCCATTTAGAATGACTGAATGCAAAAACAAATCTAAATTCTAATTAACTAATTTTGAGTTCATTTATGCAAGTTTCTTTATCACATAGAAAAGCTTTTCCATTATCTATATTACAAACAACCAGAATGTTTCCTTGTTTTTTAAAATAAATTCCGAACGGCCTATTCAATCCATTTGATTCAGTAGGTAAAACAACTGTTTTTAAATGAGAACGCCTGATAACATTTTCATGGATTATATCTTTCTCATAAGAGAATGAATTATTATACATTAAAGATAGGAGCATGTATATTATTTCCTACTCGGAAAAAGATTTTGATTTCCCCATTTTGAAATATATATAGGACAAATGAATGTTTAAATGTTTTGAAAATGCAAAAAAAAAAAAAACTATTCGAACAACATTAATCAAATACAAAAGCCGAGGAAGATTCAAGTTGCATTTTCAAAATCAATCATATTTTTTGCGTAATTTTGTTTTCAACGAAACTTTATCTGCATGTAGAACACAAAGTTAATGGAACACAATCTTATCAGTCTGTATGGTGTTAGACCATGTGTTATTTGTACTTAATCAACTTCAAATTTTTAAACAAAATATTTTTTTTTAAAACCTTTCATCAAATCGGGAAATAAACACACGAATAAACTTAAAACATGGATAGAAGGTTAATCAGTTGGTTGTGTAGCGTCCTGTGGCAAATATATCTTGCTTATTCAGGATGAGAACAAATAAACAATGTACATGGGTCATTTTCAAAAAATGTCGAATTTTGAAATTGCAAAATTGATTTAAAGTTACTAATTCAAATAACCCTCGTCATTAGCAAATCAAAACAAACAGTACTTATAGAACAACATATAAAAAGATCCAACTTGATAATGTCATTACAAAATATATTGAAACATTTTTGATAGTTGGTGCAATATTTTGTCTCTCCTGTTACCATGTTCAAAAGAAATTTTGGGTTATTTAGAAGAGGTTAAGTAAAGTTGTAAGCTTGCTTTTCGTAGCCAATAAGATGGTTTTCAAGAGTAAAAACTTCTATATATATATATATATTCATTCTGTGATATGATGGATTATTTTTTCAATTTTCCATGCTGTACTGAAAAATGCCTCTAAAAATTGGTTTTCAAAGGTTATAAAAATAACTATCATTAATGCAAGTCTAAGATAGCAATTCATAATGTTCAGCATTTATTCTCTCTTTCTAATAAACCCACCATCAAGTAATTCCCTCGCATGTTGGTTTACTTTTGTCTTTATTTTATTGGTAACAGGAACGTACGTTTTTGATATATCATCATATTAAGTTCTATCCTGTTACCTTTTTTGTCTATCCTGATACCGATAGCAGTATTGCATCTGCAAATGCAAAATTGCGAAGATTAAGACTTTATAACCTTTAGACGAGTTAAAAAAACGAAACATTTCATTATGTGTACAACTATATGTAATTATAAACCTATTAAAGATGTTTCTGTCTATCCTGTTACTGTAACCATAGCAACCATAGTAACAGGATAGACAAATTTCATCATTTTTTAATGCTGTTGTGAAATAACTACTCCCTTTGGTGAAGTGAAGATGTTTTTCTGTTTTGATTTTGGTTTTCAACACGTTATTGCACTTTATACAAGTATAATATTGGTGTAATTAATAAATATGTTGGTAACAGCATAGACATGACAAAAAAGTACCCACTATTTTTATTACTAAATGTCTTGAAATGTTTTTTCCCCTACACTGTTATACAAAAGAGGGACGAAAGATATGCAACACGAACCCCACCAAAAACTGGGGGTGATCTCAGGTGCTCCGGAAGGGTAAGCAGATCCTGCTCCACATGTGGCACCCGTCGTGTTGCTTATGTTATTACAAATCCGGTAAATAGTCTAATTCGGTAGGTCACAAGAAAGTGCTGTGTTAAATGTAAAGGTTACTTTGCGCTTTTGAAATTAACACGGACTAGTTCAATATTTATAGGGAGAACAATTTAACGGTTGATTTAAGTAGCGGTAACAGAATGGACATGAACTTCATGTACGCTGATAGAATTTAGTTTGTAGAAAAATGTTACACATAATAATAAAGAAGCTGCAATTTTTTGTTAGAGTTATTATTAACATTCTAAACAAATCTTTTGCAGATATCAAGGCAATCAGAAAATAGGGAAACAAATCATTTGAAATGTATAACCCTGACACTGTACGCACGTAAATTACGCAAAAATCGGACTTAAATATATTTTAATCTTCTTAAATTAGATCTAAATCGTGTTTATTATTAATGTTCTGACTCATTAATTCTACAAACTCTCTTTAAAGCACTTACAACTGCATTTTCCATTAGAAATAAACATTTAAGCATATTAGTACTGGAAATTCGACATTTTTTTGGAAATGACCCATATATCTGAACTGTTTGTATATAAAATGTACATGCAAGTCTATTGGGATGAAAGAAGAATATGAATGAAGGGAAACAGTAACAGTCAATGAGACAGCAACCCAACGAAACAATACCATATTTAATTTGTTCTGATTTTACTTACAACCTACACATCCATATAGAATATTTATTTCGAATAAAAAAAATATTGTGGACAAACATATGACTTAAATTAAAAAGCTATGAAGAAATATAACTTGAGTTTTGGTTTTATTTACAACTATCAAATATCAAGCGGACGTGAATCAAAGAACAACACGTTTTTGTAACATTTCTCTAAATTTCCTAATAAAATTTCCACATTAAATGAAAGCGTTGATCACACAAAACATTTACATTACAACATTGGGAATATTGGTTTTCGTCTGAATACGGAATACAACTGTACAGTTCATGAACATCAATTAAGTTGATTGACAGTAAAGAAAACAAAAATAAATAGAAGTTGTTTTGAATGACTAAATGTACAAACAGATCCGAGTCCGAATAAACTCATTGTCTGAAAGAATTGTTTATGTTTATTTATGTTAGTTTCTTTTTCACGTCAAAAAGGAGAACTTCGTCATTAACATTACAAACAAGAAGAATATTTTCTTAATGGTCAAAATAAATTCCAGACGGCCTCATTAATTCATCTGACTTAGTAAGAAGTTCTCTATAATGAGTACAGTCATCTGATACAACTACTACAGTGTTGGTAATACAATTAGTCACATAAACATTCCCCTCATCATCTGTTGTCACACCACGTAAATCTTTAACTTCATCCTTTTTAAACTTCCAAATTAGTTTTCCATCTAACGAGCAGCAGTACATTGATGTTTTGTCTATACAGACCAACCTGTCTTTGTCTACTGTAATGTCGTAGATACTGTGTGAAGGTAAATATATAGTACGTATTACTTTACCTGTCAGGTCCATCACATGTATTATACTCCTATCAATAACAACGTACAGGTTATTATCATTATATGATATTCCGGAGCAGAAACCACTTTTTTGCTGTTTGTATTTCAAACTGATTAATTTTATTTCAATTGTTCCCACTTTATCTTTTAAAAAGTGTATCGAAAAAAATATATTAAAGACCAATAGAAGAATAAGGTTTATTCTATATACACAAACATGAAATGCGATATAGTATTCGGTTTGTTGAACATATCGCTATTTTATATATATGTTTTGTTTAAGCAAGAAAGTTAATAAGCTCATGTGTCTTGATTTAACAAAAACAAAAGCAAAAGAAGACGCGAAAGGAAACAAAGGAAAATTAATGAAGGAAAAATTTATTTAAACAATGAAATCAAACGAGTGAGAGTTCAAATACAGTAAAGGAGTGATTTTAAAAGGAATAAAACATAGACAACATATCTTTTGTACTCTTCAGAAATAAGGTCGGAGCGATTACAAAACAGTAGAAGCATAACAGCTTTCAGGTAAAATAACAAATAGATCTATTAGTTAGGAAATATAACATCTTTCAGTAATTAACAAGTTTAAAAAAAATACCAAGGTGGCCATAAAAAAATTACACCTTAGAAAACGACAGACAAAATCATGAAAAAAGAGACAAAAACAAAATAATAAAACAAACTATTACTTAAACAAACACACACAAACACACAGATTCTGCGGACAAGTATGTCACTGGTGTTTAATTGTCATAAGTTGATGTTTGTAGATATTTTCTCAACATACTGTACAACTGATTCGCCATTTTGTTTGAACGGAAACTATACTCATTGTTTTCCACCTGACGCGAGACAAACAGTGATCAACCAATCCATTAAATTGATAATCAGTACCATACACATGTCTAGCAACTTTCAAGCGTATAAGCATTTAAAAAGGTAAATGTCAATTTTTTATAAAAGTATTATACTAATCAATGTTACAAATGTGTTTCCGAGTTAAAATGGTCAATATATATATATATTAATAAAAAATGGATAAACACATCTGTTATACAGAACTCCTTATAGAACCTGTATTTAAATCATAATTACGAATTGTATCAATCGTTATCATCACAGATTAAATTTGTCATAACGAATTTGTTTAATTAGTTATAACAGATTGTTGTAATTTGTGATTACGGATTAAATTCGTTATCGCAAATTATTATATTAACTACGGTAAATTGCATCCAAAAATCTGTGATGACAAATGTAATCCATCTTCACAAATCTGAGACAACTTATTCCATAGATTCGATATCACGAAATAAATCGTTGAGAACGTATAAATCAACAAAATTCAAAATAAACACCAGACTCATGGAGGCTTTCTTGTTATGCATATCGTTGGTTAATTAGGGACGAAAGTATGATGACCATAAGAAAGTCTCATCACTAGGCGTTTGTCGTCGTCGTCCGTCGTTAACTTTTACAAAAATCTTCTCTGAAACTACTGGGCCAAATATAACTGAAGTTGGTTACAATCATCATTGGGGTATCTAGTTTAAAAAATGTGTTCGATGACCCCGCCTGCCAACCAACATGGCCGACATGGATAAAAATAGAACATAGGGTTAAAATGCTGTTTTGGCTTATATAAAAGGGGATTGTTGAGATATAAAAAAAAAACACGTTCGTTTAATCCTGTAACTTTTTCTTTGAGTATCACATGCCAAGGAACGTTGTCGTATGTCATATCGTAATGTTTCCCCCATTATTTAGAGAATTGAGTGTTTACAGCAGATATTTTAGAATGAGATAAAGGGTACAAGAGATGCCTCATATCTTGACTCACATTTAGATATTGACAATGAGGGTCGGTTGAAAACAAATTTTACGACAAAAGAGATGATTTCAGCTTCTCAACAGTGAACTTTCCATTTCTATGCAGCAACATTCCAGCAGCGCCTACATACGGAGTATATATCTCCCAGTTGATACGATATTCCAGGGCTTTTATTTCCTATCATGATTTCTTTGATAGAGGGTTACTGCCCACAAGGAAGTTATTGAAGCAAGAGGTCCAAGTGGTGAAGTTGAAATCATCCCTTCGTTAGTTTTACGGACGCCATCACGAATTGGTTGACCGTTATGGAATTTCCATCTCACAGATGATAGCAGATATGTTCTTAATGTCGTGCCCCCAAGGGTGACTGGGGAATAGAAGTATGGTCACCATTGGTCTTCCTCCGACCGGCAGTAAAACCCTTGCTAAAGTGGGGCGTCCGTTTGGCTGTGCGGGATGTATAAATTTGCAGCCACGTCCGGTCAGAATGGGGACGTTAAATCCGATGCCTCGTGTAAGGAGAGTGCCACGCTCTTTGCACGTTAAGAACCCTTGCAACAACTCTTTGAGGGGTCCGTAGGTGACCTGTTGCAAGGCTAAATTTCTGTCCCTATCCAATATACCCTCATTTCCCGTGGCTGTCTAAATTTCTCCGACCTTAATCCCTTAATCTATTACAGAACCTACCTATTGTATATTATTGTGAACTTGTTCTCGTCCTGAATATGCATGAAATATTTGCCACTGGACGTTAAGCAACCAACAATCAATCAATCTTAATGTCGTAACTACAATCCCGTACGCTTTTCCCGAATGTGACCTACCGAATAAGACTTATTACCGGGTTTGTACTAACATGAGCAACACGATTGATGCCATATGTGGAGCAGGATCTGCTTACCCTTCCGTCGCTACCTCAGTTTTGATTGGGAACGTGTTGCTCAGTCTTTAGTTTTCTATGTTGTATTTTGTGTACTATTGTTTGTCTGTTAGCCTTTTTCTTTCTAAGCCATAGTGTTGTCAGGTTATTTTCGACTAATGAGTTTGAATGTCCATCTGGTTTCTTTCGCCTCTCTTTTACTAGATCCCCTTTCATATATGCACGTGGTGTGATTGAGATAGGTCCAAGGTCATCAAATTTCGGATCCTGAATCGAGTAGTTCCTATCGGTTTAATGAGAGTCTTGTAGATACGCATTCGTTTGTCCTGCAATATTGTAATAATGAAAATATACCACATAAACATAACGTATCATTTGTTCGAAAATGAAGAAACAATTACTAATACTGGTATACAATGTAACACACTATTTTCTTTTGTTTCAAAATGTAACTCACTTTTGCCTAGAATAGAGAAAATTGTTTGATTGTAATAATTAATGATACTTTTAAGAATAAACTTAGACACAATGACATGATTTTGACATTTTCTTTACTTTATGGTAGTATGTGTAAATAAATGTTGATATTCAACATTCGTTTTGCGACATTTATCGATTTCAACATTTAAAAGTCAAATTCAGTGTTTAATATTTGATTTCCATATTCCACATTTGTGTTTCAACAATTCATTTCAATATTCAACATTCATTTGTCAACAATGTTTTCTTCTTTCCTAAAATTTTTGTTTCAACATTTTAATTTTACATTCAAATTCAATGAAATATAAAATATTGAAATCGAATGTTAAACGCTGAAAAAAGAAAGTTTAAAATTGAAATCATAATGTTAATCAATTATTATTCGTATTTCAGAAATCAACATTTAAACAATAAACCTTCGTTTTTTAATATTCAAAATTAGTTTTCAACATTCAACGTTCGAACATTCAGTATTCGTTTAACATTCGGCTTCAAAATTCAATCGCCGTGATATAACATTTGTGTGATTATGCTACGTAAAGCAAACACTAATCAATACATTCACATTCAACATTGGTTTTTAACATTATACAATCGTTTACAACAATAAACATTTCAACTTTCCACAATCTAATTATGTTTTATCTTACTTTTTTCTTCATCATTCTTTTAAAATGCAACATTTAATTTCAATATTTATCATTAATTTAGATTTTTCAAAATTTATTTACATTCGTTTTTTTTTTAATTGAACAATCGAACATTTACCATTTGTTTTTCAACTTTCAATATTTGATTTAAATATTCAACATTAAATTTCAATATCTAACATTCGGTTTTTTTATACTAAAGATTCGATTTCACTTTCTAAAAATTAAATATTAAACATTCGTTTGACCCTTTTCAACAGTCAACATTCGATTTTAATATTCAAATATTAAGGATGTATTCTTCTGATGTTTCAGTGTCGTTGAAATCTCGTTCGGGAATTATTTCCAAAACATGTGATACAAGTGGAAGATATCAATGAATTTTAAAAAATATTATATATATAAATTCTACCACTGCATCGGGTGTGATACGATATTTATCCACTCTCGACAGTTAAATTTTAAATATTTAAAACGCTCGGCGCCGAGCGTTTTAAATATTTAAAATTTAACTGTCGAGAGTGGATAAATATCGTATTACACGAGATTTGGTGGTGAAATCTGTTTCTCTAATGATTTTCAAATAATATACAGGCAAACTTGTTCCGCCTTTTCGAATGATCTGTAAAAAGATGTGTTCTTTTTATGTGACGTCATCAGGCATGGTCGCCTTTTTTTCATGTCGTCACAATAGGAAATTCAGAGGAAAGAAAGTAAATTCGACGTCATTATCGGATTTTAACCAATGAAGAACTGAGATCAAACGAACCACACGTTGATTAAATTTTTTTATACAATGGGTGCAGGAAGGGATACATTGACTAATTTGTACTTACAACAAGCAGTTTTGAGTTTACTCGCTTACGTCTATGTCACATATATTTTTTTAAATTATTGTCTCTAGAGCACTGTTTCGTCGACATATATGACACATTTTAACTCTTTATTTGTGTCGTTGGAGTACGGTCTCATTGATGTATATATCCCTTTTTTGTAGTTTCACTGAATTACATTCCATTATTTGTGTGGTTTGAGTTTTAATTCATTGACCTATATATATATATATTCCAAGAAAGAGTGGGGAATTGAAAATGGACATTATATGTTTCTTCTGATCGGCAGAAAAAAACCATGCATTATTTGGGCGTCGTTTAGCCGTCCGGTCAGAATAGAGCCGTTAAATCTGATGCCTCATGTCGTGAGAGCACTATGCTCTCTGCACGTTACGAATCCTTGCAACATTTTTTGAGAGGTTCGTAGGTGGCCTGTTGCAAAACAAAATGTTTGTCCCAATCTACTTTACCCTCATTTTCCAGTGGCAGTCAAAATGTCCCCAACTTTCATCCTGGACGGCCTCTATATCAGACCCTACCTGTCGCGAATTGCGATTAACATTATTATTGTTTAAACATATTTCTCCTTTGACATTTTTGTTTCACATGAAACATGCTCCTTTTCTCATAAATTTTGTCTCCGTTAATTAGCTCCTTTAATTGTAATATGTTTCTCCGTTATTTATATTTGAGTATCTCCGTTAGTTGTTATAGAAAACTTTATATACACTAATATCTCGTGCTTTATGCTTTATTTGTCCCTATAAATAAGAATGGAAAATATGATTTGGTAAACTGTTAGAATTGAACTGGAATATGTGAACTGTATGTATGATGTATTATAGATGATAGAATAAATGTTAAAACGCTGATGTGTTTTTCATTATAAAATGTGGAATTAGTGGTGAACCTCTCAACCAAGACAAACAAAAAAAAATACAGTGTTCGTTAACAACTACCTACGCAACATTGTTTGGTGCCGGAACCCGGGACTTGAATAAATTGAATAAATAAAGAAAGTGAACGATTTATTCGATAAAAATGGCAGGCATAAGTCACTTAAAAAGTATAAGAACACGATACAGGAAAATTCTTTTGGCGGAGATTCAAACTGGTGTTACAATTATGTCTACTCAAGTTAACCCAACAGAAGAACATCAATATTTGTCAAAGTCTTCAAAGTGTGCCGATAAAATAAAAATGTATGTAGAAAAATTGGAGTTCCAAAGTGCTAAAGTAACAAGTGCTATGGAAGAACAAAGTGAGGACATAGATGATGTGATCGAAGAGGATTGCAATCTGTGTTCCAACGCTATGGATTAATATCTGGATTTAAACCAATTCAAAGGGAGGTTAGTAGAATTTACTAAGAAAGAAGTTGGAAATGTTACAGAAAGTGATATTCCAAGTAATATTGTTGATCTTCAAAGAGAAATGAAAGATATATTAAAATTTCAAATAGAACAGAAAGCAAAAGAAAGTGCTATACCAAGTGAAATTGTTGATCTTCAAAGAGAAATGAAAGACATATTAAGATTCCAAATTGAACATAACGAAAAAGAGTATGAAAAGAAAGATGAGGAAACAACTTCCGTTAAGTTACCAAAATTGGATATGATATCATTCTCTGGCGACAAAGCTAAGTGGATTGAGTTTTGGGACTCTTTGGAATCATCAATTCACAAAAATAAACATCTATCAAATATTGAGAAATTTAATTACCTAAGAGGCAAATTGCAAGGACAAGCCAAGCTTGCAATAGCTGGGTTAACATTGTCGAACGATAATTATGATCTGGCTGTTGGTATTTTGAGAGAGAGATTCGGAAACAAGCAAGATGTAATTGATTTACACTACAATCAAATGATTAATTTGCCTTCTGCTACGCATAGAACAACAAGCCTTAGAGATTTTCTTGATAAAGTAAAAATACACCCAAGAGGTTTGGAAGTGTTAAAACAAAATGTGAATCAAGATGTGTTTATTTCAATTGTAAAATCAAAACTAAATGGAGAAGCGATGCTACAGTTAGAAATTCAAAAGGGCTCCATAGAAAAGTGGACCATTTCCAGTTTATGTGACAAGTTGAATGACTACGTCATAGCCAGAGAGAAATCAGGAATATCAGACACTCAAAAAGATAGCAGACAACACACGAAAAATGTGAATAAAGGAGATTCAAACACTTGGCGTAATAAACCATTTAAGAAGAACGGAAATTATTCCAAACCTGCACCAAGTTCAGCAGAAGCTTTAGTAGTTACAGCAAAAACTAACATTGGGACGACATTTTTTGACAAATGTCGATACTGTGGTGAGACACATTGGAGTGATGAGTGTCTAAGGTACCAGAGCATTGATGAAAGAAAGAAAAACTCAAAGGGAGTTGTTTCAAGTGTTTTAGAGAAGGTCATAAGTCAATGGACTGTAAACGGAGCAAATTGGGTATTTACTGCAATGAGGTAAATTCCCACCATAGAAGTTTGTGTCCGAAAAAATTCAATTTGAAGACATCAAGTGTACATTTTTCCGAAGAATTAATAGTGAATAGGAGTCCAGATAGTGAATATTTTGATAGAACGACGCTTCAGAATGGCAATACAGATGAACAGGAAAACGTTTTCATCACATCTAGTGAAATGGTTCTTATGCAAACTGCAAAAACTGATGTCAGAAATGTTGGCAGTACTTTCAAGCAGTGTTCTTTTCGATTCAGGATCCCAGAGGACGTACATTTCACAAAGTTTAGCAAATAAATTGAAATTAAAGGGTGAAAAGGAAGAAGAAATTAAGTTAGTTACATTTGGAAGTGAAAAGGCAAAAAGTGTGAAAACATGGAGCACTAAACTGGAGATAAGATTGAAGAATGGAAAGTACTTTAGTATTGTAGCAAATAATAGTCCCAGTTATTAGCGGAAATGTACAAAGGAGGAAATTAGATGACTCAACAATTACCAATTTGAAACAATTTGTTAGTGACTTTGAACTTGCTGATAATATACCACTTGAAATTGAGTCATCAAGTATGGATATACTGATTGGAAATGATTATTATTTAGATTTAATACTTTTACAAAGAATTGAGGTTCAACCTGGGTTGTACCTTCTAGCCTCAAAACTTGGCTGGATAATTACAGGAAGAGCAAAAGATACTGCTGATTGTAAAGATGAAACAGGACTGCTGATTCTGTCACATGTCATTAGTGATGTTGTTTCTGAAAAGACAAATATTATGCCACGGGAATGTGGATTTATTTCCCAACCAGATCTTACTGATTTCTGGAATTTGGAATCAATTGGTATTTCCGATCAGTTGGAAAATTCAGATGATGAAAAGGCAATGCAATCGTTCAGGGAAAACTGAAATTCCAAAACGGAAGATACCAAGTAACTTGGCCTTGGAAACAAGATGATCCTGATTTACCTGTTAATAGATTTCTAACTTTTGGAAGATTAAAGTCTTGTATCGGCCGGATGAAGAAAAAACCAGAGATACTAAAACAGTATGATTCTGTCATACAAGAACAATCAACACGGGAGATAATAGAGAAATTTGAAGAAACGACCAACAGTTTGATGCACTATATTCCTTATCATGCAGTGGTTACACCACAGAAATCAACCACCAAGTTACGTATAGTGTATGATGCCTCATCGAAAACAAACAAGGACGTAAAAAGTTTAAATGAATGTCTGTATAGAGGACCAGTAATATTGAAAAATTTGTGTGGTATGCTAATAGAGGAGAGAGAGGTTCACAGATCTTATGATACAACATACTCACTGTAAACAACTTCATTGTGGCGTTTCACAAACATTATCCCAGATCAGGTACAACTACTGGATACCGCAAGGTCGTGCTGCTGTAAGACAAGTTCTACGAAATTGCTTAGTGTGTAGCAGTCATAAAGGAGGACCATACAAGATGACAGTGATGGCTCCTTTTCCTAAGTCAAGAGTGTCTCAAGCAGTCCCCTTTTCAGGAACGGGGCTCGATTATTTAGGTCCAATTCTAGTGAAATATTCTGGAGAAACAAGGAAAAGATGGATTTGTCTTTTCACGTGTGTTGTTACACGCGCTGTTCACCTAGAATTGTTACAAGATATGACGACAGAGGAGTTTTTATATGGATTCCGAAGATTCATTTCAACCAGAGGTACTCCTAAACAAAGTATCAGTGATAATGACACTCAGTTAATACTTGGAGGTGAAATTGTGAATTCAGTGTGGAAACAAGTGATTACTAGTGAAGATGTGCAAAGCTATATTTCAAATTCAGAAATTCATTGGAAGTTTATTACAGAATTAGCACCATGGATGGGAGGTTTCTATGAACGACTAGTTGGCCTTGTCAAACGTTCATTGAGGAAAACTTTAAACAAAAAATTACTTTCTGAAGTTCAATTACTAACTACAGTGAAGGAGATAGAAGCAGTTGTAAATTCTCGTCCCCTTGTATATGTTGGGGATGATGTCAATTTCAAAATAACATTAACCCCTAGTAATTTCTTATCCCTTAACCCTAATATTGGTGTTCCTGAAATTAATTGTGATTTAAGTGATCCAACATTCATTCCATTTGCAAGCAACAGAGATAAATTACTAAAGATTTGGAAGAAAGGACAAAGGTTATTAGATTCGTTTTGGAGGATGTGGCGAGAAGACTATTTGATGAGCAAACGAATGCAGACGTCTTTAAAATGTTGAAGAGTTCGGTCTCCTTTTTCCCCTAAGGTCGGAGATGTTGTTCATTTAAAAGATATCGTTCCTAGGGGATTATGGAAACTCGGAAAACTTGTTACTTTGATTCCAAGTAGCGATAGACAAATAAGATCTGTCAAAGTCCAACTATCTTCAGGAAAAGTGGTTGGTAGACCGCTGAATTTACTCTATCCTATTGAGATTGGAGTTGACTCAAATGAAACAGAAACCACCGGTTCTACTAAGGAACCAAGTTTTAACACAAGATGTAAGAGAAAGTCTGCTGAAATAGCGAGACAAAAGATCAAGGAATTGTATGGAGAATAAGTCTAATTAAAGTGATTTGTATTTAAGAAATATTTAATATGCTAAATGAATGGTGTGCGATGTTATAATTAGTGCTATGATATGTATATACTTATGTTCACGAGGAACTTGGTAGAATGAAAAAAAAAACCAACAAAACTTTAAACGGTTGAAATACCTGTGTTCATTTATATTTACCTGATCTAGTTATATCTACTTATGTTTATTTATATCTAACTGGATTTAATTATATCTACCTATGTTTATTTATATCCAACTGGTTTTAATTTTATCTACCTGTATTTATTTATATCTAACGGAGCATATTGACATTTTACACGTGCAATTCGTGTAAATTTTCTTCAAATTTTATATATGAAAGGTACATTAAAAAAAGGTAAAAGCATTGTGTTATTTGTAACGTAACCATGTTATACCTATGTGATACTTGCCACAGAGTTTACAAATATAAGAAAAATCTTGTTCGTCATATGAAGGAAAAACATGATCCGAGTTATACCAGCTTAAACTGCTTTGAAGAAGGTTGTGAAAGAAAGTTTATCAGAAGGGATGAAAACATTTACAGAATATACACAAATACAACAAAGCAGATGCTATAACGGCAGCACCAGATGTCTCAAACGGAGATAAATACAAAGATGATTATGAGGACATATCTGATGATGACACGGTGTTTGATCTCATGGAAGATTCGGATAAGATAACCTATGATGACCCAGTGGAAAACTTTGACGTAGATGACCTACTAAGTGAAATAAGTGATATCAGTGAAATCAGTGCAATCAGTTAAATCCGTGAAAACAGAGATCCAATTGTAGATATTAACAACAACGTAAACAGCAGTACAGATGAACCACTTAATAAAGTAGAAAATCCGATGAGTGTCATTGTGATAATTAGTGACGATAATGATGAAGATAGTTTTGCTTCCACTTTGGATACTTCAAATCTAAAAACAAGAACACAAACATTAACCATTACCTGTGAACGTAAGATATATTATGTTGACGGAGTTGAAACGGCCATGGAAACCATTTGCTACCAGGATTACAGTGAACTTTTTGGATAAATTTATGTTTGGGAGTGTCGCGAATTGCGATTAACATTATTATTGTTTAAACATATTTCTCCTTTGACATTTTTGTTTTATATGAAACATGCTCCTTATATCAGAAATTTTGTCTCCGTTAATTAGCTCCTTTAATTGTAATATGTTTCTCCGTTATTTATATTTGAGTATCTCCGTTAATTGTTATAGAAAACTTTATATTCACTAATATCTCGTGCTTTATGCTTTATTTGTCCCTATGAATAAGAATGGAAAATATGATTTTGTAAACTGTTAGAATTGAACTGGAATATGTGAACTGTATGTATGATGTATTATAAATGATAGAATAAATGTTAAAACGCTGATGTGTTTTTCATTATAAAATGTGGAATTAGTGGTGAACCTCTCAACCAAGACAAACAAAATAAATATAGTGTTCGTTAACAATTACCTACGCAACACTACCTATCGTCTTTATTGTTAATGTTGTTCTCGTCTGAACGTGCATGAAATAGTTTGCCACTGGACGTTAAGCAACAAACAATCAATCATCTACGTATATGTCACAATGTTTTGTTTTTTTTTGTGTCGATGAGTTGCATGACATATCTGTTTTTATTATTTATTTCGTTAGAGTACTGTGCCATTGATTTTTATGATCCATCCTATTTTAGGATAAGTCTCGTAAACATATTTTTATTCTATGGAGTTGTATTTCATTGACGTTTATGCCACATGTTTCTTTAGTACTTGTGTCGTTAAGGTTGTATCTCCTATGCCATACCTTTTTTTAAAATCTGGGTCGTAAGGGTAGTCTCATTGACGCATCTCTTTTTTCTGTTTGAGTACTGTGTCCTTGGCGAATATGACACACATTTTTTGTTCCTTTGTGTCGTTTGGTTACTGTCTAATTCTCATAATTAAGTCACATCTTTTTTTATGTTTTGTGTTCTTGCAGTACTGCATCATTGGCATAGATCTTATATATGTGCCGTAAGGGTACTGTCTCAATGATGTATATTTCACATCTTTTTATTTCGTTTGTGTATGGTGTCATTGACGTATAACACTTGGGCTTTCTTTCCTTGGCCTTCATTCTCGTAAGGACGTGACATATTACAGGTTGGTTCCATAACGTCCAGTGGCAAATATAGGACCGGACCAACAAAAAATTGATGTAATACGCACATTTAAGTATACCAGAACAAACAGGAGGTAGGGTTTGGTTGTTGTTATTTGGGGGGTTATGAACTGAAAAATAAAAGTAACACATTAAAATTTAAAAGTTTTTATTTCTAGGACAGACTAAGATTAAGGACATACATATCATTAAACTTCAAATAATAATAGTTATTGCACAAAGCAAAACCCTCGCGGGTTAAAATCCAAACCTACATATTGTGTTACATGTGCACAAAAAACATACGATACTTCAAAAAGTTCAAGTTAATAATATGTACATAAAACAGTATTTGCAGGTTTTTAAAAGATGCTCTGAAATATATTTTGAGTTTTGCACCAACCATCACAACTATGCTAGCAAGTGGAAGTGGACCAAGAACAACACGTCCTTGGCGTTAGCAGAATTTTCCGCAAATCGCATATAAAGCTGTTGTTATCGCACATGAAATTTAAGCGGCAATCATATAATACATACATGCACAACAAAATGCATTTAGTTAAAAAATATCTTGTATTGAATTATAAGAAAGCATTGTAGTAATTCTGTAAAAAAAATCGTAATTGATTAAGATGAATGTGTATGTGGTAGATAACACACGCACACACATACAATCCATTTCGAATGACTCAATGCAAAAACAATCTGAATTCGAATAAACTAATTTATGTTCATTTATGTTCGTTTCATTTTTTGCGTAAAAAAAAACCCTTTCCAAACTTTACATTACAAACCAGCAGAATATTTTTTTGTTTGTTAGAATAAATTTCAAACGACCTATTCATTCCGTTTGATTCAGTAAGAAAAAAATCATTTTTTAGATGAGAACGCCTGATAAAATTTTCATGGATAATATTTTCTCATAAAGGTATGAATTATACATAAAAGATAGGAGCATGTACATTGTTTCTTACTCGGAAAAAGTGTTTGATTTTCCATATTGAAATAAATAGGACAAATGAGTGTTCAAATGTTTTAAAAAACACCGAAAAATTAATATTCGAACAACATTAATCAAATACAACAGCCAAATTGCTGCCAAGGAAGATTAAAATTACGTTTACAAAATCAATCATTATCTTTCCGTAATTTTGTTTTCAACTGAATTTTATCTGGATGTAGGACACAAAGTGAGGTAGCTACCATTTGATTTTTATTGGGGGGGGGGGGGGAGGGGCTAGGATGAAAAATGTTTTCCTGCATTTTTTTTCGCTGTAATCTCTGTCCTGCCTTTTTATTTTTCACTCTATTCGGTCCTGCCTTTTTTTTAAAATTTATCCTGACTTTTTTTTACCTAAATTGTCGTCCTGACTTTTTTTTTTTTTTGCAAATGACTCATCCTGCCTTTTTTTTTTACTCAAAACTCCTGTCCTGCCTATTTTTTTCAAATATCATCCTAGCCCCCCCCCCCCCCCCCCCCCCCATAAAAATCAAATGGTAGCTCCCTTATTGTAACACAGTCATATCAGTCTGTATGGTGTTATACTATGTGTTATGTGTACTCGATTAACATCAAATTGTAAAAAATATTTCGTCAAATCAGGAAATAAACACACGAATAAACCTAAAACATGTCAAATAGTTTGGAATGAATAGAAGAATTAATTGGTTAATCTGTTGGTTGTGTATCGTCAAGTGGAAAATATATCAGGCTTTTTCAAGGTGAAAACAAATAAAAAATGTATATAAAATGTATAGCAAGTATTCCAGGATGAAAGCTACACATCCGTAAAGAAACAAAAAAATATGGAGGACAAACATATAACTTAAATTTAAATTTCCTCTGAAATAATTTTTTTGTAATTTAAAAAGATATAATGAAATACAACTTGAATTTTGTTTAATTATCCAACCATCCAACAGTAAGTGGACAACACGTCTTTCCAACATTTCGCTAAATTTCAATATACAGTTGATTTGTTGTAACACATGGAAATAAAGCGTTGATCACACAAAACATGTACATAACAAAATTGTTAATATTGTCTTTAATCTGAATACGGAATACAACTGTACAAATCATGACAATTAATTAAGTTAGATTGATAGTAAAGAAAACACAAACAAATAGAAGTTATTTTTAATGACAAAATGCACGAACGGATCTGAGTCCGAATAAACTCATTGTCTGAAAGAATTATTCATGTTTGTTTATGTTGGTTTTCTTTTCACGTTAAAAAGAAAAGCCTTTCCGTCACGATCATAACAAACAAGCAGACTATTTTCGTGTTTGTCAAAATAAATTCCCCACGGCTCTTTCAATCCATCTGATTTAGTAAGAAGTTCTCTGTAATGTTGACCATCGTTAGATACAACTACTACAGTGTCTTTCATATATTCCGTCACATAAACATTCCCCTCATCATCTGTTGTCACACGACGTAAATCTTGAAATTCATCCTTTTTAAACTTCCAAATTAGTTTTCCATCTAACGAGCAGCAGTATATTGATGTATCGTCTATACAGACCAACCTGTCTCTGTCTACTGTAATGTCGGTGATACGGTAGGAAGGTAAAGGTATAGTACGTATTACTTTACCTGTCAGGTCCATCACATGTATTTTACTCATATCAATAACAACGTACAGGTTATTATCATTATATGATATTCCGTAGCAGTCACCACCGGTGTTGATTGTACTGGATAGTGTAGATATATTTATTATCAGTATGGTTGTGTCATATGAGGCGCCGTTTTACTATTTATTCCTTATTTCTTGATATCAAAAAATTGAATTTCTGATATCAAAAAATGATTTTTTGATATCAGGAAATATTTCTTGATATCAAAAAATATTTCTTGATATCAGGAATTCAATTTTTTGATATCAAAAATTGCCTTTTTTGATATCAAGAATTCGATTTCTTGATATCAGAAAATAATCTTTATTTCTTGATATCAGAAATTCGATTTTTTGATATCAAAAAATCATTTTTTGATATCAAGAAATCCATTTTCTGATATAAAAAAATAGATTTTCTGATATCAAATATTACTGACGATATTTTGATATCAAGAAATACATTTTCTGATATCAAAAAATGATTCGAATTCCTGATATCAAAAAATGATTTTTTGATATCAGAAAATAAGAAAAATATCAACGATTGCTCCCTGTGTGTCAATAAAAGCATCAACGTTCACCAATGAGCCCTTACATTAAGTCTGGTGTTTCGGTCGTGTAATATATAATTATACGAAAGCATATATCAGAGTTCGACTTCATCGGTCTTAATATAAGAAGTTTTGTGTTTTTTGTGTTTCACATATTTATTATTTTAAGGTTTATAGTCAACAATTGTAAGTTCTCGCTTCTTTTATAAGCAATTATTGGTTTCCTCTGAAACAGATTTGTGCAGTCAGGTTTTTGCAAATATCAAGCCCCAGTGTTTTGTTCATCTTGTTTTTATATTTTTTTCCCGTTATTTATGTTGAGGATTTAGTAAGTAAGTTAGTTCTGTTAAGTTTAAAAATAAGGAGATGTGGTATGATAGCCCATGAGACAACTAGCCACCAAAGTTCAAATGAAGTTGATGTAAGCAATTATAAGCAACCGTACGGCATTCAACAATGAGAAAACCCCATACCATATAGTCGCCTATAAAAGGCCCCAATATGAAAAAGAAATAAACAACTCAATTTAGAAAGCTGAAGGCCTATATGATTTATAACAAAACAATTTACGTAAAACAAATATGGCAGACATCATTCGTAAATATAAATCAAAATGCAGACTTCTTTACAAGGCACAAAAATGTCGGCATTCACCTCAAAATCTAACCAAACCTTTAAACAGACTTATTCGGAAAGAATATACCGGTAGTTACGGTACTGTTGTCAATATGTCATTAATTATTGCTTATTTTGGTATTAATATTGATTCACTCATAGGTTCTTTGCATCGGAAATAAACACATTTATTCTAAAACCAGTTGTGGGCATGATACGGTTTATATTCTATGATGGTATGATACTAAACTCATAACGGGAGGGATTGTACTGGATTTTCTTATGATGATGAAGACATAATCTTTCAATCAGTTTAATTGAGGTCTGGAGCTGGCATGTCAGTAACTGCTAGTAGTCCTTTGTTCATTTATGTATCATTGTCATTTTGCTTAGTTTATTTTGTTACCTATTCTGACATCGGACTCGGACTTCTTTTAAACTGAGTTTTACTGTGCGTATTGCTATGTTTTTCTTTATTCTACATTGGCTAGAGGTATAGGGGGAGGGTTGAGATCTCACAAAACATGTCTAACCCCGCCGCATTTTTTCGCCTGTCCCAAGTCAGGAGCCTCTGACTTTGTTAGTCTTGTATGTTTTTTAATTTTAGTTCATTGATATGTTTTGGAGTTTAGTGTGACGTCCATTTTCACTGAACTAGTACACAATTTTGTTTAGGGTCCAGCTGAGGACCACCTCCGGGTGCGGGATTTTCTCGCTGCGTTGAAGACCCATTGGTGGCCTTCGGCCGTTTTCTGCTCTTTGATCGGGTTGTTTTCTCTTTGACATATTCCCCCCCATTTCCATTCTCAATTCTATGAACCAAGACAATGCACGAAACTGCAGGCTCCGGACTTGGAACAGACACATAAAGAATGTGGCGGGATTAAACATGTTTGAGCGCTCAACTCTCCCCTTAACCTGGAACACTGGTGTTACATTACAACATAGTGTAAGAACAAACGTGGCAGGGTAACAAATACAAAAAGACACAAATTACAGATGTGATAGTGACAACTAGTTCAAAGCCAACAACAACATAAAAAAAATGCATGTCTTGTATTTTCAAAAGATTTGTCTATTTCGTCTTTTTACGAGACTGCTAGTATTTCTTATGAACCGCGTCTTCCATAAACCTTTTAAATACATATGAGCTTTTTCTGTGAAGTAATGAAACGTTTCAGTAGGTTGGATGTACGTTTTCATCTCTAAAATACCTTCATTTTGGAAAAGTTTGTCTTTATATTGAAAGGATTGTCAAGAAATTTTCACTTCATTTTGAGAAAAGTGGTAAGTACAATTTAGTAGGGTATACATTTCGACTCTTCAAAATTCAAGAGTCTATCCTAAATTGAGGTAAATTATATGGTCTTCCAAATACTGTTTCGATTCCTAACATCACTGAAGAGATATTAATTGTCGAAATCCGGATATGGTGTACAAATTTTTGCACCTCATGTTTGCGGTATACCATCTTTTCCGCAAGTTTATTGTTTTCTGTTTGGTATTTAAATTAATAATTAAGATCAATTTTGTTACATCTTGTGATCCGTTTATTTGGCAATCGCCAATGGCAGTCAGCAGGGCTTAAGAACATCCGTTGTTCGACCTGTTAGTCAAATGCGTATTGTTAAAATATACTTTTTCACTTTTTTGATCTTTTGGAAAATGTTGTTTGTGCTGTATTTAGACCCCTCTACCAAGAAATTTGTTTTGCATGCACACGTATAAAAATTGCGGTTTTTATCCAACGCAATCATAGGTTTGAACGTTGTTTTCAATTTAGACTTGTTTATGCATTGTATTAGATATATAAGGCGAAAAGATCGTGTATATCGCCTGTTGAACCTGAATATATTATCGAGCCATCGTATCTAAATCTTGAAAACATTTTCCAGTATGTAGTAAATTCTTAGGTCGACATATCCCGCCAATTCGGATTGTACGACACAAGAGTAAATATGTTTTATTTAGGAATAATTTAAAAAAATCTTCCATATATTGTCTTTTAGTGCATGGGTCTTGAATTTCGTAATAAGTTTGATCAAACTGAAGATTAGTGTAAATATTTTTTTTGCTTCAAATATTGTTATTAAATAGCAGTTTTCCGGAGACTTTGAAGTCTTATTCATGTTTATAAAACTTAAAGTGTATAAGCATTTTGTTTTTGTAACAAGGGACACAATGTCATCAATATAATGACCAATACCGTGTATAGTGGTACTCCACACTATAAAACAATTGGTCTACCGGGAACATTATTTCAGATATTTCCTGATGTTTGGCCTCATTGGTGAGCCTGAATGTCTTAAATGACACACAGGGAGCCATCATTCATTTATTTCTTATTTTCTGATATCAAAAAATCTATTTCCTGATATCAAAAAATGAATTTTTGATATCAGGAATTCGAATTTTTGATATCAGAAAATATTCTTTATTTCTTGATATCAAGAAATCGATTTTCTGATATCAAAAAATGGAATTTTTGATATCAGAAAATCATTTTTTGATATCAGAAAATAGGTAATAAATAGTAAAACGGCGCCTCATAGTGTCAAGTATACAGGAAACTGCTACAGTATTACTATTTATCACTGTCATATACAATGATTCATAGGACAGAGGAATGTGATGGATATCAGTACCGTCTGAATTACAAATAATAAGTCTGTTATTAAAACTGTCGGTAAACACTAATGTATTGCCTATTTTGATACAGCTAAGTATGGTCGGATTTTCATTCGATGACTTTTTGTTATTTAACTGTTGACGCAAAGTGACAGAAACAGGAAGTTTGGTTTTGACAGATACTTGATCCAGAACGAATTCTTTTTCTTTAATTGGTTCATTTTCTGAAATAAATAACGAAGTATCGAATTGGTTATTACAACAATTGTTTGCTAAATCAATCATGTAGTTTACCGCTAAAAGTGATTGAATGTTGTAATATTTCTTACTTTTTGCAAACTATATAATTATGTAATATTGAATTTTTCACGACCTCAAAATTCTCCCAGATGGCAACGTTTTATTTGAGTTTTTTTTTTTTTCACTTTGAACAAATCGAGCTCAGCATGATCCGACAACAGCATATAATCCAAAAAAATAGAAAAAGTTTATAAATGACAGAGATTGAAAAACTTGTACGTGTAGAGCATACATCTAGTAATGTACTGGACATACCAATGCAGATATTTGTTTGACCTACTAATTTAAAATCATGTGCAAGATAAAAAAATATGTATGTTTGTGCTTCCTTTGTCCCTATCCCGGGGGAAGGGATTTTTTTCTGTATGAAGGTATACAATTACGTGTCAAATATATCAGCGAGTTGCCATTTCAATTGGGTAAAATGTCCATGGATCAATATTTTTTTATCTTTCGATTGAATATCTGTATAAATGATTTTACCGCTTTTAAATAAAGTAAAGATATAAAAAAAAACACTGATAACTAAGAAATATATGAAGGGGTTATAAATTTGTCCTAAAATATATTCATTAGCCGTGTTTTTCACAATACTACAATATATATATTTTTTTTTTTTAAACACCAACTGCGCTGCACTGCACGTCTGTTTCCCAGTGCCATTTTGATTCATCCACCCCCTGCCCCATTGGTCCTTACTATCTTGAACTTTATTGAGTATATGGTGTTTTTGTAAAGAAAACAAACATCCAAAATTAATGAATAAAATAAAACCACATCGGCGATGTTGTTTAGTAGAGCGGTTTTTTACAATAGGAATTATCTCACTTTACAGAACTTGTTGTTTAAATGTATTCTCTTAATTTGTTCTCGTCTTGAAAATGATTGAAATATTTGCCACTGAACGTAAAGCATACCACAATTAATCAATTGATCTTTCATTAGCTTAACTGTCATAAAACATGTCTCGACGGATTGTAGTGGCCCTTGTTTAGTTTCATATTCTTCATGGATTAAACTGATTTTTTTTATGATGGGGGACAAAATAATATTATAATTATGAACATCTAAGTACTTGATGTCTTTTCGTTACAAAATTTCCTGGTATGGAGAAAGTTTTGCAAGGGAGCCCCCTACGCACGATAGAGAAATGAGTGCAAATCTATCCGTTTCAAGGCGAATGTTTTTCCTCAAGGGAATTCACGTAGTTCTGTGGGATGTATTAATACGCATTTACGTCAGATCAGAATACGTCGTTGAAGATGAATTAGGGTAATGGCCCGCTTTCTGCAGCTTGACATTACAATTTTTAAGGGGTTCCCTATTCCTTAAGCCGAGTGTTTAACCCCATGTAACATGTCTTCGATGTTTTAGGCTGTCAAAATCCCAATTACCCCGTCCTTCATACCAGTCCTAGACTATTTAATATGCTTAAAAGTTGTGCTCTTTGTGGTCTATTTTATTTAAACCACTCTATCGTTGTCGCCGACTGTAATGTTATTTGGTAACTCAGAGATGAAATGCAATATAACAAGACTTAGTTGTTTTCTATTGGTTTATATGCAAATTTTAATTAAACCATGAAATCATATATCCCAAATTCACCGAAATTGGTACCCACGAAAGTAAATAATCCCCAGTATTCATTATGACTCCTCCCCCCCCCCCCCAAAGGGTGACTGGGGGATAGAAATACGGTCACCATTGGTCTTCCTCCGACCGGCAGAAAAACCCTCGCCAAAGTATGGCGTTAGTTTAGCTGTGTGAGATGTATCAAGTACGCATCCACGTCAGGTCATCATGGAAACGTGAAAAGAGAGTGCCATGCTATTTGCACGTTAAGAATCCTTGCAACAACTCTTTGAGCGGTCCAAAGGGGGCCTGTTGCACGGCTAAATTTATGTCCCTAACCAATATTCCCTCATTTTCCCGTGGCAGTCCACATTTATATCACAGGACATACCTAATATATTTATGTTAATTTGTTCTCGCCCTGAACATGAAGGAAATTATTGCCACTGGACGTTAAGCAACCACAAATCATTCATTATGACTCAATCTTTAATTTTTAAGACAAAATTTAGTTAAGGATTAATTTACATCAGGAAGAAAAGGAAAACAGGACTTTATTTGGGTTTTTTTGTGGCCATTAACACCAACAATAAGTTTTCCTGAATAATGGTACTAGTATGTATTTTAGGTCTAAAGCAAAATTGTTTAATCTGAACACATGTCTTTATGTCTGTCTGAGGTCACGAGCCTTAGCATGTTAGTCGTTGTTTATTGTCAATTTTCAATGTATTTTTTTTTCATTTAGGGAATTTGTATAGGTTGCTAATCTTTGATGGTCTTTGTTAAATTGGTGAAATTCTGAGACTTCATTCAGTAAAAGTTTAGGCTTCTAAAAGTGTTATTTTATGGAAGCCGTACCCGTATTATTTCTAAGTAATATTTGTTTGTCATTGGGTCGCTGTTTTATTGACAGATACACCACATATACTTCATTACAAAAGAGTTACAGAAAAAAAAATACACTACACTAAACTTATAATTTTAGTCTGCTACCTTAACAAGAACCACTGAGGATGACTGGGGAAGGGAGATATAGTCACTAAAGTCTTCCACCTACCGACAGTACAACTTTTGGCAATGTGGAGCGTCATGTTGGCTATGTGTGGTGTAAAAGTACGTAGACACGTTCACTCAGAATTGGGACATTACATTTGATGTCTCATGTCGAGTAACTGCCATGCTTGGTGCACGTTAAGAACCCTTGACAAAACTCTTAGGGGTCCGAAGGTGGCCTGTTGTAAGGCAAGATTTCTGTCCGTATCTTAATAAACACTCATTTCCCAGTGGCAGTCAAATTCTCCCGACATTCAAATCAAATGGCCTCTATTACAGGACCTACCTATTGCATTTATTATTAAATTGTCGCGAAGCATGCACGAAATTTGTGCAACTGGACATTAAACAACCAACAATCAATCAATCAACTTTGCCTGAGGGAGTTGCAATCTTTGTAATTTAGGAAAAAAAACATGCCTTTTAAATCATCTCAATACCGAACCACCTCCTCCGAAGCAAAAGTGTTGACCATATGTAACAAGTTTTTGTGTTTGGGATTGTCATAATCCCAAATACCCCGTCCTTCAGACCAGCCGAAGACTAATTAATTTGTTCCCAAATTGTGTAATGTGGTTCTTTTGATTAAATCAATCAATCGTTGTCCCCGATTGTAATGTTATTTGGTAACTCTTAGATGCAAAGCAATATAACAAGACTTTTAGATGAAGATGTTTTCTATTGGTTTATATGCAAATTTTGGTTAAATCTCGAAATCAAATATCCTCAATCCACGAAAATAAATAATTCACAATTATTCGTTATGACTCCCCCCAAGAATGTCCGGGGAATAGAAATATGGTCACCATTAGTCTTCCTCTGACTAGCAGTAAAACCTTAGTCTAAGTTGGAAGTCCGTTTGGCTATGCGGGATGTATCAAGTACGCAGCCACGTCCGGTCAGAATGGGGACGTTAAATCCGATGACTTGTTTAAAGAGAGTGACACGCTCTTTGCACGATAAGAATCCATGCAGCAACTCTTTGAGTGGTCCGTAGGTGGCCGGTTGAAAGGCTAAATTTCTCTCCCTATCGAATATACCCTTATTTTTTGGTGGCCGTCCAAATTTACCCGACCTTCATCCCGGACGACCTCTATTACAGGACCTACCTTTTGTATTTTTGCAACTGGGCGTTAAGAAACAATTAATCAAAAATCATTTATTATAACTCAATTTTAAATGTTCAAAATACATTTTAAAAGGAATAACAGGAGTTTCACTGTGTTTGTCAGTTTTATTTGTGACCATTTCAGCAAACAATAAGCTTTCTTGATTGGTTGCTTAATGTCCAGTGGCAAATATTTCATACATATTCAGGACAAGAACAAATTTACAATAAATACAATAGGTAGGTTCTGTAGTTAAAGCGTCCGGGATTAAGGTCGGAGAAATTTAGACTGCCACGGAAAATGAGAGTATTTTGGATAGGGACAGAAGTTAAGCCGTACAACACGTCACCTATGGACCCCAAGCTTTCCTGAAAAATGGTACTAGTATGTTTTATAGGTCTCACGCAAATATGTTTAATTTGAACACATGTTTTTTTTGCCTGTCTGAGGTCATAAAACTTTGTTGAATTGTTGAAATTTAGAGACTTTATTCAGTCATTTTGGGCTTCTAAAAGTGTAATTTGATGAAAGTCGTACGCGTATTATTACTAAGTAATATTTGTTTGTCATTGGTAGCTGTTTTAAGTTATCCCCTATACCAAACTTATCATGTAAGTCTTTACAAGAACCATAAAGGTGACTGGGGAATAGAGATATGGTCACTAAGGTCTTCTACCTACCAGTTGCAACCCTTGCCAAAGTGGAGCGTGATTTTGGCTTTTTGGGATGAACAAGTACGCAGCCACGTCCAGTCAGGAAGATAACGTTTTATCCGATGCCTCATATAGAGACTGCCATGCTCTCTGCACGGTAAGACCCCTGGCTAAAACTCTCTAAAGGGTCCGAATGTGGCTTATTGTAAGATGAAATGTCTGTCCGTATTTAATATACACTCTTCCCGCAGTGGTAGTAAAATTCCCACGACTTTCATCTAAAACGTCCTCTATTACAAGATCTTCCTATTGTATTTATTGTTAAAATGTTCTCGTTCTGAACATGCATGACATATTTGACACTGGACATTAGGCAAACAACAATCAATCAACTTTGTCCGAAGGAGTTGGAACCTTTGAAATTTTAAGAAAAAATGTCTTGTATATGATCTCGACAGTAATGTTTGCCATACAACAGGCCACCTTTGGACCCCTCAAAGAGTTTGGGTTCTTAACGTAGGCATCGGATTTAATGTGCCCATTCTGACCAGATGTGGCTGCGTACTTGTACATCCCGCACAGCCAAACAGACGCCTAACTTTGGCAAGGGTTTATTGACGGTCTGAAAAAAGACCTGAAGTGACATTATTTCTATTCTCCAGTCTTCCTTGGGGGTTATTTTATCTGAAATTTGTTTTCTCTATTGATATAACATTTAGTGAAAAACTGCAAAAATAGACCATTTTGGATTTTGACATAAATATATTAATATGAGCAACAGCAGAAAAATATGTTGCTACTAAATGTATGTTACAAATAAGCTCTGTGTGTAAAACATCTTTTTTGTAAAGCTGTTGTTCATATATATAATTGATTAAAACCTATGCGTTACATGGGTAGATTAAGTCCAAAGGTATTTTTAGACAAGTTTATAATGTCATAGTGACATCACAAGTGACCTTGTTGCAGTTAAATTTCCAGATAATGTTAGCATGTTCATTTATAAATAAAAATAACATAATTCCGAGAAGTTTAAAACTTAGGCAAATGCATGGCTCTTATGGTGACTTGACAAACCTCTTAATGCCTGGATTAATCTTAAGTAAATTGTCTCCTTACTTTACGTCATGGTGAACCATTAATTTGAGAAAGGAAGTAACATAACCGTGCATGTACTCAAAGTAATTTGAGAATAATTATTAATTTGTAGAACTTTAAAGTCTGTTGAATTGAGGTTTTCTACTTCTGAATATAGAGTGGACGATACTGAAGACACGACTAAGAAGTTATTCCGCCAATTAATATCTGTTCTTAAAAAAAAATGAAACCGGTTAACAGATAAAGAAATATGCGAATGGAAAATATAAAGACAGTGCTATTACTCGGAATAAGTTCATCCTCCCTCGTGCTTATTTCATCAGAAATCTTTTCAACCTGAAAGCGAAAAAAGAAAAACATTCAACTGAATACAAACCATCACAATTATAATGTAGCTAAATAGTACAATGTGTTCTACAGTACATAAAACACGTATGATAATTGAAGAACGAGAACAATAAGGAAGGTACACAAAATATAGCTTGTATTGTTTAAAATATCTACATTTGAATTCTTGTCTTTCAGTTTTGCTTATGTACTTTGTCTATATGCATTTTTGTGTTAAATAGTTTATTTTTATAGTGATTAAGATTATACTACAATGTTGTCTGCTGTATCCCTGTTTTAACGTTTTTATCCATTATGTCTGTTTGTTTTGTTCACACATTTTTGTCAATATAATTGAATTTAATATGACTGTAATACAAGTGGGAGGTTTTGCTACCTTTAAAACCAAGTTTATCTCACGATTTTCTACAAAAGGAAATGCCGGTACCAAGTCAAAATATGACAGTCGTTTCCATTCGTTGGATGTGTATGAGCTTTTGATTTTGCCATTTTACGGCGGACTTTCCGTTTTGAATTTCCCATGGAGTTCGGTATTTTTGTTATTTTACTTTTGATACATACTTCTTTTAAATATCTACATTTTAAACCGTCAAACTTAAAATGAAGATCTTTGACTGATAGGTCTAATTAATTGATTGATTGGTGTTATAAAACTATTGTTTTTAGGTGGTCACTTTATATTGAAGGAGGGAAACGGGATGCCCGGAGAGAACAACCGACCTTCGGTAAGAAAACTGATATTCCAAGTCAATTAAGGAATAAATAATAACATGAGAATATGCATAATTATGTTATATTTATTCATATGTGCATATTTTTGTCCCTTGAAATAAAGTATCATAATGTAAAGACACATGAATCATGATTGCCCCTTTGACATTTATTGTATGGTTGGAACTTCATTATATTTCAAATAATATTGAACAAGCTTTAATCTTGAAAATCAAAGTTGTAGTTGTGGATTCTTGTGTCCAAAATTCTTATAATGTGTTTTCAATAGTTAGTATCAAAGATGGCTGTAACTCCAAGATCAACTATCCTTACAAGTGTTAAAAAACAGCATAAAGTACAGAACAAATCCCCAAAATAAGTTACTGAAGGAACATTCAAAACAATGCAATACATTTTGATAAGAATATAAACGATTCATCTTTCTGTTTTGTTCTAAAATCCAGAATTACTGAAATCTTGTTGACTGATAACAAGGTCATACGGATGAGCAATCACAAGCTCAACCATTCTCCTGGTTTTCTTCATAAAGCAGATTTATTAAGGTTTACGCATTGCTCTTTATTTTAAACAAGCAACTTGTTTATAAGTCACACAAGTAATGGAAAATACATTTGTCGTTTACAGTATGAAGAGGTGCAGGTATGAGGTTTCTACATTACTCGTCGAGTTAACTAGGGTTTTCCCACTATCTAGGATGAGCTTTACACATTATAAATCAATGTAATACGGACCGAAATCGATCTTCAATAACGGATAGGAAAGAAATACATTACGGACTTAATATTTATATTATTTCTAATGATAGGCTCTTGGCGATTTGATGCTGTCAAGTCCAATATTGTTACTGACATTGCAAATTTAATCAGGTCGCACACAGAGTCACTACTTGAACAAATCGTCTGCGTCGTCGTCGTCCGAAGACGCAATTGGTTTCCGGACAATAACTTTAGTTAGAGTGAATGGATCTTTATAAAATTTTGCAAGAAGGTTCAATACCAGAAGAAGAAGGTCGGGATTGATTTCGAGGGTTATGGTACCAACAGCTTAGGAATTAGGGGTCAAAACAAGCATTTTTCTAGTTTCCAGACAATAACTTGTGTTTAAGTGTATGGATCTCTCTTAAATTGTACTACAAAGTTCCATACCACAAATTTTTTGAAAGGTTTCAAGAAGAAATCTTCAATTGCACAGTATTGCGCTATATATTTAAAAGGACTCATTTAATTTGTGTCAGAAACGAATATTATGATAAAAAAATTGATCACAATCCAAATTCAGACAGTATCAAACTTGAATATTGTGTCCAAAATTGCCCCAATTGTTCAGGGTTCTACCTCTGCAGTCGTATCCGGCTGCCCCCAAGCGAAGCATTTTATACATAGAAAGCTTTGCATCAATTGTTGACATCGGGAAAGGGTGCTCTCAGACACGACCGTATACCAATGTCGTCAAAACTATTTTAGAAGACGCCTCAAACGAACGTTTCCTAGGCGCTCGTCGTTAGAAACGTGTTAGAAACTGCATATTGTTAAAGGGCCGAGCCACCTGAGAAGAAGGACTACAGCACTACTACATAAAGGGTATATGAGGACCCCCTTTATACAAACTATGGTACCCCTTATATATAGTACCCTCACTTTATATTGACTATGTGTAACCCCCTTTTATATAGACTCTAGCTTTAGGTAGAGGTACTATATATAAGTAGGCACCATCTATATACACGGGTATACTATATATAAGGGGGTACCATAGTTTGTATAAAGCTTATATATAGTACCCTTACTCTATATAGACTACGATAACCCTTTTATATAAATTTGGAAAGAGATAGGGCTTCGATTATTAATAATAATAATAATACTAATATGTTTTATTTAAAATCACTCCGTCACATTCACATGTGAAACAAAAGGTAAATACATACAAAATGCAAAATACAATCACGTTATTAAACATCAAAACGAAGGAAAAGTTTTCCTGATAATTAGGGTAGATCTCTTCATAGTTTTCAAAATAAAATAAAAAAACTTTATTTTGTGAAATAGATATCATACAGTTCCATGCACACATTCACGAGAAGTATAAAAACCTCTAATTCAACAAGACACGTGCATATATTGAATTGTTTTATTTATCATGCAACAATGTATTTATTTATCATGCAACAATGTAATTACTTCATCAATTTAATCAAACATAATTTGTATACTACGTTTTGTAAAACAATTTATTTTTGTGTAAGTTGTTCACACATTTGTTTCTAAATTTTAATAAGTGAAAATGAGGGTGTCTCGAGTATGTCTGATATTTTGTTCAGTTAAAGTCTTGTAGAAGTGTAGCATTTAGGTCCTTATTATTTTTGTTTTACTGTTTGCGGACCATGGAGCTACGAATTTTACTATTTCAAAACGTTCGGAACCAGGTTCAGAGAGCACTTATTTCCTCAAAATTTATTGTTTATCGTCCATGCATAGCTTGTGTATTGTTCGTTTCGTTAGATATTTTTTATAGGATATAACGTACCTGTTTATGTTTGAATATTCATTTCCTTTACACTATTATCTAATAATTTCCTTTTACATACATTCTCCTGAACAACCATCAAATATTTGCCACTAGATGTAAAACAAACATCAATCATTATCGATCAATAATCTCAGCTCACACCAAATATAAAAAAAATGTAATCATAGATCTAATGCAGTCCTTACATTATCCGAAACAGAGTTGCATAAATGATTGTAGTCTTCAATATAGGATCCTGCAAAGTTATGTTGTAAATTCCAGGTTTGGCAGATGTTTGTAAGTAAAGGACAGTCATTTTTTCCAAGTTCAGAAAGTTTCAGAAAATGTTTAAGTTGATCTTCATCATCAAAAATATAGTTGTCTTTTACTCCTCTGAAGCTGAAAAATTCTTTATTTCCAAATCTTGCAGATCTTAAACATGATATGACTTCATCTGCCTTGTATTCCATATTTTTTAAATGATCAGAAGTTCTAGGTTTGGCATTTTTGTGAACAAATATTTCAGACGACTTGAATGGACCACGTTTTCTGAGGCATGAGGTCTTTCAGCTTTGAATTTAATTTTTCAAAAGAGATTTGTGTAATTCTATCTAATGCCAGAAAATTAACAAGTCTCACTAAGAGCATTCGTACTACAGAACTGGCTGGTGCCTCAGAAGGTCCATTGTCCACCACAAATATCCATTTCTTCTTCAATTGTCCTGTTACAGAGATGCGATAAAAAAATATCAAGTGCAGGAATAGAAAGCAAGTGAAAAAGTTCATTGAAACATCTAAAAACTGTTTCAGGCTCAGAAAAGGAAATATTAACCAGAGTAACAGGTTGAACAGTTATCACCACATTCATAAGCGTTAAATTTGATGACTACTACAGTAGAAGAGGAGACTGTTTCCAGGAATAAATGTGTCATTGGCGTAAATGCAGTGGTTCTTGACTGATCAAACTGGTGATCTTTTCGAGTTTTATCCCTCCAACTTTTGCCAATATTTTGTACAGGATCAATATCAGCACAGGCTATCCCTTGGGCATCCTTTGCACCCACTAATGTGTTTTCTCTATCCACAGCTGCCATTTCTAAATGAAAGTTTACATTAGATCTACAGTAGTGTGCATTTATTCTTTCCTCGATCATCCCGACCCTTTGGTAATTTTTTTAAAGAAATCTTGCGTCAGACATAGTTAAAGTACCTCGTGTCGTTTCTTAGCCTAGGGTGTATTTTACTTCCCGTTCCAAAGGCAAGCTCGAAACCTCTGCCAGCTGAGGACATTTAACGGCAATCGTTTGTCTTCCAGCACCTTGAGCTCTGGCTTTAAATGCATTTTCTTTCATTTTCAATATCTTCCTTTTGTAAAGGCACTGCTGCTGTTTGTTTGTTTAATCATTCCTAGTCAGTTAACTCTGTTTTAAAATTTTGAGTGAATGCATATTTCTGGGAATTTCATCTCTAGCTCTTCTCAATATCTGCTTGAACTTTGACCCTTCAATCTTACTCAATGCATTCACAGAAATCAGCTGCACAAGAACTGCTCGTAAAATGCCTTTGTCTTATTCGGTATCTGTAAACTGGAGATAGTCTTTCAAATTTTCCAATGTCTGTTCTTAATTTATGTTTGCAAATTCCTTATGATTGATTGTATTAGCAATGGTATCAACAAATTCCTGAACATCACCTTCTCTTGATACCATTATGTACCCTGTTCCATTTGTGTAAATTTGCATTTCAGGCAGGTACTTTGAAAGTGTTTCTAAGAGTTCAATTGATAGCTTCCGTTTATGTGTTGTCTCTTGTGAATCTTGGTATTCTTGTATGGACATCTTCAAAATGTTACATAAGCTCTGTGTCTTAACTAGCGGCCCATTTTCTAGTAAATATGAGCCACATGCGATAATTCCTGCTAGATGACATCGCTTTGACTTTTTTATTTCACAAAGCATGCGTTTCTTTACAAATTCCAGAGCTTCTACTAATGAACGGTCATATTTTGATCTATTTACACTTATGTTTTGGTTCATTAAATCTTGAGCAACATGATTTAAATTTCTATTCTTATTTCGACTTTCATTCAGCGCTGCTAAGCTTCCTAACTTGTAATAACTGTTCGCTTACATCACAAGGTAAGATTTGAAAAGATGAAGTTTCCTCAACTGTGTTGACTGGTGAATTTTTTGATTCATTAATTGATGGCTTTGCACTTTTGCTGTAAGGTGTGGTCTTGTTTGTTGATATAAACATTTCCCCGACTTCCAAATGTGTTGATTTCTTGACAGGAGACTTTAATGTATTGCTGGCCAGCCAATGCTTTTAAACTTTCATCAACTAATGCCTTTGTTGCATCATTAACTAATGTGGATTCAAGAACCAATGGTTTAAAGGGTGATTTTGATAGTGTTTCCTTATCTGCTGATATATTCATGGTGCTTACTGGTGAATTGGATATTGATGTGTCACTGTCTGATGATGTTCCTCAGCTGACTAATAGTGTGTCACTGACTGATGATACATGTATGTCACTACTTGATGAATCAAATGATTTATTTTATGACGTTTCCTTTTCTTGTGATTTGCTCGTTCTGTTGTATTGTGAATTTGATGTTCCCTTGACTGTTTGAGTTGGATTGAGTTTCTTAATCTTTGCTGGTCTTTCATTACACTAAAATTAAAGAAAATTTGAATGATACTTTCTTAAAATGATATTTTTAATTTTATCCTTTAATTTAATGATATTATAATGTATATATTATAAAAATAAGAATTATTTAAAAAAAAATAATATTTTTAGGCAGTCAATGTTATAAACCTTTTGTTATGGCAGTTAATACAGCAAATTTCTGGAATACTTTTGTAAATTAAGCCCAAACTCTGAACTCAACCATATCTGTATGGACAAGTCAAGAGATAGTCCATAAACTATTAATGTTACCTTTTTGAACCTCAGACCTGGTCTAATTATTTATAAGCATTCAAATAATGCACCCGAAAATTAATGTTTTAACCTCTTTTTTTTTATTTCAAATGTGCTCTGTCTAGAGCAGCTTGATACAACCGCAGAGGTCAAACTTTAAACAGTTGGGGCAAGAATTGATAAAATTTTCAAGCTTGACACAGCTCTGAATTTGGATAGTGATTAAATATTTTACACATAATAAGATTCTAATATTAATTTAAGTTTTTTGCTGATCTTTGAAGAGTACTGAAAGTTTGGATTTGTACACTCTTCTCTTTTGTCTTCTTATCCGTTAACCACAAGGAAAACAACCCCCAAGGGTGACAGGGGAATAGAAGTATGGTCACCGTTGGTCTTCCTACGACCGGCAGTAAAACCAGTGCTAAAGTGGGGCGTCCGTTTGGCTGTGCGGGATGTACAAATTTGCAGCCACGTCCGGTCAGAATGGGGACGTTAAATCCGATGCCTCGTGTAAAGAGAGTGCCACGCTCTTTGCACGTTAAAAACCCTTGCAACAACTCTTTGAGGGGTCCGTAGGTGACCTGTTGCAGGGCTAAATTTCTGTCCCTATCCAATATACCCTCATTTCCCGTGGCAGTCTAAATTTATCCGACCTTAATCCCGGACGCCTCTATTACAGAACCTACCTATTGTATTTATTGTTAATTTGTTCTCGTCCTGAATATGCATGAAATATTTGCCACTGGACGTTAAGCAACCAACAATCAATATTATTCGTCATATATGGTCTTGTCCACTGATTTTGATATGTCAATTGGATTTCGCTATATTTATACCATTGTCTCGAGCAAAGTTGCCTAATACTTGGCCACCATTTTATTATTGCATTAAATTTCGTATTTCCCAGCTAACATTGACAAATTCATTATTGCACTAGTTGGTGTGCGTACCTCAGCTAGGAAACTTTCCCTATCAAAGGAGTATGAGTCGTAATGACCTATTGGTTTGTTTGGGTTTTTTTTTGGCCAGTGGAGGTTTTGTTCGATTTATTTTGGCAAGTTTTTCTGCATCTTCTGCCCCCAAGGGTGACTGGGGAATAGAAGTATAGTCACCATTGGTCTTCCTCTGACCGGCAGTAAAACCCGTGATAAAGTGGGGGCGTCCGTTTGGCTGTGCGGGATGTACAAATATGCAGCCACGTCCGGTCAGAATGGGGACGTGAAATCCGATGCCACGCTCTTTGCACGTTAAGATCCCTTGCAACAACTCTTTGAGGTTGCAATTCTGTGAATATAGACAATGCAATTTCCCATAGGAACTCCCTTTGCGGCTAAAACTGTGACACTTTTACTATGAAGTTTCGTGAAAAATAATATCCCAGAACGGACAGTTTATATGCACTACTATTTTATTGAAAGGTCAACATATAGGGCTGTGTGGCATATTTTCAACATTTATATGCCCTGAACTTCTATGAGTTTAAACGTATACTAAAATGCTATACAACCCTTACCTCCATATTTGGACCTCCTAAGAATTAAAATTTAGGCGCTACCATGTTTTTCTGTACTGGTTACATTCCCAAGTGATGTCTCTATGATTGATTGATTGTTGGTTGCTTAACGTCCAGTGGCAAATATTTCATGCATATTCAGGACGAGAAGAAGTTCACAATAAATACAATAGGTAGGTTCTGTAATAGATTAAGGGATTAAGGTCGGAGAAATTTAGACTGCCACGGGAAATGAGGGTATATTGGATAGGGACAGAAATTTAGCCTTGCAACAGGTCACCTACGGACCCCGCAAAGAGTTGTTGCAAGGGTTCTTACCGTGCAAAGAGCGTGGCACTCTCTTTACACGAGGCATCGGATTTAACGTCCCCATTCTGACCGGACGTGGCTGCAAATTTGTACATCCCGCACAGCCAAACGGACGCCCCACTTTAGCACGGGTTTTACTGCCGGTCGGAGGAAGACCAATGGTGACCATACTTCTATTCCCCAGTCACCCTTGGGGGTTGTCTCTATGAGATGAAACACAGTTTAAATAAATAAAGTTATTTCTCCTGGAATCATTTTCTTTTATTTTTGCAGGTTTTGGCTATTATCATGATTATTTACTATAAATCTGTTTCCAGAAGAGCGATTACATGCTTCTGGGAGGTTTTGATTGATTGATTGATTGTTGGTTGCTTAACGTCCAGTGGCAAATATTTCATGCATATTCAGGACGAGAACAAGTTCACAATAAATACAATAGGTAGGTTCTGTAATAGATTAAGGGATTAAGGTCGGAGAAATTTAGACTGCCACGGGAAATGAGGGTATATTGGATAGGGACAGAAATTTAGCCTTGCAACAGGTCACCTACGGACCCCTCAAAGAGTTGTTGCAAGGGTTCTTAACGTGCAAAGAGCGTGGCACACTCTTAACACGAGGCATCGGATTTAACGTCCCCATTCTGACCGGACGTGGCTGCAAATTTGTACATCCCGCACAGCCAAACGGACGCCCCACTTTAGCAAGGGTTTTACTGCCGGTCGGAGGAAGACCAATGGTGACCATACTTCTATTCCCCAGTCACCCTTGGGGGTCTGGGAGGTTTTGTATTGTAATGTTCCTATATTGTAATGCAGTTGCATCTGGGAATCTGGTGATTTACCATCAATCTGGAAGCTTGCAACCGTCGTGCCTATTCCAAAACCAAGTAAAGATCACACGGATCCTATTAATTATCGGCCAATTGCTCTTACCAGTTGTGTCTGTAAAACACTAGAACGGATGGTCAATGATCGCCTTGTTTGGTTCCTGGAATCCAATGGGCTTTTAGCCAATATCCAGTGTGGATTCCGCCAAGGTCGCAGTACTCTTGACCATCTTGTTCGATTCGAATCATTTGTCCGTAATGGTTTTTCGAAAAATGAACATGTAGTGTCGGTCTTTTTCGATCTAGAAAAAGCCTATGATACTGCATGGAAGTATGGTATTTTAAAAGATCTCTTTGATATGGGGTTGAAAGGCAACATGCCAAATTTTATTTCGAATTTTCTATCTAACAGACAATTTAATGTTAGAGTAAATTCAACCATGTCTGATCTGTATGATCAAGAGATGGGTGTCCCTCAGGGCAGTATTTTATCTGTTACATTATTTAGTCTTAAAATCAACAGCCTTGTTGAAGTTTTTAAAAGTAATATTGAAGGTTCATTGTATGTTGATGACTTTTTAATATGTTATAGAGGCAAAAATATGAATAACATAGAAAGACAATTACAGTTATGTCTTGGAAGAATTGAAAAATGGGCCTCGGAAAATGGGTTTAAATTTTCCACTTCAAAAACGGTCGGGATGCATTTTTGTAACAAAAGGAAATTGCATCTTGATCCAGAACTCACTTTGTACGGCAACCCAATTAAAATGGTTGATGAAACCAAATTTCTTGGGTTAATTTTCGATAAAAAGTTAACCTTTCTACCCCATATCAAATTGTTAAAATCGAAATGTTTAAAAGCATTAGATACTTTAAAAGTTGTCGGCAGCACCGACTGGGTAGCTGATCGCAACATTTTACTTAATTTATATAGATCTCTAGTTAGATCTAAACTAGATTATGGCTCTATAGTGTATGGCTCTGCAAGGAAGTCCTACATACAGATTCTCGATGCTGTGCATCATCAGGGTTTGCGTCTCTGTCTTGGCGCATTTAAAACCTCACCAGTTGAGAGTCTGTATGTAGAGGCTGATGAGCACTCACTCTCTAACAGACGTTTGAAGCTTGGACTTCAATATGCTGTCAAACTAAAAGCCTACTCAAATAATCCTGCCTACAGCTGTGTTTTTAATCCAATTTATGAAGATATTTTTGCAAAACATGAAAATAAAATTCCTCCGTTAGGTATACGTTTCAAACCACATTTAGCTTCTTTTGATTTAAAATATGTTGCTCAAGTTGAAACTTGCAAATGTCCCTCATGGGAACTTCCCAAACCAAAAATGATATTTGATCTCCGTGAACACAATAAAAATAAAACAAATCCTCTTTTAATTCAGCAACACTATGCTGAAATCAAAGCCAATTATTCAGATTTTTCAACTGTCTATACTGATGGATCAAAAGATGGTGACAGAGTTGCATCTGCTGCTGTCTTCAGGGACAGAGCTGCAACTCTCCGTTTGCCATCTGATGCATCGATCTTTACTGCTGAAGCAGAAGCAATAATTTTGGCTTTGAAATTTATTGCTTCTTCAGATAAATCCAAATTTATTATATGTTCTGATTCACTTTCATGCTTACAAGCTATACAAAATACTAAAATTAAAAACCCAACAATTCTCAAAATTTTATATGTAATGAGGAATTTAAAAATTCTTCTTAAAGAAATATTATTTCTATGGGTGCCGAGTCATGTTGGAATCCTTGGAAACACAGCTGTAGACCTTGAGGCAAAGAATGCCCTGGGTGACTCTTTATCTAACTGTGATATACCATATGCCGATTTTAAATCTAATATTAGAGAATATGTTTTTAATATATTGAAAAATGAATGGAGTAAAAAAGATGATAATAAATTACATGAAATTAAACCTAATTTAGGTAAACCTTTCAATAATTTTATGTGCAGAAAAGATCAGTGTGTTATTTCTAGATGTCGTATTGGTCATACTAGAATAACACACGAATATCTTTTAAAAAATGAAGTAGAACCACAATGTATACCTTGTAACTGCAAGTATACTATTAAACATGTTTTAATCAATTGTATTGACTTTGCTGATATTCGTAAGAAGCATTTCAATGTCAATAATATGTATGATTTATTTAATAATGTTCCATTTACAAATATTGTTTCATTCTTAAAAGAAGTTGGAATATATTCTAAAACATAAAAATGTTATTATATTTAAAACGATTTAAAATTTTATCACGTTATCTCTTAATGTTCATTTGTAAATAATCAATTTGCTTTAATCTAGAATTTTAGTTTATTGAAGGGCCTTTTGTCTGATTTTAAGAATATGCTTTAAATTGTAAAAAGTATTCGAATTAGCTCTCGCCGCGATATAGCCTTGTTGTGCTAATGCGGCGTAAAGCAACCAACAATCAATCATGTAATGCAGTTGCTTTTCTGAAATTCTCCAGACATAAAATCTTTTACAAAAATTCATCCTACAACAGTTTACATACTTTCAAACAAGCCTGCGATTTCGCAGGTGTGTTCTAGTATATTTTATTTAAACAACAAACAGTAGCAAAATAAATCCTGCTAATTTTCAATCTTGCTTTTTTTTTTACATACATCCGTTCACAAATTCAGGACATGCCACAATTTTGGGAACGAACAACAAACAGTTGAAACAATGATTTAAAGTGTACAGTTATATCTTGAGATATATTTGAAATTTATGATAAATGAAACTGACTCATCCTGGTGTTTTTTTACTGTTTGTACCACTAGTGTTTTAACGTTTGGCGATCTTGAATATGGAATGGCCTGCAGGAAATGAGGGATCTGTATCAATAAAGCGTGTTGAGGTTTGTTATAAACTGTGCTAAGATAAGTTTTTGTTGCATTACTTAATCACTTATTTAGCATACTAGAAAATGAGAGTATATTGGATAGGGACAGAAATTTTGCCTTGCGGGTGATGAAAGAATGGAATCCTAATTGGTTATTTAAGTTCTTCATGTGTGACTATGCCACTGAAGAGAGCAATGCTCTTGAAAATGTTTTGTATCTTTGTAAGTTAAACTTTCTATTACTTTAAATATGCCAAATTTATATCAGCCCATAAAATTCAGTTTTGAGAGTTGATGCAAAGAACGTCTTACAAAATATTTCATATTATGGTTACTTTAATTGCGATTTTAATTGTTTTGTAAAGATTTTGTTCATGTGTACTATTTTCAAAGTCACCATTAGATTGGTCTAATCCAACACAACGTATTAAATATGTAATTTGTTTAAAACATTTTAGTTTATTTGTTTTCTATTTAGTTCGTATTTTTTTTCAAATCTATTTTAGATGTATGAAGGGCACATCTGCTAGGAAACATATTCAGTTGGAGTCTGTCCCTAGGAATTTGATTATTCATTTAAATCAGTAAATACAGGTTCATCTCATGAAGACACTGTGCATTAAATATCTTATACATTTATTCATATAAAGAGGTTAAAGGCTAGTTTCACCAAGAACATACATTGAACTACTATAAATAGATTTGAAATTTCTCATTATATTATCTGTTTACCATCATGGGACTCTGCTGGCATACTGTTCGTGTATTGTGATGGAATAAACTGCAGTTTAGTTATTTACAATAATTTCACTTTACTTACCTACTAAAATACATCTTATAAATTCTAAATATAAACAAGTAACATCACTCTCCTATTACATATATATATCAAATGAAAATGTGAACTTAATTCAAAGATATATAAGCCTGTTAAATGTGGCATTAGTAGAATCTGGATTAATTTAAAACTGCATTCATGCATAGCTCTATAATTTCTATACAATTCATAAACATGTTTGTGAGCTTTATTTTTGTTCTAAATTAAATACAGGATGATATACAACCACCTCCTTCCATGCTATGCTATATGGGGTACTACATAATTACACTTATCAGTACTAATATAACTATACTGTATGTTGTTATTTATATTATTTTTTAATTATCGAATCATAAGAAAACTGAATTTTTCATTATAGAACATTCACAGAAACAAATGTTCAGCAGTAGCGGGATCATCAATTGCATCAACTGCAATTCTACTTTCCGCTTTCAAAGAGTGTGGTAAAAAAATAAAGATCACAAGTGGCTTTATGGATGCCAGGGATGAAAAGGTCTGTATAACTGATAATACATAAAAGATTTTGGATTTCACAGTTACAGAAGATGTGCGACAGGGCAGGTTATAAACCCACACAACAGAAAAGTTGTAATGAAGCACACGAGAATGCTTGCAAATGTTTTATTTTATCTCAAAGGCAAATAGTTGTTTAAAGAATAGACAGGAAATCTTTGAGGTGGACAAAATCTTTATCTCTAGTTGATAATGGAATAAGATTGCGAAATTACACTCTTAATGGAATTGCTCAGATGGGTGACCCATGTGATATTTGAGAGGTTAATGAATATCCCCAGCTAGGATATCGTGTGGTAGCAAGAACCACGCTTTACAATGCCAAATGGAGGAGAATCAAATAGACCTTATTTGTAAAACTGGTTTTTGTGGTGTAGCAAGATAGTACTATATTTGATGATCTATTTATTGACACAATGATATAATTGGAATTTGGTGGTGAAGTAAAGTACCACTATTAATTAAGATGTTATGTCATTGGTACAATTGATGTTATGGTTTGAATACATTTTTTCACGCCTAACTTTACTAACACCTTGTTGAGCTTTTCTGGTAATAAATGTAAAAAATATAGATATATCTGTGAGATTTGTTTTTTGTCAAGTAGGTCATGCCAAAGGTACCTAAACAAGAGCTTATCTCTTTTCATACTCGGACTAATGTAAAATGACATCATAATTTGTTTTCATTCGCAGTTAAAGAAAGGCAACAGATGTATACCACGGAGATGTTGAAAGCTCAGCCAGTAAGCTTTCAAATGACAACAATATAAAACAACAGGTTTTTTTTCAGCACGAATACAACTGTACTGTTTCTTTGAATCAATCAATGAATTACAATCTTATGTAATTCATCCATTGATTTAACTATTATACATTAGATTACCTTAAGCATTAAGTCCATTTTCTTTGTTTTAGATGATTATCAAATACCGCCACCGCCGAGAAAAGCAGCACCAGAAAAAGCACACGAGTCCAGAGAGAGCGGAAGTAAGGTCTTGTCAAATTCAAGACAAACTGACAAACCAGACAAAAACAGACAAGATCGATCAAGGTCAAGAGAGAGTGGAAGTAAAGTCATGTCAAATTCAAGACAAACTGACAAACCAGATAAAAACAGACAAGATCGATCAAGGTCAAGAGAGAAAGTCAGGTCATGGTCAAGACTGACAGACTATAGCCTAGACAGATCAAGGTCAAGACAGACAGACAAAGGACGAGACAGATCAAGATCTATGTCGAGACTAACAGATGAAAGAGGAACCAGGTCGAGATCTATGTCTAGACAATCCGACTATAGACAAGACAGATGAAAGAAGAAATAGGTCAAGATCTATGTCAAAATGGTCAGACTATAGACGAGACAGGTCCAGATCTCGGTCAAGACAAACACACAAGACATTAAACAGGTCACGACAGATGGACAGTAGACGAGACGGAATCACGATCAAGGTCACCACAGACGGACAGTAGACGAGACGGATCACGATCAAGGTCAAGACAGACGAACAATAGACGAGACCGATTACGATCAAGGTCAAGACGAGACAGTCAGACAATAGACGAGACTGCATGACGTCAAGACATAAGGACAGCAGACTACCAGCTTGACGTCAAGACGGAAATCCAGACAGAGTGACAGCACTCCAGCTAGACTGAACGACGGACAAACCCCATCAGCATCAAGACAGAGAGACGTTAAAAATGTACAAAAAAGTTCTCATGGCTTTCCCATGCCTGAGGCCAGTAAGTATGGTTTTGTATAAATCAATGTTTTAACTCTTAATTAAATATTCATTTGCAGTGTATCTTATATTGCAATTTCCCTCTACTTCCCCATAAGTTCGTCGAGTTTTTATTAATTATAAATACAGTAATACCTCCAGTTATCTCCCTTGCGTAAGTAACTCTTCAGTTTCTCTCGGCGGCCGCCATTTAAGCACATGGGTTGCTTTCATCGTGCGTTTATTTGGATAATAGGAATTGGAATCGTAAGATGGAGAAACAGGAAGATAAGTTTAAGACGTTTATAAGGTGTCCAAACAAGATGAACACTCTGAATGAGCACGATGAATGATATACACATCGTATTTGGTCAAAGGAGCATCGAAGCTTGATCATAAAAATGATCGAAAAAGTGTTCAGAAGACAATTAAATTGAATAAACTGTCTCAACCCCGCCTGTGTAGACGGGTTGACAGATTTCAAAGACATAAGTCCACCTGTGGAGGCGGCAGTCACAGCTTCAAATCACGACACTGTCACTGACAATTCGCCTGACAACAGCACTTGTATAGTCAATATTCGACCATTGTTATGGAACAGGTACAATTACAAATACAAAACTTATTCAAAAAGACATTGATTGATATCAATGCTAATGTTCTTGAAGTTCAACCTCCTGAAAAGCCTAGTTCTGCAACTTTGCAAAACCAAAGGCCAAGTTCAAAAGCTATGACGATTAGATGTTTTTAATGTCGAATGTTGTTCAAGATCAGGTTCCTTATCTTGACCCAGAAGAAATGATGATGGTTCTGCATCGCCACGATCTAGTCAAATGTATACATGCACCCCAGTCGTGGTACCACAAGGGGCACTTAGTGCTTCTGATCCAATTGAGTGGGTTTCATTTATTCATAAAATGGCAACAGTTCTATGACGATTTTTCCTGCCGGTCATTTTGCCTCAAATACTAACATCAAGGCAAAAAAGAATAGGGAAGAAGTTGTTGAAATTTAAGTTTTTTTACTTAGTTTGGTTCTTTCTACACAAAAAAATCGGACCACACAACAGTTTATATCATAAAATCAAGAGGCTGTCAGAGTGACAGCAAACCGGATTTCCTGCATAGGTCGAACCCTGAACAGTTGAGCAAGTATGGACACTACATGTAAGCTTAAAACAGCTCTGAATTTGGATTGTGGTTGAATAGTAGACACAACATAGGTTTGTGACACAAAATGAATGTGGTCAAAGAACTGAGTAATTTGAAATTGGACCTACTATGGTCCAATATCCAAAATATAAGTCCATTGTTTGAATCAGCATATCAAAGAACCCCAAGAATTAATAGTTTGATGAAATCAAACAAAAGTTTAATTAAGGACCCTTTGAACCTCAATGTGTACCAATTTAATAAAGGAGCCCACAATCCAAAATCTCTAAATACATGGTTAGATTCAGCATTTCAAAGAACCCCATAAATTCAATTTTTGTTGAAACCAAACAAAAGTTTAATATAGGACCCTGATTTGGACCAACTTGAAACCCTGCACCCAAAAATCTAATATCTAAATACAGGTTTAGATTCAGCATTTGAAAGAACCCTATATATATTTAATATATCATTATTACAATATCCCTTAAAAAAATCTATAAAACATATCTGTAATTATCTTCAAAATGTCTAATAATGAACAGTAAGTTTCAAATTTTATTTATACAGTACTACAGATCTTATCAGAAAACAGAAAATTTTTAAATAAATTGATTGATTGATTGTTGTTTGATTTACGCCGCATTAGCACAGAAAGGCTATAATATCGCGGCGAGAGCTAATTCGATTATTATAACAATTTAAGGTATATTTTTAAAATCAGACAAAAGGTCTTTCAATAAACTAAAATTCTAGACTAAAGCAAATTGATTATTTACAATAAAAATCAACACTAAGATAACGTGATAAAAATTAAAATCGTTTTAAATATAACAACATTTTTTTATATTTTATAATATATTCCAATTTCTTTTAAGAATGAAACAATATTTGTAAATGGAACATTATTAAATAAATCATACATATTATTGACATTGAAATGCTTCTTCCGAATATCAGCAAAGTCAATACAATTAATTAAAACATGTTTAATAGTATACTTGCAGTTGCAAAGTACACATTGTGGCTCATCTTCATTTTTTAAAAGATACTCGTGTGTCACTCTAGTATGACCAATTCGGCATCTAGAAATAAGACACTGATCTTTTCTGCACATTAAATTATTAAAAGGTTTACCTAAATTAGGTTTAATTTCATGTAATTTGTTACCATCTCTCTTACTCCATTCATTTTTCAAAATATTAAAAACATATTCTCTAATATTAGATTTAAAATCGGTATATGGTATATCACAGTTAGATAAAGTGTCACCCAGGGCATTCTTTGCCTCAAGGTCTACAGCTGTGTTTCCATGGATTCCAACATGACTTGGCACCCATAGAAATATTATTTCTTTAAGAAGAATTTTTAAATTCCTCATTACATATAAAATATTGAGAATTGTTGGGTTTTTAATTTTAATATTTTGTATAGCTTGTAAGCATGAACGTGAATCAGAACATATAATAAATTTGGATTTATCTGAAGAAGCAATAAATTTCAAAGCCAAAATTATTGCTTCTGCTTCAGCAGTAAAGATGGATGCGGCAGATGGCAAACGGAGAGTTGCAGCTCTGTCCCTGAAGACAGCAGCAGATGCAACTCTGTCACCATCTTTTGATCCATCAGTATAGACAGTTGAAAAATCTGAATAATTGGCTTTAATTTCAGCATAGTGTTGCTGAATTAAAAGAGGATTTGTTTCATTTTTATAGTGATTGATTGATTGTTGGTTGCTTAACGTCCAGTGGCAAATATTTCAAGCATATTCAGGACGAGAACAAATTAACAATAAATACAATAGGTAGGTTCTGTAATAGGGGCGTCCAGGATTAAGGTCGGAGAAATTTAGACTGCCACAGGAAATGAGGGTATATTGGATAGGGACATAAATTTAGCCTTGCTACAGGTCACCTACGCACCCCTCAAAGAGTTGTTGCAAGAGTTCTTAACGTGCAAAGAGCGTGGCACTCATTTTACACGAGGCATCGGATTTAACGTTCCCATTCTGATCGGACGTGGCTGCAAATTTGTATATCCCGCACAGCCAAACGGACGCCCCACTTTAGCAAGGGTTTTACTGCCGGTCGGAGGAAGACCAATGGTGACCATGCTTCTATTCCCCAGTCACCCTTGGGGTCATTTTTATAGTGTGTATGGAGATCAAATATCATTTTTGGTTTGGGAAGTTCCCAAGGAGGACATTTGCAAGTTTCAACTTGAGCAAATGTTTTTAAATCAAAAGTAGCTAAATGTGGTTTTAAACGTATAACTAACGGAGGAATTTTATTTTCATGTTTTGCAAAAATATCTTCATAAATTGGATTAAAAACACAGTTGTTAGCAGGATTATCTGAATAGGCTTTTAGTTTGACAGCATATTGACGTCCAAGCTTTAAACGTCTGTCAAAGAGTGAATGCTCATCAGCCTCTACATACAAACTCTCAACTGGTGAGGTTTTAAAGGCGCCAAGACAGAGACGCAAACCCTGGTGTTGCACAGCATCGATAATCTGTATGTAGGACTTCCGTGCAGAGCCATACGCTATAGAGCCATAATCTAGTTTGGATCTAACTAGAGATCTATATAAATTAAGTAAAATGTTGCGATCAGCACCCCAGTCTGTGGTAACACAATGGATATCTATTTTCAAACTATAGTCAAATATAATTAATAGTATCAAATATTTTTCCTTTCATTTGTCAAAAACTAATACAGATCAACAACTTATCTATCGATGTAACAACTTTAAATGTAATGAAATATATCCTATAATAAAAATAGATTATTATCTAATTAAAGTAGTTCACTTCATAATTTTATATATATATATATAGCATTCAGAAAATTAGTTTACAGAATAACAAACAAACCTACCACAAATTTCTTCAAACAATTTACCAAAGAAAAAAAAAAACCATAATGTCATTTATCATTAATACAACGTCTTTTAAAAATCTTTTAAATACAAAATGAGTTATTTCCCTTTGTACAGAAATGAATTAATTCATCAAAAATTTAATTCTTGGGGAAAGGGCTATAACTGAACAAGTAGATAAGCTAAAATCGTGAAAATTGAACTTGACCTTCATTTAGTTACAGGAAACAACATATCTTAATTTAAAAAAAATCTTCAACGCGTTTCCATGTAAATGAACGGACACTGTTCGGCAGCCGCCCGCCCGCCGTACATTCCCAAATCAATAACCGATTTTTACTTCGAAAATCCGGTTAACAAGACTGCTCTTTAAGCATTGCTACGGCGTAGATAACGATCGCTGAACAGTTAAGAAATATTTTCCGAACAAAGAATTTTGAATATACTTGAAATATCTTTAATTTCTTGCATATATTTTCTATCGGGGGAAAATGTGTAAATAAGAATGTAAATGACCAAAACGGTGCGTCAGCTATATTATGGAATTCTAATTTAATAAAATGCTCCGCTGGGCGCAGCTTGATACGACCGCAGAGGTCGAACCCTGAACAGTTGGGGCACGTATGGACACAACTTTCAAGCTTGATACAGCTCGGAATTTGGATTGTGATTAAATATTTGACACAGCATAGGTTTCTGTAACAGAATGAATGTGGTCTAAGAACTTAAACAATATCCAAAATCTAAATACATGGTTAGATTCAGCATATCATAGAATCCAAAGAATTTAATTTTTGATGAAATCAAACAAAGTTCAATTTTTGACCCTTTTGACCTCAATGTGGACAATTTGATAACGGGACCCAAAAATCTAAATACATGGTTAGATTCAGCATATCAAAGAACCCCATATATTCAATTTTTGTTGAAATCAAACAAAGTTTCATTTTGGACCCCAATTTGGACCAACTTGAAAACTGGGCCCATAATCAAAACTATAAATACATGTTTAGATTCAGCATATCAAAGAACCCCAAGAATTCAATTTTTGTTAAAATCAAAATAAGTTTAATTTTGGACCCTTTGGACCTCAATGTAGACCAATTTGAAAACGGGACCAAAAATTAAGAATCTAAATACACGGTTAGATTCAGCATATCAAAGAACCCAATATTTCAATTTTTGATGAAATCAAACCATATCATTATCATTTGCTTTTATATATAAATCAGTTTGATTGATTGATTGATTGTTGGTTGCTTAACGTCCAGTGGCAAATATTTCATGCATGTTCAGGACGAGAACAAGTTAACTATAAATACAATAGGTAGGTCTTGTAAAAACAGGCCATCCGGGATGATGATCGGGGAAATTAGGACTGCCACTGCAAAATGAGGGCATATTGGATAGGGACAGACATTTTGCCTTGAAATAGGCCACCTACGGACCCCTCAATGAGTAGTTGCAAGGGTTCTTAACGTGCAAAGAGCGTGGCACTCTGTTTACACGAGGCATCGGATTTAACGTCCCCATTCTGACCGGACGTGACTGCGAACTTGTACATCCCCGCACAGCCAAACGGACGCCCCATTTTAGCGAGGGTTTTACCGCCGGTCGGAGGAAGACCAATGGTGACCAAATTTCTATTCCCCAGTCACCCTTGGGGGTATATAAATCAGAAATAACCAACTTAAAATGGAAAATTTTAAAGAAAAAAAAAGAAAAAAAGAGGGGAAAAAAGGAAACCCCCCCCCCCCCCCCCCCCCAAAAAAAAAATTGTTTGAATCCCCTTATGATTCATCACCCCCAAACTCAATCCCAGCCTTCCCTTTGTGGTATGATACATTGCAGTACAATTTATTGTTTGGAAACTAGAAAAATGCTTGTTTTTGGGCCCAAATTCCTAAACATTTAGGCCAATTACCCCCAAAATCAATTCCAGCCTTCCCTTTTTGGTATGGTACCTTGCAGTACAATTTCACAGAGATCCATACACTTGAACACAAGTTACTGTCTTGAAACTAGAAAAATGCTTATTGTTGGCCCCATTATTCCTAAACGTTTTTGGGCATTTACCTCCAAACTCATTTCCAGCTTGCCCTTTGAGATATTGAACCTTGTAGTACAATTTCAGAAAGATCCATACACTTACACACAAGATATTGTCATGAAACTAGAAAAATGCTTGTTTTTTGCCCCTTTTTGGCCCCTAATTCCTAAAATTTTGAGGCAATTACCCCCAAAATCAATCCCAGCATTCCCTTTGTGATATGGAACCTTGTGGTACAATGTCAGAGAGATCCATACACTAACACACAAGTTATTGTCTGGAAGTTACAAAAATGCTTATTTTTGGCCCATAATTCCTTAACTGTTGGTACAATAACCCCCAAAATCAATCAAAATCTTCCTTTTGTGGTATTGGACCTTATGGTAAAATTTCATAGAGATTCATTCACTTAAACTAAAGTTACTGTGCGAAAACCAATGTTTTGCGTTCGTATAAAAATGAGAACATCGCATCTTTATTTTAATATTTGTATTATACCATCGAAATTGCACATCTTCATTAATTTATTTTAAAATGTGCAAGATGAAATAAAATACACATTATCTTGTTTTTTAAATTACTTGTACATCAATTTGAAAACCAGACCTTGTTTCCAACAATGACCTATATATATATAGTCGGTAACAATTCTATGAATCTTCTGAATGAATCTTTTATTTTCATTCACCAAATACAAACGTACAGCTACTGATACTTTTATACAAATGTAGTTTGAAACAAATAAAAAGTTCCATGTGGTTGCGGAAGTCATATTATATTTTCGTGTTTTCATATTCTCCACCAATTTGCTTGAGATGTGGACACCATCGAGAAATTAATCAGAGCAGTAGCTGAACGTAAATTAAACTGTAAATAAATGTGCAAAATTTCGCCAGCAAACCTGCCGTGAAGCAGAAACATTCCTGAAGACCATGATTTGTTAACTTCCTGGCAAAGGTGCTCATCCTTTTATTCAAAATATCAAACATACCAGAAGGACAGTCAAACTCATAGATCGAAAACAAACTGACAACGCCTTGGCCTAAAATAAAAAGACAAACAGACAAATAATAGTACAGATGATTGATTGACTATTGGTTGCTTAACGTCCAGTGGCAAATATTTCATGCATATTCAGGACGAGAACAAAATAACAATAAAAACAATAGGTAGGTTCTGTAATAGAGGCATCCGGGATTAAGGTCGGAGAAATTTAGACTGCCACGGGAAATATGGGTATATTTGATAGGGACAGAAATTTAGCCTTGCAACAGGTCACCTACGGACCCCTCAAAGAGTTGTTGCAAGGGTTCTTAACGTGCAAAGAGCGTGACTCTCTTTACACGAGGCATCGGATTCAACTTCCCCATTATGACCGGACGTGGCTGCAAATATGTACATCCCGCACAGCCAAACGGACGCCCCACTTTAGCAAGGGTTTTACTGCCGGTCGGAGGAAGACCAATAGTGACCATACTTCTATTCACCAGTCACCATTGGGGGGCCACAATCTAAGACGTGGTAAAAATGTTGTCAGATAGTGAAGACACAGACATATCGTACAGATCAACTATACAATTTGTGATGGTGTCCATAAAATGAGTAGGAGTATCTAATAGATATAAGAAGATGTGGTATGAGTGCCAATGAGACAACTCTCCATCCAAGTCAAATTTAAAAAAGTAAACCATTATAGGTCAAAGTACACGGAGCCTTGGCTCACACCGAACAGCAAGCTATAAAGGACCCCAAAAATTACTAGTGTAAAACCATTCAAACGGGAAAACCAACGGTCTAATCTATATAAAAAACGAGAAACACTTATGAACCACATCAACAAACGACAACTACCGAACATCAGATTCCTGACTAAGTATGTAATTGATGAGAATAATGCATTCAGCTTGTTCAAACACTAAGTATTTTTCTAGATTTTGTCTTTTTTCAGCTAGTGGACCTAGTTTTGAATTGAAGAGTTACCACAGTTCACACAATTAAATTTACAATTGGTTGAACAATGAAAGTCAAGATTACAACGGGTTAAATGCTCCTTTTCATACAATACTCTATTATCTGCGCAGTGTCCATTATCCTAGACGATTCGATACATATATTATTTCATGGGGAAATCCATAGTAAAAGTAGGAGCCAAAAAATATGCAAAGCGGTATTCTGGGGTGAAAACGCTGAACGTGCAATTGTGGACATATTTAATTTCTTAAATCTTGAGGGAAAAAAATCCCCCCCCCCAAAAAAAAATTGTTTTGGGCCCCTGATTTCTAAACGTTTGGGACCATCACCCCCAACCTTCCTTCAGATGATTGATTGATTGATTGTTGGTTGCTTAACGTCCAGTGGCAAATATTTCATGCATATTCAGGACGAAAACAAATTAACAATAAATACAAGGTAGGTTCTGTAAGAGGGGCGTCCGGGATTAAGGTCGGAGAAGTTTAGACTGCCACGGGAAATGAGGGTATATTGGATAGGGACAGAAATTTAACCTTGCAACAGGTCACCTACGGACCCCTCAAAGAGTTGTTGCAAGGGTTCTTAACGTTCAAAGAGCGTGGCACTCTCTTTACACGAGGCATCGGATTTAACGTCCCCATTCTGACCGGACGTGGCTGCAAATTTGTACATGCCGCACAGCCGAACGGACACCCACTTTAGCAAGGGTTTTACTGCCGGTCGGAGGAAGACCAATGGTGACCATACTTCTATTCCCCAGTCACCCTTGGGAGACCTTCCTTTAGAGGTATTGAACCTTTTGGTTAAATTTCATAGAGATCCATACACTTAAACTCAAGTTATTGTCCGGAAACCAAATGTCTTCGGACGACGACGACGCCGACGACATGATACCAATATACGACCCCAAAATTTTGTTGCGGTCGTATAAAAACTGCTGACTGTAGTTTGTTTTTCTTAATCCTTTTAAAAGGATTAAAACAGATTATGAACAGGAGGAGAGGTAGAGTATACTAGACACTTTCTCTTTCTATAATATTATTACAGATACTACATAACCCAAAACTGTAAAAATTTCTAAAAGTTAACTATTTCTTGTCGTTCTTGTATTGGTCTGAAGAGAAGTTGACTAATAGATTCAAACCCGTTGAAACACTTTCACCTCTGTCAGTTTTGCTCTAACAGCTTTAGTTTTTGAGATGAAAGCCAATGAGAAAGAACCAGTGGAGTGTCTTTTCATATTAAAAAATAAAGCAACATATTTAAGTGTGTTGGTTTTGGAGACATTTGTGACAATGTTGAGAATAGCTTGCCATTGACAAAACAGGTTTCGAAGATTAGAAAGTATACTTTTCCGGATCAAAAACAAACAAGTGCACTAGCAAATAGAAAAACTAACGCTAAATAAGTATACATTTGGGTTTATTGGCCCAAAATTGTACCATCAACATCCTTTGAAAACAACATGACTCTCTCTGACCTACAGAAAAAGAGACTAAATAAAATAAAGATTGTAGAAACAGAAACAGTAAACATTAAAAGGTGAGACCATGTTGACCCTTAATTTGTTCTAGTTTTGTCAACAGATAAAATTATATATTTTGTCGAAAGAGCCAAATTTATTTTAGTCAAGGAGTTTGGTATACTCTTAATCATATATCTTTTACCAACATTCCCTCATTATAATTTTTCCAATTTTCCGCCGTGAAAAATGTTTGATATAGTTTCTGAAACAGTGTCGAATGAGGGAATGACTAACAATATTTTAATTTTTTGTTTTTGTTTTTTGTTACTGGTTGAAAAGTGTGATAGTTCTGGTAGAATAATAACCACTGACATGATGTTAAAGTGCTTGGATGCCTTCAAATCATAATTTGGGACAACATCAAAAGTTCAATGTGAACTCTTAACTTCATTTGGGAAAAATTGATTGACCAATATGTATATATGTAAAATTGATTTTGGATAAACTAAACATGCAGCAAAGTTGGAACCAGAGCCTGTACTGATCCCAGTTGCCATCCCTGAACTGCCAAGTAATAATCAAACTGATTTTTTCACGACAGTGGTACATCGTGCCAGATTATTCTCCGTTATGGTTCCTAAACCGGCTAATCAAATTGCTGATGAAGTTATCATTGATTGATTTATTGATTGTTGGTTGCTTAACGTCCAGTGGCAAATATTTCATGCATATTCAGGACGAGAACAAGTTCACAATAAATACAATAGGTAGGTTCTGTAATAGATTAAGGGATTAAGGTAGGAGAAATTTAGACTGCCACGGGAAATAAGGGTATATTGGATAGGGACAGAAATTTAGCCTTGCAACAGGTCACCTACGGACCCCTCAAAGAGTTGTTGCAAGGGTTCTTAACGTGCAAAGAGCGTGACACTCTCTTTACACGAGGCATCGGATTTAACGTCCTCATTCTGACCGGACGTGGCTGCAAATTTGTACATCCCGCACAGCCAAACGGACGCCCCACTTTGACGAGGGTTTTACCGCCGGTCGGAGGAAGACCAATGGTGACCATACTTCTATTCCCCAGTCACCCTTGGGGAGTAGTTATCATTGATAAAGATGAAATGGTTGAGGTGGAGCAAGCTCGTGAGAAGCTCTTGGACAGGTTTAAGATGCAGAGAAGATCAGCATTGAAATAATAAGGAATGAATGCAGACGCATTTTAAGGGGAACTAGGGTTTAAAGTATATGTTACATGTAATCGTTTGAAGAAAATCTGGCATTGGTTAGATTTAAAACAAATGCCACTTTTCATCCTCAGTTATGATGTTTCATTGACATGTACATGTTATTAGACAGTAACTGGGAAAGCAGAATATGCTTCAATATGTATTTCAGTGTGAGGAAATACGAGGACAAACAGATGAACAGGCGTCTCCGACCAGTTGAAATGTCATACAGAATGTGGCCCCACGCCCAGAACCACCACGATGCTCCCTTCGGATACTAGGTTTGGAGCCAGAGCCTGTACTGATCCCAGTTGCCTTCCCTGAAGTGCCAAGTAATAAAGAACCTGAGTATTTCACGACAGTGGTACATTGTGCCAGATTATTCTCTGTTATGGTTCCAAAAGCGGCTAATCAAATTGCTGATGAAATTATCATGAATAAAGATGAAATGGTTGTGGTGGAGCAAGCTCGTGAGGAGCTCTTGGACAGGTTTAAGATGCAGAGAAGATCAGCATTGAAATAATAAGGAATGAAAGCAGACGTATTTTAAGAGGAATTTACTTAAAAGTTTGTCAACACAATGCACATATATTTCACAAAAGTCAGAACACATTTATTATTGTTTCCAAATATTCTCATTCTAAAGCCCGTATGGCTGTATATGAATGTCTAAATTATTTTCTAGTTTTAACAATGATACTCATCTGTAAGGACAGCTTAGAACAAGGTTTAAAGTATATGTTACATGTAATCGTTTGAAAAAAAATCTGGCATTGGTTAGATTTAAAACAAAGCCACTTTCATCCTCAGTTATGATGTTTCATTGACATGTACATGTTATTAGACAGTAACTGGGAAAGCAGAATATGCTTCAATTCGATTTCAGTGTGAGGAAATACGAGGACAAACAGATGAACAGGCGTCTCCGACCAGTTGAAATGTCATACCGCATGTTGGCTTCACATTCAGAAGCACCACTATTTTCCCTTCAGATTCCTGGGTTGGAGTCAGAGCCTGAATTACTAGTAATCCCAGTTGCCTCCCCTGAACTGACAAGAAGTAAGCAACCTGTGCATTTCACGACAATCTAGGCTTATTCTGTTATGGTTCCTTAACCGGCTAATCAAATTGCTCATGAAGTTATCATTGATAAAGATGAAATGGTTGAGGTGGAGCCAGCTCGCAAGGAGCTCTAGGACAGATTTAAGATGCAGAGATTGATTGATTGATTGTTGGTTGCTTAACGTCCAGTGGCAAATACTTTGTGCATGTTCAGGACGAGAACAAGTTAACAATAAATATATTAGGTAGGTCTTGTAATAGAGGCCATCCGGGACGATGGTTGGGGAAATTTGGACTGCCACTGGAAAATTAGGGTATATTGGATAGGGACATAAATTTTGCCTTGCAACAGGCCACCTACGGACCCCTCAAAGAGTTGTTGCAAGGGTTCTTAACGTGCAAAGAGCTTGGCACTCTCTTTACACGAGGCATCGGATTTAACGTCCCCATTTTGACTGGACGTGGCTGCAAACTTGTACATCCCGCAAAGCCAAAAGGACGCCCCGCTTTAGCAAGCGTTTTACTGCCGGTCGGAAGAAGACCAAGTGACCATATTTTTATTCCCCAGTCACCCTTGGAGCTAAGATGCAGAGAAGATCAGCACTGAAATAATAAGGAATGACATCAGAAAAGTCTTTTTGGAATTCACTTAAAAGTGTGTCATCACAATGCGCATATATTTCACAAAAGTCAGAACTCATCAAAAGCCCATATGGCTGTTCATGAATTTGTTTAAATTATTTTCAAGTTGTAACAATGATGCTCATCTGTAAGGACTGCTTAGAACTAGGTTTAAAGTATATGCTACATGTAATCGTTTCAAGAAAACCTGACAATGGTTAGATATCAGCCTCTGACAATGCAATATGTTAAAACAAATGCCAGTTGTCATCTTCAGTTTCATTGACATGTGCATGTTATTAAATAGTAACTAGGAAAGCAGAATATGTCTTCAATTTGTATTGCAGTGTAAGGACATACGAGGACAAACAGTTGAACAGGCGTCTCCGACGAGTTGGAATGTCATACAGCATGTGGCCCAACGCCTAGAAGCACCACGTTGCTACCTTTTGGATTCTTCGGCTGGAGCTAGAGCCTGAACTATTAAAAATCCAAGTTGCCTCCCCTGAACTGCCAAGAAATACTCAACCTGAGCATTTTTCGACAATGGTAAATCGTGCCAGTTTATTCTCTGTTATGGTTCCTCAACCAGCTTATCAAATTGCTGAGGAAATTATCATTGATGAAGATGAAATTGTTGAGGTAGGGCAAGCTCGTGAGGAGCTATTGGACAGGTTTAAGATGCAGAGAAGATCAGCACTGATATAATAAGGAATGAGAGAAGCTTTTTATGGAATTTACCAAAAAGTGTGTCAACAAAATGCACATATAATTTACAAAAGTCAAAACATATTTATTATTGCTTCCAAATATGTTCATCCAAAAGCCCATATGGCTGTATATGTATTTGTCTAAATTATTTTCTAGTTTTAACAATGATGCTCATCTTTAAAAGACTTTGTTTAGAACTACGTTTAAAGTATATGTTACATGAAATCGTTTGAAGAAACCCTTGCATTGATTAGATATCAGCTTCTGAAAATGCCATATGTTTAAACAAATGCCAGTTATCATCTTCAGTTCTGATGTTTCATTGACATGTGCATGTTATTAAACAGTAACTAGGAACGCAGAATGCGTCTTCAATTTGTATTGCAGTGTGAGGACATACGAGGACAAACAGATGAACAGGCGTTTCCGACCAGATGGAATGTCATACCGCATGTGGCCCTACGCCCAGAAGCATCACGATGATCCCTTCGGATGTTTGGGTTGGAGCCAGAGCCTGTACTGATCCCAGTTGCCTCCCCTGCCAAGTGATAGTCAACCTGAGCATTGCAAGACAGTGGTATATCGTGCCAGATTATTCTCGGTTATAGTTCTTAAACCGGCTTATCAAATTGATGAAGTTATCATTGATGAGGATGACATGGTTGAGCTGGAGCCAGCTCGTGAGGAGCTCTGAGACGGGTTTAAGATGCAAAAACAAAAGATCAGCACTGACATAATAAAAGATGAGAGCAGAAGCATTTTAAGGGGAATTCAACTAAAAAGTGTGTCAACACAATGAACATATATTTCACAAAAGTCAGAACCCATTTATTATTGCTTCCAAATATGTTCATCCAAAAGCCCATATGGCTGTATATTAATATGTCCAAATTATTTTCTAGTTTTAACAATGGTGCTCATCTGTAAGGACAGCTTAGAACTTGGTATAGCCTTTGAATCACATTTTTTAAACGTTTGATTTCAAAGGAAATTTGTAATGCAGTAAGCATTTGTATGATATAGATTGAAGCTAAACAAACAGCATGGCTACTGCCACTGCTTCAGTCATAAACATTCTAAGATTGTTCACACGGGAAAGATAAAAAATGCTCATTTTCAAATTCTACCACCTTTATGATATATTCAATCAGTATCAGGACTTTGGATTAATAAAAAAAAAAAACAATTATTGAATTACTGAATTTACTGTGACCAGAAAAATCCATGAAAAATTATTATATCTCCCACATTGGCCAGGTTTGGTCCAGCCCCACAAATGAGTGATATCCCTTAAATAAAGGAGCTGTCCCTCAGACAAGGGGTTGTTTTGCTCTTGTAGAAAAAAAAAAAAGAAAAATTGAGCTTTTTAACTTGAAAAGGTGAAAAATCATTATATTTGGAATAACTTTTTCTCAAAAAAGGGGTCCTCTTATTTTTGATAGTAAATAATATTGAAGTCCATGAATATTCCAAAGTTCAAGGACATGTTTTGACAATATAATACAAGATAGACATGACAGATATATAGTTTTTTTTGGAAAAGTTTCTACTAATAAAATAAAGAAGTGTTTTACAAAAAAATAGTATTGATCACTCGAAAATAACCCCTAATAAAAGGGATCGTCATTACATAGTGGGGTTGTTCCCAAACTGGTGACGGTTGGGGAAATTGTACATCTATTTAATGCCAGGGATTTCAAATTCATGTGTACTGTTCTAGAATCTGACGCTCTTGAAATCAGATTAGATAGGGTCAAGGGTTCCGCAAACCAAACAAGCAATGAACGCTTTTAAACTGTTGATGACTGGGGGTAGAATCCTCCCAGCATTAAAACCAAGAATAAACTTAAGTCCAACATCTTTCAGTGTAGGATACATGACATCATACTCTATAAATGTCGTCTGTCCCAGTATTCTACCTTCACCATTATCTACCCCATACTGCCTTTCAACTGTTTCGTGCACATGGTATTTTTTTCTCTGCCGGATAATGGCCACAATTAACAAAGTGATTATCCTGCCATGACTTTGATGTGCATACGGATACGGACCCCTCCTCCTCCCTCCACTTTGATAGAATTAAAGTGCAGTTAATGCCAACAAAATTGTGCTCTGACCACAATGAAAATGCAAACACTTGTTGCATTTTATATATTTAAATGAATTTATGTCCAGATAATCACAGGGAGCAGGAGAGAAGAAGGAAAAACTGATAAATAGCATAAAACCAAGGCAAACGATATACTACAACACATTTTGGACTTTTATCAGAAAGAAAAGAAGCTAAATTTGAAAAAAATGGCCAAGGAACGACTTAAAAAAGAACCATCTAACACAACGGATAATTTAGCTTTTCAGAGAATAAGACAGGTGTTTTATAATTTAATTACTATTTTATTCCATTAAATGATTTAAAAGATCCATATTATTTGATCTATTTGGTTAATTCTACTGTACTATTCATATGAAATGCACATGCTTTCTAAGTTCTGATATAATATTTGCCACTTGATACTTCAAAAATCTAATATGGCATAAGTTGAGTTAATATGAGTGTGGTATATTATTAAAATAAACGCTATTTGATTTTGCAAAATACAGAAGTTCAAAAACATTTGATTAATTAAAAAGTGTCAACATTATTGTTAATCTTATGACATGCCCGTTATCTTTAAAACAACTCCAAATCATTAAGTACAGTGAATAAATCTGCTAGACATTAGTGACACCAAGTTTATGTGCAATCTACAAAATGCATATTTTGCCATCAACATGATCAAAGAAAAACATTTAATTCAAATTTGTCTTTAAAGCATATTTTAAAAGCATCGCTTTGTTTCAGATATTATTGGAATTAAGGATGTTGCTTATATATTAAACTACTTCAAAATATATCCTGCTCTTTTCATCATGCTAAATACTTTTATAGTGGTTTAATTGTATGGGTTTATTTATATGATATTGAAAAATATCTTTATCTTCAATTTTAACTGACTCATGATCATGTGTCACTGGTAATAATACCAAATTGATTTTAAAAAATACAACTAGATAATAGTATAACTTTAGGTTAATCGTTTTTATTTCAGAATGTCAAGTCCAAATCTCGAAAAAAAAAAGAAGAGACATTAGACCAAAATGATGAAAGCAGTCGTAAAATGAGATAGCGAACATTTTATCCCGTTATTATGAAATAAGACTATGTGGCATATTTGGGAACGAGACACCTACCTATCGACCAACGACAAGAATGAAAACAACTATGTGTCACTGTACGGCCTTCAACAATGAACAATGTTCATATGCATTGTCAAACTATAAAATACATGTACGAAGCTGAAGAAATCGATAACCAAGCTTGAGCAGGGACATTCGTGTCCACAAACACATTCTTCTTTTTAAATTATTAATGGTACTGGAAATACGTGGGTTTCACCAACATCAACTGAATTAAAAGAAGAAAGGTCTTTTCGTTAATAATACGTAACAGGTTTAGGGTTATTGTTATGGTTGTTAGTGAAACTATACACTAATGTATCTTGTCCTGTAAAAATACATAAAGAAAAGAAGAAATAAAAATAATAATGGATAAATATTTGGTTACTACATACATACCAATACAATTTATTGAAAATTGTTGTAGGAATACTTGTTTGAGGATTTCCATGGTCATGTTACCAATACAGATTAAATATGTTGATCAGAATCCTTCACTCGGATAACTGGTCATGTTGGCCAGAATATGAAAAAATATTCCAAGATAAGTGTGCATATAAATAAATAAATAGATAGAACTATAAAAAATGTAAGTTTCTTTTGTTCTTTGTTTTACTGATGACGAGCTTGACATGAAAGTTGAAGAAAAGTCAGTTTTTAAAATTGTATTAAGAGAATATGCGTAGTTTGAGTAACACATGTTCGGTTATACTGGGGCCGTTTGCCTTTTGCTCTCATGCAGATGCTGTGAGGTACTTTTCATGTGGATTACTTGGTTTATTGACTTTCAAGCAAATGTATTATTTTAATGTTTAAGTTTGTGATCGGGTTAGTTTAGGTGGAACCAAAACAGACAAATGAAATTTTATTTCGTATGTAGTTGTAGAATCATTACATTTAATTTTGCCTTTGAATTTACATGGTTGGTGGTGGAAATGCTTATTCGATTGGTTCTCTATGTGGAGCATGAGCTGCTACCCTTCCGGAACACCTGAGATCACTCCTAGTTTTAATGGGGTTTGTGTTGCTCAGTCTTTAGTTTTTTATATTGTGTTTTGTGTACTAATAATTGCATGTTGGGTCTTTTTCTTTCAAACTGTCAAAGAAGTTCACTTCATTCTGTCCTAAAGGAACTGCCAACGCGGTACTTTTTTCTGCCCCATAGGGGACTGCTAAAGCAGTTCACTTTATTCTGCCCAAAACAGGACTGCCAACGCAGTTAACTTAATTCTGTCAAACGAAAATTGCCAAAGAAGTTCAGCGATATAAATATGTAACAAGTAAAACTGCGAGCTACTGCTCACTGATGATAGCCCCGCCCAAATATTTCGGTAAACAGGAAGTTGTTGAGTGATGAATCGGAAAACGCATCACAAGGTATAGCTAACTTATATAAACCCTAAAACCAAATTTCAGAAATCATTGTATTGTAGTTCCTGAGAAAAGTGTGACGAAAATTTTCAACTTGGCTGTTCATGTTTAAAATTATGTAATTGTTCGGTAAACAGGAAGTTGTTGAGGGATGAATCTGAAAACGCATCACGCGATATAACTGACTTATATAAACCCTGAAACAAAATTTCAGAAATCCTTGTAATGTAGTCCTGTGAAAAATGTGACGAAAATTTTCAACTTGGCTACCCATGTGTAAAATGATGTAAGTGTTCGGTAAACATGAAATTGTTGAGTGCAGAATCTGAAAACGTATCACAAGGTATAGCTGACCCATATAAACCCTGAAACCAAATTTCAGAAATTCTTGAAATGTAGTTCTAGAGAAAGATGCGACGAAAAATATTCATGGGACGGACAGACAGAGGTAAAACAGTATACCCCTACTTTTTCAAAGCGAGGGTATAAAAAAATTCAGATTTATATGGTGTGTCTTGCGATGTGTACTCGTCTTTCTAGATTGAATTTCTCATGTTCACTCCGAAGAGGGAGAATGCAACTAGATATATTCATAAAAGAATTACAAAAAAGATCCATTTCTATCTGACATGTCACGAACGTAATGAAAAAATGGCTGAAAAATACACTCAATAACAATTTTGAGATGCACCTTAAAGTATTGTCTACTAGTAATGTACCAGTGTTTTTTTTTAAGTTACAATACTGGTACAAAATTTGTATGATATACCAGTACTACGATCACCAACTACAGGACATCCAATATGAAACCATTAAAACTCCTATTCCCCCTTAATGACTTTGTATTGTAATTTTAGTCATCGCAGGTGTACGAAAACGCTTAAAAAGGAGAACACGAAACATATCTGGAAATTTGTTCACGATTGCTGTAAGGTTTTGGGGTGATACAACACTTATTACTACCAGAGATGAAAAATACCATTATCATTCCTGATTTAGAAATGAGCGAGTTTAGATAGAATGTGAGGCAAATTCAACAGAACTAATCCTGATGATTGTTGAATATATATGTATACATTAAGTCTAAAGATTTTGAATAACGGAACTAATATTATACAATTCTAGCCTTTGTATGAGGTCGATACGAGGTTATATCGACCCAAGAGAAGCATATCGACTGAGGACGAAGTCCGAGGTCGATATGCTTCTCTTGGTCGATATAACCTCGTATTGACCTCAAACAATGGCTACAATTGTTATATTATTAATCAAGAACTATTGCATGAACACAATATATCTTTTTGCAAAAGGACATCATCCATGTCTTCAAAACCATTATTACTGTGAAATTTTCAAATTTACATAACAGAATCACAACAATCAATATATAGATGTTTTCTTATTTAATTGAAACAATATATAACAATTAACAGATTAAGTAACAAGAAATTTACAACAAAAACATTTTGTATATGAAGCTATACCTTTGCTGGGTTGTTCACATATGGGTGAACATTGTAATTTATATTAACAGTTACATTGCTAGAGTTATTTAGAAATGGCATTTTCATATCTGGATGTGGTTCTTTTAAAAAAATTGGATTTGGCACCAATGTCTCTGGCTTCATTATATTTGTATTTCTCTTTGAGGCACCATTACCGATTTCTGTCAGAATTTCATCATATTGATCATTAGGCGATATGTCTTTCATAACAGTTTCACTCTGTGAGTTTGATAAAAGCTCTTTACTCAAAATTTGCAAAAAAAAGTCAACAGGAATATGTTCATGATTTTCCCCTCCTTCAACTGTAATGGTACTTTGAGACAAGTAAAGAAAATCAATATTAGATATACACGATTTCTTTCCACACGTTTTTGAGCTTAATATCTCCGACATATGCCGTTTTTTTTTCTCACAAGTTTTTCCAGAGTAAGTTTTTAGAGATGTTTCTGATTTATGTCCCGTAACTGTCATTATATGTCTGCTTGGAATATCCGCTTCGTCAAGAAGATGAACAGTTGTTGCTCTGCAAGAATGATTTGTATATAGTTGAGAAAGACTTGCCATTTTGCTAATTTCATTCATGAATTGGCCAAGTCTATTATGACCTAGAGGTACATTGTCATAATACACGCCTTTTTTAGGGTATGATCTTGCTTGTTGAAATAATTTAACACACTTAACACACTTTGGATTCAACCTTCTGATATATTTCACAAAAGACTTTACTGGACATCTTTCGCCATCTGAAAAAGCATGTAAAACATTTAAAAAAAAAAATACTCCAGATTAGAGTGTTCTGCAGCCAAATAAGGTGTTTTTTTATATGATCATAGAGTCTATACAATAATTTCTTTATTTTTTTTGGTATGTTTCCCATGCATATATTTGACATATTTAATGTACATTGTATTTACTAACTGTAAATATCACATTTGTCTATTAATGTACAAATGGCAAAATAATATTAAAATGTGTGCCACTGTGCTTCCAATAACTTGATGAAAAAAAATGAGATACATGTATGTAGGTAAGTTGTCACTGTTGATATTTTTTTAACACACTAACGGTTATTAAGTATGAAATGAATCATGTATATTTGAGTTTTAATCAGGTCAATAAAACTAGTGTGTGGTTCAGATAACTTAATGAAAAAAGGTAGGTTGGTCCATTTGTTTTCTTTTTATTTAAAAGCAATGGTTTAATATAGATTGCATCTCATGCATATAAGTCATGTAAGTATACAAGTTATGTTCAAGCCAAGAAAAATAATGTTTGGATACATTAAGTTAATGCAAAAAACATTATAATAGTTACAATGTAGGTCAATATATATAGATAAAAGTTACCAGTTATTTCATACATCCGTCCATCTGAGGATAATTCACTGTCTGATTGGTGGTTTTTTGTTTGCTCATCAATTACTTTGTAGACATACAACTTTTCATCAGCACCACGCTTAACTGCAAAATGCTTTCTTGTAAGATTGGACAGGTTTTCCCTCCCTCTAAGACCAAAGTGCAGCATGATGTCAACAAATACCTAAAACATAGAAGAAATTTTATAATTCATTGTCATTTTAATTGAAATGGACAGTGCATTGTATGTACACAAAAGGATACTCAAGACTCACAAAGTTTTCATTATTGTATACCCCTTTTCTCAATGAACACACGATAAATATTTTATTGACATTGTACATGATTATATAATTCTGTTATAAGTGTCACACTGTTTAGATCATAGATGAATGTGAAATTTTCTGCTAAATATACATGATTGATTGATTGTTGGTTGCTTAACGTCCAGTGGCAAATATTTCATGCATATTCAGGACGAGAACAAGTTCACAATAAATACAATAGGTAGGATCTGTAATAGATTAAGGGATTAAGGTCGGAGAAATTTAGACTGCCACGGGAAATGAGGGTATATTGGATAGGAACAGAAATTTAGCCTTGCAACAGGTCACCTACGGACCCCTCAAAGAGTTGTTGCAAGGGTTCTTAACGTGCAAAGAGCGTGGCACTCTCTTTACACGAGGCATCGGATTTAACGTCCCCATTCTGACCGGACGTGGCTGCAAATTTGTACATCCCGCACAGCCAAACGGACGCCCCACTTTAGCACGGGTTTTACTGCCGGTCGGAGGAAGACCAATGGTGACCATACTTCTATACCCCAGTCACCCTTGGGGTCTAATTATACATGTGCAATAAGCATGTACATGAATAGGTTCATATATATACACATGGTACACCCAGTATGATTTTTCGTATACAATGTCCTTTGAAGCGAAGTCATCCTGACTTTGAAATTCACAATAGTAGGTTTATATATACACTGATAAGGCATAATGATCCATTATGCATGGAATTAAAAAAAAATGTCATATGCGTTATAAAAATTACCTTATACTGCAAAAGCTGTGCATCCTCCAGATTTTTACAAAAATATGAGTACATCTTCTCAATATCACTCTCTTCTATGGAAGAGTGGTGTTCAATTGCAACTAACCCAAGGCGCTTGAGTTCCTTTGTCATACCCTTGAAGGATTAAGTGGATTTGTTTAATATATCTTCATTGCAAATGTGTATGTCCCTACATTTCTGTATATGTCTGTTTAAACCTTGTCTATAGGATTGCATAGTTGTCTTTTTATAATGTTTTCCCTCCTTACTTCTCATTTCCAAATAAAATGAGGCCAATGTATCGTCCAGTTGCTCCACGGTGTACTGTTCGAACTCTATCGGCTTGCTTTTCTCGGTCAAATATTCCCTGAATAGTTTAACAGCTGTGGTGTTCTGTCTTTTTGTGTTTTTCGTTTCTATATTTTCCATTATATCGTCCCTTTCATCTTGTTCCAGGGACGCAAATCTACTTTCCGCCATGATTGTCTGCAACTCCTGCAAACTGTCTACACAGGAAGTCGTTTTGATTGGCCGAGAAGAACACGTGACGACAATTGGGGATTTTTTAAATGTATTTTTAGTAACATGCTGTATGCTTTGTGCAATATGCTGTTTTTGACCTACGAAACGCTAAATATAGCAGAATTAGCGTGCAGCCTGAGTAAATACAAATGAACATGTGATCAAGTTTTAACGAATCACGAATCGCTAAAATAATACGATTAATAATATAAGATGGTAATATACGACGACGATATTATAAAATTATAAAATGGTGTTGATAAATATTTCGGCTTAACATATAACCTTCGTTAGTGTCAATAATTTTAATAATACTAATTGTTTGTGTAAAATAGCTCAATAATACAGGTAAATTTTGGTCTATTGATATAATACCAAATCTTGAACATCATAAATAAAAAAAAAACTCAATAGATGTGACTAAAATAAAAACTCAATAGCCATGACTGTGTATGTATACATACCAAATTGTCAAAATGAGTGCAAAATAAAACTGCTAGTATTTCTTGTTGATGTCGTTTGGATGATATACATTTAGTTCCTTTATCCCAAAGCTTTCCCGAACCTGCCGCTAGGCATCACTCTAGTGAACGTTCTGTTCAGTCACTAGGAGTTTCAAGCGGTTCAAGTCATCAAGTTCGTGACCCTACTATCTGTAATGTTGACTAATTTGGAAAAGTGGCTTCTTAAAGATATCACTCATATGGCCATTGATGCGTTTGTGGAAAGGCTGCTTTAACTCACTAACATATTGGAGGCCACAAATCAAACATTCTAGAATGTAAATAACATTCATACTTGCAAAATATCATATAGTTATTTTCGGTTGCCTTACTGTGAAAAGTTGATGAGTGATGCATCTGTAGGCAGCGTTTTTCACGACATTCTCCAGAAGTACTACTCGGATTACACTTCAGCCCTAACCAGCAGGTTCCCCTGACAAAATGGTTGCCTAAAAGCTTTCATTGGGGGCTCGGGAAAAATCTTGGATAGCTTGGAATTCTTTTCAACTGTTTTCGAATGCTCACGAATAACACCGAAGCTGTTTTTGAAAGATGGGTTGTAAGTAAGAACACACGGAGAGAGTCCTTTTATTTTTCTTTTTATCTATGTATTTTAACAGTTTATATCATATCGCCATAAAGTATGGGAAGAGAATTTAGAAGGTCATGTTCAACTTGTGATCTCATCTAATATAGATTACATGGAGGCAAAAGGCGCGATTCTGCCAAGGTAAGGCACTTCAGAAGAAAATGAGGCTATTATAGAATAAGAAAAATGATTGCTCAACCGAAACACGAGGCAGAAGCTAGGCTTAACCCGTGAACATGCTTAGTGAGCGGTTGGAGGCAGCTGAGATTGTGGAGAGACTTTTCTTAATTCTATGAACTTTAAGTATTCTTTCTGAATGAACATTAATTTATATGACTTTAATTTAATTTATTGATTGTTGTTTGCTTTACGCCACCTTAGCGCAAAAAGGCTATATTGCGACGAGAGCTAATTCGAATATTTTTACAATTCAACGTATATTTTTAAAATCAGACAAAAGGTCTTTCAATATTCTAAAACCAAAGTCTAAAGCAAAATTGCCTATTTGCAAATAAAATATCAACACTAAGATAAGGTTATAAAAATTAAAATCATTTTCAATTCACACAACATTTTTATAATCTATGATATAATCCAACTTCTTTTAAGAATGAAATAATATTTGTAATTGGAACACTATCAAATAATTCATACATATTATTGACATTGAAATGGTTTCTACAAATATCAGCAAAGTCAATACAATTAATTAACACATATTTAATAGTATACTTGCAGTTGAAAGGTTTACATTGTGGTTCTTCTTCATTTTTCAGAAGATATTCATGTGTTATTCTAGTATGACCAATACGGCATCTAGAAATAACACACTGATCTTTTCTGCTCATAAAAGTATTAAAAGTTTTACCTAATTTAGGTTTAATTTTATGTAATTTATTATCAACTTTTTTACTCCATTCATTTTCCAATATATTAAAAACATATTCTCTAATATTAGATCTAAAATCGGTATATGGTATATCACAGATAGATAAGGTATCTTCCAGGGCATTTTTTGCTTCTTCGTCTACAACCGTGTTTCCATGGATTCCAACATGACTCGGAACCCATAGAAAAATTATTTCTTTATGAAGAATTTTTAAATTCCTCATTACATATAAAATCTTGAGAATTATCTGGTTTTTAGTTTTAGTATGTTGTATAGCTTGTAAGCATGAAAGTGAATCAGAACATATAAATTTGGATTTGTCTGAAGTAGCAATAAATTTTAAAGCTAAAATTATTGCCTTTGCTTCAGCAGTAAATATGGATGCGGCAGATGACAAACGGAGAGTCGCAGCTCTGTCTCCAAAGACAGCAGCAGATGCAACTCGGTTACCATCCTTCGATCCATCTGTATAAACAGTTGAAAAATCTGAATAATTTGCCTTAATTTCAGCAAAATGTTGTTGAATTACAAGAGGGTTTGATTCGTTTTTTTTTGTATTTACGGAGGTCAAATATCATTTTCGGTTTTGAAAGTTCCCATGGAGGGCATTTGCAATTTTCAACTTGTGCAACAGATTTAAAATCAAATGTGGTTAAATGTGGTTTTAAACGAATGCCTAATGGAGGAATTTTTCATTTTCATGTTTTGCAAATATATCTTCATAAAAATATATCTTCATAAATTACCCCTCCCCCCTCTCAAGGGTGACTGGGGAATAGAAATATGGTCACTACATGTCTTCTTCCGACCGGCAGTAAAACCCTTGCTAAAGTGGGGCGTCCGTTTTGCTGTGCGGGATGTACAAATTTGCAGGTCAGGATGGGGACGTTAAATCCGATGCCTCGTGTAAAGAGAATATCACGCTCTTTGCACGTTAAGAACCCTTGCAACAACTCTCTGAGGGGTCCGTAGGTGACCTGTTGCAAGGCGAAATTTCTGTCCCTATCCAATATACCCTCATTTCTCCGACCCTAATCTCCGACGCCCCTTTTACAGAACCTACCTTTTGTATTTATTGTTAATTTGTTCTCGTCCTGAATATGCATGAAATATTTGCCACTGGACGTCAAGCAAACAACAATCAAAACTTACTGAATAGCTATGTCTAGTGTTTGCCTCCAACCTTAACTTAAAAAAATGACATGCATCAGAGGCGAATAGGGGAAGGGGTGGGGTGCAACCAGGGTGATCGGACTTCTTACAAGTTCCATCCTTTATTTTTAAAAATCATGGCAGGCCAGTCTGCAAAATGTCTTCATAAAATTAATCAATGGTCAATGAAGAAATTATCCTTTAAACCCTTGACTATTAGATAAAGGTTAATTTAAGTCACAGTTAAATACTTTTGACTTGGATAGTTTATTCATTGGAAGTCAAATCAGATGCGGATCCAGGATTTTTCAAAAGGGGGACCATAATTAAGCAACGTTTGGAGTGGGACATGTCAAAAGTCTATGCATTAGCCATTTCATTTAGCTCAATTAAAGGGGCACCCTTCCCTACCCCTTAATTCGCCTCCGAGTTTACTTCTTTTGTTATGTTGACATCAAAACGCCTAAGTTGCAGCTTAATCTAGATTCTAGATTCATACCCAATCGAGACGCTATCTTCAATGAAATGAAAATCTACAAACCTCGGCAATAATTAGCTATTATAGTGTTAAACAAACCAAACTTACCTCAAAATATAAGCAACATCCTTCTTTAGACGTGACTTTTTTATCTGGTCTATCATAACAAGGTGCCCGATCAGCTGTTCGTGACAAGCTCAAACTTGACGTCGAATCAACGTTTTAGCCAATCACGTTCCGCATAGTTTATGAGTTTGACTGTCCCTCTGGTATCTTTCGTCCCTCTTTTAGATTATGACGTCAAATTTAGATTTCGATGCAATTATCGAAAATCATTGCTTAATTTTTCTAAAGTGCATTAACCTGCCTGCGAAGTTTCACCAAGCTTATTTGCAATATTTTTTTCAGATGTTAATAAATCAGTGCCATTTTTCAAATGTTTTACCGTGGCTTTAGAATTTTTACCTTTAATCTTTTGTATTATGTTCCATACTGTTGTCATCGGAGTGCGAGATGTTATTCCCGAGAAAAATGTTTTCCAAGACGTTCGTCGTGCTTGCCTGCAAGTCCGTCGTGCCTTAGCGCGAAAAATACGGAACTTACTTGAATTTTCCATCGTAGGATGTTGATTGAACCGTCTTTCAGATTGTTTACGGTAATCTATGGCTTGATCACAAGCATCATCAGACCATGGTTTGCAGGGATGTTTTGGATTTGCCGAGGTCTTAGGAATTGTTCTGTCAGCAATTGATGTTAAAACTGTATTAAAAGTAAAAATTAGATCTTCTACAGTCTCAAACATCTTTGATTGAAGTTCCGCTCGACAGAGATTCTCAAAAACTTTAATTTAACCCTTAGATATCAAATTGGAGTATGTAATAGATGCATTTTATTAAGTTTAAAGCTTGATCAATTTTACAAGTAATATTGCTCTTTAGCGGGGAGGAACGTAGTGACCAAGCAATGTTAGTGAGTAAAACTAGTATTTCCCTAGCTAGGGATCTACACAATTTTTTTTATCCGTCCTCCAATTGTTTTAAAATCTTTTTCCCTACCCAGGGCTTTAAGAAGTGTTATGCTATTGTAGTCCGCCTTTCTTTTCTTTTCCTGTTCTACAGTTCTTGCTGGTTCCATTCTTTCATGATGCACAGTTTAATGTCTAAAATTATCTTTGTCAAGTTTTGTTTTATATTTAGTTAAACACTAAAGAAGAGCCTCGATATTATCATACAACACCTTATTGCGTTTAGTTTGCATTGATGGGAAACTGAGTGCTATTGCAAGATCAGAATAAATAATATCAAGTTATTCATATGTCACAGAAGGTGCCTTATGATGAAATTTCCAGAAACTATTATACCCGTGAAACGTCTGAAACTTAGTGGGAACTTGACATCCACTTTCTTGCAATCTTTCATGGATATGGTCTATATACCACAAAGCATTTTCCAGTTTATTCAAAACAATTGTCACCGATTCCAAACTATCTGATGTCCTTCACTCCATTGTACCAGCTATGCCAATAAGGTCAAACAACAGTTTCTCTGGGCCTATTTATTTCTCCTTGCCATGTACACACGATTTTGATTTAGGTTTTTAGGAAGTTCTATGTTTTTTTCATTAACACTGAAAATGCAATCTTTTTAGTGGGACATATCGGTAATTCAGTTAAGTTATTGTTTTGATCTGATGGTGTTGGTCCTTCTATTTCAAAATTCACAAATTTCCAGTTTAACTCGCCCAACACAGACATATACATGTCAGTGCCAACATTGATGGGTGATGACGACGGTTGTTGACGAATTGTGCGTGTTTGGTATCATCAAAAGAAATATTGACGGACTTTACCCTTTTCTCTTCATAGAAAATATCTTCAAATGTAAATGATGACGAATACCGGATAGCTGTTTGTTCAATGATTATCTGTCCACAGCATTGAGCCGAAACCACAACAACTGCTGGACTTGCCATTTTGATTTTTATATTTCCTTTCACATTTTATTGATTGATCACACATGCGTTTGTACTCTTGTGTCACCTAATGTCTATAACGCATTTTTTTTTAAATATTTCCCAAATTAAGAAACAGTCCTTGCATCACTAAAACTAACTCATAAATGAAATGCTAAAAAATGAAGTCCTGCATCAATAATAAACATTTAATTTACATTGACCATGCTGACAATTAAACTACACTGTAAATTTTGCGGACGCCTGACGCGTCCGGACGCGTTCCAATTTTAAACACAAATGTTCGGTTATTAACACTCGTGTTCCACATTGAACACAAGCGTTAAAAAGTATAACACATTGTGTTCAGTCTTTTAATGTACATGTTCAAAACAGTGTTCTGAATTTGAACACTTTAGTGTTCTAATACTGTAATGGGGGGTGAAATAATATTTCATAGCTTTAGAGTCAAAGAGACGATGAATAAGGATGGTTAATATCATAATTTGACGATAACTGTATTTTAGCTGTATCCACATAACCAAATTAGAGTTGGGTAAAATGAACTTTGAAACATGTCACAGTAGCGTATTTATAAGCGTGGAAATGATCGATTTTTAATATATATCTTTTTCCAAAAGACAAGTTCTTTGCGTATATTTTTTAACCAATGTAAATACGTAAATGATAATGAAATCATTGGTATTGTAAAAGCGTTCTGGTCTCGAACATGATGCTTTCCAACTTATCATTTTTCCTGAAAGCCATGTGTTCCAAACATGTCTGTTTAAATAAAAGCCCGTGACGTATTAGTGTACCGGAAGTTTGGTTTTTGAGCGCGCTTGTTGTGAATTGAAGCGTCACTGACGAAAATTAGCAACATAACTTGATTTGATAGGTATGTATATCTATATTTATAATACATTACGAATTTAAAAATTTTAAATATTTAATCAACAAATTCCTCCTTTGACAGAACATTTTGTTTGAACACAGAACAATACACCTTACCGCTATTTGGAAATCTGTCCCGCTTGACCCGAGAATCTGTCCCGCTTGAACTTTTGACGTCATACAACAATCACTTTTCCATTGTGGCGTCAGATAATTTCTATTATGACGTCAATATTTTACGGGAACTTTTGTGATGTCCAGTAATGGCGGACAAATAGCGATAAGGTGTATTCGTTTGTAACGTGGTGTTATGCCATAATTTGGTTCAAAGAAATTAGGAGGTTCTGTGTGAGAATACATGAAAATGATCCAATTTTCTTATTTGTTAACCAATGTTAAAACGTAAATGCTGATGATATCGTTGCTATTGTAAAAACGTTCTTTTCTAGGACATCATGCGTTCCAACTTATCATTTTCCCTGAACACCATGTGTTCCAAACATTTCTGCGTAAATAATAGCACGTGACGTATTAATTTACCGTATCAATCAAAGTTGGTAAATACAAGTTCTAAACTGCCATCTTGAAAATCAAGGAACATAAGGCACATCATGTGTATAGAAATCAACAATTAGATTAGGCGATTATCCACACTTTTGATTGACTGATTGATTGTTGGTTGCTTAACGTCCAGTGGCAAATATTTCATGCATATTCAGGACGAGAACAAATTAACAATAAATACAATAGGTAGGTTCTGTAACAGGGGCTTCCGGGATTAAGGTCGGAGAAATTTAGACTGCCACAGGAAATGAGGGTATATTGGATAGGGACAGAAATTTAGCCTTGCAACAGGTCACCTACGGACCCCTCAAACAGTTGTTGCAAGGGTTCTTAACGTGCAAAGAGCGTGGCACTCTCTTTACACGAGGCATCAGATTTAACGTCCCCATTCTGACCGGACGTGACTGCGAATTTGTACATCCCGCACAGCCAAACGGACGCCCACTTTAGCGAGGGTTTTACCGCCGGTCGGAGGAAGACCAATGGTGACCATATTTCTATTCCCCAGTCACCCTTGGGGGTTCCACACTTTTGATGATGTACATTTGTTAGATTAAGATAAAAACAATGCATAAGGGTTTGTTCACATAAACAAGTACTGTCAATGTCAAGACAGTAAGTTGTAAAAAGACATATAATTTTAATTTTCTAATGAATATGGTATTGATAGAATTAAGTATTTAAGCTAAGTAATTCATTTCATTTCAGCAAATGTGCACCATTGTGCACTTCATATTGTAATGTATTCCTTTGCTACTTTTGTAGGGTACAAACATAACCACTTAGAGGTAATTGTACGTTCAAACCTGGAGAATACATAGACAATTTTGCGTTTTTGTAACCTTACAGATGGCTACTTATCCATCACCATAAACGAATTTTATATAAGTTTAAGAGTTTCACGAGTGTCCATTTACTTCTTACAATTTTTGGAGTTTTGTTCATGCAGATTTATCTATAAAATGTGCACCTTCACAAACACTTGTGGAAATGAATCACAAAACTATTTTAGCAGAAACCTAAAACAATTTACTTCAAATTTAATCTAGGGAAGTATTTTGATAATCCTATCCTTACCCAATATACCCTCATTTCACGTGGCAGTCTACATTTCTCCGACCTTAATCCCGGACGCCCCTATTACAGAACCTACCTATTGTATTTATTGTTAACTTGTTCTCGTCCTGAATATGCATGAAATATTTGCCACTGGACGTTAAGCAACCAACAATCAATCAATCAATATTTTGATAATCAAATGGTAGCATTAGACGTATACAGATCAATGTTGAAATTCCTACGCATTTTTTTTAAAACAGGACTTGAAATATCATATATTAAAGCAAATGATCATTAGTTTCTTGAGCTGTTAGCAGTCAATTAAGTGACATATCTAACGACAAAATTTTTTTGCATAAAACACCTATAACAATTTGCTGTACACTTCCTATCATCTTTATTTCAAAAAGCAATAGAACACGAGAGTCCGATACTTGAAAATAAACCACTCTTTAAAAATCAAACAGTAAAAAATATTAAACAGTATTATATATTGCACTGATTTAAAAAAAATATCGACATGAACAATAATAATTTTACTTATACACTTTTTTTTGACATTTCAGAACTTACAATTGGTGGATTTCAAGATTAAGGAGTAGTTATAACCAAAGTAGACGAATTCTCTTAAAAAAGGAAGCTCAAAAATAATTTTAGGCGACTTAAATTATGTTTTATATGCAAAGGTAGCAGTGTTACATGAGAACTGACTTAATAACTAGCAGCATATATACAGGGTTTTTTATGTTTGATATTGACTATATCTGAAGTGCTATGAGGGCAGTGGATTATGGAAAATATTGGTGAGTCATAGACCTCTGAGTTTTTTGTAAAGAAATGCAGGACAGTGCTTAACTTTAGAGATTGCAAACGATGAGTTCATAAGCCAGAAGACTTTCTTGTAATATGATAATTTTTAATGTGACGAAACTTTCGCATGATTAAAACAACAAAGATAGACGACGTGAGGAAGAGAATCTGCAATATATATATGGACGCATTTTGCCAATTAAATTATAGTTTAATTTCGAAACTGGTTTTCAAATGTTATGTTTCTAACTTGTCTAACTTGTAATTTTGAAGTTGCTTCAATGTTTCACATTGTATTGTACTTTTCTTTAAATTTTGCCTCTTTTAATCAATTAAAGATGTTTTTTTAATTAATTTGATTATTATTTTTACAAGACCACAAGAATGTTTCAAAGAATGGAACATGTAAAAATGTGCACTATATATAAATTTGGACATATTTTGATAATTTAATTATAATGCTATTTCGAATGTTTTCTTTCTAACTTGTCCAACTTGTAATTTTGAAATGTTTCTCATTGTAATGTCTATTTTGCATTTTGCCTCTTTTAATCTATTAAAGTTTTTTTTATAATGATTCAATTATTATTTTTACTTGACCACAAAAAAATGTTTCAGATAATGGAACACTTTTTTCTGGAACATGTAAAAATGTGTTCCAGTAGTACACCCTATGCGTTCCGGATATTAACACATATTTCTGGAACACAGTCCGAGCGTTCCAGAAGTGTTACAAGGCTTGGAACGCGTAATGGCGTAAAATCTTGCTCACAAGGACATGTTCCAGAATCAAACACTAGGCGTTCAAGGAGTACACACTATCCGTTCCAGAATTACACACATAGTGTTCGAAAGATGCACACATGATATTAAAAATTGGAACACCAATGTTAATATTTAGAACACTGTTACGTGTTCCAGAAGTGTTACAAATGGGCGTTCAAAAAGTGTTCAGATTCTTAACACTTTTATTTACAGTGTAGTTCTTGAATAAAACCAATCAAGGGTTTATTCGAGCCTTGAGCACTTTACAATATTCTAAGTTTGTAAGAGAATGATAATCCTTTACTTCATGATAAGTACTCGCTAACGCTCGTACTTAATCATAAAAAGGGATTATCATTCTCTTGCATATACAAATTCAACACAATATCAAAATAATAAAACAGGAAAAAAAGGAAATTTACATATCAAATAGGGAAAATAACTAGTGAGTAGATTTCGATTCACGAGACTCCTTATAAAGTTCTAATTCTAACCTCAGTGATCACTGAAGTGTAAAAAATATATGTTTCTCTGCTTTGCTAATTATATAATTTAAGCCTTTAATTATACCTACGTGACGATCTTAATACCAAATGTAAGCAAGGTATTAAATGTTGACAAATATTTTGCCTTCCCATGTTAAAATGAGCATAGAGCATGGCATGATAGAATTATTTCGATTCTAATAGGAATATTTTGAATCAATTATACACACTTAAAATGTCGCCATTTTGATTTGAAGAACCAAAAACGTTATATAAAATAAACATTTTAACAATAAAAAAGAACAGTCACATTTAAACTTACTTTTAGAATGTTTTATTTAATTTCCTAACAAGAAACACCAACAAAAATGTCCAGCTTGCTCTCCGACGTTGTTCAAAATTCATCTAACGTTGCAATTTCAATTGTGATGTCAATCACGTGCAGCCCATGTTTTATTGGAATTAGAACATGGCTTTGTATCAATTGCTAAAGAAGGACGTCATATTAGAATTGTGTTTAATGCTTTAATAAAAAAAATGTCTCTAGTTTCATGACAGGACTTCATGTCAATTTGAATCACCTATTCTGATAAACAGGGGGGGGTGCAGGAAGAGAGATAATTTTTTTAGAAGCAAAATACAAACTTTAATAACATGAATTTCTGAAGAAAGAAATCAGATATTGATTTTCGGATGTTATGGCAGCTGAGAAACAGTGTCCGAGCATTTACACATGAACCGTTCAACCAAAGTTTTTTTCAAATTTTGAGATGTTGTTACTGATGACAAAATGGAGGTCAAGTTAGATATTACAGCCAAATGACTTGAGTGTGTAGGTAAAGGTAATATCTTTGGCTAGCTTGCTTGCTAGCTAAAAGTCATTAGTAGGTTAGCAATACTATCCTCCTTTTGGAGTAGTATAGTCCTATAGACAGATAGATTGGTCTTCTTTCGGATATATAAGTCTACTCGAACCAAAGATATAACCTTTACCTACACACTCAAAGCATTAGGCTGTAACGATTTTAAATTTCACTGTTCAGGAAATATGGTTCTTTAAAGTTTAAAAAAAGGTGTTTCAAGTTGTGTGTGTGCTTTAACATATGAACTTTTTAAGGAATCAGGCTACATAGGTTGTCATGAACCTATTCAAGGATTGATTGATTGATTGTTGGTTGCTTAACGTCCAGTGGTAAATATTTCATGCATGTTCAGGACGAGAACAAGTTAACAATAAATACAATAGGTAGGTTTTGTAATAATAGAGGCCATCCTGGATGATGGTCGGGGAAATTTGGACTACCTCAGGAAAATAAGGATACTAGTATATTGGATAGGGACAGAAATTTTGCCTTGCAACAGGCCACCTACGGACCCCTCAAAGCGTTGTGGCAAGGGTTCTTAACGTGCAAAGAGCGTGGCATTCTCTTTACACGAGGCATCGGTTTTAACGTCCCCTTTCTGACCGGACGTGGCTGCAAATCTGATACATCCCGCACAGCCAAACGGACGCTCCACTTTGGCAAGCGTTTTACTGCCTGTCGGGAGAAGACCAAGTGACCATATTTCGCCTCCCCAGTCACCCTTGGGGGTCCTATTCAAGGAAAAAGCAGTTTAAAGTTATATGGGTGTTTCAGCAAATATCGCCAGACAGGCAGGGTCCATTTCCAAATTGTGCAGACAAACAAATAACCATGTGGTTCTGGAACACCAAGATGAAGATGTGATTCTGCAAGCATTAATCACCTTGAACTTGCAAGATCTACACCTTGAGCAGTATACCATCAAAAGGGGAGCTGCAATGACATCAAATAAACTAGAGTTAATTCATTCTGGTGACTGGATTAAATATTTAAATGGAGATAATGATGTAAGTAGCTAAGTCCCACGAAACTGGAAGTTGATATTGGAGAGCAGTGAAAATCACTTACAACGTATGCCCCATCAATACAAAGCAGCATATCAATTTTAAAAGCAAACCGTCCAGCTGGAGCTGAGATAAGTGCAACACAATTCGGACGGAAGGACGGAGAGGGTGAGTTGGGAGTAAAACATTCAACTCTCTTTTTCGACGAGTTTCAGTGCTTTCTATCTTATTATTTCTCGTTCACCGTTGCAGTTAATCAAAAGCCAACATTCAACTTTGAGAAAGGATGCATTTGTGATATGAAATTGATGAAAAAATTTTGAAAACAAAATTTGTCATGAATTAGACAATTTTGTTTTAAAAAAGTCCCTGTACATGCAATAGATACTATAATTTTATTTTTTTTTTATTTTTACATATTCGGTACTGTTAACTATGAAAAATACAAAGCCTGAAGATAATAAATGTGTTAAACATATTAAATGGTGACTATTTGATGAAACAATACTAAAATTGACTTTAAGTATTCTCCTCGTACCGACATGTAAAAACAGTACATTTACTTTTTAAATTTGCTGTTTTTATTATTTCATCTGTACATATTTCAAGGACTTAGTGCTTGTGCATAATAAAACTAACTTATCGTGCTCGGAACCCCACTTCCAACTCCTCGTTGTTGAGCAGGAAGACTAACGGAAGAAGACTCGGGTCTTGGACTTTTGTTGTCTTTATGGCGAGTTATTTGGTATTAAGTCGAAGAAGTGAATCTGTAGGTAAAATATGCCTATAACATATATGTAATACCCCAGTCACACTACGTCACGATCGCACTACGATCTCTGAAAAAATTTGACGATCGTAGTGCGATCGTGTAGATCGCAGTAAGGTCGTGGTGAGGTCCTCATGATCGTGATGAGCGTGGCCAACTTTGAACATGTTCAAAACAATCGTGGTGCGGTCGTGGCGAAATCAGGTCGTGGTAGAAGCGTAATGAGAGCGCAGTAAGGTTGGCAAGATCGCTGTACCGTCGTATCGAAAGCGCGATTCTAGTCTGAGAGACTGCGCTACGATCTCAGCGACGTTACTACGACCATCACGTTCTTACCGCGACCCAACCACGCTTCTACTACGACTATACCACGCTGTTAAGACCATAGTACGATTATAGCACGCCCATGCCTTCATCATCACGCTCTTCTTACGACCTGACTACGTTCATACTACGACCATCATGCTCATTGTCACATGAAATATATAAAAGCTCTCCAGGTTTTCTTTGTCTGTATGCAATTTAAACCTCTTGTCCCTTTTCTCCCACATCTCAACCATGCTTGACACATCTGTGTCATTCCTACTATCGTTCACTAAAACATAGTCATTTGATCCTGATGGACCAGCATGACGGTGTTTTTTCCAAAAAATCTACGTATTAATGAGAAATAGAAGGAATGCCACCATTGCCCAGATTGGTTTTTGGTTGCCCTGACTTAATGGCATGTTTCATGCTACCACTTTTTCTGTTTTCAGAAGTTTTTGAAGTAGGAGATTTTGTTGGAGTTTTTGATATTGTAAGTTCTACACTTTCCTCCTGTACATTATCATCACAATACTCATTGCCATTCTGCTTTAATTGCTGTTCATTTTCATCTTTGTCCTGGAAGTGTTTTTGACAGTCAATCATTTTGGGTCCACTTTCTTTGCAAATTTTACAAGCCCAATCATTGGGGCACTGGAACAGCATATGCCCTGGTTTAAGACATTTGTGACAGATTTTTTCTTCTATTGAAATATTATTTCTGTTTTCGAATTCAGGTTGGCCCGAATGGAAAATTCTGCCTAATATGTATTTTCAAATTGGCAAATTTATAGGTATTGGTTTTCTAGTGTCTTGCTAATCCTTAGTCTATCTCCAGTCTCACACTTGGTAACTTTTCCGTCTTCACGCAAACGCTCCCTAAACAATCTCTGAATGTCACAGCCTTGAAGGGATAGGGCTCGATGTATTTGCCCATCGTCCGGAGAGGGGAATGTTCTTCACCTTTATGCGGATTGTGTCACTTTGCAACGTAGATGGGTTGTGAGGGTTTTGTGAGTGAAGGGGTACTTGCCTGCCACGTAAATTTAACTTCTGTATCAACTAAGACAGTCTGTCACCCTCATTGTCCATGTATATACGCCACATCTCTCTTATTGTCTGTATTCCCTTAATGCACTCTTTCGGGACTTTAGCTCCACTTGACTTGCATATTTCGACATTTGTAAGCCACTGGGCGCGAGGAGGTTTGACTGAGCCATGAACATCTTGATCTTTCAAGAAAATAGGTTTTACAAAATCACTCGGGTCACTTTGTTCTCTTTGTGTATTATAATAAGTGTTATTTTCTGTATATGATTGATCAGATTGAATGTTACTTTGATTTTTATGAATATAAACTGCCTCGGCGTATGTCGCCATTTTTTTTTTCATTGTTTACATCTGGACTTACCGTCACTTCATTTTGTAATGTAAATGCATCAGTATCCTGTAGACCTTCTATAAGCCGTTTAAGGCGATCCTGAGTCATTTTTCTGCATAATGCTTCTACTTCTGCGTTCATTTTCAGCTTTTATCAACAAATTAAATCACTTTTTATATGGAGTATTGCACGATACGCCTTAACATATCAAGGGACATTACTCGTAAATATATTAATGATTTGAAATTGTATAAATCGAAAGAAATTTTAATATAAATTCATCCAAAACCATCAGCTGTAGATAAAAGCACTCCATCCAACATATTTCTGACCTGAAGTCCAACATAGAGTATTTAGAATCTGAAATTGACACATTAGAAGACAATAGAGAACATATAAATAAAACGACATCTTCAATTTGAGAGAGCCAACACAAGGCAAATCATTTTCAAAAAAAAAATCAAATTAGGCAGGTTTATTACTGCTTTCGCAGCCAAAAGATTGACTGGAACCCATAGCCCCACTGATAAAATGTGTTCTTTCACTGGTTGTTATAAATATTTCAACAGATGAACTACCAAGCAAGTTAAAAGCTGCGAAATTTACTTCAGAATTATGAATTATTGCTATAAACCAACAAAAGGAAAAAGCTTGCCCCTTTAAAAAACAAAATAATGCAACGAAACAAAACAACAAAAAAAACTATAGACATTTTCTTCGATTGGAATTATCAACAGGAGACATAATATTAACTACTGGCCTAAGAGAGGTTGAGAATGGAAAGGCAATAACGTATGTAGATTTAAAAAAAGAAATAATTAAAGATATTAATCCACGATTAAATTTCACCTAAAGTATCATGATTTATGACAGACCGTTGTGTTACGGAACATAAAAGCCAATTTATTGGTTTCTAACGATGGAAATAAAAGTACCATAACTCATTATTTTAAATGTTCTGGTCATTTACACAGTGATGTTTGTACCAAACGAATAGTTCAACTGGAAAAGCATTTAAATGTCTAAGTTGACGGATGTAGCAATATGTAAGCATCGTCATTTTTATTGAACCGTGTTTCCAAATTTTTGTTTTTAAAAGATGGCACTGCAGATCCAGAACTGCCAACAATATTTATAAAAAGTTTGAATACTACTCGAATACCTATTATGAAATTACGTTAAAATCGATTTAACTATGTATTCAATAATGCAGCTGGTACTTATTTTTTGACATAAACATCTCATCAATTATTTAAATTCTTCAAAGCATTATTAAATTTCATTCAAGATTATATTTTATGTGCACTGTCAAATGACAAAATATTGTGCATATTGATTGTTGTTTGCTTTACGCCGCATTAGCACAGAAAGGCTATATCGCGGCGAGAGCTAATTCGAATATAACAATTTAAGGTATATTTTTAAAATCAGACAAAAGGTCTTTCAATAAACTAAAATTCTAGACTAAAGCAAATTGATTATTTACAAATAAAAATCAACACTAAGATAACGTGATAAAAATTAAAATCGTTTTAAATATAACAACATTTTTTTATATTTTATAATATATTCCAATTTCTTTTAAGAATGAAACAATATTTGTAAATGGAACATTATTAAATAAATCATACATATTATTGACATTGAAATGCTTCTTCCGAATATCAGCAAAGTCAATACAATTAATTAAAACATGTTTAATAGTATACTTGCAGTTGCAAGGTACACATTGTGGTTCATCTTCATTTTTTAAAAGATACTCGTGTGTCACTCTACTATGACCAATTCGGCATCTAGAAATAAGACACTGATCTTTTCTGCACATTAAATTATTGAAAGGTTTACCTAAATTAGGTTTAATTTCATGTAATTTGTTACCATCTCTCTTACTCCATTCATTTTTCAAAATATTAAAAACATATTCTCTAATATTAGATTTAAAATCGGTATATGGTATATCACAGTTAGATAAAGTGTCACCCAGGGCATTCTTTGCCTCAAGGTCTACAGCTGTGTTTCCATGGATTCCAACATGACTTGGCACCCATAGAAATATTATTTCTTTAAGAAGAATTGTTAAATTTCTCATTACATATATTCCAATTGCTTTTCCAAAAGGTCCGTCAAGGCGAGACAAATAGTGACTGATTTAAGGTTACATCTAATACAATAAACTAGAAAAGTGGTTTAATTTATTCTTAAATATAGTAAAATAATCAATAAAGAAACTGACCGATTTAAAGTTACATCTAAAGCTATTATCTATAAAAAGTGGCCATTTTGATTTATGTATCAATAACAAAGTCGTCGATTTTAGGTTAAATGTATTGATTGAAGCATTACAGGCGATGTACACAAATCTCACCTGTAACACCTGTTTAGCAATAAAAACAATGGCGATTCCCTGTATATCAAATTTTACGTTTTACCCATTCTGCAAAACAGATATTATTATATTCATTAAGGAAGACAAATGACAGTTGACTCGATAATTGGTTTATTTTTATCTATATAAAACAAATAATCCATTAATAATCGATCAGCTGATTTGTTTCAACGTTTGTTAAATAAAGATTTATGTTAACTGAGTTTGCCCAGGAATAATGGGGATCAAAATGGGTTAATTGAAAATCTTTAATTCTAAAGATTGATTTTACTGTTAATTTATCGGTAGGAAAAGATAGAGATATTATAGATTTGCATAATTGGTAAAATGGTATAATTAAGAGAATTAAAAATGTGTATTAAAAAAATTAAAACTAATGTAATATAGATTTTATTGATTGATTGTTGGTTGCTTAACGTCCAGTGGCAAATATTTCATGCATATTCAGGACGAGAACAAGTTCACAATAAATACAATAGGTAGGTTCTGTAATAGATTAAGGGAGCAAGGTCGGAGAAATTTAGACTGCCACGGGAAATGAGGATATATTGGATAGGGACAGAAATTTAGCATTGCAACAGGTCACCTACGGACCCAACAAAAAGTTGTTGCAAGGGTTCTTAACGTGCAAAGAGCGTGGCACTCTCTTTACACGAGGCATCGGATTTAACGTCCTCATTCTGACCGGACGTGGCTGCAAATTTGTACATCCCGCACAGCCAAACGGACGCCCCACTTTGACGAGGGTTTTACCGCCAGTCGGAGGAAGACCAATGGTGACCATACTTCTATTCCCCAGTCACCCTTGGGGAAATATAGATTTGAAGCCATACAGCCTATTCAAAGAAATATACTCAGCGAATGAACAATCTAGATTTGGTTTATTTTTTTACTGCACTTCCGATTTTTTTAAACTTTCGCACAGAATGTAAAGGACGTTATCCTTACTTTTAAAAGGTTAAGTTAAACCTGCCAGATCTTTCAATGACAAATGGTAACAGTTGCTCACATGGCTTACCTTTGACAGTACACGTAATGCCATGTTCTGCACCAGCGGTCTCTATAATGACAGACAAGTCCGCTGACCTATCAACACAGGAAACTTAATATTTTACCTCAGTTATTTGAAAGATGCCAAACTTAAGATCACCCACTCCAAGCTGATACACCTGGCTGCCTGCGACAGTGTTGCCATAACCAACCAGCTTAAAGCATACCTGCAAGATAATGATGTTGAACTTTCCAAACTGTGTGGTACGGGATCCGAAGGTGCAGCTGACATGATCGGTAAACACAATGTTGTTTCCAGGTTCCTTAAAGAGAACAGTCCATATCTGATAGAGATGCACTGTGTTGCTCATCGTCTAGCACGTGTTGACTTATCCAAAGATATTCCAGAAATCAAATTTGTAGACAGCATCATCAAAACAGTCCATGTATATCAAGAGGTCATCATCCAACCTGTCAAGAGCTTCGTACATGTCAAACAATCTTAGACGATCCACAGCTGAATCAACTAGATGTCCACAAGGTCCGATGGTTATCTATGGGTTAAGCATTAGTCAATTAAAATTGTTTGATTGGTTGATGGTCGCTTAACGTCCAGTGGCAAATATTTCATGCATGTTCAGGACGAAAACAAGTTAACAAAAAATACAATAGGCAGGTCTTTTAATGGAGGCCATACGGAATGAAGGTCAGGGAAATTTTGACTGCCACTGGAAAATGAGGGTATATTGGATAGGGACAGAATTTTGCCTTGCAACTGGACAATTACGGACCCCTCAAAGAGTTGTTGCAAGGATTCTTAACGTGCAGAGAGCATGACACTCTCTTTACATCTTTACACGAGGTTTGTAGGAGATTGTCGGGAGAAGATGACACAGAAGATAAAAGTTTAGGAGTGCTGAAGAGAATAATGAGGTGCTTAAACATAAAGAACATAGAACAATGGACAAAAAGTATAAAGATAAAAGAAAAACGGCCTTTGGTCTGTGTTGGAGAATTTCTTCCTTCGCGATCATACCTTAACTAATTGCAATTTCCCTCTACTTCCCCATAAGTTCGTCGAGTTTTTATTAATTATAAATACAGTAATACCTCCAGTTATCTCCCTTACGTAAGTAACTCTTCAGTTTCTCTCGGCGGCCGCCATTTAAGCACATGGGTTGCTTTCATCGTGCGTTTATTTGGATAATAAGAATTGGAATCGTAAGATGGAGAAACAGGAAGATAAGTTTAAGACGTTTATAAAGTGTCCGAACAAGATGAACACTCTGAATGAGCACGATGAATGATATACACATCGTATTTGGTCAAAGGAGCATCGAAGCTTGATCATAAAAATGACCGAAAAAGTGTTCAGAAGACAATTAAATTGAATAAACTGTCTCAACCCCGCCTGTGTAGACGGGTTGACAGATTTCAAAGACATAAGTCCACCTGTGGAGGCGGCAATCACAGCTTCAAATCACGACACTGTCACTGACAATTCGCCTGACAACAGCACTTGTATAGTCAATATTCGACCATTGTTATGGAACAGGTACAATTACAAATACAAAACTTATTCAAAAAGACATTGATTGATATCAATGCTAATGTTCTTGAAGTTCAACCTCCTGAAAAGCCTAGTTCTGCAACTTTGCAAAACCAAAGGCCAAGTTCAAAAGCTATGACGATTAGATGTTTTTAATGTCGAATGTTGTTCAAGATCAGGTTCCTTATCTTGACCCAGAAGAAATGATGATGGTTCTGCATCGCCACGATCTAGTCAACTGTATACATGCACCCCAGTCGTGGTACCACAAGGGGCACTTAGTGCTTCTGATCCAATTGAGTGGGTTTCATTTATTCATAAAATGGCAACAGTTCTATGACGATTTTTCCTGCCGGTCATTTTGCCTCAAATACTAACATCAAGGCAAAAAAGAATAGGGAAGAAGTTGTTGAAATTTAAGTTTTTTTACTTAGTTTGGTTCTTTCTACACCAAAAAATCGGACCACACAACAGTTTATATCATAAAATCAAGAGGCTGTCAGAGTGACAGCAAACCGGATTTCCTGCAGAGGTCGAACCCTGAACAGTTGAGCAAGTATGGACACTACATTTAAGCTTAAAACAGCTCTGAATTTGGATTGTGGTTGAATAGAAGACACAACATAGGTTTGTGACACAAAATGAATGTGGTCAAAGAACTGAGTAATTTGAAATTGGACCTACTATGGTCCAATATCCAAAATATAAGTCCATTGTTTGAATCAGCATATCAAAGAACCCCAAGAATTAATTGTTTGATGAAATCAAACAAAAGTTTAATTAAGGACCCTTTGAACCTCAATGTGTACCAATTTAATAAAGGAGCCCACAATCCAAAATCTCTAAATACATGGTTAGATTCAGCATTTCAAAGAACCCCATAAATTCAATTTTTGTTGAAACCAAACAAAAGTTTAATATAGGACCCTGATTTGGACCAACTTGAAAACTGCACCCAAAAATCTAATATCTAAATACAGGTTTAGATTCAGCATTTGAAAGAACCCTATATATATTTAATATATCATTATTACAATATCCCTTAAAAAAATCTATAAAACATATCTGTAATTATCTTCAAAATGTCTAATAATGAACAGTAAGTTTCAAATTTTATTTATACAGTACTACAGATCTTATCAGAAAACAGAAAATTTTTAAATAAATTGATTGATTGATTGTTGTTTGATTTACGCCGCATTAGCACAGAAAGGCTATAATATCGCGGCGAGAGCTAATTCGATTATTATAACAATTTAAGGTATATTTTTAAAATCAGACAAAAGGTCTTTCAATAAACTAAAATTCTAGACTAAAGCAAATTGATTATTTACAATAAAAATCAACACTAAGATAACGTGATAAAAATTAAAATCGTTTTAAATATAACAACATTTTTTTATATTTTATAATGTATTCCAATTTCTTTTAAGAATGAAACAATATTTGTAAATGGAACATTATTAAATAAATCATACATATTATTGACATTGAAATGCTTCTTCCGAATATCAGCAAAGTCAATACAATTAATTAAAACATGTTTAATAGTATACTTGCAGTTGCAAAGTACACATTGTGGCTCATCTTCATTTTTCAAAAGATACTCGTGTGTCACTCTAGTATGACCAATTCGGCATCTAGAAATAAGACACTGATCTTTTCTGCACATTAAATTATTAAAAGGTTTACCTAAATTAGGTTTAATTTCATGTAATTTGTTTCCATCTCTCTTACTCCATTCATTTTTCAAAATATTAAAAACATATTCTCTAATATTAGATTTAAAATCGGTATATGGTATATCACAGTTAGATAAAGTGTCACCCAGGGCATTCTTTGCCTCAAGGTCTACAGCTGTGTTTCCATGGATTCCAACATGACTTGGCACCCATAGAAATATTATTTCTTTAAGAAGAATTTTTAAATTCCTCATTACATATAAAATATTGAAAATTGTTGGGTTTTTAATTTTAATATTTTGTAAAGCTTGTAAGCATGAACGTGAATCAGAACATATAATAAATTTGGATTTATCTGAAGAAGCAATAAATTTCAAAGCCAAAATTATTGCTTCTGCTTCAGCAGTAAAGATGGATGCGGCAGATGGCAAACGGAGAGTTGCAGCTCTGTCCCTGAAGACAGCAGCAGATGCAACTCTGTCACCATATTTTGATCCATCAGTATAGACAGTTGAAAAATCTGAATAATTGGCTTTAATTTCAGCATAGTGTTGCTGAATTAAAAGAGGATTTGTTTCATTTTTATAGTGATTGATTGATTGTTGGTTGCTTAACGTCCAGTGGCAAATATTTCAAGCATATTCAGGACGAAAACAAATTAACAATAAATACAATAGGTAGGTTCTGTAATAGGGGCGTCCGGGATTAAGGTCGGAGAAATTTAGACTGCCACAGGAAATGAGGGTATATTGGATAGGGACATAAATTTAGCCTTGCTACAGGTCACCTACGCACCCCTCAAAGAGTTGTTGCAAGAGTTCTTAACGTTCAAAGAGCGTGGCACTCTCTTTACACGAGGCATCGGATTTAACGTTCCCATTCTGATCGGACGTGGCTGCAAATTTGTATATCCCGCACAGCCAAACGGACGCCCCACTTTAGCAAGGGTTTTACTGCCGGTCGGAGGAAGACCAATGGTGACCATACTTCTATTCCCCAGTCACCCTTGGGGTCATTTTTATAGTGTGTATGGAGATCAAATATCATTTTTGGTTTGGGAAGTTCCCAAGGAGGACATTTGCAAGTTTCAACTTGAGCAACAGATTTTAAATCAAAAGTAGCTAAATGTGGTTTTAAACGTATACCTAACGGAGGAATTTTATTTTCATGTTTTGCAAAAATATCTTCATAAATTGGATTAAAAACACAGTTGTTAGCAGGATTATCTGAATAGGCTTTTAGTTTGACAGCATATTGAAGTCCAAGCTTTAAACGTCTGTCAAAGAGTGAATGCTCATCAGCCTCTACATACAAACTCTCAACTGGTGAGGTTTTAAAGGCGCCAAGACAGAGACGCAAACCCTGGTGTTGCACAGCATCGATAATCTGTATGTAGGACTTCCGTGCAGAGCCATACGCTATAGAGCCATAATCTAGTTTGGATCTAACTAGAGATCTATATAAATTAAGTAAAATGTTGCGATCAGCACCCCAGTCTGTGGTAACACAATGGATATCTATTTTCAAACTATAGTCAAATATAATTAATAGTATCAAATATTTTTCCTTTCATTTGTCAAAAACTAATACAGATCAACAACTTATCTATCGATGTAACAACTTTAAATGTAATGAAATATATCCTATAATAAAAATAGATTATTATCTAATTAAAGTAGTTCACTTCATAATTATATATATAAATATATAGCATTCAGAAAATTAGTTTACAGAATCACAAACAAACCTACCACACATTTCTTCAAACAATTTACCAAAGAAAAAAAAACCATAATGTCATTTATCATTAATACAACGTCTTTTAAAAATCTTTTAAATACAAACATTTCCCTTTGTACAGAAATGAATTAATTCATCAAAAATTTAATTCTTGGGGAAAGGGCTATAACTGAACAAGTAGATAAGCTAAAATCGTGAAAATTGAACTTGACCTTCATTTAGTTACAGGAAACAACATATCTTAATTTAAAAAAAATCTTCAACGCGTTTCCATGTAAATGAACGGACACTGTTCGGCAGCCGCCCGCCCGCCGTATATTCCCAAATCAATAACCGATTTTTACTTCGAAAATCCGGTTAACCAGACTGCTCTTTAAGCATTGCTACGGCGTAGATAACGATCGCTGAACAGTTAAGAAATATTTTCCGAACAAAGAATTTTGAATATACTTGAAATATCTTTAATTTCTTGCATATATTTTCTATCGGGGGAAAATGTGTAAATAAGAATGTAAATGACCAAAACGGTGCGTCAGCTATATTATGGAATTCTAATTTAATAAAATGCTCCGCTGGGCGCAGCTTGATACGACCGCAGAGGTCGAACCCTGAACAGTTGGGGCACGTATGGACACAACTTTCAAGCTTGATACAGCTCGGAATTTGGATTGTGATTAAATATTTGACACAGCATAGGTTTCTGTAACAGAATGAATGTGGTCTAAGAACTTAAACAATATCCAAAATCTAAATACATGGTTAGATTCAGCATATCATAGAATCCAAAGAATTCAATTTGTGATGAAATCAAACAAAGTTCAATTTTTGACCCTTTTGACCTCAATGTGGACAATTTGATAACGGGACCCAAAAATCTAAATACATGGTTAGATTCAGCATATCAAAGAACCCCATATATTCAATTTTTGTTGAAATCAAACAAAGTTTCATTTTGGACCCCAATTTGGACCAACTTGAAAACTGGGCCCATAATCAAAACTATAAATACATGTTTAGATTCAGCATATCAAAGAACCCCAAGAATTCAAATTTTGTTAAAATCAAAATAAGTTTAATTTTGGACCCTTTGGACCTTAATGTAGACCAATTTGAAAACGGGACCAAAAATTAAGAATCTAAATACACGGTTAGATTCAGCATATCAAAGAACCCAATATTTCAATTTTTGATGAAATCAAACCATATCATTATCATTTGCTTTTATATATAAATCAGTTTGATTGATTGATTGATTGTTGGTTGCTTAACGTCCAGTGGCAAATATTTCATGCATGTTCAGGACGAGAACAAGTTAACTATAAATACAATAGGTAGGTCTTGTAAAAACAGGCCATCCGGGATGATGATCGGGGAAATTAGGACTGCCACTGCAAAATGAGGGCATATTGGATAGGGACAGACATTTTGCCTTGAAATAGGCCACCTACGGACCCCTCAATGAGTAGTTGCAAGGGTTCTTAGCGTGCAAAGAGCGTGGCACTCTGTTTACACGAGGCATCGGATTTAACGTCCCCATTCTGACCGGACGTGACTGCGAACTTGTACATCCCCGCACAGCCAAACGGACGCCCCATTTTAGCGAGGGTTTTACCGCCGGTCGGAGGAAGACCAATGGTGACCAAATTTCTATTCCCCAGTCACCCTTGGGGGTATATAAATCAGAAATAATCAACTTAAAATGGAAAATTTTAAAGAAAAAAAAAGAAAAAAAGAGGGGAAAAAAGGAAACCCCCCCCCCCCCCCCCCCCAATAAAAAAAAATTGTTTGAATCCCCTTATGATTCATCACCCCCAAACTCAATCCCAGCCTTCCCTTTGTGGTATGATACATTGCAGTACAATTTCAGAGAGATCCATACACTTGAACACAAATTATTGTCTGGAAACTAGAAAAATGCTTGTTTTTGGGCCCAAATTCCTAAACATTTAGGCCAATTACCCCCAAAATCAATTCCAGCCTTCCCTTTTTGGTATGGTACCTTGCAGTACAATTTCACAGAGATCCATACACTTGAACACAAGTTACTGTCTTGAAACTAGAAAAATGCTTATTGTTGGCCCCTTATTCCTAAACGTTTTTGGGCAATTACCTCCAAACTCATTTCCAGCTTGCCCTTTGAGATATTGAACCTTGTAGTACAATTTCAGAAAGATCCATACACTTACACACAAGATATTGTCATGAAACTAGAAAAATGCTTGTTTTTTGCCCCTTTTTTGGCCCCTAATTCCTAAAATTTTGAGGCAATTACCCCCAAAATCAATCCCAGCATTCCCTTTGTGATATGGAACCTTGTGGTACAATGTCAGAGAGATCCATACACTAACACACAAGTTATTGTCTGGAAGTTACAAAAATGCTTATTTTTGGCCCATAATTCCTTAACTGTTGGTACAATAACCCCCAAAATCAATCAAAATCTTCCTTTTGTGGTATTGGACCTTATGGTAAAATTTCATAGAGATTCATTCACTTAAACTAAAATTACTGTGCGAAAAACCAATGTTTTGCGGTCGTATAAAAATGAGAACATCGCATCTTTATTTTAATATTTGTATTATACCATCGAAATTGCACATCTTCATTAATTTATTTTAAAATGTGCAAGATGAAATAAAATACACATTATCTTGTTTTTTAAATTACTTGTATATCAATTTGAAAACCAGACCTTGTTTCCAACAATGACCTATATATATATATAGTCGGTAACAATTCTATGAATCTTCTGAATGAATCTTTTATTTTCATTCACCAAATACAAACGTACAGCTACTGATACTTTTATACAAATGTAGTTTGAAACAAATAAAAAGTTCCATGTGGTTGCGGAAGTCATATTATATTTTCGTGTTTTCATATTCTCCACCAATTTGCTTGAGATGTGGACACCATCGAGAAATTAATCAGAGCAGTAGCTGAACGTAAATTAAACTGTAAATAAATGTGCAAAATTTCGCCAGCAAACCTGCCGTGAAGCAGAAACATTCCTGAAGACCATGATTTGTTAACTTCCTGGCAAAGGTGCTCATCCTTTTATTCAAAATATCAAACATACCAGAAGGACAGTCAAACTCATAGATCGAAAACAAACTGACAACGCCTTGGCCTAAAATAAAAAGACAAACAGACAAATAATAGTACAGATGATTGATTGACTGTTGGTTGCTTAACGTCCAGTGGCAAATATTTCATGCATATTCAGGACGAGAACAAAATAACAATAAAAACAATAGGTAGGTTCTGTAATAGAGGCAATCCGGGATTAAGGTCGGAGAAATTTAGACTGCCACGGGAAATATGGGTATATTGGATAGGGACAGAAATTTAGCCTTGCAACAGGTCACCTACGGACCCCTCAAAGAGTTGTTGCAAGGGTTCTTAACGTGCAAAGAGCGTGACTCTCTTTACACGAGGCATCGGATTCAACGTCCCCATTATGACCGGACGTGGCTGCAAATATGTACATCCCGCACAGCCAAACGGACGCCCCACTTTAGAAAGGGTTTTACTGCCGGTCGGAGGAAGACCAATAGTGACCATACTTCTATTCACCAGTCACCATTGGGGGGCCACAATCTAAGACGTGGTAAAAATGTTGTCAGATAGCGAAGTCACAGACATATCGTACAGATCAACTATACAATTTGTGATGGTGTCCATAAAATGAGTAGGAGTATCTAATAGATATAAGAAGATGTGGTATGAGTGCCAATGAGACAACTCTCCATCCAAGTCAAATTTAAAAAAGTAAACCATTATAGGTCAAAGTACACGGAGCCTTGGCTCACACCGAACAGCAAGCTATAAAGGACCCCAAAAATTACTAGTGTAAAACCATTCAAACGGGAAAACCAACGGTCTAATCTATATAAAAAACGAGAAACACTTATGAACCACATCAACAAACGACAACTACCGAACATCAGATTCCTGACTAAGTATGTAATTGATGAGAATAATGCATTCAGCTTGTTCAAACACTAAGTATTTTTCTAGATTTTGTCTTTTTTCAGCTAGTGGACCTAGTTTTGAATTGAAGAGTTACCACAGTTCACACAATTAAATTTACAATTGGTTGAACAATGAAAGTCAAGATTACAACGGGTTAAATGCTCCTTTTCATACAATACTCTATTATCTGCGCAGTGTCCATTATCCTAGACGATTCGATACATATATTATTTCATGGGGAAATCCATAGTAAAAGTAGGAGCCAAAAAATATGCAAAGCGGTATTCTGGGGTGAAAACGCTGAACGTGCAATTGTGGACATATTTAATTTCTTAAATCTTGAGGGAAAAAAATCCCCCCCCGAAAAAAATTGTTTTGGGCCCCTGATTTCTAAACGTTTGGGACCATCACCCCCAACCTTCCTTCAGTTGATTGATTGATTGATTGTTGGTTGCTTAACGTCCAGTGGCAAATATTTCATGCATATTCAGGACGAAAACAAATTAACAATAAATACAAGGTAGGTTCTGTAAGAGGGGCGTCCGGGATTAAGGTCGGAGAAGTTTAGACTGCCACGGGAAATGAGGGTATATTGGATAGGGACAGAAATTTAACCTTGCAACAGGTCACCTACGGACCCCTCAAAGAGTTGTTGCAAGGGTTCTTAACGTTCAAAGAGCGTGGCACTCTCTTTACACGAGGCATCGGATTTAACGTCCCCATTCTGACCGGACGTGGCTGCAAATTTGTACATGCCGCACAGCCGAACGGACACCCACTTTAGCAAGGGTTTTACTGCCGGTCGGAGGAAGACCAATGGTGACCATACTTCTATTCCCCAGTCACCCTTGGGAGACCTTCCTTTAGAGGTATTGAACCTTTTTGTTAAATTGCATAGAGATCCATACACTTAAACTCAAGTTATTGTCCGGAAACCAAATGTCTTCGGACGACGACGACGCCGACGACATGATACCAATATACGACCCCAAAATTTTTTTGCGGTCGTATAAAAACTGCTGACTGTAGTTTGTTTTTCTTAATCCTTTTAAAAGGATTAAAACAGATTATGAACAGGAGGAGAGGTAGAGTATACTAGACACTTTCTCTTTCTATAATATTATTACAGATACTACATAACCCAAAACTGTAAAAATTTCTAAAAGTTAACTATTTCTTGTCGTTCTTGTATTGGTCTGAAGAGAAGTTGACTAATAGATTCAAACCCGTTTAAACACTTTCACCTCTGTCAGTTTTGCTCTAACAGCTTTAGTTTTTGAGATGAAAGCCAATGAGAAAGAACCAGTGGAGTGTCTTTTCATATTAAAAAATAAAGCAACATATTTAAGTGTGTTGGTTTTGGAGACATTTGTGACAATGTTGAGAATAGCTTGCCATTGACAAAACAGGTTTCGAAGATTAGAAAGTATACTTTTCCGGATCAAAAACAAACAAGTGCACTAGCAAATAGAAAAACTAACGCTAAATAAGTATACATTTGGGTTTATTGGCCCAAAATTGTACCATCAACATCCTTTGAAAACAACATGACTCTCTCTGACCTACAGAAAAAGAGACTAAATAAAATAAAGATTAGAGAAACAGAAACAGTAAACATTAAAAGGTGAGACCATGTTGACCCTTAATTTGTTCTAGTTTTGTCAACAGATAAAATTATATATTTTGTCGAAAGAGCCAAATTTATTTTAGTCAAGGAGTTTGGTATACTCTTAATCATATATCTTTTACCAACATTCCCTCATTATAATTTTACCAATTTTCCGCCGTGAAAAATGTTTGATATAGTTTCTGAAACAGTGTCGAATGAGGGAATGACTAACAATATTTTAATTTTTTGTTTTTGTTTTTTGTTACTGGTTGAAAAGTGTGATAGTTCTGGTAGAATAATAACCACTGACATGATGTTAAAGTGCTTGGATGCCTTCAAATCATAATTTGGGACGACATCAAAAGTTCAATGTGAACTCTTAACTTCATTTGGGAAAAATTGATTGACCAATATGTATATATGTAAAATTGATTTTGGATAAACTAAACATGCAGCAAAGTTGGAACCAGAGCCTGTACTGATCCCAGTTGCCATCCCTGAACTGCCAAGTAATAATCAAACTGATTTTTTCACGACAGTGGTACATCGTGCCAGATTATTCTCCGTTATGGTTCCTAAACCGGCTAATCAAATTGCTGATGAAGTTATCATTGATTGATTTATTGATTGTTGGTTGCTTAACGTCCAGTGGCAAATATTTCATGCATATTCAGGACGAGAACAAGTTTACAATAAATACAATAGGTAGGTTCTGTAATAGATTAAGGGATTAAGGTAGGAGAAATTTAGACTGCCACGGGAAATAAGGGTATATTGGATAGGGACAGAAATTTAGCCTTGCAACAGGTCACCTACGGACCCCTCAAAGAGTTGTTGCAAGGGTTCTTAACGTGCAAAGAGCGTGGCACTCTCTTTACACGAGGCATCGGATTTAACGTCCTCATTCTGACCGGACGTGGCTGCAAATTTGTACATCCCGCACAGCCAAACGGACGCCCCACTTTGACGAGGGTTTTACCGCCGGTCGGAGGAAGACCAATGGTGACCATACTTCTATTCCCCAGTCATCCTTGGGGAGTAGTTATCATTGATAAAGATGAAATGGTTGAGGTGGAGCAAGCTCGTGAGAAGCTCTTGGACAGGTTTAAGATGCAGAGAAGATCAGCATTGAAATAATAAGGAATGAATGCAGACGCATTTTAAGGGGAACTAGGGTTTAAAGTATATGTTACATGTAATCGTTTGAAGAAAATCTGGCATTGGTTAGATTTAAAACAAATGCCACTTTTCATCCTCAGTTATGATGTTTCATTGACATGTACATGTTATTAGACAGTAACTGGGAAAGCAGAATATGCTTCAATATGTATTTCAGTGTGAGGAAATACGAGGACAAACAGATGAACAGGCGTCTCCGACCAGTTGAAATGTCATACAGAATGTGGCCCCACGCCCAGAACCACCACGATGCTCCCTTCGGATACTAGGTTTGGAGCCAGAGCCTGTACTGATCCCAGTTGCCTTCCCTGAAGTGCCAAGTAATAAAGAACCTGAGTATTTCACGACAGTGGTACATTGTGCCAGATTATTCTCTGTTATGGTTCCAAAAGCGGCTAATCAAATTACTGATGAAATTATCATTAATAAAGGTGAAATGGTTGTGGTGGAGCAAGCTCGTGAGGAGCTCTTGGACAGGTTTAAGATGCAGAGAAGATCAGCATTGAAATAATAAGGAATGAAAGCAGACGTATTTTAAGAGGAATATACTTAAAAGTTTGTCAACACAATGCACATATATTTCACAAAAGTCAGAACACATTTATTATTGTTTCCAAATATTCTCATCCTAAAGCCCGTATGGCTGTATATGAATGTCTAAATTATTTTCTAGTTTTAACAATGATACTCATCTGTAAGGACAGCTTAGAACAAGGTTTAAAGTACTAGTATATGTTACATGTAATCGTTTGAAAAAAATCTGGCATTGGTTTGATTGAAAACAAAGCCACTTTCATCCTCAGTTATGATGTTTCATTGACATGTACATGTTATTAGACAGTAACTGGGAAAGCAGAATATGCTTCAATTCGATTTCAGTGTGAGGAAATACGAGGACAAACAGATGAACAGGCGTCTCCGACCAGTTGAAATGTCATACCGCATGTTGGCTTCACATTCAGAAGCACCACTATTTTCCCTTCAGATTCCTGGGTTGGAGTCAGAGCCTGAATTACTAGTAATCCCAGTTGCCTCCCCTGAACTGACAAGAAGTAATCAACCTGTGCATTTCACGACAATCTAGGCTTATTCTGTTATGGTTCCTTAACCGGCTAATCAAATTGCTCATGAAGTTATCATTGATAAAGATGAAATGGTTGAGGTGAAGCCAGCTCGCAAGAAGCTCTATGACAGATTTAAGATGCAGAGATTGATTGATTGATTGTTGGTTGCTTAACGTCCAGTGGCAAATACTTTGTGCATGTTCAGGACGAGAACAAGTTAACAATAAATATATTAGGTAGGTCTTGTAATAGAGGCCATCCGGGACGATGGTTGGGGAAATTTGGACTGCCACTGGAAAATTAGGGTATATTGGATAGGGACATAAATTTTGCCTTGCAACAGGCCACCTACGGACCCCTCAAAGAGTTGTTGCAAGGGTTCTTAACGTGCAAAGAGCTTGGCACTCTCTTTACACGAGGCAACGGATTTAACGTCCCCATTTTGACTGGACGTGGCTGCAAACTTGTACATCCCGCAAAGCCAAAAGGACGCCCCGCTTTAGCAAGCGTTTTACTGCCGGTCGGAAGAAGACCAAGTGACCATATTTTTATTCCCCAGTCACCCTTGGAGCTAAGATGCAGAGAAGATCAGCACTGAAATAATAAGGAATGACATCAGAAAAGTCTTTTTGGAATTCACTTAAAAGTGTGTCATCACAATGCGCATATATTTCACAAAAGTCAGAACTCATCAAAAGCCCATATGGCTGTTCATGAATTTGTTTAAATTATTTTCAAGTTGTAACAATGATGCTCATCTGTAAGGACTGCTTAGAACTAGGTTTAAAGTATATGCTACATGTAATCGTTTCAAGAAAACCTGACAATGGTTAGATATCAGCCTCTGACAATGCAATATGTTAAAACAAATGCCAGTTGTCATCTTCAGTTTCATTGACATGTGCATGTTATTAAATAGTAACTAGGAAAGCAGAATATGTCTTCAATTTGTATTGCAGTGTAAGGACATACGAGGACAAACAGTTGAACAGGCGTCTCCGACGAGTTGGAATGTCATACAGCATGTGGCCCAACGCCTAGAAGCACCACGTTGCTACCTTTTGGATTCTTCGGCTGGAGCTAGAGCCTGAACTATTAAAAATCCAAGTTGCCTCCCCTGAACTGCCAAGAAATACTCAACCTGAGCATTTTTTCGACAATGGGAAATCGTGCCAGTTTATTCTCTGTTATGGTTCCTCAACCAGCTTATCAAATTGCTGAGGAAATTATCATTGATGAAGATGAAATTGTTGAGGTAGGGCAAGCTCGTGAGGAGCTATTGGACAGGTTTAAGATGCAGAGAAGATCAGCACTGATATAATAAGGAATGAGAGAAGCTTTTTATGGAATTTACCAAAAAGTGTGTCAACAAAATGCACATATATTTTACAAAAGTCAGAACATATTTATTATTGCTTCCAAATATGTTCATCCAAAAGCCCATATGGCTGTATATGTATTTGTCTAAATTATTTTCTAGTTTTAACAATGATGCTCATCTTTAAAAGACTTTGTTTAGAACTACGTTTAAAGTATATGTTACATGAAATCGTTTGAAGAAACCCTTGCATTGATTAGATATCAGCTTCTGAAAATGCCATATGTTTAAACAAATGCCAGTTATCATCTTCAGTTCTGATGTTTCATTGACATGTGCATGTTATTAAACAGTAACTAGGAACGCAGAATGCGTCTTCAATTTGTATTGCAGTGTGAGGACATACGAGGACAAACAGATGAACAGGCGTCTCCGACCAGATGGAATGTCATACCGCATGTGGCCCTACGCCCAGAAGCATCACGATGATCCCTTCGGATGTTTGGGTTGGAGCCAGAGCCTGTACTGATCCCAGTTGCCTCCCCTGCCAAGTGATAGTCAACCTGAGCATTGCAAGACAGTGGTACATCGTGCCAGATTATTCTCGGTTATAGTTCTTAAACCGGCTTATCAAATTGATGAAGTTATCATTGATGAGGATGACATGGTTGAGCTGGAGCCAGCTCGTGAGGAGCTCTGAGACGGGTTTAAGATGCAAAAACAAAAGATCAGCACTGACATAATAAAAGATGAGAGCAGAAGCATTTTAAGGGGAATTCAACTAAAAAGTGTGTCAACACAATGAACATATATTTCACAAAAGTCAGAACCCATTTATTATTGCTTCCAAATATGTTCATCCAAAAGCCCATATGGCTGTATATTAATATGTCCAAATTATTTTCTAGTTTTAACAATGGTGCACATCTGTAAGGACAGCTTAGAACTGGGTATAGCCTTTGAATCACATTTTTTAAACGTTTGATTTCAAAGGAAATTTGTAATGCAGTAAGCATTTGTATGATATAGATTGAAGCTAAACAAACAGCATGGCTACTGCCACTGCTTCAGTCATAAACATTCTAAGATTGTTCACAAGGGAAAGATAAAAAATGCTCATTTTCAAATTCTACCACCTTTATGATATATTCAATCAGTATCAGGACTTTGGATTAATAAAAAAAAAAAACAATTATTGAATTACTGAATTTACTGTGACCAGAAAAATCCATGAAAATTATTATATCTCCCACATTGGCCAGGTTTGGTCCAGCCCCACAAATGAGTGATATCCCTTAAATAAAGGAGCTGTCCCTCAGACAAGGGGTTGTTTTGCTCTTGTAGAAAAAAAAAAGAAAAATTGAGCTTTTTAACTTGAAAAGGTGAAAAATCATTATATTTGGAATAACTTTTTCTCAAAAAAGGGGTCCTCTTATTTTTGATAGTAAATAATATTGAAGTCCATGAATATTCCAAAGTTCAAGGACATGTTTTGACAATATAATACAAGATAGACATGACAGATATATAGTTTTTTTTGGAAAAGTTTCTACTAATAAAATAAAGAAGTGTTTTTACAAAAAAATAGTATTGATCACTCGAAAATAACCCCTAATAAAAGGGATCGTCATTACATAGTGGGGTTGTTCCCAAACTGGTGACGGTTGGGGAAATTGTACATCTATTTAATGCCAGGGATTTCAAATTCATGTGTACTGTTCTAGAATCTGACGCTCTTGAAATCAGATTAGATAGGGTCAAGGGTTCCGCAAACCAAACAAGCAATGAACGCTTTTAAACTGTTGATGACTGGGGGTAGAATCCTCCCAGCATTAAAACCAAGAATAAACTTAAGTCCAACATCTTTCAGTGTAGGATACATGACATCATACTCTATAAATGTCGTCTGTCCCATTATCTACCCCATACTGCCTTTCAACTGTTTCGTGCACATGGTATTTTTTTCTCTGCCGGATAATGGCCACAATTAACAAAGTGATTATCCTGCCATGACTTTGATGTGCATACGGATACGGACCCCTCCTCCTCCCTCCACTTTGATAGAATTAAAGTGCAGTTAATGCCAACAAAATTGTGCTCTGACCACAATGAAAATGCAAACACTTGTTGCATTTTATATATTTAAATGAATTTATGTCCAGATAATCACAGGGAGCAGGAGAGAAGAAGGAAAAACTGATAATAGCATAAAACCAAGGCAAACGATATACTACAACACATTTTGGACTTTTATCAGAAAGAAAAGAAGCTAAATTTGAAAAAAATGGCCAAGGAACGACTTAAAAAAGAACCATCTAACACAACGGATAATTTAGCTTTTCAGAGAATAAGACAGGTGTTTTATAATTTAATTACTATTTTATTCCATTAAATGATTTAAAAGATCCATATTATTTGATCTATTTGGTTAATTCTACTGTACTATTCATATGAAATGCACATGCTTTCTAAGTTCTGATATAATATTTGCCACTTGATACTTCAAAAATCTAATATGGCATAAGTTGAGTTAATATGAGTGTGGTATATTATTAAAATAAACGCTATTTGATTTTGCAAAATACAGAAGTTCAAAAACATTTGATTAATTAAAAAGTGTCAACATTATTGTTAATCTTATGACATGCCCGTTATCTTTAAAACAACTCCAAATCATTAAGTACAGTGAATAAATCTGCTAGACATTAGTGACACCAAGTTTATGTGCAATCTACAAAATGCATATTTTGCCATCAACATGATCAAAGAAAAACATTTAATTCAAATTTGTCTTTAAAGCATATTTTGAAAGCATCGTTTTTTTTCAGATATTATTGGAATTAAGGATGTTGCTTATATATTAAACTACTTCAAAATATATCCTGCTCTTTTCATCATGCTAAATACTTTTATAGTGGTTTAATTGTATGGGTTTATTTATATGATATTGAAAAATATCTTTATCTTCAATTTTAACTGACTCATGATCATGTGTCACTGGTAATAATACCAAATTGATTTTAAAAAATACAACTAGATAATAGTATAACTTTAGGTTAATCGTTTTTATTTCAGAATGTCAAGTCCAAATCTCGAAAAAAAAAAGAAGAGACATTAGACCAAAATGATGAAAGCAGTCGTAAAATGAGATAGCGAACATTTTATCCCGTTATTATGAAATAAGACTATGTGGCATATTTGGGAACGAGACACCTACCTATCGACCAACGACAAGAATGAAAACAACTATGTGTCACTGTACGGCCTTCAACAATGAACAATGTTCATATGCATTGTCAAACTATAAAATACATGTACGAAGCTGAAGAAATGGATAATCAAGCTTGAGCAGGGACATTCGTGTCCACAAACACATTCTTCTTTTTAAATTATTAATGGTACTGGAAATACGTGGGTTTCACCAACATCAACTGAATTAAAAGAAGAAAGGTCTTTTCGTTAATAATACGTAACAGGTTTAGGGTTATTGTTATGGTTGTTAGTGAAACTATACACACTAATGTATCTTGTCCTGTAAAAATACATAAAGAAAAGAAGAAATAAAAATAATAATGGATAAATATTTGGTTACTACATACATACCAATACAATTTATTGAAAATTGTTGTAGGAATACTTGTTTGAGGATTTCCATGGTCATGTTACCAATACAGATTAAATATGTTGATCAGAATCCTTCACTCGGATAACTGGTCATGTTGGCCAGAATATGAAAAAATATTCCAAGATAAGTGTGCATATAAATAAATAAATAGATAGAACTATAAAAAATGTAAGTTTCTTTTGTTCTTTGTTTTACTGATGACGAGCTTGACATGAAAGTTGAAGAAAAGTCAGTTTTTAAAATTGTATTAAGAGAATATGCGTAGTTTGAGTAACACATGTTCGGTTATACTGGGGCCGTTTGCCTTTTGCTCTCATGCAGATGCTGTGAGGTACTTTTCATGTGGATTACTTGGCCCGCCATTGTAATTCATGGTTTATTGACTTTCAAGCAAATGTATTATTTTAATGTTTAAGTTTGTGATCGGGTTAGTTTAGGTGGAACCAAAACAGACAAATGAAATTTTATTTCGTATGTAGTTGTAGAATCATTACATTTAATTTTGCCTTTGAATTTACATGGTTGGTGGTGGAAATGCTTATTCGATTGGTTCCCTATGTGGAGCATGAGCTGCTACCCTTCCGGAACACCTGAGATCACTCCTAGTTTTAATGGGGTTTGTGTTGCTCAGTCTTTAGTTTTTTATATTGTGTTTTGTGTACTAATAATTGCATGTTGGGTCTTTTTCTTTCAAACTGTCAAAGAAGTTCACTTCATTCTGTCCTAAAGGAACTGCCAACGCGGTACTTTTTTCTGCCCCATAGGGGACTGCTAAAGCAGTTCACTTTATTCTGCCCACAACAGGACTGCCAACGCAGTTAACTTAATTCTGTCAAACGAAAATTGCCAAAGAAGTTCAGCGATATAAATATGTAACAAGTAAAACTGCGAGCTACTGCTCACTGATGATAGCCCCGCCCAAATATTTCGGTAAACAGGAAGTTGTTGAGTGATGAATCGGAAAACGCATCACAAGGTATAGCTAACTTATATAAACCCTAAAACCAAATTTCAGAAATCATTGTATTGTAGTTCCTGAGAAAAGTGTGACGAAAATTTTCAACTTGGCTGTTCATGTTTAAAATTATGTAATTGTTCGGTAAACAGGAAGTTGTTGAGGGATGAATCTGAAAACGCATCACGCGATATAACTGACTTATATAAACCCTGAAACAAAATTTCAGAAATCCTTGTAATGTAGTCCTGTGAAAAATGTGACGAAAATTTTCAACTTGGCTACCCATGTGTAAAATGATGTAAGTGTTCGGTAAACATGAAATTGTTGAGTGCAGAATCTGAAAACGTATCACAAGGTATAGCTGACCCATATAAACCCTGAAACCAAATTTCTGAAATTCTTGAAATGTAGTTCTAGAGAAAGATGCGACGAAAAATATTCATTGGACGGACAGACAGAGGTAAAACAGTATACCCCTACTTTTTCAAAGCGAGGGTATAAAAAAATTCAGATTTATATGGTGTGTCTTGCGATGTGTACTCGTCTTTCTAGATTGAATTTCTCATGTTCACTCCGAAGAGGGAGAATGCAACTAGATATATTCATAAAAGAATTACAAAAAAGATCCATTTCTATCTGACATGTCACGAACGTAATGAAAAAATGGCTGAAAAATACACTCAATAACAATTTTGAGATGCACCTTAAAGTATTGTCTACTAGTAATGTACCAGTTTTTTTTTTAAGTTACAATACTGGTACAAAATTTGTATGATATACCAGTACTACGATCACCAACTACAGGACATCCAATATGAAACCATTAAAACTCCTATTCCCCCTTAATGACTTTGTATTGTAATTTTAGTCATCGCAGGTGTACGAAAACGCTTAAAAAGGAGAACACTAAACATATCTGGAAATTTGTTCACGATTGCTGTAAGGTTTTGGGGTGATACAACACTTATTACTACCAGAGATGAAAAATACCATTATCATTCCTGATTTAGAAATGAGCGAGTTTAGATAGAATGTGAGGCAAATTCAACAGAACTAATCCTGATGATTGTTGAATATATATGTATACATTAAGTCTAAAGATTTTGAATAACGGAACTAATATTATACAATTCTAGCCTTTGTATGAGGTCGATACGAGGTTATATCGACCCAAGAGAAGCATATCGACTGAGGACGAAGTCCGAGGTCGATATGCTTCTCTTGGTCGATATAACCTCGTATTGACCTCAAACAATGGCTACAATTGTTATATTATTAATCAAGAACTATTGCATGAACACAATATATCTTTTTGCAAAAAGGACATCATCCATGTCTTCAAAACCATTATTACTGTGAAATTTTCAAATTTACATAACAGAATCACAACAATCAATATATAGATGTTTTCTTATTTAATTGAAACAATATATAGCAATTAACAGATTAAGTAACAAGAAATTTACAACAAAAACATTTTGTATATGAAGCTATACCTTTGCTGGGTTGTTCACATATGGGTGAACATTGTAATTTATATTAACAGTTACATTGCTAGAGTTATTTAGAAATGGCATTTTCATATCTGGATGTGGTTCTTTTAAAAAAATTGGATTTGGCACCAATGTCTCTGGCTTCATTATATTTGTATTTCTCTTTGAGGCACCATTACCGATTTCTGTCAGAATTTCATCAAATTGATCATTAGGCGATATGTCTTTCATAACAGTTTCACTCTGTGAGTTTGATAAAAGCTCTTTACTCAAAATTTGCAAAAAAAAGTCAACAGGAATATGTTCATGATTTTCCTCTCCTTCAACTGTAATGGTACTTTGAGACAAGTAAAGAAAATCAATATTAGATATACACGATTTCTTTCCACACGTTTTTGAGCTTAATATCTCCGATTGATTGATTGATTGATTGTTGTTTGCTTTACGCCGCATTAGCACAGAAAGGCTATATCGCGGCGAGAGCTAATTCGAATATTATAACAATTTAAGGTATATTTTTAAAATCAGACAAAAGGTCTTTCAATAAACTAAAATTCTAGACTAAAGCAAATTGATTATTTACAAATAAAAATCAACACTAAGATAACGTGATAAAAATTAAAATCGTTTTAAATATAACAACATTTTTATATTTTATAATATATTCCAATTTCTTTTAAGAATGAAACAATATTTGTAAACGGAATATTATTAAATAAATCATACATATTATTTACATTGAAATGCTTCTTCCGAATATCAGCAAAGTCAATACAATTGATTAAAACATGTTTAATAGTATACTTGCAGTTACAAGGTATACATTGTGGTTCTACTTCATTTTTTAAAAGATATTCGTGTGTTATTCTAGTATGACCAATACGACATCTAGAAATAACACACTGATCTTTTCTGCACATAAAATTATTGAAAGGTTTACATAAATTAGGTTTAATTTCATGTAATTTATTGCCATCTTTTTTACTCTATTCATTTTTCAATATATTAAAAACATATTCTCTAATATTAGATTTAAAATCGGTATATGGTATATCACAGTTGGATAAAGGGTCACCCAGGGCATTCTTTGCCTCAAGGTCTACAGCTGTGTTTCCAAGGATTCCAACATGACTCGGCACCCATAGAAATAATATTTCTTTAAGAAGAATTTTTAAATTCCTCATTACATATAAGATTTTGAGAATTGTTGGGTTTTTAATTTTAGTATTTTGTATAGCTTGTAAGCATGAAAGTGAATCAGAACATATAATAAATTTGGATTTATCTGAAGAAGCAATAAATTTCAAAGCCAAAATTATTGCTTCTGCTTCAGCAGTAAAGATCGATGCATCAGATGGCAAACGGAGAGTTGCAGCTCTGTCCATGAAGACAGCAGCAGATGCAACTCTGTCACCATCTTTTGATCCATCAGTATAGACAGTTGAAAAATCTGAATAATTGGCTTTGATTTCAGCATAGTGTTGCTGAATTAAAAGAGGATTTGTTTTATTTTTATTGTGTTCACGGAGATCAAATATCATTTTTGGTTTGGGAAGTTCCCATGGAGGACATTTGCAAGTTTCAACTTGAGCAATAGATTTTAAATCAAAAGAAGCTAAATGTGATTTTAAACGTATACCTAACGGAGGAATTTTATTTTCATGTTTTGCAAAAATATCTTCATAAATTGGATTAAAAACACAGCTGTAGGCAGGGTTATCTGAGAAGGCTTTTAGTTTGACAGCATATTGAAGTCCAAGCTTCAAACGTCTGTTAGAGAGTGAGTGCTCATCAGCCTCTACATACAGACTCTCAACTGGTGAGGTTTTAAATGCGCCAAGACAGAGACGCAAACCCTGATGATGCACAGCATCGAGAATCTGTATGTAGGACTTCCTTGCAGAGCCATACACTATAGAACCATAATCTAGTTTAGATCTAACTAGAGATCTATATAAATTAAGTAAAATGTTGCGATCAGCACCCCAGTCGGTGCTGCCGACAACTTTTAAAATATCTAATGCTTTTAAACATTTCGATTTTAACATTTTGATATGGGGTAGAAAGGTTAACTTTTTATCGAAAATTAACCCAAGAAATTTGGTTTCATCAACCATTTTAATTTGGTTGCCGTACAAAGTGAGTTCTGGATCAAGATGCAATTTCCTTTTGTTACAAAAATGCATCCCGACCGTTTTTGAAGTGGAAAATTTAAACCCATTTTCCGAAGCCCATTTTTCAATTCTTCCAAGACATAACTGTAGTTGTCTTTCTATGTTATTCATATTTTTGCCTCTATAACATATTAAAAAGTCATCAACATACAATGAACCTTCAATATTACTTTTTAAAACTTCAACAAGGCTGTTGATTTTAAGACTAAATAATGTAACAGATAAAATACTGCCCTGAGGGACACCCATCTCTTGATCATACAGATCAGACATGGTTGAATTTACTCTAACATTAAATTGTCTGTTAGATAGAAAATTCGAAATAAAATTTGGCATATTGCCTTTCAACCCCATATCAAAGAGATCTTTTAAAATACCATACTTCCATGCAGTATCATAGGCTTTTTCTAGATCGAAAAAGACCGACACTACATGTTCATTTTTCGCAAAACCATTACGGACAAATGATTCGAATCGAACAAGATGGTGAAGAGTACTGCGACCTTGGCGGAATCCACACTGGATATTGGCTAAAAGCCCATTGGATTCCAGGAACCAAACAAGGCGATCATTGACCATCCGTTCTAGTGTTTTACAGACACAACTGGTAAGAGCAATTGGCCGATAATTAATAGGATCCGTGTGATCTTTACTTGGTTTTGGAATAGGCACGACGGTTGCAAGCTTCCAGATTGATGGTAAATCACCAGATTCCCAGATGTTATTCATAAGCTGCAAAAGAGCTCCCAGCGAGGAATCTGGCAAGTGTTTTAACAGTTGGTAGTGAATATTATCAGGCCCACAAGCTGTATCATGGGCTTTTGACAGAGATGTTTTAAGTTCTTCAAGAGAAAAGAGTTTATTATAATTTTCACCATTTTTTGATTTGAAGTTTAATTTAATTTTTTCTTTTTGTTTTTTAACTTTTTTAAAATCTTCCCTGTAGTTGTTAGAAGAAGAAGATTTCGCAAAAGTTTCACCAAGCTTGTTGGCAATATCCTTTTCAGATGTTAATAAATCATTGCCATTTTTTAAATGTTTAACTGTGGCTTTAGAATTTTTACCTTTTATCTTTTGTATCATGTTCCATACTTTTGTCATCGGAGTGCGAGATGTTATCTCCGAGACAAATTTCTTCCAAGACGTTCGTCGTGCTTGCCTGCAAGTCCGCCGTGCCTTAGCGCGAAAAACACGGAAATTACTCAAGTTTTCCGTCGTTGGTTGTTGATTGAACCGTCTTTCAGATTTTTTACGGTCACCTATTGCTTGATCACAAGCATCATCAAACCATGGTTTGCTGGGATGTTTCGGATTTGCCGAGGTCTTAGGAATAGTTCTGTCAGCAATTGACGTCAAAACTGTATTAAAAGTTAAAATTGGATCTTGTACAGTCTCAAACATCTTTGACTGAAGTTCCGCTTGACAGAGATTCTCAAACAAGGACCAGTCCGCCTTGTCAAGTTTCCAACGTGGTACTCTCTGTTGGGCAGAAGTAAAAAGATGTTCAAGTACTATTGGAAAGTGATCACTTCCACATAGATCATCATGAACACGCCATGAATAATCCAGAAGAAGAGAGGGATCGCAAATACTGATATCAATAGCAGAATAAGACCCGTTTCCAGGATGAAGATAAGTATTAGATCCATCATTAAAAATGCATAATCCTTCTTGAGAGACAAAGTCCTCAATGATCTTACCTTTGATATTATGAGACTTGCTTCCCCACAAAGGGTTGTGGGCATTGAAGTCGCCCATAAGTATAAATGGTGAGGGTAATTGATCAGTGAGGTTTTTGAGTTTAGCTTTATCTATAATTGAATTGGGTTGAATATATATAGAACATAATGTAATTGTCTTATCTAATGATAAACGAATTGCAACTGCCTGCAGATCCGTGGTGAGTTGGACTGTGCTATGAATGACGTTGTCCTTCACAAAAATGGATGATCCGCCTGCAGCACGTTCATCTACCCTAGAAAATGTGCTATACATGTTGTATCCTTTTAAAGATACATTGTCACTTTCTTTTAAATGAGTTTCTTGAAGACAAAATGCAGAAGGTAAAAATGACTGAACTAGAAGCGTTAACTCGAGAAGATTTATTTTAAGACCTCGGCAATTCCATTGGATGATATTAGTCATGATTTGAAAATAGAAACGCGAATGCTGTCGAGTTTGCCAGCATTCTTATTTCGCTCACCCTGAGATTGTGATCTTTCGGGTGGCGGAACACTTTCGATTTCCATTTCAGTTTCGTCGATAAGTGTTGAAAATCTGTTGTGTGAGGAGAGTCGTCGATCTCCAGGACCACACGCGGCTGCTTTTACTCCGCCTCGACCCCTACCCCGCGACCTCGAATCAGAAGACTTCTGAGAGGATGTATTTACTGGCTTCTTTGGGACATCCTTCTTTTCTGGAGAACGAAGAGGAGACGGGGCCTAGTAGACTTTGTACTGGGTGTAGAAGATAACTTTTTAGATGCAGATGAAGGAAGACTTTTTGAGATGGAAGAATCATCTATGTCACTGGGAAGATCCCAGACAGATTCACCGCCCCAACTGTCTGATTTAACTGCATCTTTTTTATCTGATTTCTTTTTTTCATTTTTTTTAGATAATGACATTGAGCTCTGTAAGGAAGATTGAGTTGACTGAGTACTGGTTTTAGATGGCTTTGATTTTCTTGGAATAATTAATTTATCGGAAGTTTCTAATTGAACAGGCAACATTGTAAAAGTTTCAGCATCAATTGGCCACGTCATGCGAGTTTGTGTATTCTCATGACTGAATGAGCGGCCAACTTTGCTGGCGTACGATGGTTTGTTCGAAACTAGAGGATCACTCGAAACAGAAGCTATCTGTTTAGCTTCTGGGTAACTGATGTTTCTTTCTGTTTTTATTTTAATAATATTTTTTTCTTTCAGGTAAACAGGGCAGTCCCTAGATGATGAAAAATGGGATTCACCACAGTTTACGCATTTTGAAGATTCAGAGCTACAGGTTGTTCCCTCGTGTCCTTCGCCAGAACACTTGAAACATCTCTGCGTACCACGACATTGTTTGGTTCCATGACCAAACTTTTGACAGGTGAAGCATCGAATTGGGTTAGGGATAAATCTGTCAACTCTGATTCCGAAGCAACCTAATGTAATAGATGAGGGAGGAGTTGGAGTTTTAAAGGTCAAAAGATATGTATTTAATTTGGTTATATTTCCATTCTTTTTTATTTGAAATCTAACAACATCAGATACACCTTGGTTTGTTAATTCATCACTAATTTCTTCCACGGTAAGATCACCCAGATATTGACTTCTGTCTCGAATGATTCCTTTGCAACTGTTCAAACTATTGTGAGGAGAGACAGAAACAGAAAAGTCTGTAATTTTTGTCATGGTCAGCAAATTTGTTGATTGACTTTTGTTGGAACATTCAACCAACAAATTCCCTGATCTCAGTTTTGAAACTTTTTTAACTGTACCAGCAATGCTTTGAATTTGTTTATGAATTACAAAAGGGGATATTTTTGAAACTGGTTTTTCATCTGTTCCTTTTATTACAATACATCGGGGCCAACTATCATCTTCCTGACAGGGCGCAGAGTCATCACATTTTCTTTTTTTTGTTGAAGCTAATTGAGAAGTTTGGTTTTTGTTTGCCATATGAAAGGAGAAAGATTCACTATCCTTGTCATCCACCCACCTCGGAGTGCCTACAAGGGCGATGCTGTGTTTCCGTGGCGAGCCGGGGTCAAGCGCTAATGCTGAAAGCAAGCTGCAAGTATAATGCAGCCTGTCCCCAAAATTAGCACCCAAGATCCACTGCGGAAAGCACCAGATGTTCCAAGAATAGTATACTCAAGCAGAGCGTATCCATCAAGCGAAATAGAAAGCGTACCACTTGATTGACCCATGAGCCATCGCCTTCTTCAGTTATCCGAAATATAAATAGCTTAATTTAAATACATGTGTATATAATGAAAATTGTTACAAGAAAGCTTATTGTTGAGGATTAACTGAAGGGCTCGACATGACCAGCCGATTGATCGAACCGGGTCCATCCGACCTCCCGTTTAGATGATATCAGAGCCAAAGCAGCTTATTGAACTATAGTCTCGTCCGTCCGGGTATTTTCTGACCGTAAGGAGTCTGACTACAGCCCTCATCCGCAAGGATCTCGTCAACCACCGACACGGGTAGCAACCCACGGCCAACGGGTTGGAGAGCCTATTTTATTCAAAACATCGGGCAACTCGTACGATGTTCGGATCACTTTAGTCTGGTCTCTACCCTTCGACCTGTCCAGCATGGGTAACCCTACCAGGAGACGAAGCTCCAGCTGGCATAGCTTTTGGGGTCACTGAGACACGCAAGCCCCCCGACCACGGCAAGGATAGCGATCCACCGGGGGGTAATATCTCCGACATACGCCGTTTTTTTTTTCTCACAAGTTTTTCCAGAGTAAGTTTTTAGAGATGTTTCTGATTTATGTCCCGTAACTGTCATTATATGTCTGCTTGGAATATCCGCTTCGTCAAGAAGATGAACAGTTGTTGCTCTGCAAGAATGATTTGTATATAGTTGAGAAAGACTTGCCATTTTGCTAATTTCATTCATGAATTGGCCAAGTCTATTATGACCTAGAGGTACATTGTCATAATACACGCCTTTTTTAGGGTATGATCTTGCTTGTTGAAATAATTTAACACACTTTGGATTCAACCTTCTGATATATTTCACAAAAGACTTTACTGGACATCTTTCGCCATCTGAAAAAGCATGTAAAACATTTAAAAAAAAAAATACTCCAGATTAGAGTGTTCTGCAGCCAAATAAGGTGTTTTTTTATATGATCATAGAGTCTATACAATAATTTCTTTATTGTTTTTGGTATGTTTCCCATGCATATATTTGACATATTTAATGTACATTGTATTTACTAACTGTAAATATCACATTTGTCTATTAATGTACAAATGGCAAAATAATATTAAAATGTGTGCCACTGTGCTTCCAATAACTTGATGAAAAAAAATGAGATACATGTATGTAGGTAAGTTGTCACTGTTGATATTTTTTTAACACACTAACGGTTATTAAGTATGAAATGAATCATGTATATTTGAGTTTTAATCAGGTCAATAAAACTAGTGTGTGGTTCAGATAACTTAATGAAAAAAGGTAGGTTGGTCCATTTGTTTTCTTTTTATTTAAAAGCAATGGTTTAATATAGATTGCATCTCATGCATATAAGTCATGTAAGTATACAAGTTATGTTCAAGCCAAGAAAAATAATGTTTGGATACATTAAGTTAATGCAAAAAACATTAGAATAGTTACAATGTAGGTCAATATATATAGATAAAAGTTACCAGTTATTTCATACATCCGTCCATCTGAGGATAATTCACTGTCTGATTGGTGGTTTTTTGTTTGCTCATCAATACTTTGTAGACATACAACTTTTCATCAGCACCACGCTTAACTGCAAAATGCTTTCTTGTAAGATTGGACAGGTTTTCCCTCCCTCTAAGACGAAAGTGCAGCATGATGTCAACAAATACCTAAAACATAGAAGAAATTTTATAATTCATTGTCATTTTAATTGAAATGGACAGTGCATTGTATGTACACAAAAGGATACTCAAGACACACAAAGTTTTCATTATTGTATACCCCTTTTCTCAATGAACACACGATAAATATTTTATTGCCGACAACTTTTAAAATATCTAATGCTTTTAAACATTTCGATGTTAACATTTTGATATGGGGTAGAAAGGTTAACTTTTTATCGAAAATTAACCCAAGAAATTTGGTTTCATCAACCATTTTAATTGGGTTGCCGTACAAAGTGAGTTCTGGATCAAGATGCAATTTCCTTTTGTTACAAAAATGCATCCCGACCGTTTTTGAAGTGGAAAATTTAAACCCATTTTCCGAGGCCCATTTTTCAATTCGTCCAAGACATAACTGTAATTGTCTTTCTATGTTATTCATATTTTTGCCTCTATAACATATCAAAAAGTCATCAACATACAATGAACCTTCAATATTACTTTTTAAAACTTCAACAAGGCTGTTGATTTTAAGACTAAATAATGTAACAGATAAAATACTGCCCTGAGGGACACCCATCTCTTGATCATACAGATCAGACATGGTTGAATTTACTCTAACATTAAATTGTCTGTTAGATAGAAAATTCGAAATAAAATTTGGCATATTGCCTTTCAACCCCATATCAAAGAGATCTTTTAAAATACCATACTTCCATGCAGTATCATAGGCTTTTTCTAGATCGAAAAAGACCGACACTACATGTTCATTTTCGCAAAACCATTACGGACAAATGATTCGAATCGAACAAGATGGTGAAGAGTACTGCGACCTTGGCGGAATCCACACTGGATATTGGCTAAAAGCCCATTGGATTCCAGGAACCAAACAAGGCGATCATTGACCATCCGTTCTAGTGTTTTACAGACACAACTGGTAAGAGCAATTGGCCGATAATTAATAGGATCCGTGTGATCCTTACTTGGTTTTGGAATAGGCACGACGGTTGCAAGCTTCCAGATTGATGGTAAATCACCAGATTCCCAGATGTTATTCATAAGCTGCAAAAGAGCTTCCAGCGAGGAATCTGGCAAGTGTTTTAACAGTTGGTAGTGAATATTATCAGGCCCACAAGCTGTATCATGGGCTTTTGACAGAGATGTTTTAAGTTCTTCAAGAGAAAAGAGTTTATTATAATTTTCACCATTTTTTTATTTAAAGTTTAATTTAATTTTTTCTTTTTGTTTTTTAACTTTTTTAAAATCTCCCCTGTAGTTGTTAGAAGAAGAAGATTTCGCAAAAGTTTCACCAAGCTTGTTGGCAATATCCTTTTCAGATGTTAATAAATCATTGCCATTTTTTAAATGTTTAACTGTGGCTTTAGAATTTTTACCTTTTATCTTTTGTATCATGTTCCATACTTTTGTCATCGGAGTTCGAGATGTTATCTCCGAGACAAATTTCTTCCAAGACGTTCGTCGTGCTTGCCTGCAAGTCCGCCGTGCCTTAGCGCGAAAAACACGGAAATTACTCGTTTTCCGTCGTTGGTTGTTGATTGAACCGTCTTTCAGATTTTTTACGGTCACCTATTGCTTGATCACAAGCATCATCAAACCATGGTTTGCTGGGATGTTTCGGATTTGCCGAGGTCTTAGGAATAGTTCTGTCAGCAATTGACGTTAAAACTGTATTAAAAGTTAAAATTGGATCTTGTACAGTCTCAAACATCTTTGACTGAAGTTCCGCTTGACAGAGATTCTCAAACAAGGACCAGTCCGCTTGTCAAGTTTCCAACGTGGTACTCTCTGTTGGGCAGAAGTAAAAAGATGTTCAAGTACTATTGGAAAGTGATCACTTCCACATAGATCATCATGAACACGCCATGAATAATCCAGAAGAAGAGAGGGATCGCAAATAGTGATATCAATAGCAGAATAAGACCCGTTTCCAGGATGAAGATAAGTATTAGATCCATCATTAAAAATGCATAATCCTTCTTGAGAGACAAAGTCCTCAATGATCTTACCTTAGATATTATGAGACTTGCTTCCCCACAAGGGGTTGTGTGCATTGAAGTCGCCCATAAGTATAAATGGTGAGGGTAATTGATCAGTGAGGTTTTTGAGTTTAGCTTTATCGATAATTGAATTGGGTGGAATATATATAGAACATAATGTAATTGTTTTATCTAATGATAAACGAATTGCAACTGCCTGCAGATCCGTGGTGAGTTGGACTGTGCTATGAATGACGTTGTCCTTCACAAAAATGGATGATCCGCCTGCAGCAAGTTCATCTACCTTAGAAAATGTGCTATACATGTTGTATCCTTTTAAAGATACATTGTCACTTTCTTTTAAATGAGTTTCTTGAAGACAAAATGCAGTAGGAATAAAAGACTGAACTAGAAGCGTTAACTCGAGAAGATTTATTTTAAGACCTCGGCAATTCCATTGGATGATATTAGTCATGATTTGTCAATAGACGGGCGAATGCTATCGAGTTTGCCAGCATTCTTATTTCGCTCACCCTGAGATTGTAATCTTTCGGGTGGCGGGACACTTTCGATTTCCATTTCTGATTCGTCGTTAAATGTTGAAAATCTGTTGTGTGAGGAGAGTCGTCGATCTCCAGGACCATGCGCAGCTGGTTTTACTCCGCCTCGACCCCTACCCCGCGACCTTGAATCAGAAGACTTCTGAGAGGATGTATTTGCTGGCTTCTTTGGGACATCCCTCTGTTCCGGAGAACGAAGAGGAGACGGGGCTTTAGAATACTTTGTACTAGATGCAGAAGATAAACTAGTTTTATTAGATGCAGATGAAGGAGGACTATTGGAGATGGAAGAATCATCTATGTCACTGGGAAGATCCCAGACAGATTCACCGCCCCAACTGTCTGATTTAACTGCATCTCTTTTATTTGATTTCTTTTTTTCATTTTTTTTAGATGATGACATTGAGCTCTGTAAGGAAGATTGAGTTGACTGAGTACTGGTTTTAGAAGGTGTTGGTTTTCTTGGAATTAATATTTTATCGTTAGGTTCTGTTTCAACAGGCAGCATTGTAAATGTCTCAGCATCAATTGGCCAGGTCATGCGAGTTTGTGTATGCTCGTGACTGAATGAGCGGACAACTTTGCTGGCGTACGATGGTCTGTTCGAAACAAGGAGATCCTTCGAAACAGAAGCTATCTGTTTAGCTTCTGGGTAACTGATGTTTCTTTCTGTTTTAATTTTGATAATATTTTTTTTCTTTAAGGTAAACAGGGCAGTCCCTAGATGATGAAAAATGGGATTCACCACAGTTTACGCATTTAGAAGATTCAGAGCTACAGGTTGTTCCCTCGTGTTCTTCGTCAGAACACTTGAAGCATCTCTGCGTACCACGACATTGTTTGCTTCCATGACCAAACTTTTGACAAGTGAAGCATCGAATTGGGTTAGGGATAAACCTGTCAACTCTGATTCCGAAGCAACCTAAAGTAATAGATGGAGGAGGAGTTGGAGTTCTAAATGTCAAAAGATATGTATTTAATTTGATTATATTTCCATTCTTTTTTATTTGAAATCTAACAACATCAGTTACACCTTGGCTTGAAAGTTCCTCACAGATTTCTTCCACGGTAAGGTCACCAAGGTATTGACTTCTGTCTCGAATGATCCCCTTACAGCTGTTCAAACTGTTGTGAGGAGAGGCAGAAACAGGAAAGTTTGTAATTGTTGTCAGTGTAAGCAAATTTGTTGATTGACTTTTGTTGGAACATTCAACCAACAAATTGCCTGATCTCATTTTTGAAACTTTTTACAGTACCAGCAACGCTTTGAATTTGTTTGTGAATCACAAAGGGAGATATTTTGGAAATTGGTTTTTCATCTGTTCCTTTTATTACAATAAATCTGGGCCAACTGTCATCTTCCTGACAGGGCACTGAATCATCACATTTTCTTTTTTTATGTATTAAAGCTGATTTAGAGGGTTGGTTTTGTTGTGCCATAGGAAATGAGAAAGATTCACCATTCTTGTCATCCACCCACCTCAGAGTGCCTACAAGGGCGATGCTGTGTTTCCGTGGCGAGCCGGGGTCAAGTGCTAATGCTGAAAACGAGCTCCAAGTATAACATGTATAACGTAGCTGATCCCCAAAATTAGCACCCAAGATCCACTGCGGAAAGCACCATATGTTCCAAGAATGGTATACTCAAGCAGAGCGTATCCATCAAGCGAAATAGAAAGCGTACCACTTGATTGACCCATGAGCCATCGCCTTCTTCAGTTATCCGAAATATAAATAGCTTTATTTAAAACACATGTGTATATCATGAAAATTGTTACAAGAAAGCTTATTGTTGAGGATTAACTGAAGGGCTCGACATGACCAGCCGATTGATCGAACCGAGTCCATCCGACCTCCCGTTTAGATGATATTGGAGCCAAAGCAGCTTATTGAACTATAGTCTTGCCCGTCCGGGTATTTTCTGACCGTAAGGAGTCTGGCTACAGCCCTCATCCGCAAGGATCTCGTCAACCACCGACACGGGTAGCAACCCACGGCCAACGGGTTGGAGAGCCTATTTTATTCAAAACATCGGGCAACTCGTACGATGTTCGGATCACTTTAGTCTGGTCTCTACCCTTCGACCTGTCCAGCATGGGTAACCCTACCAGGAGACGAAGCTCCAACTGGCATAGCTCTTGGGGTCACTGAGACACGCAAGCCCCCCGACCACGGCAAGGATAGCGATCCACCGGGGGGTTGTGCATATTGAAAGCTCTAGGATTAATATGTAAAAATTTAACGGAACCTTACTTCAAAAATTAAGGCTGTGAAGTTAAAAATGCTTTACGGATGGGTAGTATTACCAACAGAGTTATTGAATTTTTAACTATTTGTATTGATAATCTACAACTTGTTTTTGAAAATGGTATTAAATTGTTACTATTCTGATATAAGCGAGGATGACACTATCCTTGGTAAGTGATTTAAATAAAGTGGAGGATAGTTGAACAGTTTGATATAGATGATTATTTTTCCACGCATTCAGAGGGTGACAGTATGGAAGTGGTAGATTAAAATAACAAAGACGACAATTGAGTTGAATCGATAACTGCAAATGATTCAATTAGTTCAGGAATTGAAGACAACCTAGAAGAAAATGATGGTATTATCATCAGAAGTGATGAGGAGGAAAATAACGAAACCCGAATGGAACAATAAAACAGCAAACTCTCATACATGTTTGTTTGATGTGTTTGAGCTTTTGATTTTGCCATTTGATTAGGGACTTTCCGTTTTGAATTTTCCTCGGAGTTCAGTATATTTGTGATTTTACTTTCCACTACGACTTATTGAGACAAATTCAAGTCCCTACAATTATTATCTTTATCTAAAAGGTCTGTGACAAGTGATGTTACTCTGGTGTACAAAAATCTTAATCGGGCTCAGTGGAAAAGAGGACAGGTTCAAATGTGCCCAATTTGATGGATTCTGATTGTTGTTTGCTAAACGTTCAGTGGCAACTGTTTTAAGCATTTCAGGACAAGAACAAATAAACAATAAATACAATAGGCAGGTCCTGCATAGAGGCCGTCTGCGATGAAGGTCGGAGAAATTTGGTATCCCACTGGAAAATCAGGGTATATTAAATTAAGACATTGATTGATTGTTGGTTGCTTAACGTCCAGTGGCAAATATATCATGCATGTTCAGGACGAGAACAAATTCACAATAAATACAATAGGTAGGTCCGGTAATAGAGGTCAACTGGGTTGAAGGCGGGAAAATTTGGACTGCCACGGGAAAATGAGGGTATATTGGACAGGGACAGAAATTTAGCCTTGCAACAGGCCACCTACGGACCCCTCAAAGAGTTGTAGCAAGGGTTCTTAACGTGCAGAGAGCGTGACACTCTCTACACGAGGCATCGGATTTAACGTCCCCATTCTAATGTTGCCTTCCAACACATACGGACCCTCGAATTGGATGGTTTGTATGTGGTTCATAATTCTGACAACAGGATATAGTGATGAAATCGAAAATAAATGATGATCATGAGAAAGTGTGGAAAAGCTCTAAATGTTGGATTAGTTAAAATAATATTAAGAGCATTTATACAATCAGGTCAAACCAGATGGTTTCTACTTTGAAAACGATATAATCGGAGAAACATTTCCCCCGACCATTAATATGTTTCCAATCAATAACATGCGGGTCAAAGGGTCTTTTGCCGTGTGTAGAACTTTTTTGTGAGAACAGAATTCTCAAATGTTGGAGCCGTCCGTTTGCACTCGAATGATTGATCTTCTTTGTCATTATGTCCAGAGGCTGCTTTTCAGCAAAAACAGTCTACGCAAAAAAATACTTGTCGCTAATGTAAATGGTGGAATAAAGATTATTGTCACACTGTTGCTGGAATCAGATTTGAATCCTATTCTTCTTCTGAACATTTGTCAGAGGATTTCAAGGCTAGCTTAATTCTTACACATTTACTCATATACTTCTTCACTCAAATGTTTTCCAATTAGGTTATTTTTGTTTTACTTTTATATCTTTTTGGATTACTTCTATCGTGGTATGAGAGAAAATGAATTTCAAACAGGTTTGTATGTACATTGTAGATGTCTTTCTAATTGTTTATCATTGCAGTGTTGCTGTTTATTTTAAGCTCACCTAATTGGCTTAGGGTCATCATGACCGATGCTAGTTAGTATAAGCATCACATTTGGAGTTGCGTAATGATCTAATTTAGAAGACATATTTGTAAAAGCAAATTTGCTTGTTTCTGGATTCTTAATATTTATTTCAATTGCATCATATCGTTTTGTGATGATTATGTTTAAACTAAATGAACCAAAAGTAGGACAATGTGAAGAAAGAATTTAATCGTAAAGATACCATATAGTTATTAATTTTGAATCTTTTTTTAAAATTAAAATCGAGATTTGTCGGTAAATTATATTGAAAGCATCCCAACTAAATGTTCTTAAGATGGCTTAGCTGAATCTGTTGTACTTGACTTAAAAGGAACTTTATTATCAAGAACCTCAAACATGACACTAATATCAGCATCTGATGGGAAGAACATGCTGAATCTATATTGGTCTCTTCGACACCCATTTCTCGAAAGGCCAGCGATGTTACTGTTATTACTTTCTCTTTTTAGAGAAACCAAATGTACTACCGTGGTGTTCCAGTGTGTATAAAACAAGCCTTGCTTCAAGTTAAAGAAAAGATTCAAACAAAATCTCGACCTTGCTTGTCGGTCATAACATCTAATCATATGACGTACCTATACTGAGAAATTTATTGAAAGAGTTAAATCTCCTGAGTTCTTTAAAAAAAATAAAAACGAAAGTGTTTGTGGAAATTCCTTCTTCAATGCAAGTTTAAGTGGGCGTTGGTCCAACTGGTAATGTTACCTTTTTTTGTTTCTGAATTTTGGGGTGGAAGAGTTTCCGACAAAGAAATCACTAAACATAGTGGCTTACTTGATTTACTTCCGCCAGGAGACAATCTTATGGCAGACAGAGGATTTGAGATTACTGACATTCTGTAATAATTACCCTGATGCCACCAAAAATATTTAATACTCATATTTCCATTGGATGCCAAAACTGTATGTTCAGTTCGTTTGATTTATCTATGACTTGGTGGTGCATTGAGTAGGCTTTCACGCTTCTAATGTTTAAATTTAGTGGTACGTGAGGGTAACCAATACCATAAGGTAATCTATAAAGGAACCTGACGTGACAAAATGATAAAATAATATAAAGGAGCCTGCGTCAATTATGACAGATTAACTCTGCCCTAGGTGAACGACTGCTGATGGATTTACTGATTTTTGTACATCTATAAATTAAACTAATGGCAGTTACATAAAAAAACAAGCATTTTGTGAGTATTGCATGGAAATACATAGTCCCCTACCAGTTAAAAAAATATTGTATTGGAACAAAATTCTAACTTGATCTATAACTTTTATGGTGTAAATTAAATAACAAATATCAAGTCAATATCTTCCAGCATGACGATTGATTGATTGATTGTTGGTTGCTTAACGTCCAGTGGCAAATATTTCATGCATATTCAGGACGAGAACAAATTCACAATAAATACAATAGGTAGGTTCTGTAATAGGGGCGTCTGCGATTAAGGTCGGAGAAATTTAGACTGCCACGGGAAATGAGGGTATATTGGATAGGGACAGAAATTTAGCTTTGCAACAGGTCACCTACGGACCCCTCAAAGAGTTGTTGCAAGGGTTCTTAACGTGCAAAGAGCGTGGCACTCTCTTTACTCGAGGCATCGGATTTAACGTCCCCATTCTGACCGGACGTGGCTGCAAATTTGTACATCCCGCACAGTCAAACGGACGCCCCACTTTAGCAAGGGTTTTACTGCCGGTCGTAGGAAGACCAATGGTGACCATACTTCTATTCCCCAGTCACCCTTGGGGGTTCCAGCATGACGAAGAAAAGTGTTAAAGACTGATTACTTAAGTGATTTTTTTCTAAGTCTAAGGACCATAACTCTGCAGAAAATCATCAGACCGGAACAAAATTGGAACTTGATCTGTAACTTGTGATGATAAAACAATATACCAATTATCAAATCAATTGGTTAAAGATCGTTAAAATTTAATAATTTTTCAATTTACAAGTTCCTAAACTGTGAAATGAAAATATGAAATAGAAAGAATATATTTAATGATCTTTCTCTTGTATCTTATATATTCAAACTATTGTCAACAAATAATTTGTGATTTTGTTGTCTTGTGACTTTCTGTCCGGTTACCAAATTAATTAACGTACACAGGTAACTTTAAATATAATAATTTTGTTGTTTGTACAGAAATATGTTTTCACATAATTTTTACAAATTCAATTTGTTGTACATAGTATGAGAACTGGAGAGAAATTTATCGTTATATTAAATACCAAATCTCTTACTTATCGTATAAGCTTGCAGGTTAATAAACCCCTCAGTTAGTTTTATCTCATATTTGACGTGCTTGCTAAATAACAGGCAATATTCATTTGCAAACAAATTTGGTCGTTGTTAAGCTTATTATCTATGCTTTCGTCTAACTAACAAAACATGTCTTTAGTCTATTCTTAAAATATTTATTGAAAAACTATCCTCTCAAGCTGACTATGCGGTATGGACTTTGCTCATTGTTGAAGGCCGTACGGTTGTTAATTTCTGTGTCATTTGGTCTCTTGTAGAGAGTTGTCTCATTATTGGCAATCATACCACATCTTTTTTTTTAAAAGACATATAGTCTATTCTCAAAATGTTGATTGAAAAACAATGCACTATAAATGACATGTTTTATAACTCAAATGGAGGGTATCCTAACACAATGTTGACCGCTGTACCCCTATTTTTGACATTTTTACCTACTATGTCTGTTTGTTTTGATCACACATCGTTGTCAATATAATGGAATGTTATGCGACTGTCATACAAGTGAGAGGTTTTAGCTAGTTATACAACCAGGTTAAATCCACCATTTTCTACATTAGAAAATGCCTGTACCAAGTCAGGAATGTGACAGTTGTTATCCATTCGTTTGATGTGTTTGAACTTTTGATTTTGCAATTTGATTAGGGACTTTCCATTTAGAATTCTCCTCGGAGTTCAGTATTTTTGTGATTTTACTTTTTACTCAGAAGTGAATACAATAATTTGTGTTTTTACTCGTTATTGATATTTTAGAATACTTTTAATTTCTGACTAATAAAAGCAATCTTTGAGTGATGTGTTTGAAACTGCCGGAATGAAGGTCGGGAAAAATTTGAACGGTCATGGAAAAATGGGAATAATGGATAGGGACAGAAAGTTAGCCTTGCAACAGGCCAACTGAAAGAGTTGTTGCAAGGGTGGTGGAGGGTGGTGGTGGTGGGCTGTGTTTAAAAATTACATGTGCAATTAAATTTTTGGCAATTTTGCCGAAAATATTAAGATGACTTAATTTAAATAAAAATTACTTCTACAAGGAAAATAATTATTTAAGTGAATAAATATAAATTGCCTCAACCAATGGACATTTTAATCATTAAGCTATCAGAACATTTGAATTTATTATGCTTACAATGCCATTTCTTATGTACATTTGTTGAAATACAATATGTCTATTTACTACATATTTATTTACTTTCAAGAATAACCAGCAACATGAATAATCTAATGAAGATAAAGTCGAATATAGGAAATGTGCCGTATACAACCCCCTCAAGGTCATAGGGATGAAAGTGTCACCGTCGAAAAAAATACAAAAAAGAGGGAAAGGATAAGTTATGGACCATCTTGGGGCTTGCTGATGTTTCATCATCAGTCGAAGCTAAATATAAAGTGGATGATAAAGAAAAACCTGTCTCAATAAAGATTCTACAGAGATGACACCATCATTACGAACAGTGCCACATAAATGTCACTGACAGAAGGCATTGGCGACATTCCTGAGAACATTAAAGTCGACGCCATGAAACACATTCCAGAAGAGATCACAGCACCATGTAAACCATTAGTTGAGCCTCTACATTCTAAATGTGTAAAGAATCAAGGGGAGAAAAAATGAGATTCAAAAAGGGGGGATAACAGCTTATGCTCGGAAAGACAATAAAGTGATTTTTTCTTGTCCTCTGCGGACGATCCAACATTAGACAACCTACAGGTACATCGTAGACAGAAAGATGGTACCCAGAAAATGGTTGCCAGTCCATCTGTTGTACAAAGTTCAAATGTCAAAATGAATGGTGTGGATAAAGCCGATCAAACTAGGACGGAATATCCAACATATCGAATGTGTAAAAGGTGGTGGACATACATTTTCTATTTTCTTCTGGACCTCTCAAACTGTTTTATATTTATGGAAGTCTCCAAAACATCATTTGAAGACAAATACTGGAAAGAGCAAAGCAACTCCGAGGAAATTTCAGGAGGCAACAGAAAAAGACAACGCTTATCAAACATTGATCCTCAGGAAGTTAAACATTGGCCTTATGAAAATGACAAAAGGGGGCGTTGCAAACAATGTTTTGCTAACAAAGTGAGGAAAGATGTTAAAATTAAATGTAGTGGATGTGATGTCTTTCTTTGTCTGAGCTGTTTTAGAGAATTTCACAAGAAATAATGGATTATTAACGGTTTGAACCACTGTTTACTAAATAAAGAAATGGTTGTACCAAGTCAGGAATATGACACATTTGAGCTTTTGATTTTGCTCTTTAATAAAGAAATTTCCGTTTTGAATTTCCCTTAGAGCTCGTTAAATTCGTTATATAAATTTTAAAGAATACAATTCTATGCAATGCAATGTCAAAAAGTAAAGTTAGAAATTGTTTTTGCGGTCTCTAAAAACACCGCAAAGGACCTCCCTTGAGCAGAAAGCCGTTTGTTAAGTGCACAAAGGACCTGAAATTGTTTATAAAATGAGGGAAAAGTTATTTCTTACGAAAAAAAAATTATTTTAAGTTCTTGAGTTAGATTGGTATTAAAGTTGTATTTAATCGTGTTCCGAATCGGTACGGATATGCATAAGATTACGGCCCTTTTCAATAAGATTTTATAATACATATATGTATATTTTGAAAAATATTGAGAAAACATAAACATATAAATATTATATAGACTGGACATTAAACCGAAAATAAATAACGCTATCATTGTTTGTCAAGATTTCAACTCAACAATTAAAATGTAATGTATAATGAGAACTTGACTGCGCTTATGGTGAATGAACTAGCGTTATAAATTCTTTAAACTTAATTATCAGCGTTAAAATGCAGTCCTTAAAACAATAACATTGTTTAAAAAATAATTGTATGTATATTGTATGTATTTATTTTATACAGTAAAAAAAAACAAAAAAAAAACTTCAGACGTATGCAAAATATACAGGTTTTCTATATATAGATCTCACACGCGGCGATCAAAGACATCGTCTATTGAAGTTTAGTAAATGAGAAATATAAATTGATTGATTGATTGTTGGTTGCTTAACGTCCAGTGGCAAATATGTCATGCATATTCAGGACGAGAACAAATTAACAATAAATACAATAGGTAGGTTCTGTAATAGGGGCGTCCGGGGTTAAGGTCGGCGAAATTTAGACTGCCACGGGAAATGAGGGAATATTGGATAGGGACAGAAATTTAGCCTTGCAACAGGTCACCTACGGACCCCTCATAGAGTTGTTGCAAGGGTTCTTAACGTGCAAAGAGAAATATAAACCATTTTACTAAAAAGTTTATAAGAAAATATAAAATGAGAGTTCTTCATTGAAACATTCAAAGCTATATAAATTCAACATGATTCACTCTCAATACAAGTCTATCTAGACACCAACAGGATAAATACCTTTCAAGTTTGTTTAAAATTATATTTACTTTCAAAGTAATGTATTAATCTTAAATTATATATATTTTATTTTCATCAGCATTGCTAAGGAAATTGAGAACTTATTCTTATATTTTTCATTAATTATCTAAATATATGATAAATCATATTAACAAGCTACTTAGCGCATAGATGATTCATTATACACTTAAAAGTATTTATTTCTTTTCATTTTATTAATAGTTAACCATTTGAAAAAAAATACTTGCTATTGCCAGTATTTCTTTTCAAATGTTTGAAGTTTAAATTTTGATATTGCGAATGGTAAAATTTTGAGATACCGAAGGTTAAACGTCTAGCCAAGACGCCTGGGCAATGTCACCAGCCAATGTTAGCTGCAGTGAGGACAAAACCAAAAGTCTAAATGTTTTGTAAAATCATACATATTTATTTCTCTATCTTATTAAATCACAATATTAATTGGAAATATAAAGTAAGACTTTTTTGTTATAATGCAATTATTCTTACATCGCTAAAATATATTACCATACGGATGAAAACAAACAGATGATGATATACGAGACATAAAATAAACAGCAAACCATCGGAATCCTTACAAAATTTTCGTAGTTTTGGTTAGGGGTCCATCTTAGAAAATATTACAACAATAAAATATTAAGACATTAATAATTGACATTTATTTCATTTATATTATTTTATAACTATTTAAAAATTCTCCTACATGAGCTATCACATAACCCGGATATAGAGTCGGTTCCGAACCGATACCGGTGATAACACCAAATAGCACATTATTAAAATCGCAATTTTTATTGCAATTAGTTTTTTTATACATTTTTCTTCAGGACCTTTAATATTTTTATGCTTTATAGGGGATTTCAGGTCCTTTGTGCAAAGGATGGTCTTTGTGGTGTTTTTAAAGGCCCGAGTATAGGCATCATTGTACAACTTGTAGTACTACACACGACAAAATTATTTTCCATTCACCCGCGTGACGTTCAGGTTTGACCCACTTGTCTGCGAAAAATTCATTACACAACTATAAAATGTATCAAACAAATACTGTATTTGCCAATCACATGTGTTTATCGTATATCTTAAAATATAATAATAAATACTAGAGCTGATTCAATGATATACAACTAATGTCAATATGGACTTTGTTTAGGAAAGGGGATAATGGCAGAGTCTTGACTGCTGGTATGAATATTACTTGGTATCAAGTCTGGTTTGTTTTGCTTAAAAAGCTGGGTGAACTCCATTATTTTCTTCAAAGTGAAATGTCTGTACCTTGTAAGAAATATGACAGTTGTTTTGCAATTGTTTGATGTGCTTAGCGTTTGATTTTACCTTTTGACGAGGGATATTCCGTTTAAAATCTTGTCAATTTGCAAGACGTCACACAGGTAAATTTAAAATAATTTTGTCGTCGGCAGTACGAAAGTTTTTTGTAAATGCAAATGGTTGAATGTCATATCAGCATTTCAGACAATGAATATTCATGATGGAGTAATATTTTGAATAAAGGAAAGATTTCAGTGGTCTGTTTTAATATATCATATATATCTATGTATAACTGTTCCTGAATCTACCCCGTAATTGAAAAGTCCGAATTTTCGCAGGGACGTTAAGGGCGATTCAAGAAATATCCCATTTTTATACACAGGAAAAATCATATTGAACTCAAAGTTAGTTTTCTTTGCTTAAAGGTTAAAATTCACGTCAAAAGCGTAAACAGGGGGAAAAGGGTCTATTCTGAATCACATTCCAAACTTTTATTTATAGAAAAATATAAATACACTAGTGTCTTGTGACTTCAAACTGAAAGTAAGGACATTTCCTAAAAAAGTCAAAAGGGCAGGTGCAAGATGAAATCCGATCGCCCTGGTTTTTGGCTCCCTGTAATCAGGATAACTTATTTTACTGGAAAAGTGCTGTGCCTAGTTTTTAATAGAGGTGTTGTAAATAAAAAACAATAAAACGTGGAGAATTTTTTCGATTTATTGACTTTTTGGCACTTCGGGTTGTGAAATATCTTTTACACGAACGCTATATAACTAGGCACAGCACTTTTTGAAAAATTTGAAATGTGGCCTTTCTACCAATACCAGAATCAAGTGGGTTGGTATAGCTCTTGCACCTGCCCTTTTCAATTAATTTAGCATGAAGTAGCATTATCGCCTTGAAATGCGAGAGAAAAACGTTTGAATGACCCGGGAGTAGTCGGATCGGCTGACGGAAAAACTCAGTGTATTTTTTGTACTCACCGTGAAGCGTTTCATATAATAATAACGTCATGTTGGAGCGAATAAACAAATATTCTCTTATTGCTTGCTTAATTTATTAAAGCTTCCTATTTAGTATTGTTTTTTTTCAGGGAATTTTCATTGTGACAGGCTGGACTTTCATAAAATAGAATATTTACATCTTCTTGCATTCCGCTTCTTGTGTATATCACCGCAAATGGCTGAAATGGCAGAGGCGGATTCATGTGGGCTCTGATCCCTTGTGTATCAACCAATTTATGGTTAATGTATACACTTCTTATATGTCCATAACTTCGATTAGTGTTGGGACACGCAGCCCCCCTTTTTTTGTCAAAATCCGGAATCCGCATCTGGGTTCATAGTGCAGTTCTCATTTTTGCAAATGCAAGTTCATTGTATAATTAATAGTATACTATAAAGTCTCTTCTAGTGCTTGCATATTGGGAACCATTAAAATTTTAATGAAAAAAGTTGCATTTTCATACAGAACTTTATACCAAAATTCATGATTTTTTTGTTTGCTTTTTGTCATTGACACTGTTTAAATCATAAATATTAACTCCTACCTGAATATAAATATTCACATTTTACTAGTTGAATATCTCCTGTATCTCAAGTGTGACTGGTATCAATTTGTAAATCATGATTGGGAGGTCTTTTTGAATTTTATTCTGGTGGGGTAGGGTAATTTTTTTGCCTATGAATGAATATGAATTTTCACCAGTTACCAGGCCAGTATTTTGTATGGCTTGCTTTTTTTATACAAAAAAGCTACGGCATTGAGTACCCCATACTTCAAAAAAATGTACCTTGAGCTCTCATTATTTATGCTTACACTATATCATAAAGCGATAACCAGTTCGACAAATATCGGATGCATATATATACACGACTAATTTTAATCGCATCTGTATAAAAAACCCACTTCCAATTAGTTTCAGATACATGTACATGTACCTATGATTCAATCAACAACCTTGTCATATATATTATCTCAATTTCTCAACCTTATAGTTTACATTTAATTTTATACCATCAAGTTGGAAATAGTGACCTATTTTTTTCTGCTGCTCATTTCATATTAAATCCCTGCCTACCAGTGTTCACCAATACAAATGGACAGCCAAAAGTGCTTACATGACATTCAGCACAATCAATCAATTGTTTTTTCATTATCAAGTGCCATAATATTTTAAGGTTGAAGACATCTCAAACATGTCAAAATCAGAAAACTTATTTCCCATCACCTGCTGAGATTGGAGGCAACTGAACATGCTGAATGGTATTTCTTTTCTGTCAGAATAAAAGAAATTCTATGTACCATATATAATATAAATACACAGAAATGACTAACTCAATCACAATTAATACATATATACACAATCCAAAAGTTTCAGGAAGTGTCAGGTGAATTAATCATGACATAGCAGACAGGACAAACTATGTCAGCATGGAAATTAAAATGATATGTAAATGCTTATAAAACTACTGCCTACAAATATCATTGACAAGGGTACAATCAGTGGTTAATATTTACCTGAACCAATCACAAGAGTAAAAAAATTACTTAAGTGTAAATCAAAACTTCATTGGCAATTATACCAGATCATCTTTTTTTATATCAAATTCTAGCTGTAATACAAAAATATGTGTGCAATTTCAAACTGAGAACAAAGCAATTTCTGTCTGTTTTGGGGATGCTGTCTCATTGCCATACATGTATACCCAACATCTTTTGCTAAACATGCTAGATATAAGAATCTCTAAAACTGTGAAAATATTCCATCACAAGTTTCCAAGTTTATATATCCTTCAAAAAGAGTCAGAAATTTTTTGAGTAAATTTATTCCCAAGATAATTTTAATTATTGAACAATGTAAGGACAATTAAAAATGCGAGATTAATTATTGCAGTTTCAGAAAATCCTGGATACAAATAATACCATCATTTAAATAAATTTATATTTTTTTTGCCAAACGTATACAATTGTATCATAGTATAACCTATTTTAATTTAGACAAGAAATGAAAAAAAATTCTGATTTCTAAGTATAGACAAATATATAAGTAAAGATAATATTTTTGTTCAAACATTCTGTGGCTGTTACAGAGGTCTTGCTCAGTATTGAAGGCCAACATCAATATGACTAAGTCAATTTAAGATGAACAACAACTGCAATTAAAACACTTTTTTATGCTTTTGAACTTTTTGTATACCTTTATTCTGTGTTAACTGTTATGAAATGAAATGAAATTGAAATATAAATCATGATATAATATGATCTTCTTGTTCTCTGGTTATGCTGGTGGACAATATATAATATGACTATTTGTTCTCTGATGAAGAGTTGTTAATTTATTGGCAATCATATGTCATATTCTTAGTTTTATAATTACATGTATCTCCATTAGTGGTGCATCAGTGAATTGTATGCCTACATGTATATGATAGTATATCTAGGTAGGATTAATGTTTAAATCAATTGCTATTTTTTCCCCGTAGTTGCCATAAAAATAACAAAACACTCATATAAGTCTTATAAATGAATATCTCCTTCTTTACAGTTCAACTGAATATCATATGTCTATTTTTAGATCTCTCACTTGGTCAGATACAAATGTATTGCAGATTTTTCAAATATTTCATGAAAGAAACGACAAATTACATCCATGAAATCCTTTTTTGAAACTCCAATTGTAAGAAAATTCACAAATCTCCAAACTGTCCGTATTTAGAATTCATTTTAACTGAGGTAAAAGCTCTTTAAGATGGTAAACATCAACTTCAGTGATACATGATGATGAAAAAGAAGCTAAATTGTCTAGTTAATTTTCCTCTGTCTCTCAGCATCAAAACACTAAATTCCAATTCATTTGGTCTTGAAACAGTCAATGCTTCTGCTTAGTACATATATGTACATTATATAGAATTGCTGTCTTTTTTATACTTTTCATGGACATATTTGGTGGCTTTCTAAACAAATTTTAATCAGATCTGCTGTAATGGCCATGATGAGTTATAAGGAACTTTCTACTGCAGGTCATCATCCCTGAAATATGAAAAAGCAAATATAATATATTAAATGAAATTTTCAACATGTGAAAAGTAATCAAAAGTTAGTGCAAACATATTTCTTCAAGAAGTTACTGTTAAAATGCTAACAAAATAATTTCCTTGTCCTTATTTAATAATAAAATTGAGAATGGAAATGGGGAATGTGTCAAAGAGACAACAACCCAACCATAGAGCAGACAACAGCCGAAGGCCACCAATGGGTCTTCAATGCAGCGAGAAACTCCTGCACCCGGAGGCGTTCTTCAGCTGGCCCTTAAACAAATATGTATACTAGTTCAGTGATAATGGACGTCATACTAAACTCCAAATTATACACAAGAAACTAAAATTAAAAATGATACAAGACTAACAAAGGCCAGAGGCTCCTGACTTGGGACAGGCGCAAAAAATGCGGCGTGGTTAAACATGTTTTTTGAGATCTCAACCCTCCCCCTATACCTCTAGCCAATGTAAAAAAAGACAAACGTACAACAATAATGTCTTCATTCATCATTTGAACAAGGATTTAATTTTCCACACACATTTTAATAAGGTGCACTACATGTACTTTTATAAAACTTTAAAGTTAAATGAAAAATAAACTTTTATCACAGAGATATGTCTCGCCTTTTTGTAATTTTGATAATGCAAATGTTGAACAGGAAGAAACAGGTTATAAAACAGGAAGAAATTAAAATAGCAATACTTTAACATGCAAGTTATGCAAATATTCAAAGTCGATGAACCATGACTGAAGGTACATGGCTAAACAATCTCCATAGAATGAGATGTGCCAATGCTAATACAACTGCATACCAAATATCATTGACCTACCACCATGAACTAGACCTAATCACAAACTAATACATTGTTGTCGCCGCCGTCGCCAGCATACCTATGTCTCGCTTTTTGACTCCGTCAAGGCGAGACAAAAACCCAGATGTGCCTATAAGATGTATTATGTAATAAATATTTAATTTGATGTATTTATGTTAATTTACTTTGTTTTGTATCTCCTTTTAAGACAGGAATACTTCAATATCAATATCAGTAATCCACAGCTAAAAAAAATTTGCTAGCAAGTTCAGTATATTATTGTATTAATATCTGTCATGTCTGTAAAAATAAATTTTATTGCTGGTACAGATACTTCATTAACATTGATTAAATTAAGAAATTATCATGATTATTGGGTACATTTATTTTTGCAATTTTTAAAGAATGGACAAAAATGTGAGATTTATAATTGCGATTTCAGAAAAATCTGCATACTTGTACAGTTATATGTATAGATTTCGGAATGTGAGTTCCTTTTATTGCGATATTCAAAGTTGCCTCATAAAAACATTGCAATAATTTCTGAGTTTACATCATACAATATTCTTACAATGTACATGATGTAAGAACAGAAATTTATTTGCACAAATTATAAAACAGGAAGAAAAGCCACGCACGCTAACATGTTTAACCCATCCACATTCTGTATGTACAATGTATGTTCCTGGAATTCAGTGGTTGTCGTTTGTTGCTGTGTTACATATTTCTTTTTCATTCATTTTTGATTACATAAATTAGACCATTAATTTTCTCCTTTGAAATGTTTTACATTTGTGATTTTGGGGCCTTTAGTAGCCAAATATGAAGAATGGGCTTTACTCATTGTAGAAGGCCATTCAAAGACCCATAGTTGTTAAGGTCTGTGTCATTTGGACTCTTGGGGAGAGTTGTCTCATTGTACAATAGTTAGCTGATATCAGGATAAAACAATTTACCTGTCTATAATAATAAAGCTCTCCAAATCAAACCATTACTTTATTTCATCAAAGCTGGAATGGCATACTGTATCTTGTAATTGACAGGGGAGCTAAAAAAAATAAGAGTAAGTAATTATTTAATTACATATAGGTACTTTTTTTAAAATAAGGAGCATAAACATAATTATAATGATTCATATAATTTTTTAAATAAAGAAATTACGTCTGCCACACAACCCTAATTTGATATCAGGATTTCCTCCATAGATATATAAATGCCTATTTTTTCTTGGATTTCTAGAATTGCTGCATCCTATGCTAAATAAAGAGCCAGCCCCCCCCCCCCCCAAAAAAAAAATCTAAAACAAAAAAGTGAATCTGTGAGCTACTAATATACCCCCATACCCTTAAAGTAAAAGGTTGTTGAGTGATGAATCTGAAAAAGCATCACACGGTATAGCTGACACATATAAACCCTGAAACCAAATTTCAGAAATCCTTGTAATGTTCCTGAGAAAGATGCAAAGAAAAATATTCATGGGACGGACGGACTGACTGACTTGAGGATGTACAGACAGAAGTAAAACAGTATACCCACCCCCAATTTTTTAAAGACTAAAAGTGGGGTATAAAAATTTAAAAAAAACAAACTTGCGCACAGTGGCACATTTCATGAATAATTCTTATTCATAAAATCCCGTAACTGGAATAAGTAAAATATGTTCCTGAGAAAGATGCAACGAAAAATATTCGTGGGACGGAAGGACTGACTGGCTTGAGGATGTACAGACAGAAGTAAAACAGTATACCCACCCCCACTTTTTTAAAGACTAAAAGTGGGGGTTTTAAAAATTAAAAAAAAAAAAACTTGCGCACAGTGGCACAATTCATGAATAATTCTTATGAATAAAATCCCATAACTGGAATAAGTAAAATTTAAAATATATTAAAAATCGTAAGGCTTACGTTACATTTCAGCAAGTTTCATGAAAATGTGTTTAAGCGTTTTTGAGACATTGTCCAAAAAACGCGACAATTTCGACCCGTTAATATGAATAAAGTCCCTATACTCCAAAACCAGGTATCAAAAATATCTAATAGAAATGGAAAGGAAACTTATGTCAATAAATTTAAACAATTCACCAAAGTTTCAGGAAGATTGGTGAAAGCTGTTTTGAGTTATCATCTGAATGATTCATCAGCAAGGCATTGCTCCAAATAAAAATATATTTCTTTCAAATATGTGTGATAGCTGTTATTTAATTTATGATTATCAATTTTTGTTTAATTTGTGTTCATGGTGTCTGGTTCATTTTAACCGTTACGCTAGTTGGTGCATAACAATTGTACATGTCGTTATTTTTTTTTCTCAGCGGTTGGTGGGAGACTTACTTTCAGAGCAATAAGAATATGAGACCCCCCTTAATCTATGGGTTCCTACAGAGCTGTGGCCTTTTCCTTTTATAAATTGATTATGTGATTTGCGTACATTAGTGATTCCACAAACTGGTCTGTTGTCACAGAATAAACAACTTTATTACAAATGGGGCTTTTTTCTGCCTCTCTGACTAGTGCTCTCCCAAAGAAAATTTTATAAATGGGTCCCTTCTGTTTACCGGGGATATATCTTCGAGTAATGGATTTAATTCCTGCCAACAGTAATACAGTTCAGATATTTTATGTAATACTCTATTTTTAGAACGATGATGCATGCAGTGTTCTATTCAATTTAAATACTGTTTTACTTATATATATATATGTAGGACTCTAAAGTGAGATGGGGACGCTGAAATGCGATGGTCACGCAAAAGTGAGATGGTTTGATACGCTAAAGTGCGATAGTCTGTGCTATTTAATTGAACACGCTAAAGTCTGATGCCGCGATACGATAAAGTGCGTTTGTTCGCGAAAGTATTAACGTTTGCAACGTTAAATCGTATTATGACGCTACAAGCCGTTTGTACAAACAAACGCTGTGTCGGCGGGGAAAAACATGATTCTGTCAGTATACTGGAAAAAAAAAAACTTTTCATAAACAAAGACTGAAACTGACGTTAGTAAGGGGAAGGTGTATATCATAAAAGAGAGAGAAAATGGCAAAATACACCAAGTGTCAAAGTATTTATGTCATTTACTGGAAAAGCATATAGCTCTTCAACTGTTTTGGTACTTATACATCCTCGGATTTCAAATGTTTGGCTTTGAGCGTTCCTGATGAAGGTAAATCCAGAAAAGCGCTTCGGACGCATGAAATTATTAAACGTTTTGTTTTCAATTTTTTACTTGCGTGAAATAAAAGCTACTTTTTAACTTTCTAATTGAATTATTTTGTAAAAACAATTTTTTAAAATATGGTTCGTCATGTCTGTAAAAGAGATGGATACTCGTCAACAAGACAGTAACATAATGACCAGAGGTGTAGTATCATAATATGATTGCCAATGCGACAAGTCGCTATCCAATGCTAACTCATAAATGTAATTAACTATAGAATACCGTATGGCTAACCCCACAGATAGTATTCTATAACGACCAAAGAGTATCAAAACGACCAGTGTATAACAATTCAAACGAGAAAGATAACGGACTGATTAATATACAAAATAAACAAAAAAACAGATAAGAAGATGTGGTGTAATTGTCAACGAACAAATATCCACCAAAGACCAAATATCGTTGATGTATGCACCTAATAACGTTATGACCTTCAATGTGGAGCCTTGGCTTACGTCGCATAGAAAGCTATACAGGATATAGAATACTGTATGGCTAACCCCACAGATAGTATTCTATAACGACCAAAGAGTATCAAAACGACCAGTGTATAACAATTCAAACGAGAAAGATAACGGACTGATTAATATACAAAATAAACAAAAAAACAGATAAGAAGATGTGGTGTAATTGTCAACGAACAAATATCCACCAAAGACCAAATATCGTTGATGTATGCACCTAATAACGTTATGACCTTCAATGTGGAGCCTTGGCTTACGTCGCATAGAAAGCTATACAGGATCACGAAATGACTTGTGTAAAACAATTCAAAAGAGAATAACAACGACATGATTTAGAAACAATACAATAAACGAAAAACTAATATGAACACAGCAAAAAACAAAAACCATCGCCTGAATCCCATTCCCGTTACACCATCGCACTTTAACGTGTCATCTGATCGCACTTTAGCGTAGATCATTGCACTTTAGCGTGACCATCGCACTTTAGTCATACATATATATAAAAGATTATGTCAAAGTGGGCAGTCTTGATGAGCAAACTACATATTAATTAGTAATAATATTATTGTGTCATGAAAAGCTTCAATTTTTTGCTGCGATTCCTTCCTAATAATGACGGTCATAGGAACATGAGGAAGGCGTCCCAGTTAATCATTAACAAAGCCTTTCAAGAAATTATAATATTATTTTGACTATGTATTAAAAATTGTTCTATTTAGCCAGCAATTTAAGTACATAAACTTGCAATTGGTTATATATATATTTCTGACTTGGTAATGATTTAATAAATACTGGTTCACAGATAATAAGATAATTTATTCAAGGTGCACAGGCTTTTTCCAGAGAAAGACGCACTGTCCAGGATATTTCCAAATAATTACCCAGATACTCAGCCTTCTGCAGTCATTTTTAATGGACATAAAGATGTAATCATGTTGCTGTCACCTTTTAACTTCCTTAAAAGCTTAAGTTGCATCCGATTTCAAAAAATTATTATTTATAGTACATTTAAATTTGAAGTTCTTTATCACATACATTTTTTTTTGTACATGAACTATAAATATTCAATAGAATTGCAAAACTTTTTTGACAAGCATGAGAAATAAATTGTACGACAGGAAACATGGAAATAAATAAGGGGAAACATGTAGCACGCACATCGACCAAAACACTAGATACATGTATTAAGAGGTCAAACGTCAAAACAAGAAAACAAGTGAAATAAAATATAAACACTGGGTAAATAGAAATCATTGCATAAAATTAACCCTTTACCGCCCTTTTAAATTCAAAGTTGATTAATACCAACAGCACTAAGCAGAAAATAATATAGTATGGACTTCACACTGATTAAATGGTGGGAGTAGAAGTTGGAAAGAGGGGGGGGGGGGGGAGGTAGTCCAAATAATTATGACGTCTTGCAAGGCTTCCTTTGGAGCAAGTTTGTGTGCCCAGTGTTACAAATTAAGAGCTCCATGCTTTGAAAGTATGGGTCATGGCTCCAGCAATGTGGGTGCCGGAGAGAGTGGAACGCCCCCCCCCCCCCCCTTTCCCCGAATGGCTAAACGAAAATTAGAAACTAATTTCAGGGTAAATGTTGAGAATGGGCTCTCGGTATAATGGAGGGATCTCGTTTCATTCGATAATCTGTTCATTTATTGACGGGATTCGATAAATTATTCAAATTTCAGATATTTGTTGCAGTCTAGTTTCGTTTTGACCACCATGACCACGTGTATATCATGCTTGCCAACACTAAACTCGTTTTTATCTATAAGTATACAGTTTCTTGATTTCTGAAGCGAATGATTAACAAAACAAGCAAAGTATGTTTCATAAATAATACATATTTGGAGGCTCACACTTACTTTTCTGGTTAGATTTTCACATAGAAGTGAAAATAATTTTCGCTGCAAGGTTCTTTTCATTCTGCAAACCACAAACATCTATTTGACGGCGATCGTCTACTGATTGGTTAATCTGCAAAAGGAGGCGGGGTCCACAAGCCGACAATCTCGTCAACAAAAACAGCTATTGCAACTGTTTGCCATAATAATTAAAGCACAAACATACAATATTCGTGTTTCGATAAACAAATTACATCATACGGATACCCGTTTTTAGTTAACAGGCATGTAAGTAATTTGATTTCATACAGTTTCATCGATAGACGCAGCTTACGGAATCTTCGCCATTAATGAATATATGAATACATAATGAGGTCCTTACGGGGTTATCTGCCCCTGACAAAATCTTATCGAAATTGCCTTAACATCGCTGCGTTTTAGAAATTTACGGGGTAGAATCAGGAACAGTTATATAGAACAGTGCTTTCAGAAATTTACGGGGTAGAATCAGGAACAGTTATATAGAACAGTGTTTTTAAAAAAATTACGGGGTAGAATCAGGAACAGTTATATAAGATAGTGTTTTAAGACATTTACGGGGTAGAATCAGGAACAGTTATATAAGATAGTGATTTAAGAAATTTACGGGGTAGAATCAGGAACAGTTATATAAGATAGTGTTTTAAGAAATTTACGGGGTAGAATCAGGAACAGTTATATAAGGTAGTGTTTTAAGAAATTTACGGGGTATATATTAGACTGTGTTTCAAGAAAGAAGGAGGATATTTTGTTGTAACATTCATTATTTTTGTTAAAATAATTATTTAATCATTTCCTGACACATATAGCCAAGCGTCTGAAAGGGTTTTCTTTGGGGTTATATTCAGGAAAAAAAGGGGCTAGGATTTTTTTTGGGGGAAATGAAAAAAATAATGTCAATTAGGGGGGAAAATCAGGGCCAGTAATAAAGAATTGAAAACGGGAGTCAAGATGCAGAATGTATAGGGGAAGAAGCTCGACCAGTAAAAATTTTATAAAAATATGATTTAAAGGAAGTTGTTGTGGAAATAAGGGTTGAAATACTGACAAAAATAATGACAATTAGGGGGGAAATCAGGACCAGTAATAAAGAATTGAAAACGGGTCAAAATGCAGAATGTATAGGGGAAGAATCTCGACCAGTAAAAATTAAATAAAAATATGATTAAAAAGAAGTTGTGGAAATCGGGGTTGAAATACTGAAAAATTATAAAATGTGGCTGAAATGTAAGGGGGAGAATCCGGACCAGTAAAAGAGAAACTGCAAAAGGATAAAATATAGGGAATGTAGGGGGAATCACGACAATGAAAGTATACTAAAAAAGAATGTAAAAACTTATTTAGGCGGGGAAAAGGGGGTTAAAACAAAAAAAAATATTGATGAAATGTAAAAGGGGAAATCAATAATTATGACCATGCAGTAAAAGATATACTGCAAAATACGACGGAAAAAGGAATACTATACTAATTTACTTTTTTTTAATAACATTTTGATAAATTGATAAAAAAAAATTAGATTAAGCATTCCCCTTTTTCCGTCGTACGTACTGTTTAAGTTATGTTTCACTCGTTATCAGGTCAGTAGCAGTGGTTTGACATACGACGGAAAAAGGATATTTCATATAGAGATGTTAAATTCTGTCCTTTTTTCTTCTTTTTTTTTATCTTTAACTTATTTAGGCGGGGAAAAGGGGGTATAAACAAAAAAATATTGATGAAATGTAAAAGGGGAAATCGATAATTATGACCATGCAGTAAAAGATATACTGCAAAATACGACGGAAAAAGGAATACTATACTTATTTACTTTTTTTTAATAACATTTTGATAAATTGATAAAAAAAATTGGATTAAGCATTCCCCTTTTTCCGTCGTACGAACTGTTTAAGTTATGTTTCACTCGTTATCAGGTCAGTAGCAGTGGTTTGACATACGACGGAAAAAGGATATTTCATATAGAGATGTTAAATTCTGTCCTTTTTTCTTCTTTTTTTTTTTTTTTATCTTTTCACGAATTGAGTTATATAATTGTATTGTTTTTTGTTATTGAACATATATTTGATGATTAATAAAAAATAGTGTAACATATAATCAATATCACTTGGGTGATATAGCTTAAGGTAAATATTTGTTATGACAGTTCAGGCGATTCATTTTCACTTGCCTAAAAATGAGTTCATGTTCAGGTAAGTTTTATAACTGTATTCTTTCTATTCTTCTTTCTTTCAAAATGGCCAAAACTAAAGTGGATAAGGATAGGAATAAAAATATCCAAACTTTATGGAAAAAGATTCAGCAAGAAATTGGGGATGCCAAAACTTGGCCTAAAAATGTACGGAGACTATTTTGGACTCCCGCACATAACTTGCATGAAAGTGAAGTTTTGTGTTCCTTCGTTAGGGTTAAGAGACTGGACGTGGCGTTATTCCTTGACTGGGCCAGTTTAATGAGTCTTGGAAACATTGGGAAACTGAACAAATAAGTGAATTATAGGCAATTATGGAGGGAAAAGTTGAGATCGAGGAAGGTCATGGAACTTTGGATGACAATCCAAGAAATAATTGGCCCTGCCAAAAAATGGCCACGAAAAATTCGGGAACTTTTTTGGACCCATAATGAAAACTTTGGGCGGGGGATTCTGTGTGCGTTTGTATATGTCAATGGATTAAATCCAGAGATTTTTATTGAATGGGCAACGCTCATGAATTTAGGAGATGTATAGAAAATGGCAAATATCTTGAGATATTTCGAGGAGGGAAGATATCCATATTTATATGGATACCACGTTTCTAATGGACGGTAAGTCTTTCACATTTATAGCCTATTTTGCATGCAAATTACGAAAGTTAAAGTCTTCTAGCTATAGCTTCATTTTTTATTGGTGATATATATATAAGTTTAAAATTATGTATTTAACACTAACATTAACAGTAAACAAAAATTATATTATAATTTCTGATGAACCATATAACAGCTTTATTGAGGTTAAAAAGAATTAAAAAGATAGTATTATTGAACCCTTTCCTTGAGGCATTGTTAAAAATAGTTCATTCCTAAAAAACAGAAATAAAGTTACAATTTTTTTAATTTTTTTTTTTTAGTTTTGAATATGTGGATGGAACCATCCGTTATAACGTACATAGGAGTGAGCAAATGGTAAGTAGTAAACACTTATTTGCATATTCAATTTTCCACTAAATAGCCTGGGGGTTTATACAAGGGGAGGTCTTTGTGAATTTAGGGTAGCTTTATACTGGGTTTGTGAATAGAAGGCGGTCTTTAAGATTTTGATTTTTTATTAAATTTAAGTGATTACAATTTAAGTTCTAGCAGGTTCTTATCATTCCCAAAATGTCTGGTCGTGGAAAAGGAAGGAAAAAACATTGGGAAGGCAGTTACCATCTACAAAAGAATATTCATGAAGGCATTGACTTTCAGGATTTCCGTAATCCGTGGACGTTTTTCAATCTTTGTCTTTCTGCAGATGAGGATTTTTTCAGCTGGCTTAGACAAAACGGGTTACTGTTAACGAATTTAGATTGCGTCAAGTGTACCCGTAAATGCACTCTTTACAAGCGCTCAAAGGCCAGTGATGGGTATTCATTTAGGTGTTCGAATGGCCACGAATTCGGTATGAGAAAGTTTTCTTTTTTTCAAGGTTCTGCCTACAATATCAGAGATTTATTGCTCTTTATGAAGAACTATTTAGATGGGCATACGTTACACCAGAGTGCAATTAGCGCGGGGATAGAATACAGACATACGTCCGTCAACTGGGCGAGTTATGTTAGAGAACTGTTCTGTGAACATGTTCACACAGAGTATCAAATAAAATTGAGAATGGAAATGGGGAATGTTTCAAAATCTAGTATTTGATGGTGATGTCGAAATAGATGAAAGTTTATTTGGTAGGAAGATTAAGTATAACCGGGGAAAACCAACAGGAACCCGAATTTGGATTTTTGGGATGGTCGAGACATCATCAAATAGGATAATTATGTATCCGGTTGATAAAAGGGACTCTAATACGTTAATTCCGCTTATCAAGAAGCCCGTTTCGCCGGGTTCACGCATTTTTTCAGACAGTTGGGCCGCGTACATTCCTCTCAATGAAGCCGGGTATGAACATTTTTCCGTTTGTCACAAAACGAGCTTTAAACAAATATATAAAAATGCAGATACCGGAGAAGTTGTCAAATGCTGCACAAATCGTATTGAAGGTGCATGGAAATTGTCGAAAGATCATTTTAGGCGCATTAACGGAACCAACACCAAGCAATTTGAACAACATCTCGCAGAAATTATATGGAGGAATTACGCGTCGTCAAACAGGAGAAACGTATACGACGCCTTCTTCAATTTAGTTAAGGCTACATTTACTTTAACCAATGATCCGAACTTAACCTATCCGTCGCCATTATTTCAAACTTGGACCCCTCCCGTCAAAGAGGTAGAAAACGCACATGCTATAACCATCGTCCAAGGAAGCGATGATGAATCCGATGATGAAGCTGTCTCTGCAACTCCTCCGAGTTCAAACAGTACCCCCTCTACAGTTATGGCTCCTGCTGGATACGCTACGGCTTCTTCTTCAGCCAATTATAATCCTCCTTCAAGTTCTTTTACTATGGATACTGCTGTCGCTTCTACAAGTGCTTTACAATCCTACCCTAAATGTGCACAGCGTAAAAAAACAGCAACCGCTTCAAAACAAAACACATCAAGCGAATCAGATAGCGAGGAAAATATTGCAAAATTGTTTTTTCCTTCAGATTTCAAACCGATGAAATGTAGCACAACTAAAAAGACAAAGCCACAGAGACCTCGGAGAAGTAATCCGTATGCTAAGTCCGCATTTCAGTACAGCTTTTCTAGTGACAGCGACTTTGCATGATTCAGATTTGACTTTAAACATGAATCAATCGTTAACTTTCACGAGGACGTTCAAATTGTGTTTTATCTTTGTATTCAGTATGTACATATATTTTGTGTTTGTTGTACTCCATAGACAGAAACAATTTTACTGTGCTTAAATTATGAACATTTATAACTTTGATGGATTGATTGTATTGGGAAATATCAAACAACTGATTAAATCAGGTAAATATGTGTTTGACGATGGTAACAAATTGAACCGTTATCAAATATCTAACGAATTTTAAACACTAGATTGTGCTGAATATGAATGAAATATTTGCCACTGGATTTAAAACAACAAACAATCAATCAATCAACTTAAAAACTGTAACAAAAATGCCAAATGTTAAGTCTGGTTATGTACACGAGAACATTTAATTACAAAGGCGGAAAAGTAAAAAAAAATCAGTTTTTACATGTATTTAAAAAAAAAAGGTTTAACAGTAATCCAATGTCTTTTTAATTCTTTTTTATTTATTAGTTGTATATGAATTAATTAAGTATTCTTATTCTAATACTTACATTTTTGTTCTGTAGGGTAATTGAAAGCAATGAAGTAGGATCCACAGGGCAGCTAATAATGATTACATGTGAGTAGAAATTATTTATACCATATTTTTTTTTATAGTTTTTTGTTCTGAATATGTGTTTACACAATGGATGATTCCATTATAGTAATATGACTGATTGAGTTGAGATAGGTTATCACAAAAAAGAAGATGTGATATAATTGATAATGAGACAACTCTCCACGACAGACCAAATGACACAGAACTTAAAAACTAGAGGTCACCATACAGCCTTCAACGTTAAAAAAAATCCTATTGACCCCAAAATTATGGTCAGTAATGTTCAGTAGTACTGCTATAGAATCGAAAATATCATATGTTGTTTTTTATATTTATGAACATAAACTTTTTGTCACATGCAATAATTTTGTAAAATTTAGATTAAATATGACAGGCCATGTTTTACGTTTTTTCTTTTATTTCAGATACTGGAAACCAGCTGCACCAACATGAACTTGTTCGAATAAATAAATACTTTGTACTTACACATGTATATAATATTGTTACTGTCCAATTCAAAGAACGCTATGCAGTCTGATTTTGGTAATTTGTCAGTTGTTTCTATCGGCAGTTTCTTATATTGCCCAGGTTATACATGTATATACCTTGTATTATTACACGAACGTAAGTGTAATAGTCCCAGTTTGTATACGGATAAGCTTTAGACGTGCTGGTATATATTGGTATATTAATATCATTAACATTTTTGTTGTAAGTAGATATAAGAAGATGTGGTGTGAGTGCCAATGAGACAACTCTCCACCCAAATAACAATTTAAAAAAGTATTGGTTGTGTATTTTCAAATAGTTTAAATTTTAGTTTTATTGAAGTATTTATCAGGTTAATTTATATTCTGTGCTGCAGTTATAATAGTATCAATACTATTCCCACTCTTTACTAGGTAGATACTGATTGAAATGAGCAAGATACACTAGGAAAGAAATCCGGAGATAGAGAACTCAAAAAAATGTTTTTGTTGTATATGACCGATAATGTTTCAAGTTTGATTCAAAGAATATACCTTTTTACATCATACGTATATTTCACTCGTATATCTTAAGAAATAGTAAGCATGTGAAGAATAAGGAATCAACTATGTGCAAGAGGTTTTAGGTAATTTGCGGTGTCATGTCTTCTTTTGTTTGTCTGTTTGTCTTTTTCATTTTTTGCCAGGCGTTTTCAGTTTATTTTCGATCTATGAGTTTGACTGTCCCTCTGGTATTTTTCGTTCCTCTCATACATAAGACACTTTAGACAGTGTTTCAAGAAATTTACGGGGTAGAATCAGGAACTGTTATATAAAAGTGTTTTAAAAAAATTACGGGGTAGAATCAGGAACAGTTATATAGAGCAGTGTTTTAAAAAAATTACGGGGTAGAATCAGGAACAGTTATATAGAACAGTGTTTTAAGAAATTTACGGGGTAGAATCAGGAACAGTTATATAGAACAGTGTTTTAACAAATTTACGAGGTAGAATCAGGAACAGTTATATAAGATAGTGACACGCATAGATATCCAAGCGTCTGAAAGACTTTTCTTTTGGGTTATAAAAAAGGGTCTAGAAATTTGTAGGGGTGAAAAAAAACAATGTCATTTACAATACAAGTATTTTGTTTTTGACTCATTACAAAATAAAGAAACAAAACAGTTTTATGTAGAGATGTGATTCAAAACAAAATCTTTCTTTTATTCGTATTGAATAAAATTGCGTATTTCAGTGCTCTTGGAATCTTCCCCGAAAAATTAATGTACGGGGTAAAATCAGGATATAGCCTAAAAGATTGTAGTAAGAGATAACCTGCAAAAAGGAACAATGATTGCATTGCCTTTGATATACAGTAGTGCTCTGTACACAGGGTGGATCAAGATTGCATAGACAATCCGGTATTTTTGTTATTTAATTTTCATAGCAATATCAAACAGGTAGATAGAAATTGTTTTGTCGTTATTAGTACTCTAGTAAAAAGATTGTCCTAGAAAATTATTTTGTCGTTGCTAGTAGACTGAAATGGACATTCGAGCCATGGTGTAGTGTTTCACTTTTTTGGTATTGAGTTATCCTTCTTTGTACAGGTTTAGAGAAAACGCATTTCGGGGTAGATCCCATCCCCTTTCGAATATAGCTCTCAAAATTCAGCCATGGTACACGTTTTCAATTCAATCCAAACAAAATTAGAATAATAGAAGTCCCCCACAGAGTAAGTCTATTTTCCCTGCCTGATTATATTTTTATTATGAATTTAGAAGTATGCACAAATAGTGCCAGGTATATATTTTTGTGTTTTCAACCCGTAAATAAGGGTTATATTTTTGGTTCATACAAAATGAATATCTGACTTGGTCCAGGCAATACACACTTTGTAAACCTGTATAAAAGTATTATAGGTACTTACCTTCGTAGACATATATATTTTTTAGGTGTTTTGCATTTAATTTATTACACACAAAAGGTAAAATTCTCTGTCTGGGTTATGAACTATTATCTTTTCTTACATGTACATGTAATATTAGGCAAACTTACACACTAGGAATTGTTGGTTATGTATTTTACACATTAGGAATGCTTATGCTAGTTTTTAGTCATGGTTTAGGCATGCATATATAAGCATGTAACATATTTATAGGCACAGTTTATATAGGATACTTTGCAAGTGTTTAACTAAGATTTAGATGTGTGAACTTTTGGCTGATTGATTGATTTAGGTGTGTGTTTTCATATACTGTTAGTGCATGTGTACTTACCTGATACTTACCTTCATGCAATTGGTGTATTTTTGTTTATTTTACTAAGACATATTGTAATGGGAAAATTTTATTAATTTCAGCTTTCTACCTTCCCCTGGGAAGTATGTAATGTGATTAGAATAAAGAAATAAAGAACTTATATGAACATTGGCTTTAATTAGAACCCTATAACACTACAATAGAAAGTCTGCGACATGGACAAACAGGAAGAATCAGACAAGCCATTGGTATCGGAAGAATACGGAAATACACTCTGAAAGCTATGGATATTCTGAAGAAAACGTCTCTAGATATTATTAAGTACTCTCAGAAATCAGAACGAGTGTTATAGATGGAAGTTTAAAATACTTAGAGCTATATTCAGAAAATACAGAAGTCTTAAAAGAGGTGAGACAGGTCCTGTTGGATTTATTAATTGATTGTTGGTTGCTTTACGTCCAGTGGCAAATATTTCATGCATATTCAGGACGAGAACAAATTAACAATAAATACAATAGGTAGGTTCTGTAATAGGGGCGTCTGGGATTAAGGTCTGAGTAATTTAGACTGCCACGGGAAATGAGGGTATATTGGATAGGGACAGAAATTTAGCCTTGCAACAGGTCACCTACGGACCCCTCAAAGAGTTGTTGCAAGGGTTCTTAACGTTCAAAGAGCGTGGCACTCTCTTTATACGAGGCATCGGATTTAACGTCCCCATTCTGACCGGACGCGGCTGCAAATTTGTACATCCCGCACAGCCAAACGGACGCCCCACTTTAGCAAGGGTTTTACTGCCGGTCGGAGGAAGACCAATGGTGACCATACTTCTATTCCCCAGTCACCCTTGGGGGGGAGGTCCTGTTGGAAGGCTTAAAATAAAATATGTGCAATCGAAAGAATTCAGAGAGTGGTGTATCAGGCTACCGAACAGAAAGTTAGATACGGACTAAGATTTATTGATGAAAGAACAGCGGAATTAAAACAATTGACACAGGACAGTCACGATAGAAAAACTAGTCAACCGATTCAACTTAGTCATGCAATTGAGTCAAGTCATAGCGAAACTAGTAGGTCAAGTCATCATACCAAACATAGTCAGGCAAGTCATCATAGCGAAACTAGTAGGGCAAGTCATCATACCAAACATAGTCAGGCAAGTCATAGCGAAACTAGTCAATCAAGACAATATAGCAAACCTAGTCAGTCAAGTCAGTCAAGTCACTCGACGAAGACAAGTCCCAGATCCAGCAAAGACATTTATATAGATAAAAAGTCAAAGGCAGAAACCACAAAGGTCAGACTTAAGATAATTGAAGAAAAAGAAACGCTAAAAAGAGAACAAAAATAAACTGGAATTAGAAATGCAGAAGAAAAGGTCCGATTTGGAATCAAATTTAACAGTTTTAAAACATAAACGAGAAGTGGCAGAGGCAGAAGCAGATTTAAGTGTGGTAAAAGAAATACTAGAAGATAAATGTGACAGTATAAGCAATAAAAGCTGGAAATTACCGGACAATGAGATATGCACTTCTGCAATTGTAAAATCTTATGTTGCCAGTCAGAGACCGGAAGTTTGTGTTCCAGTTGAGGAAACAAAATTAAACCCTTGTGTGCCAGAATTTTTGCCTTCAACAACACTGCCAAAGGAAATCAAAACACCTCAACCACAACAGACTATGCTCGTGTCAGAAACTCCAGTCTATATGTTAGATCCTGAAAAAACAAATACAAATCAAGTACCATCACCTGGAATAATTGACCTGACAAAATACATTATGAAAAAAGACATTATTTTGTCAAGAATGTCACAATTTGACGACAAGCCAGAAAAGTACTGTAGTTGGAAGAGAAGTTTCAAAAACATTATGAAAGAACTTGACGCAACCAGCTCAGAAGAATAAGATCTGTTGAACAAATGGTTGCGCCCACAATCAAAGAAACAGGCGTCAAGCTTAAGCGTCGCAAATGCTCATGATGAAACTAGAGGCTTAGAGAAAATATGGAAGAGGCTCGATGAGAGGTGTGGAGCACCTGAAAGTGTAGCCGCCTCACTCAAAGAACGCTTGGACAGATTTCCTAAAATTAAAAACGATGAATACGGTAAATTGTATGAACTCTCAGACCTTTTGTCTGAAATCGAATCAGTTAAACAGAATGAAAAATATCAATTAGTTTTGGCGTACTTTGACGCTTCATATTAAGTGAATAAAATTGTAACAAAACTGCCATATTTCATGCAGACTAGATGGATTGACCAAGCCAGCAAGTACAAACTCAACAATTCAGTGGTGTATCCACCATTTAGAACATTTGCAGAATTTATTCATTCTTTAGCAGTAAAGATGAACGACCCAAGTTTTAAGTTTCAACAGACTGAATCAGGTAGTAACCGAAAAGACCCTGAAAAGCAGAAGTTTAACAACAGAAATCCAACAAATAGAAATGCACTAAATAGACAAGTATTCAACACAAAAAAGACTAAAGTAGAAAATCAGAACTCAAATTACCTTAAGTGTCCAGTACACGAAGAAGGGAAACATAGTTTAGTAGAATGTCGATCATTTCCTACCAAACCCCTTGCAGAAAAAAGGGAGATAATAAAGAAACATGGTTTTTGCTTTAAATGTTTAAAAGGCAAGCATCTGGCTAAAGACTGTTCAGCAAAGGTTAATTGCGAAAAATGTGGAAACTCATCACATTGCACAGCGTTTCACATTGAACGTCAGGAACCATTGTTAGATAATGGCGGGGAACGAAAGAAGATAGACGAGGAAACCCCGAAAGTAGGATCATTATGTACAGAAATTTGTGGCGACGCAAATCAGTTTAATGGAAAGTCATGTGCAAAAACATTACTGATAAACCTATATCCAAAGGGAAAACCAGAACAACGTGTAAAAACATATGCGATAATTGATGACCAAAGTGACAGGTCTTTAGCTACCTCTGAATGTTTTGATACTTTCAGCGAACACTATGATACTATACAATATACCTTGTCATCATGTTCAGGAAAATCTGCACAGTCTGGGCGTCGTGCCACAGGATTCATACTTGAATCATTCGATAAAAATACTCAACTCGAGTGCACATCATTAATAGAGTGTAATGACATTCCAAATTCCAAACAAGAGATAGCTACACCTGCTGTAGCCAGACAGTATAGTCATCTAGAGTCAATAGCAGAATTTATCCCTGAATTGGACCATGACGCCAATATTTCACTGCTTATAGGAAGGGACATGATAAGTTGTCATCACATTTTGGACCAGATAATTGGTAAAGATCATGAACCATACGCTCAGCGCCTACGGTTAGGATGGACTATTATTGGAGAAGCATGTCTTGGTCTAGTGCATACATCTGATGTCATAACTGTCAACAAAACATCAGTTTTACCAAATCAGGAATTAACCTTGAAACCTTGTGAATATAACTTTAAGGTCAAGGACACAAAAGTAGAACAAAAATCTGTTTAAAGTGATATATTTGAACAGACTGTAGAAGATAATGAAGTAGGATTATCCCGTGAAGATAAGGAGTTTATAACCATTATGGAAAATGGAATACGGAAGGAATCAAATGGTAACTTCAGTGCACCTCTGCCTTTTCGCAAAGATGGTACAACACTAAGTAATAACTATGAACAAGCACGAAAAAGAGCAGAAAACTTAGAAAAGTCTAAAGAGGGACCCGAAAAAGTTACAGGATTTTCTTCAGTTCATGGAAAAGATACTTAAAAACAACCATGCAGAATTGGCACCCCCATCAAGGATGGAGAAGAAGTATGGTATTTGCCCATTTTTGGGGTTTACCATGCTAAGAAACAGTCTAAAATACGGGTAGTTTTTGATTCGTCGGCAAAGTACCATGGGATTTGTCTAAATGACGTACTGCTTAAAGGACCAGACTTAACAAACAATCTAGTTAGTGTATTATCAAAGTTCAGAATAGGACAGTTTGCAGCTATTGCTGATGTGGAACAGATGTTTTTTAACTTTGAAGTTCAAGAGAATCACAGAAACTTTCTCAGAATTATTTGGTTTAAAGACAATGACATTGAAATGCCACTTGTAGAATTTAGGATGCAAGTCCATGTATTCGGAAACTCTCCGTCTCCATCAGTTGTAAATTATTGTTTACGAAAGACGGTTTGTAATCATGAAGGAGAAGAACAGTGTGACAACGTATGTAAATATGTGAAAGAACAGTTCTATGTTGATGATGGACTTCTTTCTAGCGACAGTGAAAAAGACATTGCTAGTCTTATTAAAAGAACACAGGATAGACTAATGACAGGTGGTAATATTAGATTACACAAAATCTTATAGAATAGTAACAAAGCGCTTTCTAGCTTTCCACAAAAAGACTTAGGAAAGAATATTACAGAAATAGACTTTGATTCTGACGAATCTTGTTTACAGCGTAGTTAAGGCCTAAGCTGGGATGTCATTCGAGACATATTCACATATCAGCTATCAGCAGATGAGAAACCTTACACAAAAAGAGGAGTACTCTCAGTCATAAATGGAATTTTTTGACCCTATAGGTTTTCCTAGGAGGGAGATTAATTATGAGACAAGCTTTACAGAACGCCAGTGTAGAATGGGATGATCCATTACCAGAATATTTGATGAATGATTGGCAGATCTGGAAACAATCATTAAAGGACTTAGAAACATTAGAAATCCAAAGATCTTTCACTGAAACATCTTTAGGCGACAGTTCAAAATGTGAACTCCACATCTTTTCAGATGCATCCAAAGACGCTATAGCCTCAGTAGCTTACATTCGCACATTCAATGACAATGGACATTCTCAGTTCGGATTCGTATTAGGAAAATCAAAATTAGCACCTAACCATGGTCACACCATACCCAGACTTGAGTTGTGTGCAGCCGGTCTAGCAACAGAACTTGCCACTTTCATTCAGAAGACTCTTGAGATACCTTCATCTGCCACATACTTTTATACAGACAGTCAAGTGGTCCTAGGTTATCTATATAATGAGACTAGGCGATTTTACGTGTATGTTAGCAATCGAGTTGACCGAATTCTGAAGGTTTCTACAAAATTACAATGGAATTATGTGCCAACAAGCTATAATCCAGCAGATCATGGTACAAGACCATTGGAAGTTAACAGTTTAAGACAATCAGAATGGTTAAAAGGTCCAAATGCCTTTTTTGCGTCCCAGAATTTATCAGATAGCACACTGTTTGAAGTCATAGAACCAGAAGTCGACAAAGAAGTCAGACCATTAGTGGAAGTAAAAAAGACATTTGTTAAGTCATCAGGTCTAGACATAAGTTTATTTGATTATTTTTCAACATGGACAAGTCTTGTCAGAGGTATCGCATTTCTTAAACGAAAAGCTTCAATGTGGCACAAAGATGAGACTGATGAAAAGAACAGTAAGTCTGGCGTCACCTTCATGAAGGAGACTGAGAAGTTTATCATAAAGGAAGTACAACAAGACACATACTATAATGAGATTGACTGCTTGAAGCAAAGAAAACCTTTACCAAAGAACAGTAGTTTAATTGCACTTTCACCAGTATTAGACTCCGATGGATTACTTCGAGTAGGAGGAAGACTTAAAAATTCAGACATAGAAAGTTGTGAAAAAATGCCTGTCATAATACCAGGTAAAAGTAACATTGCTACATTAATAGTCAAGCACTGTCACAATGCTGTTCAGCGCATGGGAAGACATTTTACTGAGGGAGCAATTCGTTCAGGAGGAATATGGTTGACTGGAGGTAAACGACTCATTAACTCCATACTACACAACTGTTTAAAATGTCGTAAATTGCGAGGAAGTGCCGAACAACAGAAGATGGCTGATCTTCCTTCTGTCCGTCTCACACCAAGCCCTCCATTTACCTATGTGGGCGTGGACACTTTTGGTCCTTGGTCCATCTTAACAAGACGCACACGTGGAAGTTCAGCAAACACAAAGCGATGGGCGATTATGTTTTCCTGTCTAGTAACTCGAGCAATACACATAGAAGTGGTTGAGGAGATGACTTCATCTTCCTTTACCAATGCGTTGCGCAGGTTTACAGCTCTTCGAGGACCAGTCAAGGAATTCAGATCAGATCAAGGCACAAATTTCATTGGAGCTATAAATGAACTAGACATTACAAGTTTCAATGTTGAGACCAACCAATTAAAGACTATCTCCAAAACAATGGAACCATATGGAAATTTAACCCACCACACGCCTCCAATATGAGCGGTGCTTGGGAGCGTATGATAGGACTAGCTCGAAAGATCTTGAATTCAATGTTGTGCGATATAAAAGGTAAACAACTAACACATGAAATTCTATGCACTTTAATGGCAGAAGTATGTTGTATTGTGAACAACAGACCTATAACTGTAGTATCTAGTGATCCATTGTCACCTCATGTGTTATCGCCAAATGTCCTTCTCACTCACAAAACAGACAATGATACGGAATATATTCCGGATTTATCACTTAAAGACACTTATAAAGCTTAATGGAAACAAGTGCAAGTATTAGCCAATCAGTTTTGGAAAAGGTGGAAAACCGAATACTTACACAATCTTCAACTCAGGAAAAAGTGGGAAGTTGAAAGCCGCAATCTATGTAAGGATGATATTGTGCTCATGATTGATCATACTCTGCATAGGAATCAGTGGTTAACAGGAACTATAGTCGAAGTTTATCCGAGTTCAGATGGTTTGGTTCGGAAAGCATTTGTGCGTGTCATCAAGAATGGTGAACCAGCAACTTACATTCGTCCGATTTTTAAACTTGTGTACTAATTTTCTGATTAGAATTGGTTTGTGAATGAATGAACAATTATAAGGACGTTGATATCATTTATTATCAGAAAATTGTAAAAAATTCTTGTTCGAATTTATTTGTTTCTTTTTAAATGTAGCGATTTTGTTATGTCAAAATCAGGCGGGGAATGTAGTGTTTCACTTTTTTGGTTTTGAGTTATCCTTCTTTGTACAGGTTTAGAGTAAACGCATTTCGGGGTAGTTCCCATCCCCTTTCGAATATAGCTCTCAAAATTCAGCCATGGTACACGTTTTCAATTCAATCCAAACAAAATTAGAATAATAGAAGTCCCCCACAGAGTAAGTTTATTTTCCCTGCCTGATTATATTTTTATTATGTATTTAGAAGTATGCACAAATAGTGCCAGGTATATATTTTTGTGTTTTCAACCCGTAAATAAGGATTATATTTTTGGTTCATACCAAACGAATATCTGACTTGGTCCAGGCAATACACACTTTGTAAACCTATATAAAAGTATTATAGATACTTACCTTCGTAGACATATATATTTTTTAGGTGTTTTGCATTTAATTTATTACACACAAAAGGTAAAATTCTCTGTTTAGGTTATGAACTATTATCTTTTCTTACATGTACGTGTAATATTAGGCAAACTTGGACACACTAGGAATTGTTGGTTATGTATTTTACACATTAGGAATGCTTATGCTAGTTTTAAGTCATGGTTTAGGCATGCATATATAAGCATGTAACATATTTATAGGCACAGGTTATATAGTATACTTTGCAAGTGTTTAACTAGGATTTAGATGTGTGAACTTTTGGCTGATTGATTGATTTAGGTGTGTGTTTCCATATACTGTTAGTGCATGTGTACTTACCTGATACTTACCTTCATGCAATTGGTGTATTTTTGTTTATTTTACTAATACATATTGTAATGGGAACATTTTATTAATTTCAGCTTTCTACCTTCCCCTGGGAAGTATGTAATGTGATTAGAATAAAGAAATAAAGAACTTATATGAACATTGGCTTTAATTAGAACCCTAGAACACTACACATGGAATTACTCGCATTGCACACATGTATGAATCCATAGTCTGCTATCATTCGGGGCAATATTCTTATATTTAAAAATAAAATCGATGACAAAATAAAATTAAAATGAAGTCAATAATTATAGCAAGTTGCTTTCTTTCAGGAAAAGCAACGAAAGCACCCCAAGACCGCCTAATGGTCACCAAGAGAGTTGCTGATTAATTTTGGTTCTTGATTCGAAATAATTAAGTTCGAATAAGATAATGACGGAGATAGTGCATATACGACGCCAAGGTTCATTTTTATGTTGTATATTCATCTCCCATCTGCCATCATTAGATGACCCCACTGATGTTTCTTATGTTGAGAAAAACTGCATTCATATGTGACCCATTTATCCTTTCTGCGATATAAACCTTTTCTAGATCTTCCAATCCCCAAGGGTGACTGGGGATAGAAGTATGGTCACCATTGGTCTTCCTCCGACCGGCGGTAAAACCCTCGTCAAAGTGGGGCGTCCGTTTGGTTGTGCGGGATGTACAAATTTTCAGCCACGTCCGGTCAAAATGGGGACGTTAAATCCGATGCCTTGTGTAAAGAGAGTGCCACGCTCTATGCACGTTAAGAACCCTCGCAACAACTCTTTGAGGGGTCCGTAGGTGACCTGTTGCAAGGCTAAATTTCTGTCCCTATCCAATATACCCTCATTTCCCGTGGCACTCTAAATTTCTCCGACCTTAATCCCGGACGCCTCTATAACAGAACCTACCTATTGTATTTATTGTTAATTTGTTCTCGTCCTGAATATGCATGAAATATTTGCCACTGGACGTTAAGCAACCAACAATCAATCAATCCTGAATTTATTTATACATGGATTTTGTACTATGCAAAAACGTACTACAATAAATTAACGAATTACTAATTGGTATATGATTTAAGTATAGATAGTGGGTCTCATTAGGGTCTAAGCGTGATGCGGGAGTGGCTGTTTTTCTTTGTAAGCGCGACACGTGAAAGTCAAATTATTGTGCGTGAATACGGGAAACAAAATCGGGCGCGACGCGTGAAATTACCAAAAAAAAAAACCTGGGAATCCGGGAAAATCATAATTTTATTAAGCGTGAAATCAAAATGTGTTGTCAAAAGAAGTGAATACTTGTTTTCGACATTCCGTAATTGGTTTCTGCATTTCCAAAACTGTATCCCGAAATGTCTTTCGTACATAGTTTAATAATCATAAAAACAAATAACAATGTTCAGTCGAGTCCAAAGATCAAGAGGTGCGTTGCAGGATTCTTCTGTAGAGAAATTTTATTTTTCATTCTGGAAGCAATATAAAATCGGATCCGTCAAACAATTCATTTTGAAATGTTTGGGTAATTTAATCTTGGTCTCAGTAAAAAATATACTCCAATCCATTCCTTTATGCACAAATTACGTACAATGAAGGGCAAAAGGCATACACAATGCAATATACACAACAAAATATTTAAACATATTACAACATTTTTCATTGTCATACAATATCTTCCAAGTTCCCATTCTTGAACAACTAATTGTTGTATCCAAAAATATTGAAGAAATTCAAAAAATGGGGACATTGTTGTCAACTTTGGCTCCCCTCATTTTGACCTAAAATATAGCGGCTTTTTATTGACCGTTTTTCTCTGATAAGTGAGAGATTGCCGTTTTCATGCAAAAGATTGAGGACAAGTGAAGCATACCAACAGGAGGGATCAGTATTATAATCAATTAATAAAGAAAAAACGAAAATTTAAACATTGATACTGACATTAGTTTTACCTGATAACAGTAGTCTCAGGTTTAACATCGAAAAAAGACAGAATTGCTACCTACTTAAAATAAAAACATTGAGTTAATTTTGAAGTTTTCATTTCTTATAGTATCATTTGTTGACTGAATTTCAACATTTCATGTAGATCTATGGGACAATTACACAACACCCCCCTCAATCTTAAAAAGGAGGAGCTTTAATTCCGACAAAGGACACTATAAAACTTGATAATTCCCCTGGAGAAGACTGGCAATGTCTTTTACTAACTCAACCATGACACAAGGTATCTTAAAATATCCACCCCCCTAAATCCTGGATATGGATAAAAAAAAATTATTTTACTTTCCCTAGAAAGAATAAAACTAAACAGTTAAACATTTAAAACTATTCAAGAATTAAATAGATCGTCAACCATCCCATTACTTGGGAACAATCGTCAACCATCCCATTACTTGGGAACAATGTATAAGCTCTACATTTCAGTTTCCTTATTACCAATTACACCTAGGAATTGTTAAGTACAACTTTAGGAATTATCACTAAAACACAGAATTGCTATAACAACCTTTTCAAATTCTTTCAAGAAAACCTACAGTTGACTTACTTGGCCAAAATGAAATAATTATAGTCTTACGCAACTTTACACGTAAATATTAAAAATACTTAAAAAACAAAAAAATCTCAATCAAATACTGTCCTGAAGACAAATTCATTACTACCGCCCTGAATTTCCAGTTTTGACTACTACTACATAAATTATTTCCCTTATAAAAATATCAACCCGACAAGAAAAAACAAAATATACAAAAAAGAAGGCATTCATTCCCAAAATTTGGATAGCAGCTCATGACCATAAAAAAATGACCTCTGGTCCTAATCCCACCATCATCGAATTAACTAATAAACTTCTTAAAAACTAATATTTACATTGGTCATGATGGTACCACCAAGTCTTGTCGGTTAATCTACTCCAAACGAAATATACACTGTACATGGGATGTGAGGCGAACATTAAAAATTTCCTGAATACTATATATATATCCTCTCAACAGTCTTTAACTCGACGGAATATTGCAATTGTCATAAAAAATATCCATATATAAAGTTGCACAATCAAGTTGTTACCATTAATAAGTTCCATAAAAAGGTTCCATATTTATTCATCTGTCACTGTTGATGCACATGTATATATATAATTATAATGTCACATATAATATAAATGTTCGATATTAACAACACATAAATGTTCCTCATTTATGATTAGATCGGATAATTCATTAGTTGAATGTATATCCTGCCTCACATCCCGTAACTGTTACACACAGTAACGCCCATCAAGGGCCAGCCGATTAATGCTGTCCCCTTTTTTTTCGCTAGATTGTTCTATAGGTTTGTAGAATCCAGGAAACGGACCTCTATCGTAGGCCTAGGCGGCTCCATTTGAATAATGTCCCTCAGAGTCAACAAGGGGTCTATTAGCATACCCTGGAAGAAGAGGGTGGCACGGCCATTGCCCTGAAACCTGTCCTCTGCCAGTACCCTTAAATTCCTTAAGGAATACGCTGGCACCATGCGGCGATCGTCCTGGTGTTGTAGGATAACAATAAACCTCTCCTCAGGCTCTTCCTCTTCAACTAAGGCTGTTTCCTCAGTTGTAACCATTGCCGCGGCGGCACAGGGCTGTTCTACCACTTCTGGAGTATCCATAACGAAACTTCTCTCAGGGAGAGAAGTACAACTGCCTGACTCAGGCCCACCGGGGACCAAGTTGTCTATCACCGTTGTGGCTAAGAACATCTTATTCATGTTATGTAGCACCTCAAGGCTGATGTTATCCTCCCTCTTGCTATATTTTTCTGTGAACATTATATCCTGATGCGACGGCGTCAGGAAATGGAGGACACTGGACATGACCCTCCAATGCAAGATGCAGACTGGGCTGCCGATGTCACGCACCGGCTGTATCTTGAACCAAGCCTGTGTAGGCCATCCCATCTCCCTACAGACTGTTCTGAAGACAGGCATCTCCTCCCCCGCTTGGGGGTAACCAACAGACACTCTGGCATGTCTCCTTAGAAATCTCACCAAGTCATCAAAGGTAGCAATTAGGACAAGTATAAATGTCTATCTCTTCCACCTCAATAACAGATATACCTATACAGGTCAGATGAAACCATTGGTCACATTGCACCATAGTTTCACCAGTATCTGGGCCCCTACATATACAGTATTGTTTAGTGCTAGTCTTTGTTTTGGGGCAAGAACATCTATACCTAGAGTAAAAGGTTCTTAGCCATGAAGGAATATTCCCGTCTTTGCATAGCTTTAACATGTCATCCAATATACCCTCATCTTCCCGTGGCAGTCTAAATTTTCCCGACCTGTATCCCAGTTGACCTCTATTACCGGACCTACCTATTGTATTTATTGTTAATTTGTTCTCGTCCTGAATATGCATGAAATACTTGCCACTGAACGTTGGGCAACCAACAATCAATCAATCAATTTATGCTTGTCGGTAACTCTAAGATTAAAACGCGATTTTTGTGTAAGAGCAATGGTCGAATTTTAATTCAAAACAATCCCTAAATACTATAATAATATTCTGTATGTAGATGGACTGGTTCGTAGTCTTTTCGTCGGCCATTGTCAGAATTTGTAGAGAAATTTTCTCAGTTGTGGTTTTCTGACCGGCCTGAAAGTTTATCAAGATCAGACGGTTTTATGTTAAATAACAAGGTACGATGTGTGCCAAATTTGCCACAGACTAGATTGTATTAACCAATTAACGAGGATGTTCGCGAAGTACTGTTCTTTTTTCAATTTTGTGATCTTTCCCTTTCCGACATCTTTTACATAGCAAACTGTCAGATTTGGCCATAGTTTTTTCTCAATAGATTCCGCAATGGCTGGGAGGATTTTGTTTTGGAGTGCTGCTTTGGGTTTACCAGTAGTCGAGTCGGTGTTTTCAGCTTTATTACTAAATCTTTTATACACAATATTTCCATCTGAATATTTCTGTAAGATATCTTCTTTTGGAATACTCGGTACTTCCGTTAAACATGATATTTGGGTGTTACACCTCCTTGCCTCTGCTGTAGGAACTCTGTCCGCAACTTGTGAATGCATATCAAGTGTCAAGAACTTTTTTGTCACAGTTTTTGTCGAGCCTGCGACTTTTGTCATAAAATCTTACGAGTAAAAATACTTGTTAATAAACTTTAATCGTAAGTTTTATTTGTGGTGTTTAATGTAGAAGCTGTTTAATTTTACAAAACAAAGCTAGAAACTTGATATATGTAACTTCATCATATGAAAATCAAGCACAATTCTGCCAGTTTTGGTTTTCTAGGGTTTAAAAGGTTTTTAATGTCTAACAAAAACTTTACAATTGAATGAAAATTCCGGCAGTGTTTTTGTTCAAAACATGAAATATAATTTCGAGAAAAAAAAGGTGGTAGAAAAATAAAAATCAAATTTTAAAAATAATTACAAATGTCAGGATTTACAATTTATTAAGTTTCAAAAAGGCTCTATCAGAATCCCCTCGACACACACACCTCTTATTAATATTTCAGGACAAATGTAAGTGTTATTTTATTATAAAGTCATATTAAAATAATTTCAATTTTGTGCTGACCCGTCTTTGCAGTTACTCGTTAATGTTTTGTGCTTAGCGGGAAAGCAGGAAATCTTATTTTGTCTTGATTTGGGAACCAACCGGCTCATACCCTATTTGAATCACAATGGCCAGATTCTAAATTCCACAATTAAGATGTCAGTATTATATAAACAACCTATTTGTAAAAGATTACAATTAATAAGCACAACAATAATTACCCATTTACTTTCTTTCTTAATTTTTTTTTCATAAAGTGAAAGTATACATGCACACTACTACGCTTTCTTCCTTCTTTTTTTTCCGAAAAAGTACGAATAAACATCTTACACATTCACGTTAATAGAATACATTTTGTTCAATATACGTTTTCTTTTTCGTAACCTTTCAGCCGGGACAAGTTCAGGACATTAACAACGAGCTAATTGAAAATCAGCATTATCAAGCAATCGTTGTGTATAGAGATTGATCGTTTCCCGGCTCTCTCCTTTCGGCTATTTCAAGAACCTGAACATGTGCTCATTCCACAAATTCAGGAAAAGAGAATGCTGATAAGAGCTATTATTATAACTAAATAAATATCACATGAAGATTATATCCTTTACTTGATTTTGGCTTATCATTCTCAAGAGTTTATTTTTTTGTTCGTTTTAATAAATACATTAATTACCGTGAAACGATTTAGGTACTGATTTATTTTCTCGACAACCATAGCATGGTAGGCAGACTCTGTGTTGAATGATGGGAAGATCTTTTGATGATGGTTTTCCTACTGTCATCCAGCTGTCTTTTGCTTAAGTTTACCACCGCCTCTGTATGAATAGTATACCCGAAGCTTGTCTGCTATGAAGAGCTCTGGGTAGAAATGTTTGAGTAGAAATACACCGAAGGCACCTGGGTTATTGCCACAGCACGACAGTCTGCTTGAGTCGTCTTCAGAAAGACGCATGAACTCGGGTAGGTCATTAAACAGATGCACTGGAAGACTTCTGCGATGAGAGGTTAAGTGTCAGTGGCTGTGGCAGTGGTGAGTCTGGAAGTTGTGTGGTTGTTTGTGTCAGTGGTAAATCAGGCAATACTGGATGGAATCTAGGTGTAGTTGGAGTTGATGTCATTGGTAATGGAACTGGAGTAAGTATTAGTGGCGTAACGTGTTGTGATTTCTGTTCGGATACCAGTTCCATTTCAGACAGTCTTGTGTTGGAGATTATAAGCTGCTTTTCTATGGCTTGTAAGGAAAGCTGTAGGCTCCTTGTGTATTGGCGTTGTCTGAGTTGATGTTGCTGGTCGATATATTGGCGATGGTGGTGTTGGGGCAGAGAGATGGTCTGGAAGCTCTGGAAAGACTGATGGCGATCTGAATATGTAAGGGTAAGTCGATACCATCCCCGATGCTAATCATCACGGCCTCTTGTCGGGCTTTCTTCAGGTTCAACCAATTCTTTTTCTTATCTGGAACCTCCCAAGGGAGACTGGGGAATAGAAGTATGGTCACCATTGGTCTTCCTCCGACCGGCAGTTAAATCCAATGCCTCGTGTAAAGAGAGTGCCACGCTCTTTGCACGTTAAGAACCCTTGCAACAACTCTTTGAGGGGTCCGTAGGTGACCTGTTACAAGGCTAAATTTCTGTCCTTATCCAATATACCGTCATTTCCCGTGGCAGTCTAAATTTCTCCTACCTTAATCCCTTAATCTATTACAGAACCTACCTATTGTATTTATTATGAACTTGTTCTCGTCCTGAATATGCATGAAATATTTGCCACTGGACATTAATCAACCAACAATCAATCAATCCCAATTTACGAACGTGTGAACCACTAACTACTGCAATTATGATCGTAAAAAATGAAATTCTCTCTCAATAAGCTATAAATTTTAAAATTTCAGGCGCTTCAGCTGACCTAAGGCATATATTAACTGAGCCGTATTTGGCAACCGTCAATGCTCTTCAACTTTGTACCGTCAGTTAGTAAACAATAGAGTGGGTCTTATTAGGGTCTAAGCGTAACCCGGGATTGTCCGATTTTTGTAAGCGTGACACGTGAAAATCAAATTATTGTGCGTGAAAACGGGAAACGAAGTCTGGCGGGACAGGTGAAATAAGCAAAAAAAAAATGAAAAAAAATTAAATCATCATTTTATTAAGCGTGAAATCAAAATTTCTTGTAAAAACATCAAAACAGTGGTTTACAATCATCGATATTCCGTTATTGGTTTCTGCACTTCGAAAACTGTATCCCGAAATTCCTACCGTACATTGATACATAATCATAATAGAATAACATCCTGTCGGAGATGATCAATAAGAAGAGGTGCGTTGCAGGATTTTTCTTTTTTACATATGTAATCGGGTATTATACCTTTATGTCAATAGTTTAATATTGAATATTCAAATTTGAAATAAAATTTTATAATATGTTTGGTTGTTACGAACTTAAAATCAAAAACTCGGCATATAGTATTGTGGTTTTTTTTAATCCTTTGTGGTCCTTTATTACATAGTAATTATAATTATTAATCCGTATATTGTTTATTTGACAATAAATTACCACCAAATTTTAAACATCTAAACTGATATGATAAAATTGATGAGCAGTAAAAAGTCAAATGGAGCTTGACATTTTGATACATGCCCATCACGAAGGCAAAATCGTTCAAAGAGAAATGACGACTTGCATTTTAGAAATGTACCCAAACTCCCTATAAGATTTCAAATCAATATTTTGCAGCTTTGTTGCAGTTAGAGACATCGCTAAAGGGCTGAATTCTAAAGTTATGACACAACTTTCTCAAAACTAGTCAAACTCCAATTGTCACCGAAACATTTACAATAAGGACAAATGGTCAATATATTGATTTGACGAGGAAAACACCATGATCTTAATAAATCTTCACAATCAGAGTGGCATAATATAATACTCCCAACATAAATTGTTCGGGGAAAAAAACCATGATAAGTCATAGAAAGTAGAGAAAAACAGGACAGTTTCTACTGTGGCATTTCCAACATATCTCTTCGTCTTTTAATCTTTACAAATAGAATAGAATTATAGATATTACATTTGAAAGTCATAAAAACATAAGTGTGTTTGGTTTCCTACCTTTCCTTTTTAAATGTCAGGCAGAAAATGCCTACCATTAATATTTTTTGGATAATCACACACCATAAGGCTTCATTCGTGTATTGTTTTTTGTTCATTTGGTTTCAGTACTTTATTGGTCAAAATTGAATTATGATCTCAAAATGTTTTAGCTTGCCTTTGAATTTTCTATTGTGACATCATGACAAAGGTGACCATACATGCATGATGTCTAACATTAAGAACACAACTTTTTCGAAAAAAAGTATCAACTTTAAAAACAGATTCCACCACTTGAGCAGTACAATATTTCTTCTCTCTCGACAATCAAAATTTAAATATTAAAGAAGTTACATGGCCAACCTCGCGAATAAAAGAGGGACGAAAGATACTAGAGGGACAGTCAAACTCATAGATCGAAAACTAACTGACAACGCCATGGCCAAAAATAAAAAGACAAACAGACAAATAATATACAAGTACAGATGACAGAACATAGAAAACTATAGACTAAGCAACACGAACCCCACCAAAAACTGGGGGAGATCTCAGGTGCTCCGGAAGGGTAAGCAGATCCTGCTCCACATGTGGCACCCGTCGTATTGCTTATGTTATTACAAATCCGGTAAATAGTATAATTCGTGAAAAGGGAGGGTATTGTAGTTACGACATAAGGAACATATTCGATATCATCTGTGAAACGGTTATTCCATAACGGTCAACCAACTCGTGATGGCGTCCGTACAATTTACGAAGGGATGATTTCAACTTCGCCATTTGGAACTCTTGGTTTAATAGCTTCCTTATGAGTAGCAATCCTCTATCAAGGAAATCATGATAGGAAATACAAGCCCGGGAATATCGCATCAATTGGGAGATATATATTCCGTATGCAGGCGCTGCTGGAATGTTGCTACATACAAATGGAAAGTTCACAATTGGGAAGCTGAAATCATCTCTTTTGTCGTAACGTTTTGTTTTCAACCGACCTTCATTGTCAATGTCTAGATGTAAGTCAAGATATGAGGCAGACTTAACTGTATCTGTGGTATCCTTTATCTCTAGTTCGATGGGATAGGTTCGTTCAACATAGACACCAAATATTGTATTATTTAGTGAGAGAACATCATCTATATAGCAAAAGGTAAAGTTAACGGATATTGCTAACCTCTTATCTTTCTTCCTAAGAAGTTCCTGTATGAAGTCAGCCTCATAATAATAAAGAAACAAGTCGACAAGAAGAGGGGCACAATTGGTTCCCATTGGAATTCCGACAGTCTTGAAAAACACGTCCTCCAAACGAATCCCCAAGGGTGACTGGGGAATAGAAATATGGTCACTACAGGTCTTCTTCCGACCGGCAGTAAAACCCTTGCCAAAGTGGGGCGTCCGTTTGGCTGTGCGGGATGTATCAAGTACGCAGCCACGTCCGGTCAGAATGGGGACGTTAAATCCGATGCCTCGTGTAGAGAGTGTCACGCTCTCTGCACGTTAAGAACCCTTGCAACAACTCGTTGAGGGGTCCGTAGGTGGCCTGTTACAAGGCTAAATTTCTGTCCCCATCCAATATACCCTCATTTTCCGGTGGCAGTCCAAATTCCCCCGACCTTCATCCCGGACGGCCTCTATTACAGGACCTACCTATTGTATTTATTGTTAACTTGTTCTCGTCCTAAATATGCATGAAATATTTGCAACTGGACGTTAAGCAACATCAATCAATCAATCAATCCTCCAAACGTAACAAATATGTTGTCAATCAAGCATCTTGGTAATGTCAGTTTCAGAGAATTTTTTGTTTGAATCAGAGTGATTCTTTAAAAAGTAGGATTTATCCCTTCCCAAGACAAGATACTTGTATCTACGTTCGCCATTCTTTTTTAATGCAACAAAGTAGTACCAACTCTTTCAATTTGTCTTTTAGTTTGGAATAAAAGTTTTAAATTTTAGTCTCTATTGGAGAAATATAGTATCACACTTGATGCAGTGGTAGAATCCATGTATCAACTAATCGCGAATGTTTCAATGTTTAAATGATAATGTATTCCAAGTCTCCACAGACAATTTCTAAACATTTTGTTTTGTATCTGAACATGCTGAAGTCATTAAGATATGCTTCAATTATTTATACTAATATATATATAAGAGATATTTATGACTTATATGGTGCTAATTAAATTTAAAAAAAAACATCTGTAATTAAAATGATTTCTTTATTTTGAGTTATATTGTAATTTCCCTTCGCTATATATATATAAAACAAACAAAATCAGCTACTATTATTACAAAATGTTCCCTGTTTAACATGTACTTATTTTGTAGATTTAATGAAACGTGCAATCTGTTTTTATGTCATGAATAGAAATATTGTTCAGGTACATGTACTTAGTTCTTTGGAGTTTTCTCTTTTGCTTTTAGGTCAATCTGATCCTGTGCAGGTTTAGTTTGCACTTTATTTGCTATAAAATTTTAGGTATATATGACTGTATCCATGTCTTCAAAGGACAATTCTGCTACCTGTTTTTCTAGTGCAGTTATTTTTTTCTGTTTAAAATAGTTGATGTTTTTTTTCTCTTCTTATCTTAAGTAACCCAAGACTGCCTGCTTGTGTTTTATTTAATGCTAAAAAAAGGTTATAATACCTAACAATATTTATGTTGGGAGTGCATTTTAAAACCTTGCGTCACCGAAAGTAACGGCATCACTACGTTTTTCTGTTCAAACGACTTACGTTTATAACTTCCGTCAAAGTTTCCTTGGCTTCTATAAACGGAATTGATTTCATATTTGTCTTAATTGTGAGTTGTGACAGAGATATTGTATTATTATATGTCTCTGGTTGTTATGTGCAAGCAACTTTTAAATCTGCCACGCTTCCTGTTTAAAAATTATCCAAACATAAATGATTTTGTTTTTCGTTTAAGGGAATTCGTTTACAGTAATCTGTAGCTCGATTATGGTTAGTTGTAGAGTTTCGGCAATTTTCAGATCAGCGGTACTTCCTGTTACTGATAGTTTGAAAATTAACTGCTCTATGTACATGGACATTTTATCGTCAGAGTTTACTTAGCTTCTATGATAGAGAACAATACCATACTTGGCTTGATAAAGTTGAGTTGTTGTATGTGAGCAATTCAGTTCAGACTTCTGATAAGTGCAACTTCATGTTTGCTGATACATTAGCCACGTATTACACTTGTAAAACAAGAATGTGTCCATAGGACATAGATGCCCTACTCGCTCTATCATTTTCCATGTTTGCTGATAGTTTAGCCACGTACTGTTCTTGAAAAAAACAAGAATGTGTCCATAGTACACGGATGCCAACTTTAACATGAAGGAAGACAGACGGACGGACGGACGGACAGACAGATAAAACATAATGCTCCTAAGTGGGACATAAAAATCATTGTTCAATTTCAAGGGTTTCATAAAAGAGAATATATAATTTTTTAAGAATAGTTTTTGAACATCTATATGCAGTGACGCAGGATCAGATGCGGTTTTGATCTTGTTATGTCTGTATATATGTTTAGAAACTTGTTATTTATTATAACTTGTTCTTTAAATGTATTTTTTTGTGTGCACTCATCGGTAATACTGGTTTTCCAGGTTACATGATAAGCCTTTAACGGAATTAGTAAGTTTATTAAATTCACAGTTGTTTGAATAAAGAACACAATAATACATGAAGTGTTTGATTATTTATAGTAACTATAATTACAAGAAATAAAATAAAATTAAATTTGATTATTCATTACACTTTTTTGGTCTTTTATAATTTGATACTTATACACGTGAATCTATTATGCATGGGTATGCGTTCAGCTTACAGAATATTTGTATAGTTACCAAAAGACAACAGCAAAACCTTGTATTCGTATTAATAGAAATTTATCTGAGTCCATAAATAAGTGTTCTAAGACGCCATGTCGAACTTCTCAAAAAGTTCTTCATTCTTAAGTGCTACTGGTTGTGTAAGTTGGTTAATACATGTGGACGCTGTAGGAAAATCTCCATCGATAGCAGCAAAATATACTCTAGGTGGAATAGAAAATCCTAAGACCGGTTCCTCTGGTGATCCGGTAGAAAACGGAAGAATTTTATCAAGGGTCACTTGACCACGTTGTCCTGCTGCAGAAAAAAATAATTAGATAACATAAATACCAAACTAAAACAATGAATGACAAAATGAGTTATTCGCCTAATGATTTAAAATAAAAAATAAAAAGAAAACAAACAATTTTCTTCAAAAAGATTATCTGAACACTAATTGTCCTTGTAATTTAAATTTTGTGAATGAATGAAGGAAGGAAGGAAGAATTAATAATCATAAACTAATGACAAAGTTATATAGACAATACGTATATACATTTTTGTACTAGTACAACAAAATAATGTTCAGTGCATGTGTGAAACAATATATACATTATCCAGGAGGAGATACTTTCACATTAACAGCTTTCATGTATCGACATAATTTGTTTTTAAACTGTAAAATTTCTTGAGGCAAATAGTTTGCATTTTTCCAACAAAATTCCGGTAAATATTTTTGTCTTTCATTATCGAATTATTTTCAAGACAACATATAATGATACTCGTTACCGTTTTGATCCAAGCCACAGATACAACATATCTCTTTGATTACCCCTGATAATTTATTTATGTAAACTTTATATATACCTTCTGGGCGTATGGCTTCTTCGTTCAATTACGAATGTTCTGTAATGGCGAATCGACACATAAAATAACAAATAGAACTTTATTCCTACTTTGGCTAGAAAATAAATAAATTTAGGCTTAAATACACATTTTCTTGTAATTACAGAAGCCAGCAGAAATATTGAATTCCAATATAATTGATTTGAAATTCTGTTTGTAGTGTATTGATTTGTTTTATAAATTTTGAAACCTCAGTAAATAAAAATCCGGACATAAAACGCACTACAATTATGACCGAAGCCTTTTGCCTAATTAAGAATCGTTAACAACAAAAATTAGTTATGACAAAATGGAATGTTAACTTACAGATAGTTAAAGTTTCTGAAGTTTCGATGGAAGTGGTTGCTCCCTCAAGGGCCTTCCTCTGTTTCGTCAAGCTGTTTACTATGCCCGGGCCCAAAATGATGCAACTTTAAAGGGGATATCATTGGAACATTCTGCCTTACGTCATCCCTGGACGGATCATAATATTCTAATGTCTATGCTCTCGCCAATTCCTCTTTTGTCAGCAGTGACTGTACATTTTTAAATTTGTGATACAGCGCGCCTTTTCCAATATATCTTGGACGAGATGGTCTTACCCTTGTCATTTCGTCCGTGACAGGATCAAGTTCCAGCTCACGTAGCCGAGTGAGCTGTTTCGTTATTTGTTACATAGCTTCACTCTTTATTCTTCTTGCGCTGGATATCTTCGCTTTTATCTCTACTTCCTCAGTAAGATATCCTTTTTTCTCGCAGTCCCGAGATTTTTCAACACGTCCTGTTTTGATCACTCGATCTTCGGTTTGATATTTTGAAAAAGTCCCAGGTTTTGGTTTCTGGTAAGCCATAGCTTTCAGTTTATCTTTAAAAAAAAAGCTCAAACCTTGCATAGAAAACAATACATGTTCAATTGTGTATCAGTCTTGCTTATGTGAACGGACTGATCTCACATTCAAGTAGAAGTAACGTTTTCTGATTATCTTTTTGCTTAATGTTAGCGCAGATACGAAATAAAATACGAAGACAAGTTCTGTCCCGGACTCCTTGTCACACTAGGGGACAAGTGTCTACAACAACCGACATAACAGACAATATTCTGGGAGGACAAAGCTAATACTAGACCGGACATCAATTTGGACCAGTATAAGCCAGCATACTGGGACAGGAAATCTTAAAGAAATAATGCATAAATGATCATATTTATTTGGTTCCAGAATAACAATAAATACTCTAAATATGGCATTAAGTTTAACAACAATATCAAAGGTAAATAAAGTGGGGAAATATCTTACTGTAAGTAGGGGTTTTTGAACTATATCATTAAAACCATTTTATAACCATGTCCTAACTTTTAAACCCTAAATAATGCCAAAACATTTAACTCTACGTTCCGCTATATAGATGATGTTCTCTCACTAAATAATACAAAATTTGGTGACTATGTTGAACGAATCTATCCCATCGAACTGGAGATAAAGGATACTACAGATACAGTTAAGTCTGCCTCATATCTTGACTTACATCTAGAAATTGACAATGAGGGTCGGTTGAAAACAAAGCTTTACGACAAAAGAGATGATTTCAGCTTCCCAATTGTGAACTTTCCATTTCTATGTAGCAACATTCCAGCAGCGCCTGCATACGGAGTATATATCTCCCAATTGATACGATATTCCCGGGTTTGTGTTTCCTATCATGATTTCCTTGATAGAGGATTGCTGCTCACAAGGAAGCTATTAAACCAATAGTTCCAAATGGTGAAGTTGAAGTCATCCCTTCGTAAATTTTACGGACGTCATCACGAGATGGTTGACCGTTATGGAATAACCGTTTCACAGATGATATCGGACATGTTCCTTATGTCGTAACTACAATACCCTCCCTTTTCACGAATGTGACTTACCGAATTAGACTATTTACCGGATTTGTAATAACATAAGCAACACGACGGGTGCCACATGTGGAGCAGGATCTGCTTACCCTTCAGGAGCACCTGAGATCACCCCCAGTTTTTGGTGGGGTTCGTGTTGCTTAGTCTTTGGTTTTCTATGTTGTGTCATCTGTACTTTTATTTGTCTGTTTGTCTTTTTATTTTTGGCCATGGCGTTGTCAGTTTGTTTTCGATCTATGAGTTTGACAGTCCCTCTGATATCTTTCGTCCCTCTTTTAAGAGTAGAAAATGGTGCAGAACAGTAATAATAAATAGCATGGCTGTATTGACTACTGATAATTACCTTATAGGAAAGTATGAATTCTGGACAATGTATTAAATGTGAATTCAGTATATAATTAATAATAAACTAACTTAACCAATGGTAATTACCTGAAATACGAGTTGCAATATAACCAATTTCCAACACAGTCTTACCTTCAACTATAAATATCTGGTTTTGAAAAGGAGTGAATTTATCGTGTTCTTTAACACAGGTGAAAGTTTTCATGTAAACAATTGTAATTATATAAAAGGTAAATACGCTTCAAATCAAGGGAGCTATTTAATTTACTAATAATTCCAATATTGCCACATTCCTCCCCACTTCAAGATAAAAAATGGTCATCAAATGTCCATGTTTCTTTGGTTTTATAACGGTCATTGTTAAAGTATTTTAACAAAATTGAACATTAATCTTGCGTCCCTTCCATTGTAATATATGTCCTCTCCATGTGGTTTTTTTCCTGACACAACATAACGTTTTTTTGTTTCCTGGGCATCTTCTTTAGTTTTTCTTTTTTTCTTTCATTTACTTGTTCCCTGGTTTGTTTTGCATCTTCTCTTCCCCATGCTTCACCAACTCTATAGAAAACAATACATGTTCAATTGTGTATCAGTCTTGCTTATCTGATCATTTACATTTAAATCTGATTATATCTCATACTTTGAAAGAGGGGGTACGTGTGGCATATTCCTGCGATTGTTTTAAAAATACAACCCAAATGTTGAACAAAAGTAAGCGGTACTTCGTAAGTCTAGCTATTTCTTTTGATTGTTGCACTTCATTTGTTGGCATTTGTGTGACACCTTTACGAGATGGCGGACGCATAATTAGGTCAGAATCGGTATTGTCTATTAAAGTGTTTCTATGATATATTCAATATGAAGCATACATTGGTATTAAATAAATTTATAAAAGATTGACAATGAAATCACAAATTACTATCGAGAAATAAATATGGAACATAAAATTCCATTTGAAAAATTCGCTAAGATACCGGTAATTTATCATCATTATTTTTTCAAGATGACCGTAACATATATTAAGGATGACCGTGATTCCATAATCCGAGCATCAGATAATGTTGAGATTGTTGGAAAAATCCAATTGCACGAGTTTGCTATCTATTTATATCTCTGTTTTTCTTTATGTATTGATAGACAATGTTTATGACAAAACTACGATCAAACTTATGAAGGTGAGCTCCGGCTTAATATTACCAAATTAATAATTAGGGCCCCGCCGAATGGCGGACGCCCTATAGTGATCAGTCTGTCCATCCATCCGTCCGTAACAAATTGTGTCCGCTCTATATCTAGAGAACCGTTATGATTTCAAAGTTTATACTAGACATGTATATTAACCAACACCAGAGGGTGTGTCATAATGTATGTACAACTTACTAGGTTCAAGGTCAAGGTCAAAAACTTTGGTTTTAGTTGACAACCCCATGTCCTATGGTAAAGATCGTGTCCGCTCTATATCTTGAGAACCGTTATGATTTCAGTTTATACTTGACATGTTTATAAACCAACACCAGAGGGTGTGTCATAATTTATGTTCAACTTCCTAGGTCAAAGGTCAAGGTCAAAAACTTTGGTTTCAGTTGACAACACCATGTCCAATGAAAATTGGCCACACATTATTCACAGGAGGGCCCACAGAGATGGATCCCATCTCAATGATATCTTGTTTATTCTACCACTTAGATCCTAGAAATAGTCTTGACCGAAGTACAGTTTGTATGCGCTTCATTTTAAAAAGAGGCGCACGGTCAACGCTTTTACAATCTTATAAAATTACTAAAAAAGCATCCAATTCTTATAATTACAGTTTTTAGCTAGGATCATGAAAACACGTTTTTTGTCAAGTTTTTTTCTTTTATTTACCTGTGCACTTCGTTTTACATTTCATTTTGAATTGAAGGTTATTTTCAGAATGACGCGAGATTGCTGTTAGCCAATCACAATAATGTATTAAAATGAAACATACATGTTTTGTGATTATTCATACATAAGACAAAGTTAGTTTTTAATCTGCTTCCCGTGGAAACATACACATGGACTCGGTAAGCGAATATAGATATGTTTAATCAATTTTTTATCTTTTTTATCTGTCAATTTGTGTTAAAAATTTTAATGTTGTGATCAATATTCCATTGTTTACTAGCAGTATGAAATTAACTATCTATGTCATGTACTGAAAATACGACAAAAAGTTAAAAAGACATTGATAAAACATATTTATATCCACTAACCGAGCCCCTATTGAGACAAACTCAACATTACATGTTGCTCGGATTATAGAATCTCGGTCATCCTTGTTATATGTTACGGTCATCTTGAAAAAATAATGATGAATTACGGTAATCTAAGCAATTTTATCAAATCGAATTTCCAGTTTCATATACATTTATCGGTAGTAAATTGTGATTTTTGTGATTTCCGTATGAATCTTTTATAAATTTATATCATACCAATGTATGCTTTTTTTCTTAAAATGTCCTGTACCAAGTCAGGAAAATGGCCATTGTTATATTATAGTTCGTTTGTGTGTGTGTTGCATTTTAGTGTTGAGTTTCTGTTGTGTCGTTGTTCTCCTCTTATATTTGATGTGTTTCCCTCAGTTTAAGTTTGTAACCCGGATTTGTTTTTTTCTCAATCGATTTATGAATTTCGAATAGTGGTATACTACTGTTGCCTTTATTTATATAGAATATATCATAGAAACAATTTAACAGACAATACCGATTCTTATCTAATTCTGCGTCCGCCATCTTGGGATGACCGTGAATCGAATCGAATTACGGTCACCACCTTACCCCAGTGAATGGTGGTGATCTAATGTGTTATGCATACTATGCAGTTTACGATAAATTTAAGATCACTTTCTCAGGAGGGTGAAAATTCTTAGTATTTTTCTATCCACCATTTTTTTTCTTTTTTTTAAGGACATTCCCTATCTGGAGCATCACAGGTTATCTGTGTGATCAGAGCAACGAATTTAAAATACAAAAATTAACCAGGTTTTTTAATCCGGGTCAGTGTAAAATATCCAACACTCATCATCAGATTCTAAAGACGGTTTACCGTTTTTTAAGGGGATATATATATATAAAAACAATGAGCATGATATTTTATAGGTTATTTGAATTAAATAAATTTGCTGTCCTTCCAATAGCTAATCACCAAATCAGAAGCACAACTCCTTCAAAAAAAAAATTACATTGCGTATGATTTCTGGATAATAGTTTATACATAGACCTATAATTATTCCAAGATTTTAATGTGCTTATTAAAATTATGTTCCTTATAAAGTTACTTTTTCTTTTTCTGTGACAACAGATTATTTTACATTGATATTGCGGATTCCAAGACATTTAGGACCATTTTGTATTAAAACAAATAAAACAAATAGTAATGTCATTTGCAACTTTTTAACTTTCAAGGTCCTAAACTGCCGAAACCAGAGGCTCTTTAGGACAAATTTTAGAACAGTAACAATGATTTTGTGCAATAACCATTTTTTTTTTTACCTGAGTAATCAGATTGTTATAAGAGTTAACAGAAAGGTATTCGGTGAAGCTTTTTGAAATTTTCTAAACCATGACTAACAGTTTGCCTTACAGTGACTTTGTGGGGCTCATCAGAGGATTGTTATTAAAGTTATCAATGACAATATCTGCCGACATTGTCTTGGATTTGTAAACCACCCCAAGATTTCAAGGACAGATCTTAAAATACAATTTCATCCTACATATCACGAGTTAATAAAACAACAAAAATTTTTAGTAAATTTACCAAGAAGTGTTATTTATAATTCTTATGCTAAGGAAAAAGTACTAAAAAAATAACTTGTATTTTTTGTCTTGGCTTTTTAGGTACATGTATTATTTAATCTATTATCCTATTACCATTTCTTAGATTTTTGAAAAAATCCTCCAACAATGACATGTGACATCAACTCATTGTTGGCAAACTGACTGGCTGTATCCCTTGACCTGGCATGGCCATTTTGGTGCGAGATACTGCTTCTTATTGTCTAATTTTTTTTTTTCAAAACTGTCCTCTGTATAATGCAGTAAGTGGCCATGTCTTTCCATGTCATCAGCCTTTGAAGGAGAGAAAAAAATTTGAAAATGTTAGTCTAATTAATACACACTTATAAAACACACCATACAAACTATATAAACTGGGAATTATTTATGAAGTTGTAAATGAGACCCACCATTTTTTCTTAAAATGTCCTGTACCAAGTCAGGAAAATGGCCATTGTTATATTATAGTTCGTTTCTGTGTGTATTGCATTCCATTTGAGTTTCTGTTGTGTCGTTGTTCTCTTATATTTGATGTGTTTCCCTCAGTTTTAGTTTGTAACCCTTATTTGTTTTTTTCTCAATTGATTTATGAATTTCGAATAGCGGTATACTACTGTTGCCTTTTTTAATCCTTTATTTATCTATGATGTCTTCCTCACTCTGAGTATATGGTGACCTGTAGAAAAATAAACTAACATTCTAGGGGATATATATACAGAATCTTACAAAGCAGATGGTTTTCTGCAATGTATAAGATATTTTGACCTTGAATAAGTGATGTCACAGATAATTCCTCCATTTCTAAATATTATCAGTTCAACAAGACAAAAATGTAGTCATGCTTATAGTACAATTGATGGTTGGTGGTAAATAGAAGCCAATGAATAAAAAAATGTTAATTGAAAATTGCAATTGTTCTGCTAAGAATCATAAGGAAGAAAGACCTTTTTTCTGGAGGTTATTGATGTGTAAACTGGGTCGCTTACTCACAAACTTTACACAAAATTTCTGTAGTATAATAGTCCCAGATATTAATAATAACATATGTATTACAAATGTTTTTTGTTTATTATTATTTTAGCATTAATTATTGTGTAGATTTAACTTCTTGCCATTAGTGAGGCAAGTTGGCAGGCTTAAATTATTTGTAGCCTTATAGGGTTTGTGATTTATTTTCGTTAGTGGGGTGAGTTGGCAGGCCTGAATTCAGCTGGAATTTACAACTTTTTAATAGCGGAGCCAGTTGGTAAAAACTGGTCCTGCTTTCAGTCCAATCGTTTGTAAATATCTAAATTTATCATGTTTTATATTTTAATATATTTTAATAATACTGTAAAAATAAAAGTTAATAGATATATTCCTTTATCTTTATAAATTTTAATAAAAAAAAAATCACGCTTGGGGTTTGCTGAAAAAAATATTTTTGCTTTGTTTGCGTGGTAAAAAAAAATCTGACTTGACTTGATACATGTTTAAAACCCAGTCCTAATAGCGGGGGCAGTTGGTAAATTGCTTTTAGTCCAATCGTTTGTAAATATTTATATTGATCATGTTTATTGTGATTAATATGCTTTTTATATGGGCTGCTTTAATTGACAATAAAACAGTGTACTCCATCTTTGAGGGAGATTTTTAAATCAGGGATTTACATAGCATCACATTTTAAACATATGATTATCATGACGCTTAAAGACCCTGGGTAAAACACTGTAAATAATTATTACGTTTTGTACGGCTTTTTCGTATTTATTTTTGAATGCCTTTCTTCAACTGGAAGGGGTAGCAGCAAAAATCAAAAATAGCCTTTCTAGACGTCATAATGATTTTGACTAGAATAACATATGCAATCAGAATGTAAACTTACAACTCGGTGGGTTTTAGAACTGTATAATGAAGTGAGGAGAAAGTGGGTTTTTGAATCGAATGGGATTTGCCACTGGACGTTAAGCAACCAACAATCAATCAACCAATGAATCGAATGGGAACCACTCTGTCTCTGTCTTGGTGTCGGAGCTTCGTTCCTCGTTGTACTCTTGTTCATCCTCGTCATCTATATCTACACCTTCTTCTTCTTCAAAGTCTTCATCGTACTGATCTTGACCGTAACTGGATTGGTAGTCCGAGGTCGCACCATCTACGATCATGTCAGTAGCGCTGTCCGTGAAAAAATCATTCTCGTTATCTTCTCACACTTCAAAGTTGACTTGGTTTGAAAAATTCAGAACACGCTGATGCCGATCAGATTCCAAATGCCGGTGATAATTTGCACATTTCTTTATCTCGTAACCACAACAGTCACATTTAAAGCTATCCGGTGCCTTAAATTTTGACATCCGATTGCGAGACATGTCAGCGGCTTCATTGACAACTATCAATATCGATGAAACACTTTTCGGTAATCAACGAAATCGCTGCTCTTTGAATTGTATACGCAACCCTGTTTATACGTGACGTCATAATGCAGACGACAGTTCTGTCAAAATTATTACAGTTCTGTCAAAGACGCTAAAGATCAAACGAAGACAAAGACTCGATTTAAATGCCATGTTTCAGGTAAAAAAAACACAATCATTGAGCGTCATAAAACCAGACAGATAAAAAATCAATGAACTAGAAATATTTAATTTTCTGGAAAAAAGGGGTAACATAAATTTTGGTGAAAATTTATGAACAAGTGGAAACAGTTGTGGGTGAGGTTATACTGGAAAAAAAATGGATTCATCAAGAAGATAAGATATTTATTAGTTTAAAATCAGATTGCTTTTATAAATACATGTCATCATGAGATAGCATTAATAAAAAATATGCTTGCAATCTTTACATATAAATATATATGTAACATTTATAAAAAATAGAAAAAAATCGAAAATGTGAATGATAATGTTATAATTGTGGAACCTGTTTTTTTTATAGCAAAAATCTGTTGAAACAAATTTATCGTGTAGTGTTTTAGCGATATTTTTTAACATTGTCATAAAGCGGGAGGTTTGGCATGCCATGAAACCAGGTTCAACCCACCATTTTTTCTTAAAATGTCCTGTACCAAGTCAGGAATATGGTAGTTGCTATCAAATAGTTCGTTTTTATGTGTGTTGGCGTTTGTTTTTGTTGCACTTCGGTGTTCCTGTTGTTCCTTTGTTTTCCTCTTACAGATGATGTGTTTCCCTCGGTTTTGGTTTGTAACCCGGATTTGTTTTCTCTAAATCGATTTATGACTTTTGATTGATTGATTGTTGGTTGCTTAACGTCCAGTGGCAAATATTTCATGCATGTTCAGGACGAGAACAAGTTAACAATAAATACAATAGGTAGGTCCTGTAATAGAGGCCGTCCGGGATGAAGGTCTGGGAAAATTGGACTGCCACGGAAAAATGAGGGTATATTGGATAGGACAGAAATTTAGCCTTGCAACAGGCCACCTACGGACCCCTCAAAGAGTTGTTGCAAGGGTTCTCAACGTGCAAAGAACGTAGCACTCTCTTTTCACGAGGCATCGGATTTAACGTCCCCATTCTGACCGGACGTGACTGCGAATTTGTACATCCCGCACAGCCAAACGGACGCCCCACTTTAGCAAGGGTTTTACCGCCGATCGGAGGAAGACCAATGGTGACCATATTTCTATTCCCCAGTCACCTTTGGGGGTTATGACTTTTGAACACCGGTATACTACTGTTGCCTTTATTAACAATATTAAACCTTCTCTTCAGAGGTTTTCACGCTTAATGATAATAGTTACTTTACTTACATTTTTAAATTGGACTTCAAACTTAAATATCATAAAGAGTTGGAGGATGATTTGTGTGTTATGCACAGTCCGTGTGAATGGTGTAACAGGTACAGTAGTACCAAAAAAATCATTGGGAAAATGTTGTCATCATTAGACATGACGAACAAGCTAGACCAGGACTTGGTATTATGTTGCAGACCAGGACTTGGCATTATGTTTCACTTGCTAGTGCACTTAAGTACTAGTCGAGGAATGTTTCTCCTATTGTGGGCCAATTTGGATAAGCTAGTGTGGCTACATCAATTGTTGGAGTGTCTAGATGATTAGCATAATCACAGGATCAGAACGATGGAAAAGGATATTTGAATTTTTCCACACAAAAAAACGCCCGTCATCAAAAAGTAAAATCACAAAAATACTATACTCCGAGGAAAATTCAAAACGGAAAGTCCAAAATCAAACGGCAAAATCAAAAGCTCAAAAACATCAAACGAATGGACAACAACTGTCATATTCCTGACTAGATACAGGCATTTTCTTAAGTAGAAAATGAGAAAATGTTGTATTAAACCTGGTTTTATAGCTAGCTAAACCTCTCACTTGTATGGCATTCGCATAAAATTCCATTATATTGACAACGATGTGTGAACAAAACAAACAGACCCGCTGCATTTGTTTGCACCTGTCCTAAGTCAGGAATCTGATGTTCAGTAGTTGTTTGTTTTCTATAATGAATTAAAAACTAAGGATACGATTTATTTAATTTTGAAAGGTTAATTGATTGTATTTAATATTAAGTTGGTAATTTAAATTTTTTAAGAAACCGTCCGAAATGTAAAGTCACAGCATTTCTTGATATTCTACTTTAAAAGTCAAATAAAGTACTTTTGGCAAAAAGTCCTTAAACATGTTAAACGGAAACATAAATTGAATAAATAAATTTGTCTTGAAGTTACAGTTTAGTTTGTAATAGTTTTAGTTTACTACTTTTTGTTTTTTTTATCTTACTGTATACAGATCTTGAATGTACAGTTAAGTTTAAGTATTGCGGGCTGCCATAGATTTATTTATATGGGAGATAACTCAGGGTTTTCTTCGACAAAAATGTGGGACCAATAATATTGTGTATTTTCTCCAGTTTACATTGATTGATTGATTTTTGGTTGCTTAACGTCTAGTGGTAAATATTTCATGCATATTCAGGACGAGAACAAGTTAACAATAAATACAAAAGATAGGTTCTGTAATAGGGGGTTCCGGGATTAAGGTCGGAGAAATTTAGACTGCCACGGGAAATCAGGGAATATTGGATAAGGACAGAAATTTAGCCTTGCAACAGGTCACCTACGGACCCCTCAAAGAGTTGTTGCAAGGGTTCTTAACGTACAAGGAGCGTGGCACTCTCTTTACACGAGGCATCGGATTTAACGTCCCCATTCTGACCGGACGTGGCTGCAAATTTGTACATCCCGCACAGCCAAACGGACGCCCCACTTTAGCAAGGGTTTTACTGCCGGTCGGAGGAAGACCAATGGTGACCATACTTCTATTCCCCTGTCACCCTTGGGGGTTCATACCAAAGATGACTCACGTAGAAGACCACTGCATAATGCCACAGACATTACACAGATCACATTCATGGCTGTGATTTTGAAAGTAAGCATACAGAGCTTGATTTGGATGACTTTTTACAAGTATCACTCCATTTGTTGGCCTGCCCAGAGACACCTTTTTTTCAAAATTCTGAATCAACACCTGGCAGACATTTATTTATTTATGTGGTGAATTAATGCATTGATTAACTTATATTTTGGGAGATACTCATTATGTATATATGTTCTGTGACCCGTTTCTCTGATTTCTAATTCTGACATATATATTAGGTTATTTTTTTTTCACTAATTGCATTAAAGTGTCATGTAAATGTGTATGACAACTTAAATGATATAACCTAACAGCACTCATCAGCAACAACTGTGTTTTTAGCAACAAGAATCACACACGTACATGTACATGCACTTATCTTTAGGATCTTTGATCATAATCACACATACTTTCAAATTTAAGATGTTGATTTCATGTATTAAGTAGCTTCACAACTTGAATATGTTTAAAAAAAAACACATTTCAGATAAAAATATAATGAATTTGGCTCATTAGTGTCTTTTAAATTACAGTTGAAGTGCAAGTATTCCATCAGTGTGGAAGATGTGAATGAACTGCTAATGCTGTTTCAGAAAGTAGCACCTAAAGAGAACATCATACTAAAGACCATCACTGAAATGTAGGTATATAAATATCAGAGAGAGAGAGAGAGAATTATATGGTTAATGCTGCAATAAAGGTGCTTACATTTTTTCATCACGATAGATTCACAGACCGCCAAACGTGAAATTTGTAACCGAGATAGATCAGTGGGAACAAAGCAAGTCGTAAATATTTCTGCTAATTTTTTGTTGGGTACCTTCAATTTATTTTACCTTTAATTTGCTGTAGAAAACCATTATGTTTTAAAATAATTGCATGGGGAAAGCAGAGACCATTTAATGGACGTTGCAATTGGACCTTATTTTTTCGGGATCTGAGAAAGAATGTTTGTTATTTATACATGTTTCAGCGTTTATTTTCCTGGGAATTTGGAATGATTGTATTGTTCTATTTGAAGAATTTTTAGTAACTTTCCGTTTGAACACTAATAGTAAATTTCATTTCTGATTTCCTTAATGATAAAACCAGGTTCGAAAATAAAATATCATTATATTTTCTTTAAAGAATTGCTCATCATTAACGGCCACATGACAAGTGGTATTAAATTAAATGTTTAAAGTTGTATAAAAATTAAAGTAGATACATTGTTCAAATGTGGAAAATATGACACGACTCAAGTTATATGTGCAAAATGTTATTTTAATTCTGTTTGTTTGTTAGGTATTACACAATACCAGTTGGTCCAAGACGTCAGCAGCTTAGGGAGGTGAAATCCATGGCCAGACTAACAGCTCTGATGGAATGCATTCCAGAAAAGTCACGCTTTGTAGCAGACCTACACGAGTCGTCAAGTTGGGCTACCTTCAGCAAGCAGAGGGAGAAGAATGTCATAGCTCTTTCCTACTGTTCAGATGGTTTCAACCCCTTCCACTATATCATCAGTTAAGGATCGTACAGTATTTGGGCACAGTCTAGTTTGATACTGAACCTTCTACAACACATGAGGACAAAATCAGGCAACACTCTCTTGCTTGGGTTAATTTCAGGTATTAGTTTGTATAAAAAATGGTAAAATAACCAAAATTTGACCATACTTCTATTCCCCAGTCACCCTTGGGGTGGAGAATAATGGGGTAGATTGATTGATTGATTGTTGGTTGGTTGCTTAACGTCCAGTGGCAAATATTTCATGCATATTCAGGACGAGAACAAGTTCACAATAATAGATACAATAGGTAGGTACTGTAATAGATTAAGGGATTAAGGTCGGAGAAATTTAGACTGCCACGGGAAATGAGGGTATATTGGATAGGGACAGAAATTTAGCCTTGCAACAGGTCACCTACGGACCCCTCAAAGAGTTGTTGAAAGGGATCTTAACGTGCAAAGAGCGTGGCACTCTCTTTACACGAGGCATCGGATTTAACGTCCCCATTCTGACCGGACGTGGCTGCAAATTTGTACATCCCGCAAAGCCAAACGGACGCCCCACTTTGACGAGGGTTTTACCGCCGGTCGGAGGAAGACCAATGGTGACCATACTTCTATTCCCCAGTCACCCTTGGGGACTAATGGGGTAGACAAATTAAGATTAGATAAAAAGAACAAAAAATAAAAAACAGCGAATAAGAGGGTTCTATTACAATTTACAGTATAAGGAATAGAGAATAACGAGCAAAAATATAAAGGATTGAAAATAATGGCAAAAAATAGAGAATACCGTAGAGAAAAATGTCATAAAAAAATAAAAGAATACAGAAATAAAGGACCCTAATCTGGGACCCTCTTACAAGGCAATACATTTTTCAAATTGATTAGTGTATTATGTCTCTGGCATGATCCGGCATGGCTACTGTATATAAGCATTATGTAATTTTTCATTAATAATCGAACAATATGTTTTTCTTTTTATCTAAGGTTATTGTCAAGAGGAAAAAATCATAAATATATTGTAGGCCTACTTTTAATATAATTTATCGGTCTCACCCGGGTGCTCCTAATTAAGAGGAAGGAACTACGAAAGAAGAAGTAAGCTGTTTAACTATAAAACTTGTGTACTATCCTTTCGTTTAATACCCTTCTTTGACCTCAATACTACAGAAAAGTTGATTTAGAAAGCACCAGTTTGCATAGCCTGGATTCCTGACCCAAATGCCTGCTTCACATCGATCAGCATTGAACAGTCTTTAATATGGATCCCAGCCAAAAGTCAACACTTTTATTTCGTCTGAAATGTTTTCATCAATTACCTAATGGTTAATGTTTTAGCAAGGACGTATTTATAACTAACATACGTCCTTGGTTTTAGAAATGATATATTGAGCATGCAGACTGTCAGTCTAGTTTATTTAGTAACAGTTTTTTTTTCTTCTGTAGGACAACGGGCCCCAAAGAAGTTGAATAAATACAACGAGATTCTTGTAAACGAATTGGTTCAGCTAAAAGACGGTCTAGCAACTTTCAACGGAGACATCAAACAGCGCTCGATTGATTGATTGATTGTTGGTTGCTTAACGTCCAGTGGCAAATATTTCATGCATATTCAGGACAAGATCAAGTTCACAATAAATACAATATGTAGGTTCTGTAATAGATTAAGGGATTAAGGTCGGAGAAATTTAGACTGCCACGGGAAATGAGGGTATATTGGATAGGGACAGAAATTTAGCCTTGCAACAGGTCGCCTACAGACCCCTCAAAGAGTTGTTGCAAGGGTTCTTAACGTGCAAAGAGCGTGGCACTCTCTTTACACGAGGCATCGGATTTAACGTCCCCATTCTAACCGGACGTGGCTGCAAATTTGTACATCCCGCACAGCCAAACGGACGCCCCACTTTAGCACGGGTTTTACTGCCGGTCGGAGGAAGACCAATGGTGACCATACTTCTATTCCCCAGTCACCCTTGGGGGGAACAGCGCTCGATAATGTCCGCGTATATAGATCGGTTACCAGTCAAACACGAAAGTTACGTAAGTAGAAATCTCGTCGGCAACAATACATTGTAAACAAAAAATAAATATGTGATTTATCTGTGTAAATCAGTGAATAAATGATTATACATTTATAAAAGAAGCATGCATAAGTAGAGGTTATGAGCAACTCGTTATGTGTGCTACCAGAATGTATGAAATATTAGTTTATTCAAAATATGATATAAAAAAAAAACAATTATTTACTATGGTTGAAGGTGATCTGGAGAGTAGAATATTAGATCAATGCTTCAAATTAAGATGGATTACTTTGCTTCATTTGTTTAGATGAAAGCATTAGAAGATAAAATAGCAGATCTTGAGATAAAGTTACATTCGCGCGAAAGGAAAAATTTAATTCTAAGTAGATTTCATATCCACAAGAATAGATCAAATTTTGTAGCAGCGTTAGTGCTAAAACTTGTGTGCAACAAAGAAGAGGAAGCGGTGCTTGATAAAGAACAGAAGTTACTTAAGATATTTGGTAAAAATGATGTTCAAAGTGACAATTATAATAATATGCAGTCGCAAAATTTGTATTTGCATGCGGCTGGTTTATTTGGAGGTTCTTTTGAACAAGCACAAGGTCACACTGATGGAATGCCTCCTAGATTTTTAGGTTCACCTCGTCGCGGTAGGCCTCGTGGTTATATTCACGAAAATGTGTTTTAAATGTAATAAGCCGGGTCATTTTGTCTGTGATTGTCCAGTGAACCAAATTCCCACAAATTTAAATTAAATGGATGGTGTCTCTCCAGATATACAAAACGTGAAATTTTTGAATCCGAAAACTTTTGCTGGAAAAATTCACACTAGGTTATATCAATGGCAAAAGATATTAGCTTGTTCGTCTTCTTCAGATGAAATTTTAGATTGGTTCATAGTGTTAATATCAATAAGTACATTGTACATGTTAAAGCAGATTTTTTGGGATAAGTGCCCACCTTGCAGAATATTCAATAATTCGAATATATGCAAAAAGTTTTATCTGTTCATAACAGAAACTGTTGTGGAAAGACAACAATGGTTCCAGTAAATTCGTAGGAAAAGTAGGTTTAGTTAAACCACCCCACATTGTAGCACCGTTAAGAGCAGAACCGACAAAACATAGACTATGTATTTACCTAATGTATTTGAACAATTGGAGCAAAGATATTCCTTTTAGTTTCGACACTCACAAAAATAAAGTCAGGTTTTGATAATGTTTTTGTCCGAGGATTCCAGAGGATTCGTGGGTTTTCAGTGGAGTGGAATTTATTTCATTTTCACAACATTACCGTTTGGCTTCAAACTATCTAGCTATATTTATAACACTTTAAATCTGCAAGCAACTTCTTACATCAGGAATCAATAATTGTATATAGATGGCAGCAAAACTTTACACTCGAGATATAAAATCTGTAATTTCATTCGGAATCTGCAAAAAAAAAAAACAACAAAAAAAACAAGTATCCCAATGACAAAAGAATTAAAAAGACAAGATTATTATGGGCGGTTATTTGGATTCATGGACAGGAAAGTTAGAAAACTAGAGGCTCTCAAGAGCCTGTGTCGCTCACCTGATTCTACTTTGGTTTTGGAAATCATGTAAAAATAGATTAAAATCATAACAGATACCCTAATAATGAGTGAGACCAAATTTGGTTTAATATTGGTCCTGTAATTTGATAAAAAATCCTGGTGGCCATCTTGAACAGTAAATCGGCAACAAAGTAGCAACACTTCATCAGCACCTCATAAGAAACATTTATGCCATGTTTTGATTTCATTCCATTCAGTGCACCTCTAGAAGAAACATTTGTATGTATTTCCCATAGGGTCTTATGTTAAAGGAAGTCCCCCCATTGGCGGCCATCATGGATGAAGGATCAGCTTCAAAGTAACAAAACTTAGTCAGCACCTCATAAGGAACATTCATGCCATGTTTGGTTTCAATCCATTCAGTATGTGGTTCTCTGAAAGAAGACATTTGTATGTATTGTCCATAGGGTCCTTTGTTAAACATTGTCCCCATCTGGCGGCCATCGTGGATGAAGAATCAGCTTCAAAGTAACAACACTTGGTCAGCACCTCAAAAGGAACATGCATGCCATGTTTGGTTTCATTCCATTCAATGGTTCTCTAAAAGAAAACACTTGTATGTATTTCTCATAGGGTCCTATGTTAAACTAAGTCCTCCGCTGGCGGCCATCTTAGAATATGGATCGGCTTCATAGTAACAACACTTCGTCAGCACCTCATAAAAAAACATTCATGCCATGTTTGGTTTCATTGCATTCAGTGGTTCTCTAAAAGAAGACATTTGTATGTATTTCCAATAGGGTCCTATGTTAAACTAAGTCCCCTGCTGGCGGCCATCTTGGATAATGGATCAGCTTCAAAGTAACAACACTTGGTCAGCACCTCATAAGGAACATTCATGTCATGTTTGGTTTCATTCCATTCAGTGGTTCTCTAAAAGAAGACATTTGTATGTATTTCCCATATGGTCCTATGTTAAACTAAATCCCCCGCTGGCGGCCATCTTGGATTATGGATCGGCTTCAAAGTAACAACATTCGGTCAGCACCTCATAAGAAACATTTATGCCATGTTTGGTTTCATTCCATTCAGTGGTTCTCTAAAAGAAGACATTTGTACGTATTTCCCATAGGGTCCAATATTAAACTAAGTCCCCTGCTAGCGGCCATCTTGGATTATGGATCGGCTTCATAGTAACAACACTTGGTCAGCACCTCATAAGGAACAGTCATGCCATGTTTGGTTTCATTCCATTCAGTGGTTCTCTAAAAGAAGACACTTGTATGTATTTCCCATAGGGTCCCATGTTAAACTAAGTCCCCCGCTGGCGGCCATCTTGGATTATGGATCGGCTTCAAAGTAACAACACTCGGTCAGCACCGCTTAAGGAACATTCATATCAAGTTTGGTTTCATTCCATTCAGTGGTTCTCTAAAAGTAGACATTTGTAAGTATTTCCCATAGGGTCCTATGTTAAACTAAGTCCCCCGCTGGCGGCCATCTTGGATAATGGACCAGCTTCAAAGTAACAACACTTGGTCGGCACCTCATAAGGAACATTCATGCCATGTTTGGTTTCATTCCATTCAGTGGTTCTCTTAGAGGAGACATTTGTATGTATACCCCATAGGGTCCTATGGTAAACTAAGTCCCCCGCTGGCGGCCATCTTGGATGATGGATCCGCTACAAAGTAACAACACTTGGTCAGCACCTCATAAGGAACATTCATGCCATGTTTGGTTTCATTCCATTCAGTGGTTCTCTAGAAGAAGTTCAAAATGTAAAAAGTTAACGACGACGACGGACGACGGACGCCAAGTGATGAGAAAAGCTCACTTGGCCCTTCGGGCCAGGTGAGCTAAAAAAGAGCGGCATTTAGTTGTTAACATTTATACAGATGCTTGCATTGTGTGTACAAATGGGGTGGATATTTCAAAATAAACGACAAAGAGCACAACGTTGGTGATTCGTGCATGGGCACAGGAAATGTTATCGCTTCCTATTATGGTACTAGAGGCTAAAGCTTAGTTTGTAAAATGTATTAAGATCAATACAGGAAGACATAAAGTGTAGTCGGGTGGACGTAAACATAGACACTCAGGCCTTGTTAGGTGCTTGAAATAACGGAAGTTCCAAATCTATGAAACTGAATTCTACTCTTATAGATTATTTTCAATTGACTTTGGATTTTAGACGTTATGTTTAATTACATTTGTAGTATTGATTGATTGTTGATTGCTTAACGTCCAGTGGCAAATATTTCATGCATGCTCAGGACGAGAACAAGTTAACAATAAATACAATAGGTAGGTCCTGTAATAGAGGCCGTCCGGGATAAAGGTCGGGGAAATTTGGACTGCCACGGGAAAATGAGGGTATATTGGATATGGACAAAAATTTAGCCTTGCAACAGGCCACCTACGGACCCCTCAAAGAGTTGTTGCAAGGGTTATTAACGTGCATAGAGCGTGGCACTCTCTTTACACGAGGCATCGGATTTAACGTCCCCATTCTGACCGGACGTGACTGCTAACTTGTACATCCCGCACAGCCAAACGGACGCCCCACATTAGCGAGGGTTTTACCGCCGGTCGGAGGAAGACCAATGATGACCATATTTCTATTCCCCTGTCACCCTTGGGGGCTACATTTGTAGTATCTAAATTGATATTAGTACATGAACCATCGAGAAGACTTAGTAAATCAGACGCGACATTAGATAAAGAGATATGGAATAAAATATAAGAGTATTTTGGTGACAATACAGGACATACGATCGACTTGATGTCTTTAGATTTTAATAGCATCACAGACAGACATGGTGGAATTCTAAAACATTTCACATCATGTTTTTCTCCTTTGTCGACAGGCGAAAATTTATTTGCTCAAACAGTGGATAAGAGTGAAAACTGTTATGTATTTCCTCCTTTTGTATTATTACTACCGGTGTTATATTTATCAGGCAGAATATGTTAAATTGTATACAGTGATAATTCGTGTCTATGGAGTAATAGCCACATGGGTTCCAACATTTTATGAATTTTGCTTATGTTGTTGATAACAAGCGACGAAAGAAAAAAAGGTTATGACCCGGATGTTTTGGGGTTATCTGGAAATCTGTATGCAATTCGCATAAAAGAAAAACCATATATATGCATTTATTCTGGAAAATTATTATTTCTTAATGAACCACTTGTTTCTACAAAATTTCACTTGATAAGTATTGGTGATTAAATGATAAGATTTTAAGAATGGCAAAAAGATTTTTATAACCCAATGTTAAATGTTGTTTTCATAAGGTGGTGCTCTAGTGTGTGAAAAAACACCCAAAATTGAGAGATTAACTAGACCACAACCGCCTAGGCTTATTTTCATTCATGAAGGTGTCAATAATGTTAGCAAGTCTTTCTTGTTAAAAATGAGTTCAACCAGTTATTGAGTACAACACAACAATTTGAACATTTAGCACAAATGCTAAAGTGTACGTTAGAAAGGGATAGGCACGTATCTATTGTATTATTATTGATAATCATGTGTAAAGATGATGCTATAAATGCAAGGTCGACCATTATTAATGATTGATTGACTGTTGGTTGCTTAACGTCCAGAGGCAAATATTTCATGCATATTCAGGACGAGAACAAGTTAACAATAAATATAATAGGTAGGTTCTGTGAAAAGGGCTTCCGGGATTAAGGTCGGAGGAATTTAGACTGCCACGGGAAATGAGGGTATATTGGATAGGGACAGAAATTTAGCCTTGCAACAGGTCACCTACGGACCCCTCAAAGAGTTGTTGCAAGGGTTCTTGACGTGCAAAGAGCGTGGCTCTCTCTTTACACGATGCATCGGATTTAACGTCCCCATTCTGACCGGACGTGGCTGCAAATTTGTACATCCCGCACAGCCAAACGGACGCCCCACTTTGACGAGGGTTTTACCGCCGGTCGGAGTAAGACCAATGGTGACCATACTTCTATTCCCCAGTCACCCTTGGGTTTTTTTTTTATATGAAGGGGAAAATTCCAACAGCAGTAGTAAAGTATATGCAGTGACATTACGTATCATAGGGTCAATGGTGAAGGAATTAATCAACACGTAGGGTGGGGCACAAAATATATAGTTGATTATAATGCCAATGTAGGGAAATTAATAAGTCCTAAAGGGCCAACTTTAATTTGTCGCAGGCTGTGGACAATTTTGGTAAGGGAAGTTCTTCTTTTGATAAAGTTGCAAATCAATATTCTGGTTTGAGTAAATTGAAAAGTTGCAGTTTCAATTAATTATGTTTGACTGTGTACATTTAGGTTTAGTTTAGCAATGTTCTGAAATGGAACATACTTCTTTTTTATAAGTATTGGATATGTTTTATGATGGGTATAGTTGTATAATAATGAAGTTGGAACATTAAATAAGGTTTTGTATTTAGTCAGTCGGTTATGTCATATTATTTCACTGAGACCCGTTTGTACATCGTTGGTTTTTTTAATCCACTATCTTATATATAAGAGGAACCGTGGTGAACTTGTTATATTCCACTATTCCAAGTTCCCCCTTCGGTACCCCGAATGTATAAGATAGCACGGTCACTCTTAGTCTAATCGTCACTCGATTGGAGGTCATAAGTAGAGCATGATCGCTATGTGGATCGAATGCACAAGCGTTGTTGATTGAGCGGTCATTATGCTTTAAAAAATACGTACATGAAATACAAAAACACAAAAAAAGGTAAAAAACCAAAACAAGCGACGAAACAAAATTGGAACTAAGGTAGTTAGTTGTCTTATTGAATATTAACCATATTCCTTGCTTTCTGTGGAGTCATATTAGGGATGATGCAGTATAACAAAGGTACTCGAGATATGCACTTATGATGATAAAGATGTGGTTCATGTCAAAATTTAGGTTAGGCTAGTCTGGTTTTGCAACAGAAGGTCATTGTACCTGTTTTTTCTTACCGTTTTTAGCAGTGTTCGGATATTACGGGATATGAAAATGATATATTCTGTGGATAACAATATAGCTAGTATTTGGTCTACTCGTTTGGTGTTGTAGTTGATATAATTAAAAATACTAGTACTTGTTTTTAATATATGGTAAAATTGCTATAAATAAGCGATTACATTTCAAACCGATTATGTACCTGGGGATCATTTTTGTAAGTCAGGTTGCTACACAGTCTTTTTGTTTTCGAATACCGAAACAGGTTTTATGTTTTCAAAACATGATTGGTTGTATTGTCAACCATGAGCATTTGAATTAAAATACAGTTACACCTTAACTTATTTGAACCTTTAGAAATGCTAGTCTTGAAATGACGCATGCAGTACTTTGTATTTTCTTTTCGGAACTGAATTACGCATGCAATACATGTATATTGTTACATGTAAAGGCAGAGTGTATGGAAACAGTTGCGATCAGGGAATGTAACACAAATGCGAGACAATTAAAACGTTTATTTGGTTGATAGATATCTAAGAACGAGTTAATTGATCGTATTAATTATAGTTCACTTGATTCCTTTCACCCCTTTATCAAACCTCTTATGGTTTGTTGAATCCACTATCTTATATATGATAGGAACCGTGGTGAACTTGTAAGATTCCACTATATATTCAAACAATTATCAACAAATTATTTGTAACTTTTTGTCTTATCAAATTTGTGACTTTATGTCCTGTGACTTTCTGTCCGTTTACCTATACAGGTAAATGAAAATAATTTTGTTGTTAGGTATACAGTTTCAATGTAGAAAGGAAATATTTTTATAAAATAAATAATTTTGATGTTCATAGTACGAAGAAGTGAACATTCATAGTAATACGAAACACTTATCAAAGGTGGTATATAGACCAGATATAACCCTGAATAAGTAAACATTAAATAACAAAAAAAAACATTACAATAGTATCAACAGGTCAAATTAACAAGTAAGTATGCCTTTTAGTGTTTCTTTGATACATATGACGTGGCTCTGTACTTATACATCTCGTCATTATGTTTTTGTTCCATGACAATGTTTGTATTCTTGTCTTTCATTTTAGCTAATGTGCATTGTCTATATGCCTTTCAGTTTCTTCGATACATATGACGTGGCTCTGTTCTTATACATCCCGTGCTAATGTAAAGTTTTGTATTCTTGTCTTTCACTTTTGCTAATGTGCTTTGTTACATATTTGTTTGTTTTTATAGTGATGTAAGATTATAACACAATGTTGACGGCTGTATCCGTATTTTTGACAATTATGTCCGTTTGTTTTGCTTTGTTGAAAGATTGGTGATTCAAACAGTTTCTTTTTAGGATAGTTGTCCAGGGCTGAGTCGTCTACTGTGATTCATATGCCATGTTTTAAGGGAAATGGTTAAAGAATGTTTTAAAAACTCCATACCCAAGGAACAGGGGTGGATTTTACACAGCAAGTTTTATTATATATTTTTTTAATTAGTAAATTGACAGGACATTTCATATTTTGAAGCAAATATCTGTTAATTACAATATAATGTTCAACATTACCTGTAATTTTATCTTATTATTTCACTTTCTGTATAGAAAACAATGTAAGAAGTCTGGAAGGCAACAGGACCTATGCAGATTTTATTCCAAAATTATAGCACAACCGTCCTGCACAATTCGTAATCCACTGCCTTACAAGATTGCCTCCATCCATTAAACAAATCCCATTGGAAAACCTTTCTGCTGATGGAAATTGGGAATTTAATGTCCAGGGTGTTGATATAGATAAAGTGTCAATCTGAAAAAAGCAAAATGTTCTTGTATAAACTTAAAGAATCACTTACCATGCAAACACAATCTGTCAGTGATTCACGCTTTAACAAATTGTAAATAGGAATATTGATTTTATAAATTACAATGATGAGAAAAAAGCATATGAATGATATGGATACTTATATGAGAAAAGAGAATCCTGAAATAGTTGTCACTTATTCCTTGGTTATAATGCAGCGGAAGCAAACCACCGTTCGATTTGAATGTTTTAATAATCGTGTAAATTGATCATTCCACTATAGAGTTGTTCAGGGCTGAGTCGTCTACTGTCTTTTTATTATTTCATTGTCATTACAAAATTTATTGTATTCATTGTACTGATTGTTGGTTGCTTAACGTTTAAGAATGACTCAAAAGTTTAAAGCAATAATCTCATAAAGCTAAATACTGTCCACACTAGTCTGTCTTCACTCTTTTGTATTTTCCCCATTAGTTTGAACATGCAGTAACGACACCTTACACTTAAGATTACAATTTAAGCTGAATCAGAGTAGTAGTAGTAGAATAGGGATAAGAAAACAGTAGAGCAGGTAGAGCAGCTTATGTAAATATTGTGCTAGTGATGGTGGAATGTTTGTGTCCACGTGTGATACTTTTGACCAAGGTAGAGCAACATTGGTTGGTAACCAGGTTATGTTTGTCGTCCATTTTGTTTCCACGTTGCAAGGTAGAGCAACATTGGTCGGTAACCAGGGGTATGTTTGTCGTCCATTTTTGTTTCCACGTTGCTGACTTTTTCAAGGTAGAGCAACATTGGTTGGTAACCAGGGTACGTTTGTCGTCCATTTTTGTTTCCACGTTGTAGAATTTTGGGTTGCCTTGCTTGTCTAAATTGTTATTTAAGTGAGCGGCATCCATTTTTTTTTTTACGTTACTATATTTATTTTTGACGATATATGTTGGTAATAATTTTAAAACGAAAATTCTGAGGTTACATTACCAGGTTTTGTTATCAACAAAAAAGGTGCAGATATATATCTTATTATTTAAGTATGGTTTGAGTAGATTCATAGAATTAAAGCAGCTTTATGACATTGTTGAATTAAAGGTTGAAGACTGGAAGTACGATTTAATTATACAAATTGTAGAGACTTCAGGTGGTGGTGGTATGTAAGTAAATGTTAGTCTTTACTGATTAATCATGGATTTAGAAACAGACTCGGGATGTTACTTTTCAGACATCCTCCGTTTCAAACCAGCCCATCTGAATATGATGTATTTCACAAATAGAATGCAAACATATACAAATTGGCCGGAACAGATTAAACAAAAGCCAGAAGATCTAGCTCATAATGGTTTTTTTTACACCGATATAGGAGATAGAGTGACATGTTTTTATTGTGACATTACTCTAAAAAAGTGGACTAAAGAAGACGATATCGAAACAGAACATATAAAATGGGATCCAAATTGTTTGTTTGCAAAGATGGTATCTAGTAAAACCTTGTCCAACATACTTATGAAATAAGAATGTTACGTAATGACTGAGATACACTATAAGAAGATCCTCGAATTCCGTTCATTTACAGATTGATTGTTGTAGAGAGAAGACACTATGGATGCAACATTTGAAAAAGCCGAGAAACTTATGCATCACACACTTAAATATTTGTATGCTAGGATGGTCTTAGACTGTTTACCGGATATTGTGAAAGAACATTGTTATGGGTGTGAAGTAAACCACCCGAGTCAGATTCAACACACTTGTTTAATGTGGACAAAAATGGAACATTTAGAAACTTATTTCGATATTGCTTATAAACAGATAGCGGAGAAGGACATGGTTAGGAAGATGTCCAATCAAGTGAAGCTCATGGATGTACCAGATGACTATAAAAATGACGTTTTATCTACATTAAAGGATTGGTGCATTCTACATAAACCAAGTACCAAAAATGTGTCACACTGGTGCAAACGATTGGTGTTGTTGGAAGAAAGATTCACAAACGAATTAAATTAATTTAAAACACACCGATCATTAACATTGGTTATCATTTGATGTGAAACACTCATCATGAACAGACGTATTTTTGAAAACTCAACCTTCCTGAAAGAACTTTACTATGATAGACCCCTAAGAAGAAAAGAATTGATTGAGGAGAGTTCCGATGATCAAATTCGAACCATTTCACACATTGCATATAAAATTTATCATGCAACACTTATGATTAGTATAGTACATAGACGAAAACTTCGAGAGTTTCGGAACACTATTAAGTTTTTAGCCAGTGGGAGAATTAGTGTAAGCAGGAAAAGACGAGTACTGTTAGTGTATCACAAATTAATACCACTCCTGATTAAGCCTCTGTTGCATTTACTAGACGAACAATGAGATGCTTGAACTGTTTCTAATGATATTTCAATAAAAGTTAGTTACTTGTATTTTGTTTTTTGTCTCTTTATTATATTTTCACAAAGTGCATATTGGTTAGGTATCTCAATTGAAGAAAGTGTCAGTAAAATTTAAATTCCTTCTCGCTTTCAAAACTTTACTTCAGTAGAGATACCAAACCAAGACTATCAGCCTTAAATACAAAGGGAACAGGTCTTACCTTTCATAGAATGAAAAAAAATCCAAGATGAACACACAAGATAGAATAAATGATTTAATATCAAACACATATAAAAACACACATGTAGGTCCCGAAAAAATATACAGAATATTAAAATCCAAAGGAATCACTAATGTTGGACGATCCAGGATAAAAAGACTATTACGAAGTCAAGACAGTTACACTTTAAGAAAGGAACTCCGTCATTCTTTTCGTCGTGCACGTGTAATTGTATCTGGAATTGATGATCAGTGGGACATGGACCTCGCTGATATGTCAAACATTGCAAGTGAAAACGGTCAGTTTCGATACCTATTAGTCGTCGTGGATATCTTTTCAAAGTATCTGTGGATTCAGGTTCTGAAAAATAAATCAGCAAAAGTTGTAGTCGAGGCAATGAAGAAAATTTTAGCTGGTAACAGAAAATGTAAAAAGATTCGAACTGATAAAGGAAAAGAATTTAACAACAACATAATGAAATCATATCTGAAAAATGAAGGTATACAATATTTCACCACACAGAATTCAGAAACAAAGGCTAACTACGCTGAAAGAGTTATCAAGACTGTGAAAAATATGATGTATCGATACTTCACAGAGAGGAGAAATCATAGGTACTTGGATGTACTTCAAGATATTGTTAAAGTATACAATTCTACTCCACATAGAAGCTTGAACAATATCCAACCAAAAGACGTCAGCAAAACAAACGAAGCAGATATATGGGCATATATGTATTTAAAACCAAAGAAAATAACATCAAAAAAGCCTCGATCATACCACTTTAAGGCTAATGACTTCGTTCGTATTTCTTACATTTCTATGCTATTTGACCGTTCATATGATGAACATTTCACAAGAGAAATTTTTAAAGTTAGCCAAAGATTTCGAATGCAGGCTATACCGGTTTATAGAATAAAGGAGTATGATGGAACTTCCATAAAAGGATTATTTTATGAATCAGAGATGGTTAAAGTGAACAAGGATGAAGATGTTATGTGGTATGTAGAAAAAAAAATTCGAAAACGTAAGAGAAATGGACGGGTTCAGTGGTTAGTTAAGTTTGAAGGGTGGCCAAATAAATATAATCAGTGGTTGAATGAAGAGGATATCACAGATCCAAATGACTCCTGAAGATGAGCATCTACATAACATTCAATAGTGAAAAATCTCTGAACTATTTTCCAAACAACAAAGCATATACTTTTTCTTCTCAACTGAATTCACCTGTGTTTTTGAATGGAAATTGGAGAGTTGCCTTAGTTGAAGCAGACATTTCAAGTAGCATATCTAAATCAGAATCCATTTACCTGTATTCTAATATTTGTGGTGAATCTATTGTCGATGGAGAACAAAAGCCACTTCTTCGAAGGTTAAGTGCAGCCTCTATGGGAAACTGGTCAAACATTTTCGAAGTTCCGCATTATGTTCCTGTAAAAATAAATGACCTCTATAATATTGATATCTATATAAATGATGGTGACAACAATCTAGCTTCATTTTTAGATATTCCTGCAACGGTAACACTACACTTCAAATCGTTTCCATTCTTTTAAAAATGAACAAGATGTATGTGCCAAATGTAGGAAGCTGGATTAATTATTATGAGAAGCTAGACAGAAAAGGTCATCACAATACTAACAAAGGTCAAAAACAAATCGGAGGTGGGTCTCTAACTGGAACCTCAAGGTCATCCATTACACCAATCGGCATACCAACCAAAACTCCTTCTGGTGAGAAAGTAAAAATTCAACTTGTCTCCCCCGTCCATCAAACGGATGAAATGGCCAAGGACATGGTTGAAAGAGAGAAAAAGACATTAAAAAGAAAGCCATCTAGTTATGATGCCAATTCTTCCAAAAGACGTCGAACGAACGAGACCTCCAAAAAGCCCAGTAAAACCACCAAAAAGTTGACTAAGCACAAAAAGTCAAGAAAGACAACCAAAGCATCAAACAAGAAGAGACATACGAAGAAAAAAACCAACAAGAAAAAACTGCAAAGCTCTGTGAAAACCTTCAAAGACATATTCAAGTAAATGGCTGCTTTATCGTTAGATGGGTTCCAAGAAGCTCAGCCAAGTGGTTTGGATCTGTTTTCATTACCACCAACACAGACAGCGATTGATTCAGTGTATTATGATGAGCATAGGTCAACAGCACAGCTAACTGGAACTGCGCCAGTAGAATTTAACATTGCAGCCCAAAATTCACTGGAGTATATAGATTTGAGAAAAACAAAATTATATGTAAAAGCGAGAATAAAACATATCAATGGAGACAGTCTAAAACCTACTGAGTATGTTGGTCCAGTTAACAATTTTCTACATTCTATGTTCTCACAGATTGATATAACATTACAAAATAAGTTGGTGACATCAACTACCACACATTATCCATACAAGGCAATGATACAAACTCTTTTATCTTTTGGATCTGAAGCAAAAAAATCTCAGCTGACTAGCCAGTTATGGAAAAAAGATCAACCAGGACATTTTGATGATAGTGATGTAGAAAATGGTGGCAATTCTTCCTTATTCGATCGCGCACAGTATTTTACTCAAAGTCAAGTGTGTGATTTAGAAGGTCCGTTATTTCATGATTTATGTAGTCTGGACAGATACATGCTGAATCAAGTAGCTATTAATGTTAAACTTTACCGTTCAAGACCTGAGTTTGCTTTGATGACAAGTGAAAAAGATCCAAATTTTCAAGTCATCATCGATGACATAGTGTTAAAAGTGTGCAAAATACGTTTAAACCCTGCTGTCATTATGGCACATGCGCAGAAACTACAAACAACAAATGCTAGATATCCCTATACCAGAACAGAAGTGCGCCTTATTTCTATACCTGCTGGGAGTCTTAGTTTCAATTACAATAATTTGTTCAACGGGCTCCGACCGACTCGTTGCGTTATAGCTTTTACAGAGTCCGCTAGTTCTAGTGGTTCATATACGTTATATCCATTCAACTTTCAACATTTCAACCTTAGTCAAATAACGCTCAAACTGAACCAAGTTCCTGTAGGTGGGAATATTATGCAGTTAAACTATGGAGCCACGAGTCGAACTATACTACCTGCTTTTAATAGTATGTTTGAAGTGACTAACAAGTGGATGAGAGACAGTGGAAATCAGTTGAGTAGAAATGATATAGTAGGAGGAAATGCTTTATATTGTTTTGAAATAGAACCAAATTTCAGCGACGAGGGACAGTACTTAAACTTAGTGAAACAAGGAACTTGTTCTCTAGAAGTCAATTTCAATGCACCACTGCCGAAAGCGTCCACGTGTGTTGTGTATGCAGAGTTTCCAGCTTATTTTGAAATAAATTTAGAAAGAAACATCATTTTAGAATGAATACTTACCAGCTCAAGTGTGCCATTGTTTCAGACGTTGACTTACAACGATCTGTTCTTGGTGTATTCTCATCTGATGAACTGTCTCAAGTTCACCTACTACCAGGAATGGGTGTGATAGCCAATACAGATGTCGCAGGCTTACCAGGAAGACATTGGGTAGCATTTTTCTGTAATAGAAAGAACAGTCTTGAAGTATTTGACTCTTTTGGGTATTCAGAAAAAGAACTCACTGTTTATTTTAACAAATTCATGCGGAATTATGCATACATACAATCAAACGAGAAAAGACTACAAGGTGATGACACAGTTGTGTGTGGACAATATTGTTTGTTTTATTTAATGTGTCGTGTGAGAGGATTTACCATGCAACAGATAACAGATGTGTTTTCAGAAGACTATCAATTGAATGACAATTTTGTGTACAGTTTTATAGACAATCGGTTTCATTGCTGTGTGAACAATGTGTGTAATGTTGTGAATCAATCTTGTATCAAAATAAAAAATTAATGCTTATATGTTATTGTTGGTGTTGTTGTTGCCTCTCTTTTTTTTTACATATAAAACAGTTTGTCTCTCAGCTATTTTTATTATTTCACTTGAACAGTATGGTTGACTGGTGGGAGAAGGAAAGTTTGCTCAAATTTCAGAGTCCAACATCAATATTCATTGTTGGTCCGTCAAATTCAGGAAAAACAATGTATACCAAAAACCTTCTTGAAAATGCAGATGGTATGTTTCAAGTACCACCGTCGAAGATATTTTACTGTTACAGTATTTGGCAGTCAGTTTTCGATGAAATGAAATCAGCAATACCAAACATTGAATTTTTTCAAGGTTTCCCCCATATGGATGTTTTATCAGAATGGGGGACTTTACAAGGGCATAAGGTTCTTGTTTTAGATGACCTGATGGTGGAATCTGCAGATAGTAAAGAACTGGTTCATCTCTTAACTGTAGGAATTCACCATAATTCAATCACTTTGATTCAGATTCTACATAACTTGTATTGTAAAGGTAAAGCCATGAGAACAGCCTCCCTCAATTGCCATTACTTTGTTTTATTTCGGAATTATAGAGATCAGTTACAAATTCAAACTCTTGGTAGGCAGATTTTTCCCGGACAGTCTAAATACTTTTTAGATGCATACAAGAAGGCGACATCTGTAGCCTATCGCCCATTAATTATTGATTTAAATCCACATACAGACAAAACATATCAGTTGACAACAGATCGTGGAGTTGGACAGACACCTATCGTATATCACTCTGCAGAATGAAGGACTATTTAGCACATTTTCTTTTGAATGCTACTGCAAAACAAATTTCTCAAGCGATTAAATCACTAAGCAAGGAACAGTTGGAATGGTTGGTTGAAATAATATACAATGTGATGCAAGGAGTTTGCCCCATTTCAAGTGTTGATAAAACTTTGCTGACCAAGAAAAAGAAGCTCATACGTAAAATTGTTTCCAAAGGAGCAGCATATAAACAGAGAAAATTATATTTATTAAAAATAAGAGGACTGCTTCCTAGTTTCCTAAAGACATATCTCCGTTATGTCTCGCGAACTGATTCTGATTCCTAAACTGAGGTATGAACAATTAAAAAATCCAGAGACATTGCCGGAAAAAAGAGAAAATCGAGATCAAGATCAGCCGAAAGATAAACCAGAAAATATCGATGACTTGGAAAGTAAACAGTTAGTAGAGGACTTTCAACCTGAAAAATTGAAGAAGTCAAACAAAAAGAGAAAAATTACACAACACGAGGAAAGTAAACCATATATCGCTATGTCCCTTAAAACAATGCTGCAAGAGAAAAGTAAACAAAAACCAAAGATGAAATGGTTATCGTTTCGAATTTAGATGTCATGTGACATCGTCACGTGTATTTAAATTGAGGAAATTAGGTAGCTGTTATCATTTTGTGTAAAGTGAAAAGCATGGCTCACCGCGGTGTTCATACCAATGATTTACATTTTAACGAATCTGATGATGGTATGTTGGTGAAGGCAGCCATAGAGGTTGAGAATAAACTCAAACGTAAGAAATCATGTGCTGAAAATGTTGATGTCAAAAGACCAAAGTTAAATTGTGATATTTGTGATAAAACTTTCAAATACAACAGAAATTTGAACAGACATATGAATTCACATTTTAACAGAATTCAGTGTTTAGCGTGTGGGAAATCGTTTACGCAAAAACATAATTTAGTCAAACATGGTAATAAGTGTTCTGGACAGCGCACAATAAACAAACGAGATAAACAATTATCTAAGCAACTTACATGTAGACACTGTGATGTCTCCTTTGATGATGTTGATTCTTTATTCACCCATGTTGCCAACCATCATCCGTTAAACCAAACAGGAGGTAGAATGCCTAAAACGGAGGAGCCAGTTGTCAGTCAGATAAAACGTAAACGGTTTCGTTTTAAGAAAAGCGCCATTAACAAATCAGTGAATCGTGTAGACCTTATGCCTATTGGTGATGAAAAATATGATTTATTACGTTTTTTGGCTAATACGAAAACTGATGTTGAAGAAATAATAGTATCTCAGCAAAAGAAACAAAAAAATGTCAAATGGTATGTAAATGCTCGAGTGAAGATGGTTCGAGATATTGATGATGGACAACAAGAAAAGGCACACCCACATTTCCGCAGCAAAAGTTACATATCTCTTCAGAATGAGAGTAATGATCATAATTTAAATGAAGCTTTCCAAACGATTAACAGAGTAATGGAAGAATTTATCAACAAGGGATCTAACTGGATATTGAATAAAGTTATATGCCTCGAAGTACATACTTTACCATACTCACCCATAGCTGGTTCAAATTATATGGAATTACCATACAAAATTAAGGCCACTGGTGGAATTATCAACATTAGAAATGATGACCAAAAGTGTTTCCTATGGTCTGTACTGGCAGCCCTACATCCGATGGAATATAATCCATATCGGAAGTCACATTATACGGCACACGAAAATGAATTGAACATGAACGATATTGAATATCCTGTGTCTTTAACAAAAATGGAGAAATTTGAGAAACAAAACAATATTTCAATCAATGTTTTTGGCTTTGAAAACGAAGAAGTGTTCCCACTATATTTAACAAAGTTAGAAAATGTAGATAGGGAGATCGATTTATTGTATTTATCACAGAACGGGGAAACTCACTACTGTTGGATCAAAAATTTAGATCGTTTCCTTGGATCAATGACTAAATTTCACACCAAACGGTTTTACTGTAGAAGATGTCTTCACGGATTCATAAGACAAGACTTATTAAATGAACACAGACTATATTGTAATAAGTTTGATTTTCAAAAAGTGACTTATCCAAAAGAAGGAGAAGCCATTTTAGAATTTAGAGACTTTCATAAACAAATGCGTGTTCCTTTTGTCATCTATGCAGACTTTGAATGCTTTGCAAAAAAGATGGATACTTGTCAACCAGACCCAAATCAATCGTCAACAACACATAAAACAAAATTTGTTCCATGTGGTTACTCCTACGTTGTGGTCAGTTCAAATGATAGATATTCCAAGCCAGCCGTTGTATACAGAGGAGAGAACGCAGTCGAACACTTTTTTGAAAATATATTTACAGAGGAAGAATACATAGATGATATATTGAGGAACATTTATGAGGAGTTAATTATGAGTGTGGAAACCGAAACGCAATTTCAAAATGCTACAAACTGTTATGTATGCAATCAACCATTTTCAGGCAAAATAATCAAAGTTCGTGACCACGACCATTTAGGTATAAACGAAGATAACGAATCACCAAAGTATAGCAATTACAGAGGGGCAGCCTGTCAGAGATGCAACTTGATGTTGAAAAATCCAAATTTCATTCCGGTCTATTTTCATAATTTGCGGAACTTTGATGCACACCTTTTGCTGTCGGAAGCTGGTAAATTCAAGGACAAAAAATTAACATGTATACCAAACAATATGGAGAAATATGTGTCCTTTTCTGTTGGACAACTGAGGTTTTTAGACACATACCAGTGCATGAGTAGCTCTTTGGAGACGTTAATTGCTAATTTAGCGGCAGACGGTTTTAAAAATTTCAAACAATTTCGAAAAGCTTTCCCCAATGACGAACACGCTAAACTTTTGCTACAGAAAAACGAATACTGTTATGATTATGTGAATTGTTCTGAAAGATTTGAAGAGACAGCTCTCCCTTCAAAAGCAGCTTTTTATAATTCCTTAACCAAAGAAGCTATTTCTGATGAAAAGTATGAACACGCTCAAAAGGTCTGGAACACGTTCAATATGAAAACCTTAGGGGATTTTCACAATTTGTATGTATTAACAGATACGCTACTCTTAGCAGATGTTTTCGAACGATTCCGTGACATGACTCTTAAATATTACAAGTTGGATGCTAGTCACTTTTTCACGAGTCCAGGTTTAGCATGGCAAGCAGCATTGAAAATGAGCGGTGTCTGCCTGGATTTAATAACTGATCCCCTCATGTACAACATGATAGAGCTTGGAACACGAGGTGGGGTCAGTATGGTTACCAAAAAATACAGTCGAGCTAATCATCAATATGTTGACGACTTTAATGAATCAGATGTGAAAAAACACATCATGTATCTAGATGCTAACAATTTGTACGGTTGGGCAATGTCTCAACCATTGCCTTCTGGTTTTTTCCATTTTTTAAATGAAGATGAAATTAGTCATTTTGAGTTACAGAAAGTCGAGTCAGACGCAAAAGAAGGCTACATTTTAGAAGTAGACATAGAATATCCTGAACATCTCCACAACAAACATAACGATTATCCTCTGGCACCCGAACATCTACTCATTGAAGACAAAGATCTATCGAAATACAGTACTGATTTATGGGGAAAGTTAAATTCTGTGAAGAATGCAAATGGTGTGGAAAAAGTGAAACCTAGGATTAAAACCCGAAAATTAATTCCAACTCTGAAGAAAAAGACAAACTATGTGGTGCATTATCAAAATTTACAACTTTATACAGAACTTGGAATGAAAATAACTAAAATACATAGAGTATTAGGATTTCAACAAAAGGCATGGCTTAAAACCTACATAGAATTCAACACCAACATGAGAAAACAGGCAAACAACGACTTTGAGAAGGACTTTTTCAAACTGATGTGTAATAGGTATGTTTCTCGTTTTTTTTTTTTTTTATATAGATTAGACCGTTGGTTTTCTCGTTTGAATGGTTTTACACTTTTGGGGCTCTTTATAGCTTGTTGTTCGGTGTGAGCCAAGGCTCCGTGTTGAAGGCCGTACATTAGCCTATTATGGTTTACTTTTTTTTTTAAATTGTTATTTGAATGGAGAGTTGTCTCATTGGCACTCACACCACATCTTCCTATATCTATGTTATTTTTAAATGTGTAAGATTTTAAAGTGTTGTCAAGATCTCGAGTTTGCTTGTTGTCTCATTGTCGCATTACCCACATTGATTTAATTATGTTTTGTGGTTTTTGTGTCAGCTTCTAGTACTTATCTAAAAGTATTCCTACTTTTTCAGTGTTTTTGGTAAATGTATGGAAAATTTGCGTGCTAGGATGAATCTAAGACTAATCAATTCAGCCTCGGAAGAAAAACTAAAAAAGTTAGTAGCTCAGCCGTCGTTTCTATGCTGCCAAATTTTCAATGAAGACCTCGTTGGAGTACACAACCAACAGATCAACCTAACTCTCAATAAACCCATCTATGCCGGACAAGCTATTTTAGACCTTTCAAAGAGACTGATGTATGAATTCCATTACAAGGTGATGAAGCCTCAGTACGGTGACAAGATCAACTTGCTGTTTACAGATACAGGTATGATATTTTTTTGTTTGTTTGTTTGTTAAAATAAAAGCCATTGTTTCTTTAAATTTCTAATATTTCTCATTGTTTTCTCCTTTGTATAAGTAGAATAAAGGAAGAGATTCCTCTTTGGTATTGTGCTAACATTTCTGAATTCATTTTAGATTCGTTGTGTTATGAGATTCTGACTGATGATGTATATGAAGACATGAAACCTATCAAAGACCTATTCGATACCTCCAACTACGGCTCATTCAACAAAACGAAACATCTCTTTTCCAGCAAATATAAGAAAGTCGTTGGGAAATTTAAAGATGAGCTTGGTGGTGAGTTCTTTCAAACAAACATTTTATTTTTCTCTCTCTAAAGTTTAACATAAATTTTCTTTCAAATTTTCCTTTTTCTTGTGAATTTTCTGTAAAATTTTCCTTTTTCTTTTGAATTTTCTGTAAAATTTTCCTTTTTCTTTTGAATTTTCTGTAAAATTTTCCTTTTTCTTTAGAATTTTCTGTAAAATTTTCCTTTTTCTTTAGAATTTTCTGTTAAATTTTCCTTTTTCTTTAGAATTTTCTGTTAAATTTTCCTTTTTCTTGTGAAATTTATGTTAAATTTTCCTTTTTCATGTGAATTTTCTGTTAAATTATTATTAAATATTGTCTTTCTCATGTGCCTCAAAAAATCTTTTCAGGTGTTCCTTTAAAAGAATTCGTTGGCTTGAGACCTAAAATGTACAGCCTTTTGTATAACCAGACCTCTACAGAAGGTATCACATGCGAAAAGGAAAAAAAAGTGGCGAAAGGCATTTCAAAAACTGAAATAAAACAGACTCTCCGACATGAAATGTATAAGACATGTTTGAATGAAGAAACTACGACCACCAATTCAATGACGTGCATTAGAAGTAAAAATCATGAACTTTTCATGGATACCGTTGTGAAAAAAGGACTGTGTAGTTTTGATGATAAACGTTACTGGAAGAACCCAATTGAAAGCTATGCCTATGGACATTATAAGATAGACACATATTAGTGATAGTATTTATTAAATATTTAAAAAAAAAACTAACCGTGTCAGTCTGTTTGCATATATGTCCGTAATGAAATTTATAAATGTTATTCCTATAAACACCACATTGAATGAAAGTCACACCACATTGAGCATCATCACATCGATTGGAAAAAGGCTCCCATTTCCTCCTCAGAGAGATCATATAAATTGTTTTGCACAGGGGAAATCTGTTCATATTTTGTATTCTTCCCAGACCACTGTGGGTTTAATTCTTCACGTATCGGTCTCTTTGCGGCCATCCTCACCGGAATCATATTTCCTTTGCTCCACATCGGGTCTGTTATAGTTTGAAGTGGAGTGGTAGTTGACGTCTCGTTTTCATATATTATTGTTAGAGGTGCCTGCAATAATAAAAATGAAATATTTAAATAAATAAACCAGAGAGAAATGAAATACTTTCAGTGTTGCTTATCTTTTTTTTTTTAAGGACAAAAGGTTGTTTGCAAGTTCAATTCTATACTTAAAAAACAAGTATTGCTTTGTTCGCATTTAAGTGTATCAAGTTAAGAATACATGGTGATTCTTGAGAAGAACAAAAAAAAACCCACCCTCTATTGCAAGACTTACCTATTGTATGTATTGTTAACTTGTTCTCACCCTGAGCATGTATGAAATATTTGCCACTGGACGTTAACCAACCAACAATCAATCATGATTCTTGAACATATTTAAACTCTACATTAATAAATGTATACTTACGGAAGGTGTTGGTGGTGGTTGCTTAACGTCCAGTGGCAAATATTTCATACATGTTCAGGGTGAGAACAAGTTCAGAATACATGGTGATTCTTGAGAAGAAGAAAAAAAAACCCACCCTCTATTGCAAGACTTACCTATTGTATGTATTGTTAACTTGTTCTCACCCTGAACATGTATGAAATATTTGCCACTGGACGTTAAGCAACCAACAATCAATCATGATTCTTGAACATATTTAAACTCTACATTAATAAATGTATACTTACGGAAGGTGTTGGTGGTGGTGGCGGTGCATAAACCGGCGCTACATTTTCTTTAAGTACAACCTGCTCCTGTGGCTGGGAGAGCGGCTAAAACATGAAAAATAAAATAAAACTCAAACTCAAATGTTATGAAGAAAGTTTTATACTTGCGAGAGGTGTTGGTGGTGTGCATATTGTTTTTCGTTCATTATTTTGTACATAAATTAGGTTGTTATCTTTTTTCTCCCCTCGGATGTTTGTTTTACATTCATCATTTTGAAGCTATTTATAGCTGACTATGAGGTATGGGTTTTGCTTATTGTTGATGGTCGCAAGGTGACCAAAAGTTGACAATTTCTGTATCATTTGGTCTCTTGTGAAGAGTTATCTTATTAACAATCATACCACATCTTCGTTTTATGTTATTCAATTGTTGCATTAAATTAGTTAAAATAAAAGGCAAATGTGAACACCGATATCTCCCCTAACAAAAGCGAGGTAGATAGATAAACAGAAAGATAAACGGTAATAGACAATACTTAAAACCTTCCTGTTGTTTACGGTAAGCGCATACAAACAGAGAAAAAAAAACACCTCAAAGGGTATAATCTTTAATTTTCCTCGGTTTTTAAAGAAAACTCCTACATGTGAACCTCGTGTAAAAACAAAAAGAAAGAAAATAGTCTTACCTGTGGAAAGTATGCAGTTAGGGACTCTAGGTGCCCCCTCAGTGTAAACAGATCATCCAGCTCGTCTAGCCCTAAATTCAGCTTCATTGATCCATTTGACGCAGCCAAGTCTAAATAAAAGAGTCCTCTAGCGGACTTTTTATAGGTAAGCACTTTCCCTCTCCCGAATTGAGTTTTGTATTCCGTTCTACCAGTGGAAGTAATAATTTGACTAAATTGAACATTTTCGGCTGCCATTATAACACTTAATCGTAAATAGATTTCTAGACAAAGGTTAGAAGTACTGACTTGTAAACGAAAAATACGCACTACTATATTTATTTCATTTTTCTAGCTAATATTATCTAAACCAATAATATTACACTTTGAAGTATGGGGTGGGACTAATGGAGGGATAATCACCCCATTCTTAGGTTTCGCATAACAACTCTATACCAAATTGTTTATGTGGTGCGCAAACAAAAATGCGCTTAACAACAAAACAACGTGTTGATGAATCTCTAGAAACTATACTGTGATAATATTTCATCTGCTTTATTTTTGGGTTTCTTAACTTAAAATCTTTATCTAAAGCAGCTACATTGTAAAAAAAAACCCAAAACGTTCGATTTTTTTTTCTGAAATTTTTTTTTGAGTGCCATTGTCTCGTACCTAATATTTTCTTATTATATGTTTCCGTTCCCCCCTTTTTTTTTCGAGTTATGCTATTGTTGAAGATCATATAGCAACATCTCAATTCTTTCATATTTATTCTTTTTCGTATTGTTCTTTTTTTTTTTTTGTTGACACAATCATAATCTCCCGCCTTTTTATTTTTAATTAAACTGTTGATTATGTGCACATGCGCAAACGATTCACAGAGAAAAAACTGAAAAATCAAAAATGGTGCCCGCTAAGTGTTTGTTGTTGTTGAGTATTGTTGTATGTAATGGCCAAGTGCATGACCTTAATATAAGGAAATGCAGAAGTGTGGTTGATGAAAGCTACGAGGTAGTGGAGCTGCAGTGCCTGTATGAGGGGGAAGGCAGCTACATTTTCAATGGGCCGACTTCAGTGAAGAAGATTACCCTGGACAGACTGGCGGGTTCCAGTACATTAATGACTTTTGGCCAGCAGTTAGAAAAAGTAGCCATCAAAACATGCACCATAGACAATTGTTGCCAGGCCATTTCAGCAACCCCTAGCACGGAAGTGCAGATTGCGGATAAAGTTTGTGTAAGATGCTATTACGTAACTTGTTTTCAACATCCGCCATTTTTATTGTTTACAAAAAATTGACACCTACTTTATGAAAGACAAATTCCCTTTATTTTCTTTTGAAAGTATAACAATATAAGAAAAGAAATATTTGTTAGCATAATTTTAATTGTATTTCTATTAAACAGATTTGTGTTAAAAACTATAAATATTAAATTTGATAACTGTCTATAAATATTATTGTTTTTGTTTACAGTCACTGGAAGACCTTGTTTCCTCTACTGGTGTGGTTGAGACCTCTCCTCATACGGAGGGGGGTTCTCCTGACTCCTCAACAGAATGGTCTCAAAGCGCTCCAACATCAGCAGTGTACGAGCACAGCCAAATGTCCAGCACTCTCCCTGACCATCAACAGGTGGGTTTTCACCTATAGGGCAAAGAGAATCCCTACTTAACATAACCATTGCATTGTGGTGATGTATTCTAAAAAACATGAAAACACTGCTGTTAAAATTAACGTAAACAATTTTGAAAGTACTTATTTTCACTATTTTAGACATTTATACTTATAAATTTCTCATGCTTTAAATTCAGCTAAAGCTAAATGTGTATTGATTGTAACATGTAGTAGGGTGTGGATTAGGTTATGTTATTTTATTTGTGTACATGTAGTTTATTATTTAATTTTTTATTTTAGACTACTACAGAAAATGAGACGAACTCAACAACACCGTGGATAGTAGCAACCGTCACCACTTTAACAGGTAGCTTAAAAGTTTATATAATTTTTCTTGGAGTAATTTTGTTTCTTTTAATTGTCTTAATTTTGGTGTTCTTATTAAAAAAGTATTACTATCAATCAGACTACATTCCAGTTAAGAACGATGATTCTTTATATGTTGAAATGGATACCATAACTAGTTAAATTATTTCTTTTCTTGTAGTACTTCTGGTGATAGCTCTCATTTGTTTGGGGAAGAAATGTTTGAGGAATAGTAGGGGAGGGTTAATTGAGCATTGTCTTCCTCTACAGGAGATTCCTACTGCCCCTAAATATAAGGACTATTAGGATAAAAGAAATAATTATTAATTTAAATTGTAATTTCAATATCACTGCTTTTAACTCTTTTTTTTCAATATCACTGCTTTTAACTCTTTTTTTTTTTTACTTACAGTGATATTCTTTCTAATAGGTGGATTTATTGTTTGGAGGAAAAGACATTCTCAAAATATTTCAAACTCTGAAGATGAACTCTATAATAAAGCCTGGTACAATTTAAGTAGTGACAATTTATAAAATTTGTATTTTTTTTTTTATTTTCTTCTTGTAGAGCAATTTCAAGTTCTAATCTTTACCATGATTAGTGTATTAGTGGTTTTAAACCGTATCCATAGACTTTTGTTAAATGCAATACCAGCTATTAGAAACTTCATCCCCCTGTAAGACAGCTTATTAACCCTCCTCAACATCAACCACCACAACAAGCAGCAGTCCAACCTATACCACCTGCAGTACACCAGGAAGTCATCCTACCCTTACCAGCACCTCCACTCATTTTAAGAAGAAGCACCAGACAGTCCATACCACCCAACAGGCTTAATTTGTGATTAATTTGTGTATTATGTTTTTTTTTTGTTTGTTTTCAAACCAAACTTCTATATAATTTGTGTAATTAAGATGTACCTAACACTACAGGGGGATAACTCTGTAAAATCAGCTAAATGTTAATTATGATATGTATTTAAGGGCATTGTAATAAGCTTCTCAATGGTTGAAATTAGTGTTTGTTAAACTGTTATATACCCAGTGTAATTTTTATAAAGAAATGGTTGCTTCAAATATTTTGAAATTTTTATCAAAGGTTCAAAATAAATACTTTGTTAAAATTTTATGAAAACTCAACAAACCAAATTTATTTTAGGTAAGGTGTTGGATACCACCTTAATTATAAAACTATGAATAATACCATTGTAAGACTAGCTTTATGAATCATATTGCTTCATTAAGTAACTTCATATACAAAAATGTTTAAAGTATTTCTTACCTGTCCTTTAAGATATCTAATCCTATCTGCAGCATGTCTCGGCTTTGCACACTATTAGCTGTATTGCACTGCTGCATCAGTTCTCCCAAAAATGTCTCGCTCATTCGTATGAGACATCCTATCCTAGTTTCCCTGCTTTCATGCAACAAAGCATGATATAGTGCAGAAACATTAAATTGCATGCTACTGAATGTGTTGATGGGTTGCTGACAATACCAATTCTTTATTTCTTCAAACAACTCAGGTTGTATTGAACACTTATAACATGGGAAAAAATGACTCCCCACTACTGGTATATGTTGAGATACAAAATTAGTCAATTGAGAAAGAAAGTTACTGATTGAAGCACGATGATCCATCATAAAGTTTTCTAAATAGAATGAAAGTATAACATTTTTCCTAAATATTAAAGGACTTATTCTTCTCTCTTGGTTATGATAAGATTCATTAAATAAAGTTGGGTTGATAAATTTAATTCATTTAGACTTAACTGAGATGCCATTTTAGGATTAATTTATATATGACTAAGCATCCATTGTGATAACAAAGGAGACATTAGCATTTCTATGCTATATTATCTTAAGAAGTTTATTGAGGGGGGCTTTTTTTTTATTATTGAAGGTTTTAACAAAGGAGAGTGATAATTTTCCATACATAAGAAAGACTCAACATCCTGTGTTTGACATGATTATAAATTATGGATAAATTGATACATTTTTCGCTTAATTTCTCTCTTTAAATTTATTTTTATGATGAAAATAGGGAATAAGTCAGATTTTTGAAATGATGTTACTTTAAAGGGTGTTGTTTATATTATACATATCTAGAAGTTTTGTATATATGTTTACACAAGTCTGTTTTGTTATGTTAAGAAGAAGTTTAACTCAAATTAGAAATAATATATGTTTATCTGTCTGATGTTCTCCATTAACAGTTAATTAGTTTTGAAACTTGATTGCAATTAAGACAATTTCCTATACTCTACATTTAAAGATTGTTATACATGTTTATCTATCAACAGTTATTTAGCTTGAGGCTTGATTGTAATTAAAAATATTTAGTAATTATACAGTATGATAACTTCTAAAGGAAGAAAATCAAAATATTTATGAAGCTTTACATCAGAGGAATTATCTGATATGATCTATCAGATTAAAAGATAACGTTTATTTGGTCTTAAAAATAATGTAAAAATATCAAAAATGCTATAGAGGTTGATGGGGAACATTAGACAGACCTTAGTAGTATATGAAATGTTTATACTGTAATATAAAACATGTATCTTGTGTACAATTTGGAGTTTAGTATGGCGTTCATTATCACTGAACTAGTATATATATTTGTTTAGGGGCCAGCTGAAGGACGCCTCCGGGTGCGGGAATTTCTCGCTGCATTGAAGACCTGTTGGTGACCTTCTGCTGTTGTCTGTTCTATGGTCGGGTTGTTGTCTCTTTGACACATTCCCCATTTCCATTCTCAATTTTATATAGTCTTTGTTTTTCTTGTTATTAAGCAATATAGTTGTGATAATTTATTAAATGTTAATTGTTTTAAAGTTGGTGCTAAATAATTGTGATAATCATTAAAGTTCATATTTCAAATCATGATAGTTGTACTCCTGATAACATGCTGTTATATATATTTAATATATTCATTTACAATGATAGTTTAAGAGAGGAAAATATACTCTATAAAGACAAGTTTTATAAAAAAAAAAAGTAGTGCTTATACTATAGTTTTGGTGCTAACTGTTTTATGGTGCTATGCATTCCGCCAGATTCCCCTATAAAGACAAGTTTTATAAAGAGAGTAGTACACTACATTTTTACTAAAGTTTTGGTGCTGTGTATTCTTACATTGAAAAAATAAGCATTTACGGTTGTTAATCAAACCATGATACCTGTATATATTTTATCTATATTTTGTTACTTTAGTGCAACATTCCATCTTTTAATTTTTGCTTCATGCGTGTTTTCATTTTAAACGTGGAAACCATGTGGGTTATATTTTTATTTTATAACATAATTTATCTTCTATCACATTCCATCAAGTTACTTTTTATATTGTAGTCATTTTTAAAAACTAGAATCATCTAGTTAATCATATTACTATATGTAATCTTTTACATGTCTCTTTTTAGAAATCCATTCTTGTTAAAAAAAAAAAACATTTGTTTTAGAAGCTTTATTAAATTTTATATATATTAGAAACAAACTCAGGGTTGTATGCTCAAATATCGGTTTTAATACAAGTTTTTATATACTATACATAGTATTGTAATATTTATTTTTTATGCTAAAAATACTCAATCAGTTTTTGCAATAATGGTGATCTACACAAAATGTGATGTATACATAATGTATATAAGTTTTTGATAATAAAAATAATTTATTTTCTTCAATCTTTGTTTTATCTCTTCTCAAGTTTCTGTAGTTTGTGTGTTGTGGAAAGAAAATGAATGCCACCCCTTACCAACAACCATCTCTCTCACATATTGACTAACTCCAAGCAAATAACAATTTAGACAAGCAAAAAACAACACAAAATTCTACAACGTGGACAACATGGACGTCATCTCAAACGTACCCTGGTTACCAACCAATGTTGCTCTACCTTGAAAAAGTCAGCAACGTGGAAACAAAAATGGACGACAAACATACCCCTGGTTACCGACCAATGTTGCTCTACCTTGCAACGTGGAAACAAAATGGACGACAAACATAACCTGGTTACCAACCAATGTTGCTCTACCTTGGTCAAAAGTATCACACGTGGACACAAACATTCCACCATCACTAGCACAATATTTACATAAGCTGCTCTACCTGCTCTACTGTTTTCTTATCCCTATTCTACTACTACTCAGAGTTGCTGAGAGTTACTATATATTTGTTAGTATCATCAACTTACTATAAGCCTCAAGTCATATATAAGCTATTATGGATCTTAGCTACTCATGTTTTTGACTTTTGTCAGAATGATTGAATGATTGACGGTTGCTTAACGTCCAGTGTTATTTCAATTTTTGTTCAATCACTTTAATAATTTCAAATGCAAATTTTCATTTTTCTCAATCAAATATATAGTTTTCAAGTTTAAATCAACAGATGTTAGTCAGTGAACTGAATATACGATAATGATTATGTATTACAGTGATGCTAATCAGGTAAAATCATATGTATTGGTTATTTAAATATAAGTATGTAAAACTATTGTCAGTTTAAACTCATTTGATTTTTTCCCTGGTCAAGTGAGGCTGTATAAATACAGGGGTCCCCAAGTATGCGACCTGGGCTACTTAGGTATCAGGAAATTGAATAAAAATATTTGTTATCGTTAAAACTAAACAAAAAAAGTCCAGTGTCAAATATTTCATGCATATTCAGGGCGAAAACAAATTAACAATAAATACAATAGGTCGGTTCTGTAATAGAGGCGTCCGGGATTAAGTTCGGAGAAGACTTTTTGTCAGATATTCGGAATCCTAGAGTATTCTCTATGAAGTAACAATATCAATTTTGACCGCTAACCTCTAATTTTCTTTTCATTATTTTCATTATAAGTGTATAAACTAAGCTCTGTCGTTATCTAATTCTGAATTAATTATTTCGAATCAAGAACCAAAATAAATCAGCAACTCTCTTGATGACTACTCGGCAGTCTTGCGAAGCATTTGTTACTTTTACTGAAAGAAAGTATTTTGTTTTTATTGTGATGGATTACGTTTTAATTTTTAATTTATTATCGCCAAACTATGGAGTTATGGCAAATGTGTAATAGGACTAAATTCACATTTACTTCAGTCTACTAGCAACTACAAGAATATTTGCTTGAAAACTAGCAACGACAAAATCTTCAGTACTAGCAATGACAAAATTATTTACTTAAGTACTAACAACGACAAACTATTTTTATTTACCTATTTGACATTTATGAAATTTTCATCTACTAGTTTGTATTGTTTTATATGCTTGTCTAGGAGAATATTGTTCTACACCTATGATTTTATATTGGTTTGATTCTGTTGCTTATAGTAGTGATACATCGTAATTATATAACTGTGGTATGTTCTGCGCTTGCCACTAGGACGTGTGTTGTCGTCTGGTTCCTGATCAGCTTTGAGTGTATTTTTTGCCGCCACGTCCGGTCTGAATGGGGACGTTAAATCCGATGCCTCGTGTAGAGAGTGCCACGCTCTCTACACGTTAAGAACCCTTGCATCAACTCTTTGAGGGGTCCGTACGTGGCCTGTTGCAAGGCAAAATTTCGGTCCCTATCCAATATACCCTCATTTTCCAGTGGCAGTCCAAATCTTCCCGACCTTCATCCCGGATGCCCTCTATTACAAGACCTATCTATTGTATTTATTGTTAACTTGTTCTCGTCCTGAACATGCATGACATATTTGCCACTGGACGTTAAGCAACAAACAAACAATATTCTGATTACCACATTGATGCAATTTAGTATTCTGTTCAAGTGGAGGACAAAAAAAAATTGCAGAATCCAGAATCCATACCTTATAGTGTTAAATGTTGAACAAAACATTTGATTGATAGCGTTGAAATCTAAATAAAATGTTTTTCTGATTCAAACATAAAACAATACCCACCCCCCTTGAATTTAAATGGTTGGTCCCTAAATACAACAATATTTCCACAGTCAGCGATTATGATGGCAATGGATTAAGCTTGCACACAATATAAATTCGTCTGTTTAGTTTCTGTTTTTCAGCAGAGAGTTCTGCGCATGTGTCGATTTCCGGACATCCGATTTATGCATGACAAAAACCAGGAACCAGCACCACACTCCCTTTTCTATACATTTGTATTGACGGGAATACTTTGATGGACCTCCATCCGATTCGGTAAACCAAAAACAGTCTCATTCAATACTTTTTTCGAATATAAAACATTTCGGAATTAAAAAAATGCAGTTAGTAAAATGTTAATCGTAGATAAACAGTTGCTGCTTCCAAGGAAGCTATTACACCAACAGTGGTGAAGTTGAAATAATCCCATCGAGAGTATTATGGATGCGATAACGAGTTGGTTAACCGTTATGAAATATCCATTTCGCAAATGGTAACGGATATGTTCCTAATGTCGTAACTACAATCCCGTCCTCTTTTCCCCAATGTGGCCTACCGAATTAGACTTATGGGTGATGGATTCATAAGTGATACTCCCCAGGGAAGATTCATATAAAAAATTGCTCACACAAGAGGAATCTTTCTCGGAGTCAAAAGAATCTCTCTTGCGTTTTCTGCCTCTATTGTCGCAGCAGAAGTGTTTTACATGCGCCTTCGGAGAAACCCCGAAATGTTAAATATGCACGTCCCCAAGGGTGACTGGGGAATAGAAATATGGTCACTACAGGTCTTCTTCCGACCGGCAGTAAAACCCTTGCCAAAGTGGGGCGTCTGTTTGGCTGTGCGGGATGTATCAAGTACGCAGCCACGTCCGGTCAGAATGGGGACGTTGAATCCGATGCCTCGTGTAGAGAGAGTGTCACGCTCTCTGCACGTTAAGAACCCTTGCACTATTTGAGGGGTCCGTAGGTGACCTGTTGCAAGGCTAAATTGCTGTCCCTATCCAATATACCCTCATTTCCCGTGGCAGTCTAAATTTCTCCGACCTTAATCCCGGAAGCCCCTATTACAGAACCTACCTATTGTTTTTATTGTTAACTTGTTCTCGTCCTAAATATGCATGAAATATCTGCCACTGGACATTAAGCAACCAACAATCAATCAAGTAATTGTATTCTGATTTGACGATTTCTCTGCCAAGCTATATTTCGTCTGGGTTTTGCACATTTTACATACCACATGGCAATCTATTAAAGGCACAAATTGTTCAAATCTAATGGTCTAGCTCTATAGTAATCATTTATATTGTTGTAAAATATTTCAGTACTATTATCAGGCAACTTTTCACGTTCTGCTTTAGGTTTTAATACTCTGTATCTAAACTTGGGGGATTTGTCTGACCTGAGCAGGTTCCTCAGGAGCAGCACTTGCATTGCTAGTCTTGCTGGCGCTGGTTTCTATTAGAATTGTTTTTAGCTCAGTATACGCAACTATCACAGTACATATATTTATATGACCCGATACTAAATGACTGTTTCTGTATCTGAATTACGTTGTACCATTTATAACTATTTCATGAAAAGCGTACGAATCAGAAGCGGATCCAGGACTCTTAAAAAAGGGAGGTAGGAATGGGACTTGCAAAAAGTCAATGCATTACCCATGTATGCAGCTCAATTTGGAGACCCAGGATCGCCCCCTTCAAAAATTGGCCTCGAAAAAGCAGATTAAACAAGAAGTTACAAAATTTAAACTTTGACTATTGAGTTGGCGAGAGATTAACGAGAATAAGGTTCAGCTGGTATCAATAAGCATTTTTTACCTTAAGACTGTTCCTTGAGTCTATCATGGACCAAACTTCTCCCATCTTACTGGCACTTAGTGTGATTTTACTGCGAATCCCGGTAATTGTTCCTGTAGTAACAACTCTCTGCAACTACAAAATAAATGCTATTGAAAGTTCAAAATAGTGCTTTTTGGAACGACAAACAATACTCTTATATAGAACATTACATCTGCAGTACGTGTATTGCATGCATTTATCTGCTGTGACTATTTAGGGATACGAATACGATTAGGTCAGTGCAAAATATATAAATGCTCATGTATTGACAGTTTGACTAGAATATGAAGTTTTCAGTGCAAAATATATAAATGTTCATGTATTGAAAGTTTGACAAGAATATGAAATTTAACTATCGTTTTTTAAGAACTAGTACAACAAAATGTATAATAAATTATTATTTACGTAATCACTACTACTCCTTACCTCTATCACAGACGGAATATCTCCCATAGCCTCGTCAGGACACAGCGATTCTAATCTTAGAATTTGGAGTGCTAGTTCTGTTTGCCCCACTGAGTGTCAGTAGATCGTCTTCTTCAGTGTCAGACCCATCAAATCTTAGATGGAAACTATTTGATTTGTGCATTTTACGAGGAGTTTCATCTTCATCAGATATTGGTCTGGAAGTTGAAATTGACATCGACATCATGTGAATGAAGAGGGAATCGCTATACTCACGCGATATGTACTTGAAGTTTTATTATGCAACGCTTGATAAAATGGACACTTTGTGATATAATTAACTGTACCTTCCCATCATATAACATATTTTTGGTTGTTTATCAAACTGCCTTAAAATTACTGGTCAATAACTATAATCCGAATGCTTGACAAATAATATCAGGACTCCCTTGAAATATATTCACCGACTTTGTTGTTTTAATTGTTAAACTCGTGTGTGCGGGTTAGAAAGATATCGAAGGTGCGAAAAGTTGATCCGATGGAATGACAGCTTCGGTTGGTTGTTCCTCATTTAACAACTGCCTCATTGGTGATGAAGAGCGGGGCTGCACACCCAAAAGTTCAGAAAAATCTGGCATGCTGCCATCCAGAAATTCAGTCGATTGTCTTTTTGTTTCATTTTGGATATTCAGCGTCTGATCTCTGGGGTATATTTTTATATTTTACCTCTCACACACGTAACTAACTGTAACCGTCACGGCTTTCGACTATTGACACCAACAACACTTTAAAAATTCCTGACTGGGACCTAATTATATGCCTTTGATGACTTTCCCTAAATGAAAATCGCTTCTCACGGTAATTGCATTGGTAAGAGTAGATATAGTCAGTTTTAAAGTAAATCACTCATACTACAAAATAAAAACGTTTGTTAACACAATGACCCTCTGTGGTTCTTGCAGGAAGTTAAAACGGCCTTACTTCTCTGTCCATCATCATGATACATCGTGTTTCTAAGGTTGTATGATCCGATGACATATAGGCCATCTTAAGGTACGGTAAATATTGTTCCCAGTCCATTTGGTGTTCAGGCACAAATTTGCTTATCATGTCTTCAATGGTTGGATTTAATCTTTCCAAGATATTTCAATTTAAAATTTAATTTTACAAGCTTAATAACGCAACGTTTGTTCATCTTTATTATTTCTGGATATCCGTACCGGTCTTCTAGTCATTCCCATATTCTTGGCAGTCCCCGTTGAGGGTGATGAGCATTTGCAGTCTTTATGCTGCTTACTGATCCAAGTAGAATTTTTCCGATTTGTGTTGGCGGTCAAACAGAAAAATTTCTCTAGTACCCAAATCCCTTTAGGGATTATCTGATTCTCTAGAATTGACACAATTTCCCTTCTATAAACATTCATATGAACTTCATTAAACACAAGTTCAGAAACAAAAATTTTGCAGTGCTGATTTCAAAGTATATTGCCCCCAAGGGTGACTGGGGAATAGAAGTTTGGGTCACCATTGGTCTTCCTCCGACCGGCAGTAAAACCCTTGCTAAAGTGGGGCGTCCGTTTGGCTGTGCGGGAAGTACAAATTTGCAGCCACGTCCTGTCAGAATAGGGACGTTAAATCCGATGCCTCGTGTAAAGAGAGTGCCACGCTCTTTGCACGTTAAGAACCCTTGCAACAACTCTTTGAGGGGTCCGCAGGTGACCTATTACAAGGCTAAATTTCTGTCCCTATCCAATACACCCTCATTTCCCGTGGCAGTCTAAATTTTTCCGACATTAATCCCGGACGCCTCTATTACAGAACCTACCTATTGTATTTATTGTTAATTTGTTCTCGTCCTGAATATGCATGAAATATTTGCCACTGGACGTTAAGCAACCAACAATCAATCAATCAATCAAAGTATATTGCAAGAGGCATCAGATTTAACGTTCCCATTCTTGGTAGTGCATGCTGGTATTTAATCAAAGAAAATAACCCTTTATTTTCAGTGTGTACTTATTAAAGAAGTAATCACAAAAATATGTATAAAATTGTTTTGTCATTTTTGTTTCTTATTTATTAATGCGTCCCTTGCATTCCCTAAATTCATGTATCTATATTTTGATAGAAAATATTAACATGTGGTTTAAAATTAAATCTTACTTTCTACATACTGTTGCTTGAAATAAGGGAGAAATGTTACTAATACCAGTGTAAAAAATGTCACTTCCAGTTTTATCAGTTAGTGTCCCTACTTATAAAACAAGTAATTCTTTTTTAAACAAGTAGCTATCTAAAAAAAAAAGCAATATCTGAACTCGCGACCACTTACTGGTCACCAAAAAAAAAAGGTTGCTGAATTTTTGTTTGCTTTTGATTTGAAATTATTGACTGTGAATAGAGTAAGATAATAATGACGATTGGTATGCAGTTGTATAAGCGTAAGAACATCACATTTCCATGGAGAATATTTGGCCCTTACCTCTCAGTTTCGGTCTATTGACTCTGAAGCTTTTGCTAAGTTTACATGTATTAGTTTGTGATTAGGTCAGTTTAAGTGGAACCACTAATGCTATGCCATTGCTATTTGGTATGCAAATGTAATGACATTTCCAAGTTTCATTTCCATGGAGATTATATAAACCCGACGCTCATTGTGGATCATTGACTTTGAAACTTTTCATAGTTGAAAGGGAACTACTTATGAAAAGTCAAGAGTATTTGGTATGCAGTTGTATTAACATATTTTATAGGTGATCAATTATACAGATTTTACGACAGTTACTTGTATGAGTAATAAGTGCCACGCTCTTTGCACGTTAAGAACCCTTGTAACAACTCTTTGAGGGGTCCGTAGGTGACCTGTTGCAAGGCTAAATTTCTGTCCCTATCCAATATACCCTCATTTCCCGTGGCAGTCTAAATTTCTCCGACCTTAATCCCTTAATCTATTACAGAACCTACCTATTGTATTTATTGTGAACTTGTTCTCGTCCTGAATATGCATGAAATATTTGCCACTGGACGTTAAGCAACCAACAATCAATCAATCATGTATGAGTAATATTTATAAAGCCTCGTTTTCAACTTTACTTGTGTAGATAAATGCGTGATCCCCTCAGTGGTTTACGCCTATATATTCACGAGTATTGCTAGCTTTCATGATGCATTCGATGTTTGCTGTATTATGGTTCATTTCAACGCATTTAATGACAATACCACTATACCAATCAGAATGATTTTGTTTGCAGTGTTAAATATTATTATTTTACAAAGATAAAAAATGTTTTGAATTTGTAAAACATTTATAACATACATTTGTTTTCATGGGTCCTTGATTAGAATAATAAAGTTATTATTCTTATTCTGTTTTATACGTGTTAGAGTTGAAATCGTTCTAAAATCTACACACAAAGTATATTCAATATAAAATTCAACATCTGAAGAAGAAAAAAAGAACATACTAATTGCAGAGAAGTCAATGATATAAATGTAATAAACGTGTCCAGATATTACTGTTTGATTAAATATCTTCATATTATATGACCAGTTTTACCTCTTTAAACAAGACTACAATACTAATGAATACCGTAAATCTAAATAAATAAGAAACAAGTAACAAAAAAAAAACCAAAAATGTAAATATGAGTTGTTTTGATTGATATTAATCATTATTTATGTGTCTTGTTTGGTGTTGATGCCAAGGGTATTTTTCTTCTGCATCCTTTTTGTGGCGTTTCCTTCTGTTTTCTTTTTCTTGTTTGTTCCTTTCCGGTTGATGGCGAATTCAAGCATATTAGGTCATTTATGTCACCAATAAACGAATCAGGTCCCAAATCATATTCTATATCTCCTGATTCGGTTTTTCTTAGACACCCTCTTTCTAAGATTGATTGATTGATTGTTGGTTGCTTAACGTCCAGTGGCAAATATTTCATGCATATTCAGGACGAGAAAAAGTTCACAATAAATTCAATAAGTAGGTTTTGTAATAGATTAAGGGATCAAAGTCGGAGAAATTTAGACTGCCACGGGAAATGAGGGTACATTGGATAGGGACAGAAATATAGCCTTGTAACAGGCCACCTACGGACCCCTCAAAGAGTTGTTGCAAGGGTTCTTAACGTGCAAAGAACGTGGCACTCTCTTTACACGAGGCATCGGATTTAACGTCCCCATTCTGACCGGACGTGACTGCGAACTTGTACATCCCGCACAGCCAAACGGACGCCCCACTTTAGCGAGGGTTTTACCGCCGGTCGGAGGAAGACCAATGGTGACCATATTTCTATTCCCCAGTCACCCTTGGGGGTCACCTGTCTGAGGAACAAGAGAAAAGGAGGGGGGTTGAGGAGGGAACCGTGCGTTTTGGGGAGCATATGAACTAAGTATACATTACATGGATTGATAGCACTATCTTCCCGGTCAACCATTTAAGTGTGTTCTTGGCCACCATTATGGCCAATAATGACGTGGCACATCCGCTTTAAACCCAACGTTATTACCAAAGGACATGTTCCCTTCTTCTAACCGGAAACTTTAATGTCGCCGGAGCAGGTGACATTCCACTCAAACGTATGCATTTGCAGGTAACTCAAAGGAAAAGAAGAAATAATTAAACTCACCATATATACCAGGACTAAATTTTGTAAATAAAAAGTTGAAATCATGAATGTTCCAAAAGCTGATTTATTTATTTTACCGTACAGATATACTGTGTAAAGTGTAGAAAAGTCAAATGTTTTATACTATTGCAAGATGAGAGAGTCTTAGATTGTATGTACTCTAAAAGATCTTTGGAATTTTTTAGTATCCACATCTGATTCACGCCACCTCTAAAATAGGCAGTTTCACAATAACTTTGGAGCCCGGCTTTGATTGCTAATAAAATAGATGTTAATAATTTAGAAAGAAGTTTCGTGGAGCACTTGGAAGACCCAGCAATATACCGTTGTTTGTAAGGACATTTATGTAGTTTAGGTATCCAATACAGTGATGGAAGATCCAGTTTTTCATCTTTGGTTGAAATTCCAAAGGAACATAGAACAGACCTATGATTATCCAGGATTTCCTCTTTGGTAAGTGTCGTGAGGGTATATGTTGAGTTTCCAAGTGAATTGTCAATACCTAATTCATTTATCAAGCAGTCTATGTAATGATATTTACACACAAAAACGATGTTGTTTGGGGCTTTATCTGCGGGGACAACAACATATTTGTTATGGAGGTAGGACAAGTGTTTTGCAACATTTGTGTCTTTAAAAATTGACGTAGCGTGGGTATTGATATGCCTATTTAGTTTTTTAATTCGGATTTGTACCAACGACCTCACAGCCTTAATCCATTCGGAAAGAGTATCTAGTACGTCTTCTTTCTCGCGTTTAGCCCATTGTCTGGCATAATCCTCGACTGAATCCATCAGTATTTTGAAGTTGTATTTCCAATTGATGGATTTAGGCTCACGATATTTCGGACCTTTGGATAACAAATTTTGCAGGGAAGTAATATTGACAATGTTGAGGTCTCCGGTAATAACGTGGCCAGCCGGATTATATGTGAATTGGGAACTAGCATAGGTGCAATCAGGAGGTTTAGACTTGAGGTTGTCAATGTTGACATCCTGCAAAACATGTTGTAATTGAAAATTTATCTTGCAATTGGTTTGGTATAGGGAATACGAAATTATTGGTACAGACTGATCTTTAAAATAAGGTGGTATTTTCGACTGAACTAATTTATGATGAATGATATTGCCTAATTCATATAGATCTCTAGTTAGATCTAAACTAGATTATGGCTCAATAGTGTATGGCTCTGCAAGGAAGTCCTACATACTGATTCTCGATGCTGTTTATCACCAGGGTTTGCGTCTCTGTCTTGGCGCCTTTAAAACCTCACCAGTTGAGAGTCTGTATGTAGAGGCTGATGAGCATTCACTCTCCAATAGATGCTTGAAGCTTGGACTTCAATACGCTGTCAAGCTAAAAGCATATCCAGAAAATCCTGCCTACGACTGTGTTTTTAATCCAATTTACGAAGATGTATTTGCAAAACATGAAAATAAAATTCCTCCATTAGGAATTCGTTCAAAACCACATTTAATCACTTTTGCTTTGAAATCTGTCGCTCAAGTTGAAACTTGCAAATGTCCTCCCTGGTAACTTCCCAACCCTAAAATGATTTTCGATCTCCGTAAATACAAAAAAAAAAATGAAACAAACCATCTATTAATTCAACAACATTTTGCTGAAATTAAGGCAAATTATTCAGATTTTTCAACTGTTTATACATATGGATCGAAGGATGGTAACCGAGTTGCATGTGCTGCTATCCTTGATGAAAGAGCTGCGACTCTCCGTTTGTCATCTGACGCATCCATATTTACTGCTGAAGCACAGGCAATAATTTTGGCTTTGAAATTTATTGCTACTTCAGACAAATCCAAATTTATAATCTGTTCTGATTCACTTTCATGCTTACAAGCTATACAACATTCTAAAATTATAAACCCGATAATTCTCAAGATTTTATCTGTAATGATGAATTTGAACATTTTTCATAAAGAGATAATTTTTCTATGGGCACCGAGTCATGTTGGAATCCATGGAAACACGGTTGTAGACCAGGAGGCAAAAAATGCCCTGGATGACCCTTTATCTAACTGTGATATACCATATACCGATTTTAGATCTAATATTAGAGAATATGTTTTTAATATTTTGAAAAATGAATGGAGTAAAAAAGATGATAATAAATTACATGAAATTAAACCTAATTTAGGTAAACCTTTCAATAATTTTATATGCAGAAAAGATCAGTGTGTTATATCTAGATGTCGTATTGGTCATACTAGAATAACACACGAGTATCTTTTTAAAAATGAAGATGAACCACAATGTATACCTTGCAACTGCAAGTATACTATTAAACATGTTTTAATTAATTGTATGGACTTTGCTGATATTCGTAGGAAGCATTTCAATGTCAACAATATGTATGATTTATTTAACAGTGTTCCAATTACAAATATTGTTTCATTCTTGAAGGAAGTTGGAATATATCATAAAATATAAAAATGTTGTATAAATGTAAACTGATTTTAATTTTTATCACGTTATCTTAGTGTTTGAATTTTATTTGTAAATAAACAATTTGCTTGAGACTTGAATTTTAGTTTATTGAAGGACCTTTTGTCTGATTTTATAACTATACTGTAAATTGTAAAAATATTTGAATAAGCTCTCGCCGCGATATAGCATTTTTGTGCTCATGCAGCGTAAAGCAAATACCAATCAATCAATCAATCAATCAATTCAGACAAAAGGTCCTTTAATAAACTAAAATTCAAGTCTAAACCAAATTGTTTATTTACAAATAAAAATCAAACACTAAGATAACGTGACCAAAATTAAAATCATTTGAAACTTATTCATTTTTATATTTTATAATATATTCCAACTGCCTTCAAGAATGAAACAATATTCATAATTGGAACACTATTAAATAAATCATACATATTATTGACATTGAAATGCTTCCTGCAAATATCAGCAAAGTCAATACAATTTATTAAAACATGTTTAATAGTATACTTGCAGTTGCAAGGTATACATTGTGGATCATCTTCATTTTTAAGAAGATACCCGTGTGTTATTCTAGTATGACAAATACGACATCTAGAAATAACACACTGATCTTTTCTGCACATAAAAAAATTGAAAGGTTTACCTAATTTCTGTTTAATTTCATGTAATTTATTATCATCTTTTTGACTCCATTAATTTTTCAACATATTAAAAACATATTCTCTAATATTACATCTAAAATCAGTATATGGTATATTTCAGTTAGATAAAGGGTAATCCAGGGCATTTTCTGCTTCCTGGTCTAGAACTGGGTTTCCATGGATTCCAACATGACTCGGTACCCATAGAAGAAATATCTCTCTATGAAGAATTTTCAAATTCCTGATTACATATAAAATCTTGAGAATTATCGGGTTTTTAATTTTGGTATGATGTATAGCTTGTAAGCATGAAAGTGAAGCAGACATTTTGTATTTGCGCCAGACGCGCGTTTCGTCTACTTAAGACTCATCACTCATCAGCGACGCTCGAATAAAATAAATTATAAAGGCCAAATAAAATACGAAGTTGACGACCTTTTAAACGAGGTTTTTTAAAATACTAAAAACGAAATCATGGGAACCAGCACAAATTCTAGACTGACTCGGTTTTACTTGATATTTACGTAATGGGTATATAGATATACCAACTTATAAACTAGGAAATCTTCGTGAAAAGGCCATTAACATCGTCTTCTAAGAGAACATTGAGATCTCGTTCTAGTCTCGATTCTATATTATCCTATTCTATTATTATGCTGTAGCGGCTAGTTGGCACGGAATTTGCCCAAATAAGAGACAGAAATGCGAAACAGAATGCTCTCTTGGAAGAACAAAAGTTTGCGATTGCTTCGTTAAAACGTCTAAAAGAGGGACGCAAGATACCAGAGGGACAGTCAAACTCACAGACCGAAAACAAACTGACAACGTCATGGCCAAAATACAAAGACAAACAGATAAATAATAGAATAGATGACACAACATAGAAAACTAAAGACTAAGCAACACGAACCCCACCAAAAACTTGGGGTGATCTCGGGTGCTCCGGAAGGGTAAGCAGGTCCTGCTCAACATGTGTGTAATGTTGTAACAGAAGCATGCATTAAACTTCTTCTACACCAGAAAGAGACAGAAGCAGCCGAGGACGAATATCGAGTTGAGAAAGTGATGTAGACCCTGTATCAAATCTTACTCCAGAGAAATAAGAACTAAAAGGAACAATAGATCCTGCTAGACGTATTTCATTTTTTGTTTAAATGGACACCTGATTTTTAACGTCCTGAACCAGTGGTTCTAATTCTGAGGACAGAGCAACAGATCTAACATTAATTAATGCATGTCTCGATAAATTGTTATCACTTCCCATTTTGTTTCATACACTGTAACACAGGCTAATTTAGAGCACCTCTATTTTATTAGGAATACAAAAACAAATATTTAGAAGTGTACATTAATTGTAATGTTGTTATAACCTTTTATGTAATACTAAAATGTATTAATGATCAATGTAAATTTTGTTTTACCTGACAGAGAAGCTTGGCTGTACTGATGCTTATCTTGATGATGGTTATCCCCATCTACAACAGAAACAAGAAGGTGTGCATGATATTTTGTAATATTTATATGAGCTTTACATCAAAACTTGTAAAATGATTTTTTTCTGGTTTAAATCAGAGATTTTTACAAAAATTAAAGTTCTATATCTTTATAGCCTAATAACTGGCTTGGTTCATAAAGGGTGTAATTGTTGAATAAAGTTTGAATGAAAAATCAGTTTTTAAATGCTAGCAGACAAAATAAACACATTTAACGAACGATGATAAATCATTTTAAAAGCATAGAACATTGCAAATGAAGGGGGATGAAAATAATTAATTTTAGTCTACACATTTTTATTGTGATCCACTGCAGACATAATGCAAGAGTCTTCTATTGTAAAACAAATTCTAATGACACTAAGGTCAATGGTTGGATCTTTCTTATTATTGTGTTTATGATATTAGATGGAGTTCGTCACTTTACATGTTTATAGTCTCTAAATACTTCCTTTCTGGACAAGTTATCAGTTATTCTCTATTTCAGATAATTGTTTCCAGGAATATATCAGATCTAGATTTTGTAAACGTGTTGGAAGTGATGTACAGTGTATTATAAAGTGTGTAAGGTAATGGCATTAAGTATTAATTTAAAAAATAATATTTCTAGTACATGTGTCTGTAATGTTTAAAATCCTCAATTTTGAACTATTTTCATGTTGTGGGACTTGTAGCACACCTCTATCAGCTACATGTATTAATATATTGAAGACTTCAAAGAAAAGCCTTTGAAGCACATTTGAAGAAACTTGACCTAATGAACATTTTTACCCATTTCAGATTTGCTATAATTTGTTTAGTTTTTGAGATAAAAAAAAAAAAACCCTGCATTTTACCACTGTATACTATTTTAAAACATGGCGGCCATGTTTTGATGAAACAGAAAATAAAACACATACTTAATCTAGATACCCTAAGGATCGTTCAGCATAAGTTTGGTTGGACTTGGTTCAATAGTTTCAGAGGAGAAGATGCTTGAAATAGTTTACACCGGACGGACGTCATGTGATGGCAAAAGCTCACATTTCCTAAAATTACGGAAAAAATAAAATCACAAAAATACTGAACTCAGAGGAAAATTCAAAACGGAAAGTCATTAATCAAATAGCAAAATCAAAAGCTCAAACACATCAAAGGAATAGATAACAACTGTTATTTTCCTGATATCATCGGCCAAACCCAGTCGTCCCCTAATCTTGAATTCCATACTGAATAAGAGTTTAACGAAATATAATATTCACAATTTCTTCAGTTCTGGGTATTCATACAACAATACATGCGTCAATAATTCTTGTGTCATAGAATTGATGGTCAATCAGTTAAAACGGTCCACACAATGTTAACAATTAATAATTGTTCCACTTACGGGATCCTTATTCTTGAGGCAAAATGTGCAGATTTTCTCCTTCGTGCGGTTTTCTAAACGCATTTTTCTCTCGAATAGAATCATGTTATGATAGTAGAGACAGGGCGCTACGTTTTCCTATCTGATCTCGGACTACTTGTCTACTATTCCGATTTTGTTTCGCGGGGGTGAAGTTGTCATCATTTTCCATCAGAAACATTCGTTATGAATTATTGAGTCGGAAGAACTGTCGGGACACGGTTGATATATGTATAACCAGAGACATATATACACAGAGATTGGCAACTGTAACAGTAGTCAGCGAAATCCAATTAAAAACACGCATCACACGAGACTTTAACGTGATCGCCATTTTGCATCTGATCATGACAAGTTCACCACCGCTTCGATTTTTATTTTACTTCAAGCATTTCAAAACAGCATAATTTAAGTATATATTTCAATTTCGTAAATTATTTACCTTGTTTTCTTCAGTTTGTAGTAATTGTTAGTTAAACTATTGTGACGATTAACGTTTTATTGTGGTCAATAATAAGGGGAAAGCTTGGCCGACATGGACGTTATGAAAATTTTTTACACGGGCGTATTTTTTATAAAAACCTTTTCATTCGAAAAGGAATAAAACCATTTATGAGATGAATTACTTTTCCCAAGACATATTGGTTTTGAGTAAATATGTTGAATTTTTCATTAAATCACCCACTTTGATGCAATATTACAATTAAAATTCAGTGTTCTCGCTGTCGGCCACGTTCAATTTTTTAAATATAAAGACAGGCCCCTGTCCATGTCTACAGTCAATAAACTTTTCCATCTTTAGAGAAAAATTATTCCCAGCACATGAATTACTTTCTTATGACATACTGGATTTGTGTATAACAGTTGATTTTTCCATATTTTCACCCATTTTGATGCAATTTACAATTAAAAATCACCATTCAAGCTGTCGGCCGTGTTAATTCTCTTCAATATAAAGACAGGCCCCTGTCCATGGCTACAGTCAATTAACTTTTCCATCTTTAGAGAATAATTGTTCCCAGCACATTATTACTTTCCTATGACATACTGGATTTGTGTATAACATATTTTCACCAACTTTGATGCAATTTACAATTAAAAATCACCATTCAAGCTGTCGGCCATGTTCATTCTCTTCAATACAAAGACAGACACCTGCCCATGGCTACAGTTTATAAACTTGTCCATCTTTAGAGAATCATTGTTCCCAGCACATGACTGATTGATTGATTGTTGGTTGCTTAACGTCCAGTGGCAAATATTTCATGCATATTCAGGACGAGAACAAGTTCACAATAAATACAATAGGTAGGTTCTGTAATAGATTAAGGTATTATGGTCGGAGAAATTTAGACTGCCACGGGAAATGAGGGTATATTGGATAGGGACAGAAATTTAGCCTTGCAACAGGTCACCTACGGACCCCTCAAAGAGTTGTTGCAAGGGTTTTTAACGTGCAAAGAGCATGGCACTCTCTTTACACGAGGCATCGGATTTAACGTCCCCATTCTGACCGGACGTGGCTGCAAATTTGTACATCCCGCACAGCCAAACGGACGCCCCACTTTAGCACGGGTTTTACTGCCGGTCGGAGGAAGACCAATGGTGACCATACTTCTATTCCCCAGTCACCCTTGGGGGCTCCCAGCACATGAATTACTTTCCTATGACATACTGGATTTGTGTATTTCAGTTGTTTTTTCCATATTTTCACCCACTTTGATGCAATTTACAATTAAAAATCACTATTCAAGCTGTCGGCCAGGTTCATTCTCTTCAATATAAAGACCGACACCTGTCCATGGCTACAGTTTATAAAATTGTCCATCTTTAAATAACAATTGTACCCATCACAGGAATTACTTTCCCAAGACATACCGGTTTTGTGTATATAAATTGTTTTTTTCATTATTTTCACCACTTTGATGACATTTACAAGTTTATATATATTTACATTCAGTATCTGACAGCATTTTTTTTTAACAGGATCCTGCATGTTATAAAAGAACACTGACAGCATTTTTTTTTAACAGGATCCTGCATGTTATAAAAGAACAAAGATGTTGATCAAATTTACCTAACAGTGCAGCATACAAGAGATGTAATATCATACATGTGCTGAATGTAGGACTCCCAAGCCTTTCTGATTGAAAAAAAAGATTCCCTGGCAGACAGGAACAACTATTAGTGATGACTTTTTTCAAATGTTACTGCACAGTCATGTAGTGGACCGATTACATGTACTACTATCAATGTGATACTTTTTGTAAGAGAGAAAATGACATGTGCTTATCCTGACTGTGAAAACACCATATTATTGCAGTTCAAATATCATAGTTCATATGCTAAAGTTGATGTACATGTGTATGCGATTTTCGTGCAAGTGATGGTGACATCATTGAACTAAAAACAAATACAAGACTCCGCATTCAATCTATTGAATTTGAAACAGAAGTGGCAGTTGTGCAGAGACTATACGGGAAAAATGCAAATAAATATCTTGTGTTCCACTTCATTTGTCTTCTTTACGTTTACAAAGTATACATGTACATAGTTTTTACATACATGTATAACAATATGATGATGTAGTATGATTGCCAATGAGACAATGATTTTCATGTATGACTATCATTGGAAGGCCACTCTATAATATCTTTGTACATCATGAGAATGGAAATGCTACCTTTGTAGCATAAAGGTAGCATAATGTAAAAAAAGAGAAAATGTTCATTTATTCGACAACACTCCTGTCAGTATATAACTTGACAGTACTGAAGGCAAAAAATTTCGTTTCACAAATTCCTTCCTCTCCTCGGAAAATAACATATTTAATTGTTTACATGAAATGACAAAATGTGTAGAATAAGAAGCAAGAAATGTCACTCTACTTGTACACTAGTCGCTCATATTAGTCATCATCTATGTTTGTTTCAGTCCTTTAGCAATGGTGCTTGTTTATATTTATCTGTTGTGTTGTGTTGTTTCAGTTTTACATGTCCTCATTCTGTGATCACTATTTCACCTCGCCTGTTTTGAAAAATGTTTATGCAAATATTTTCTGCATGAATAAATTGAAAAGGCACAGATGCTATGACTATTCAGAAATGTGAGGTATATGCATGTCAATGAGACAACAACCCAACGACAAAAATATTCTTTGCACATCTTTGAATGTTTAAGAATTCTTGTGGAGGTCAAAAGCACATAACGTGTACTTATATATCCGTGACCTGGTACATGTATGTACCTATTGATGCATTCCGTCCTAAACATAAGTTGTGTGAAGAGACCAAGCAGTTTATATGCTTATAAAAAAAACTGATATTAAAATGAATTCCTGTTTAACAAATTCCGGGAATGAGACACTATTTTATTTAAACCAGATGAGATATTAGTGGTAAAGGTTTTAACAGAAGCAGGAGATGTCAAGGGACAATACAAAAAGTACAAGGTCGTGTAACACAGAGGAAAAAATGACAAATGAAAAGAAAATAACATCCCACATAGCACTGCACCGAAACATAAACCCACAAAAGATCAGATAAAACTTGTCTACAATTTTAAATCTTTCTAATTTCAAACTCGAGTTTCACTACCCGATAGGAAAGAGTAAAGATAAGGATGTTGCAGTACTTCTGTGGTCTATGAAACAGAACATTAAAATTCTACAGTTCAGCAGAGCATTTTACTGTACTTATGATACACATTGTTTTTAATCAGGGTCTATGATATTAAGTCTTTAAAAAACTACAAATAATGACAGATTCATATTCAATATTTCATGGCAGCAAAAATGGTGATTTCGACAACACTATACATAATGTACGTTCATTTAGGAAATTCATGCATAGGTTCCACAAATAATGTAATTCTAGGTCAATCAAAAATTAAACATTATAATTAAATTAAAACAGATATAAAATCAGTTTTCCACGAGACAAAATTCTACTGGCTACATATTTTTTTATATGAAAAAGTTGCTTTCTGATTTCTTTTTTTGACATGTTAAATGACTATTTTTGTTCCTGATTGAATACTATAGTAGAATGTAGGACGAAAAGTCACAGGACAAAAAGTCACAATTCAGTTTTCAGATTATTTTTCTCTGAACAAGAAAACACTAATTTTAAGCAACTTTGTAATTAAAATTTATTCAATAAATATCAATGATGATCAAATAATTGTTATGATAACAAAATGTCAAAGTGGTTTGGCACTTAAATGGCTTCATGGTGCCAAGAAATGTATTATTAGCATGATTAAAATTTAATAATTTTTCATTTATCAAGAATTATGAACAATTTACTGAACTTACAAATGAATAAATGTAAAAAAAGAAATTATTTGAAGATCTTTCTCTTATATATTCAAACAATTGTCAGTAAATTATTTGTGACTTTTTGTCCTATCCAATTTGTGACTATGTCCTGTGACTTTTTCTCCTGTGACTTTCTGTCCGTTTACCCTATTCATAGTGTAGCCCACTGTTTCTGTTAAAATAAAGTTCAGGTCATGGTTAAAATAATATGTCAGAATTTGTTTAATTGTAAAAACAATTACCAAGTAATAATCCACTTAGAACTTCACCTCCGGCAAAATTCAGGTGATCGGAAGGCAATAAATTGCGTAATCGCACACCTGTGAATCTACAGTCACAACTCTAAGGAAATAATGACCGGAAAATCGGACACACATAATTTCACTGTGTAATTTAGAAGCAAACTTTAGCAAAGAAATGTTTCTTGTAATATCATGATCATTACCAGATTTTACTTTTAAATTAAAAGAAATGCCGAAAAAAAGAAAAAAAATATTTTCTCAATCAAATACATTAAAAAAATACAACTATTTCAAGTAGTTTTTTTAAGAAAAAGAATATATTTGATTTGAAATAAGTTTTCCTATTACTTTTCTTGATTAGCTATCGAGGTTATTCATCCCTGACTTGTCTACATGTTGTAGAATAATTATCGACGAGAATCTCATTCCGGGCCGCGTTTTTTAACGGGATTTCACGGAGTTGCCAATCTCTGTGTATATATGTCTCTGGTATAACATATTGTATTTGCTAGACATCACACATGTATAATTAAAAAAAAATTTGTCGTTGGTAGCATGGTATAAATGCAGTTCAAACAGATAAATTAAAACGTAGTACATGCGAGACGTCACACAGGTATAAGTAATATAAAAGAGGGGCGAAAGATACCAGAGGGACATTCAAACTCATAGATCGAAAACAAACTGACAACGCCTTGTCGTTGGTAGTCCTCGAATTCATGCTGATATGGTATAAACAATAGTAATACAGTATGGTTGTAATAATATGCAAATTATTTTGTCGTTGTTAGTACTCAAGGTAATTATATTGTGGAGTTGTTAAAACGATAAACGGACTAATAGTCTCAAATTTGATAGGACAAAAAGTCACAAATAATTTATTGACAATTGTTTGAATATATAAGAGAAAGAACATGAATTATTTTTCATTTTATTACATATATTCTTTTTTGAAGTTAAGGAATGTGTTCATAAGCCTTGACAAATGAAATTTTTTTTTTTAATCATTTAAACGATATATTTCTTGGCACAATGAAGCTATTAAAGTACCAAGCTTGCTCCTTTGACATTTTGTTTTCCTAACAGTTAGTTTATCAATATTGATATATATTGAATAAATTGGAATTACAAAGTTGCTTCATATATAATAGTTCAAGAAAAAAAACAAAACTTAATTTTTAAAATTAAGTGTTTTCTTGTTCAAAGAAAAATAATCTCAAAACAGAATTGCGACTGTTTGTCCTGTGACTTTCTGTCTTATTTTCGATAAAACCCATGTTTTGTCGATATTTGGTAATCATGTGACTGTATCCGGGGATAACGCTGGTCATTTTGTTCAGTTGGACTGAAAGAGAGAATTTACAGGTTTATTAAAACGTTTAGCTGATTTCGCCTCAAGATGCTTCACTTTAGGAGTATACAATATCTGTTTGCACCAAACTTGGAAAAAATTTGACAGACCTAAAATTCCGGATAATATACAAACTTTCCGAAAAGTCGGGTCTCAAATTTTACAGAGTTTGATGCTAAAATGTGTTATATACTCTCCTAAATTTCAATCAGCTACGCGTTATAAAAAAACAGTAGATTATCGTCCGCCTCAGATGGAATTGTAACTTTTTTTTTGCTTTTAACTTTTCTTTGAGAAATTATTGGAAATATTTTGCACTAACAAACGCTGAAAAGGTAAGCATTTGTATATATGCTAAAATTTCTAGCCGTAAATGAAAATTTTATGGCTAATTTGGGTAACAAAGATAAGAGCAAATTCCCTCTCAAAATCCAACCGAAAAAAATATGGCTTCAGCGTTATGACGTCGCAGGAACGCGTCAAAGCAAAAAATAAAATAACCTTACAAGACGTCATAATTATTTCGACTAATCAAGACTGTGATCTTTAAGCACCTATTGTAGCTGAAACCTTATCAGATGAAATAAATTTAATTTTACACTTAAAAAGTGTTAGTGTTAGACTGCATACATAGCTTTTTACATATTTTTAATTGTTTTGAAAGGATGATTTTGGTTATTTTAAATTAAAACAGAGAGCTTTTACATACACAACGTTATTTAATCATTTAAAGTTCAGATGGTCACAAGCGAAATAGAAAAAAAATAACACCAAGGGATGCTTGTTTAACCGACATTTCCTCTAATATTTAGGTTAATACTGAATGAAGGTAAAAAATTTAAAAAATATGTCATATCAGAATTAAATTTCACGAAAATGATAAAAAAAATATCGAAGAGATAATTCAAATGTCAGTGTAACCATTAGGGTTAAGCGAAAACCCAAAGTAAATAAAGGTCTTTCATTCTTATATTTACACAAACATTTTGTTGAAATGATTTTTACAATATGAAGAGTCTACTAATAACCATATATGTCTCAGAAGTAAAATGGTTTTTTTTTCCTTCCTGGTATCTATTTATCTGGTATCTGCAGTTGATGAACGAATTTTTTTTCCACGACCATAACACACCATTATCCTGGTATTTTCCAAAAATCGGAATATATAATTGTTCTCAGTGTCCACTTGGAAAGGGTCAATGACCGATAGTCGGATGATTAGGTACATGTAGCTTTCTTCTTGGTCCACACTCTCTTTTCGTTTGGGTTTCGCCCAGCTGATTTTGCCAAAGTGGTATTTACTGCTAGTGATAGAGAGGGAGTTCTTTTCTTCTTTTTTGTCCATTGTAAATAATCCTCCGATACTCCGACATTCTCGGCAACAGCTAGTACATGATGGCATATTTTGTGAAGTTTATTCAAATGACATTCACACTTGATAATTCCTGTCTTCTTCCAAATTTCCACAAAATGGCATGTTTTCGGACGTTTGTAATAACCACATGAGTCTGATGAGGAGCTCAGACCATTTGTTACCTCTAAAGGAGTATATATACGGCTACAGCTTTCCTTTGCCTTTGCAGTATAATTGTTAACTTTTGAAATGTGTTTTTTTTTTTCTCTGATGGATCCTATGTTGCCCATGTAGATATTGGAACTTCAAGATTTCGGAATTCTTCTTTCAATCTTTGATGTCCTTGTTGCACAATTGCCAACGAAATTTGATTCTTCTGAGTTTTTATGAAATCCTTCAGTTCCTTAAGAAATGATGGAAGTGTCTGGTTCTTTCTGCATACCTTCTGTAAGGCACTATTCATGCTTTCATTATCATTTGTTGTGTAGCACGCTGATCTTGAAGCCGGGCCAAATTCTTTACAGACTGGATGACATGTGATTGTAAACTTATCTGCATGATGTCTCTTGAACCCCTAGCTACCTCCCCTATGTAATTTGTGTATCCATGACCCGGATTGGACACCCGTGATGGCATAAAATAGGATGCATCACTTTCTACGAAAATTGAGTCGAGTGGCAGCGCCGACACCATTCTTCTCTGCTGTACTTTGGCGATAAAGCCGAAGTACACCCTGTTGAAGGCCTCCCTCCACAGTCTGGCTTTCTGCCTCCTACCAGAAAAATAGTGAAGGTGTATCTTCTGCCTAGGGCTCACCTTATCATTAACAGTGGCAAAGCATTGCCTGTGAGCATCTTGACCAAACTGGTCGTTTGGGGCTCCTGCCTTATCTCTGGCTTCCCCGTCCTTATACTCAATCGCGGGTCCATTACAGGAGTATTTTTTTATTCCATATCGTTTAAAAGTACTCTGCAATTGGTTACCCATGAATATGAACCATGATAGACATGCTGAATGGGATGTAAATGGATATGAATCGTTATTATGCTATATTCGATTAATTTTATTTGATTTCGTTAGATTCCTTTTTCGTTTCGCACAAAATATGCACCCCTATACTTATACCATTACACAAATTCTGCGCCTTAACATTAGACACAGACAAGTTGGTCTGTATAGGCTAAACATCAATATACTGCTAGTGAAAGAAAGAAGTCAAAGATTTTCGAGGTCATGAAACCTGCATTAATGTCGTCTGATGAGGAGGATGGGTTCATAACTCATCATAGAATTCCAATAGAATTAATGACTGCAAAATATAATTAGACAATAAATATAAAACTGTTTGTTTAATGGCCAGTTTTGACATATCACCTACCGCATATCGAGTTTTCGTCACGTGTTTAAAATTCGCCATGTTCGCGGCACCCCGCGCAAACATCCCTGCATATTCCTAAATTAACCGCTGTCTTAACGTTTCATACATTATACTGTTAATTGTCTAGTTGAACAGCTCATATTAAGACACTTTTATTTTTTTTTAATGTTTTTATTCTTTTGTTAGATTGAAGTTTGGTTGCTTAACTTCCTGTTGCAAATCGTCCTGAATATGCATGAAATATTTGCCACTGGACGTTAAGCAACCAACAATCAATCAATCAATCCTGTTGCAAATATTACATGCATGTTCAGGACGAGGACAAATTAAAAAATACAATAGGTAGGTCCTCCAATAGAGCCTACAAAATTTTAGTATATATTGCAGTATTTGTTTAACACATCTTGTTTTACATAAGTACCTTTGACCCCCAAGGGTGACTGGGGAATAGAAGTATGGTCACCATTGGTCTTCCTCCGACCGGCGGTAAAACCCTCGTCAAAGTGGGGCGTCCGTTTGGCTGTGCGGGATGTACAAATTTGCTGCCACGTCCGGTCAGAATGGGGACGTTAAATCCGATGCCTCGTGTAAAGAGAGTGCCACGCTCTTTGCACGTTAAGAACCCTTGCAACAACTCTTTGAGGGGTCCGTAGGTGACCTGTTGCAAGGCTAAATTTCTGTCCCTATCCAATATACCCTCATTTCCCGTGGCAGTCTAAATTTCTCCGACCTCAATCCCTTAATCTATTACAGAACCTACCTATTGTATTTATTGTGAACTTGTTCTCGTCCTGAATATGCATGAAATATTTGCCACTGGACGTTAAGCAACCAACAATCAATCAATCATAAGTACCTTTACAATGTAAGATTTATTAGCATTAGAGAAAAATTACCGTACCAATTTCTTAATTGTATTTGGAAGCTCACTCAAAGAATGTAACAGTTGTCCCGTTTCTTGTTCCACATCCAAAGAGAATTTAATGAGGATTGTGGTTAGATTATTTGTGTGAAATTATAATATTCCCGTTATCAGTTTTAAGTATTATTAGCAAATAATTGTAGATTGCTAATACGTTAAATAGCAGTAATCTTGAAGTTCATACTAATTTAGAGTTTAACGAAATATAAACATTTACAATATCTTCTGTTCTATGTGTTATGTAACAATATTTCATACATACTCAAAAATTATACTTGTATCATCACTTTGATATTTAATCATTTTAAACGGTTGACAGAATTACCAATTGTTCCATTACGTCTTACATGATCGAATCATACCATGCCATGAGAGTAATGTAGACACAGGGCTACCTTAAGATATCTGATCATAATACAAATTTGTTTTACGATGAGTACTCCTATTTCTTTTAGACACATTTGTTCAGTGTCAATGAGAGAAATCGTTGACCCGTCGGGAAAGCAGAACATTGAGGATTTTGTTCGCTAATCGGTAAACGGACAGAAAGTCACAGGACAAAAAGTCACAGGACATAAAGTCACAAATTTGATAGGACAAAAAGTCACAAATAATTTTTTGACAATTGTTTGAATATATAGGAATAAGATCTTGAAATATTTCTTTTTATTACATAAATTCATTTTTAAGTTTAGTGGATTGTTCATAAGCCTTGATAAATGAAAATTTATTAAATTTTAATCATTCAAAGGATATATTTCTTGGCACCATAAAGCCATTTAAGTACCAAGCCACTTTGACATTTTGTTTTCATAACAATTATTTGATCATTATTTTATTGATATTTATTGAATAAATTTTAATTACAATGTTGCTTTATATATAATAGTTCAAGAAAAAAAAAAAAAAAAAATTTTTTTAAAATTAGTGTTTTCTTGTTCAAAGAAAAATAATCTCAAAACTGAATTGTGACTTTTTTGTCTGTGACTTTTTGTCCTGTGACTTTCTGTCCTACATTCCGCCCCCCCCCCCCCCCCCAAGGGTGACTGGGGAATAGAAGTATGGTCACCATTGGTCTTCCTCCGACCGGCAGTAAAACCCGTGCTAAAGTGGGGCGTCCGTTTGGCTGTGCGGGATGTACAAATTTGCAGCCACGTCCGGTCAGAATGGGGACGTTAAATCCGATGCCTCGTGTAAAGATAGTGCCACGCTCTTTGCACGTTAAGAACCCTTGCAACAACTCTTTCAGGGGTCCGTAGGTGACCTGTTGCAAGGCTAAATTTCTGTCCCTATCCAATTAAACCCTCATTTCCCGTGGCAGTCTAAATTTCTCCGACCTTAATCCCGGAAGCCCCTATTACAGAACCTACCTATTGTATTTATTGTTAACTTGTTCTCGTCCTGAATATGCAAAACCGAGTTTTGGTCCTCGGTGCTCTTCAGCTTTGTACTTGTTTTGGCTTTCAAACTTTTTTCATCTGAGCGTCACTGGTTGGTCTTGTGTGGACGAGGCGCACGTCTGGCGTATTGAATTTTAAGCCTAGTACCTTTTGTTAGCTATTATTCGTGTGTTTCTTTGTATTGTGGTCCTGTCATGTGATGTTGTCGTTTGGTGTTGTGTTTAACGTTGCCATAAAAGCGGGAGGTTTGGCATGCCACAAAACCAGGTTCAACCCACCATTTTTTTCTTAAAATGTCCTGTACCAAGTCAGGAAAATGGCCATTGTTATAATATAGTTCGTTTCTGTGTGTGTTACATTTTAATGTTGTGTTTTTGTTGTGTCGTTGTTCTCCTCTTATATTTGATGCGTTTCCCTCAGTTTTAGTTTGTAACCTGGATTTGTTTTTATCTCTATCGATTTATGAGTTTCGAACAGCGGTAAACTACTGTTGCCTTTATTTATATTATGACACACGACTAAAAATGCCTTCTGTTTATTTTTTGTTTGATCATTACAAACTACTTGACATCAGGGATTTCTTTACTAACTAGAAAGTCCCTGTTGACATGTTAACTTAATTAAAACGTGAAAATAGGGAAACCAACCTGTATTTGCATTATCAATTGTGTATTGGAATGGTCTGTTGACTTAAGTCCTTTGTACTAGTTCATCACCAAATTGTGTATCTCCACTTTCTGGAAGTTCAATTTTGACTTTAGACCTTTGTGCAAGATCATCACTAAATTGTGCATCTCCGGATTTTGGAAGCTCAGTGTTGACTTATGACCATTTTACAAGTTCATCACTAAAATGTGCAGGGGCGGATCCAGTCATTTTTAAAAGGGGGGGGGGGTCAAAATATGTCCCCATTCAAATGCATTGATCGTCCAAAAAAGGGCGGTTCCAACCCCCCGAACCCATCCCCCCCCGCCCCCTGGATCCGCCACTGATGTGTATCCCCACTTTCTGGAAGCTTAGTGTTGACTTTAGACCTTTGTACAAATTCATCACTAAATTGTGTATAACGTTGGTTTCAGTCTTTTTTGCCAAAACCCCTTATATCTTTGACAAAATTTGAGCTTAAAGTATAGAACCACTAATCCAGGCCCGGTCGGAAAGAACATACAAGAAAGTAGTATATATTTTAAACAAAATAGTTCATACGCAAAGCTGTATCTTTGTCAACAGGTGATATATTTTGGGTAGATTTGGTATCAAATGAAAGTTTTGGGATCACTGTAGAACGTTTTTTTTTAATAATAAAGCTGTATATAAAATTATAAAAGGAGGACACATTTGCCCTGTTGTTTAGATCAGAAGTACTGATTTTGTACTATCAAACTTCCAGGAACCAGTACACTCTAATATGCAATTTTAGACGATAAATTTTCACTTCTGTTCTCGTACTATGAACAACAAACAACAAATTTATTTATTTTGTTAAAAAAATATTTTCGTTCTCCATGTACTCCTTACAACAAAATTATTTTAATTGACCTGTGTTTGTTATTTTATTTAACGGCATTTTGTTCAAGGTCATAGTTGTCTTTCTGGTTTTGTTTTACATCTCGCACCCTTTTTTTATTTATTAATTTTGTATTTACATTGTGGTAAAGATCGAATTTATTCCTTCAGTGTATGCGTTTGTCAACATGTCTTTGGATTGAGTTAAGCCATTTCAATTGATATTTTCTAGTGTGTCTTTCTATGTTGTGATGTTACACTATTGTTTCAGGTTGGAGCTACCATTAGATTTTTATGGGGGGAGGAGTTAGGATGAAATTTTAAAAGAAAAGGCAGGACAGGGTATATACTAATTAAAAAAAAGGAAGGACAGAGATTACAACTAAAAAAAATGCAGGACAATTTTTTTTCATCCTAGCACCATAAGTGGAAAAATATTCTAAAGTAAGAAAAATCTCCGACCTTAGTCTTTATCCTTGAACTAGACGGGAAGTATCCAATAAAATTATTCTAGATGAAACCCATGTTCCCCTGTAGACAGCAATCAAAAAAGACCATTGAACTACGAACTCCTGACTTGGGATATGTACATTATTAAATGCTCCGCAGGACACAGCTTGATACGAACACAGAAGTTGAACCCTGAACAGTTGGGGCAAGTATGGACACCACATTCAAGCTTGATACAGCTCTGAATTTGGATTGTGATAAGTATTTGACACATCATATGTTTCTGACGCAGAATGAATGTGGTATAAGAAACCTAAAGATTTTAAATTTGACATTTACCTTTTATAGTCAGATATCCAAAATTTAAATACATGGTTACATTTGGCATATTAAAGAACCCCAAGAATTCAATTGTTGATGAAATCAAACAAATGAAAATCAAAGAGCTGGGGAGCTCCAAGGGAAAGACATTGTTTCTATATTTTGGGGGTATATTTTGATAGTCTTGATAGCCACCAGGTAGTAAGTAAATGAGCACTGAAGGGCTCTAATTCTGCATTGAGCTCTTCAAGGAAAACATTGACATTGTCTTTCTTACAACTCAGAATTGTTTTTAGACTTTCTTTCATTCCCATACATTTTGTCTGCGTTTCCGTATTTATACCTTTGTGTAATTTGCTTATTGTATTTGTATAAATTTAACTGGCATTCCATTTTGTAGTATCTGGATCCCTCTAATTTTTGGCATACAGTTTGTGCTCATAAGTCATATCTGCTTTTTATTCCTTTTACATTCAGTGCCTTCACTTTGTATTCACTATTGGTGCAATATTCACACAGACAGTTATGAAAAATGGTTTCCCCATAGTCTAAAAAGATGTTTGTCTTAGTGCAGTGAACTTAGAAAAACAGTGCATTCTTGGTTCTCTTGTAATTATCCTTTAAACTGCTGTCAAGGGTCTCTAAAGTTCCTCCGATTTCAATGATGCCTGGTTTTTTTTATCAGGCAGACATAGTGTCAAAATCTTTGTAAAATGTGTCTATCTTATCAATTCTATCTTTTGTCAGTTGCAGTATCCTCTTTCCATACATCTTTAATTTGGAACATTTAGCTGCAACTTTAGAAGCAAAATTGATTAACAAGACAAGATTTACAAATAATTCAATATGCTTGAAATTTTCTGACGACCGCTTATTGTACTCATTACCCTTTACACTTAGCATGTACCCAAAATTTGTCTGCCTTTGAGGAGCAGCCTACCCACATGGCTCTAGAATCTAGCTGCCCTTCTGCACAAACGCGGCAATTGTCCTTGTTGGCATCGTAGTTCTTTAACAAAAATACTGGTTGTTTGTGTAGTCTTCTGAACAGGAGAAAATGTGACTCTAGTCGTGCTTGGACTTGCTTGCTGATTAAATATAAAAAAAATTGTTTAGATGTACAATTATATAATATAAAGCAAGATTTTTGTATTCTCTTATCACAATTATATTTTTCTTTATTATATTACATGTTGTTAGGATTGTTTTGCATATGCTGTAAACTATTACTTGAAATTTTCAACTCTTTATGCATTTGAATCCTTATTCAAGTTGTTCAAGTTGTGATATCATTTTTTTGAAAACTAGCCGAAAAGTCAGACAGGGGGCATACATTTCACCAGTTTTACCAGTTTCCCCATAAAATACAAACGAAAACATTTTATATGACTGGAAGTAAACAAGACAATGCTAAATACACTTAAATTAATTCTGTTGCAATTTCTTTGAGGTTTAAGTAGCTTTTAAGAAATGTTCCTTGATTAAAATACTGCTATGAGTTTGCATTTTAGGTGGAAGGTACGGGAAAGTGCAGCCCCCTTATGTAGAGGACTAATTGAACAAGTAAAGGAAATGTACATGTCAACGATCTACTATGCACCATAGTCTGTGTTCATGGATGTTAAATTACACACAAAAATTAAAATTGAAGCATTTACAGATAAGTGTTATTCCAGAAATATATGTATGGGGGCCGAATTTCGCTACATATTGGGATCCGTAGGTGACCTGTTGCAAGGCTAAATTTCTGTCCCTATCCAGTATACCCTCCTTTCCCGTGGTAGTCTAAATTTCTCCGACCTTAATCCCGGTCGCCCCTATTACAGAACCTACCTATTGTATTTATTGTTAATTTGTTCTCGTCCTGAATATGCATGAAATATTTGCCACTGGACGTTAAGCAACCAACAATCAATCAATCAATCAATCAATCAATCGCTACATATTGCATGATTCTGTAATGTTATTCTTAATTCTTCTAATACGGTTCAAATTATTTATAATTGAAATTTACCATTGACCATTCCTTTCATGTTTACATCAACAATTTCAGGTCAGTTAGGCAAATATCCTAATAACTATTATACTAAATACCTTGAGATGACTTTCTAGACTGCATGCAATATCATACATATTATACAATTGATCCTTGTCATCACTTCTTTTTTCCTCTAATAACTTTTGAAGCAAGTGAACTGCATACCCTAGTCTAAAAGGTTAATAGTGCAAATGTCTGATCAATTTTATATTGGAAGTAGAAAGACAAATAACAAAATTATTTTATTAATTGAAAAAGCTACATCTAAGTGTAGGAACTACTTTGTTTAGAGTATGTTCTACTTTCTTGTAGGTTCTTTTTTTTAAAAGAACAGAAATACAAACTGCTTTTCCTTTGTTTTTCGTTTCATATGAGTGTATTGATTTTTTGAAAAGCTGTAGACCAGGTATGAAGTAATTCTCTTTTGATGAAGTTTTCTATCTTATCATTCGTAATTTGTAATGGTGTTGTCAGTTTTTCTTCAACTTAAAAAATGAATATCTCTTTAATGTTGAAACCAGCTGTGACATCAATATACAGGTCATTCAACATAACTGATTGATATACAAATTTTTACCCTTCTTACAGAGTTCTTTCAAAATATTATTCAATTTATTAATTCTCAAATTGATAACTTCATTTTTTGTATACACACAACCAGAAAAAATAAATGCAAATTGTTTCATCTTCTGCAACTCAGATATTAGGTGAAAAATTTTATTTAGAATTCTCACAGCATTTTTACGTTGAGCTGTTTCCGGTTTTGCTGAATTGTTTACATTATTCGTTCCACAATGATAAATTACTATGAAACTTGTTGAATGTTTTGAAAATTCTACCAAAGAAAAGTAACAATCTAACAATTTACCTCCACTTACGGAAATAACGGTAACATTTTTATTTGTATTGCTTAAAAATTTAATTATCGAATCACCTATAATTAAAACTGGAATAAAGTGTTTATGAGGTAATAATTTATTTTCAATTTTTTCATGAAATAAATCAAAGGAAAAACTTGCAGCAAGCATATTTCATTGCAAGCCCTTGTCAGAAAGAAAACCTTTTTTGGAGGGATAAAGCAAAACTCCAGTATCCCCATTAAAACCAATAGGAACAACTTGGCTCGCTTGTGCTTTTACTACAGGAAACCAAGGTTGAACTGGTTTAAAATCCGGAAGTACAGCTAAGTCTTTCTTGTAAAATAAAATTTACTACAGTGGGAATCAAACAAAAAGGAGGAAATGCGTAATATCTTTCTCCTTCTTTGTTGTCTGGGCGAAAGCATCCAACCCAGATGTAAGAGGTGTAGGAAAAGGTGTAAAATGAGGTAATCATTTACCATCTTCATCTAAACATTGTGTTACTATCAATTGAAAACATATCAAGTGTGTGTGGGCGAAATAAATATTGCAAGTACCACCAAGTTCGCTTAGTGATTGATGCATCTGATTTAGATAAATTTCTTGGGGTCCATCAGCCGGATTTTCAGATGTATGAACATTAGACACAGATATGTTAATGTTAGAATTAAAGACACAGATATGTTAATGTTTGAATTAAAGGTCAATTGTAAAAAATCTTTAAAAAATTTGTTCAGCTCTTCGTTTTTACCATACTGATTATTCCAAGCAAAAACTAGGGCTTTGTTATCTTCTCTTGCATTTTTCTTGATTTTTTTTTAACTTTTCACTTAAAGATATAATAGCGTTATTCAAGGCCAGTGCTTCCTTAATCATAATGTGCGAACCCTTTATTTCGTCACTCCGGTAATCTGAAAATGTTTGGGACTGGCCATTGCTTAAAAATGATATCCCCATTTACAATCAGATGCATCACAAAAAATAGACAAAACATGTTGTCTTTCTGCTATCCAAGGGAGTGGTTCTATCCAATTATCTTAAAACTTTGAATGGCTAACTTCTTCCCTCCCTAAGAATTGAATCAATTTAAATGGTCGTAGAGTTCATAACGGCTTTAGAAATAGCCCAAGCCCTATTACATACTGAAGTGTAAAGTTTTGCATCTGTGATTGCCAAAGACAACGATATACACATACCAGTAAATTTTTTAATCAATGCATTCGGACATGAATAACAGCTTGAAATGTTTTCCCTCAATACTGCAAATTTATGTTTCCTCTGCACTGTGACGAAAAATGACATACAAACAGTATCAATATTCATGCCTAAAAATGTCAAAGACTGCTTCGACAGGAAACTAGATTTATCTATATTCAAAAAATACCCTAAACTTATAAAAAGTCTAACAGCATATCTTACTGCAATATGTGACCTAATTGTGGGGTTATCTGGATCATTAGGAAGATTACCATGAAACTTTTCAATTAATCGGACATTGATGTATAATAAACATGAAATAGACTTGCTTCGAAGGAATGAAATGCCCTGTAAATTTAACGTATGGTATATGAAAACTGAATTTTCCCATCCAAATGGGAGGGTATTACAGCAGAAAAAGTATCCTCCCCACTCAAAACTGATGATTCAGTAACAAATACATTGTCGTAACCAGATTTATCATCTAACTTTGTCAGAAATGAGCCCTTTCGAACAGTTTTTTGAACATCAACCGATGTATCCAGATTAAAAGGTATATCTTTCATAAACGAGTTAAGGTACACCAAGTTAATACACAAACCAGGCGTGATAGGTTCTATAGTAATTGGTGATACAATATGCGGCGGTTGCACTTCTCCAACTTTCCCCAATAATCTTAACAGCACAAGATTGTAAGCAAGAAGTTATTTCATCATTAATAAAATCAATATGTTCTTGACAATATTCTATGTTAGGTCGTCTACCAAGCGACACCCCAAAACGAGGAGGTCTATTTATATATGCCTTTATACGCTCTTTAAGAATAAACAGGTTGTTATGCAATATGTAAGGCTCTTAATCGTCCCTTGTCTGAAATAAAAGTTCTGAAAGCAGAGACTTCCAAAAAATAAACCCATCACAAACAATTATTGCTCAATTACAGAATATATTTATATTTCAAAAAGACCATTTTTAAACAACGCCTAAACATGCTGCATCAATAAACCAGTTTGATGAGAAAGATTCTTAAAAACATTATGCATTATTGGTTCTTGTAGTTTGACTTTACTGCAGGATATCTCAAGAGGAAAACTGAAAGAAACTGTTCTTGTCTTTAGTTTACATTCCTGTATACTGGTTTGGTCAAGATACCAGGATTGAAATTTTGTATTTGCGCCAGACGCGCGTTTCGTCTACAAAGACTCATCAGTGACGCTCGAATAAAAGAAAGTTCCCTAAAGTTTCGCCAAATACAGCTAAGGTAATCTATTCCTGAGGTAGAAAAGCCTCAGCATTTCAAAAAGTCAAAGTTTTATAAACAGTCGATATATAATTATATAGATATGTAAACGCTGTTACAAATTTTAATTCTGTTATACACAGAAATGGCAAAGGATTTTAAAGTTTCTTGTAATAGTAAGTAGTTGGCACCTCCTAAGGTAAATCTTGAGATTTGGCAAGTAACAATCCTGGGATTTGGTATTGTATTAAGAATGGTGGCTAAAACGAGAGTCTACATGAACAATGCCTTGTCAATGGTATGTGCAACATGTTTTGAAATTTCCTATGTAAGACGCACGACACTTAACATGGATCAAAAGTATCATCAACTTTGCACACGACATTTAGATGTCACTGAGTCACTGAATATTTGTTTGGAGATGATGTTTCCAAACAGGTGAGGGATATTAATGATGTCCAGAAAATGAAAGGAGTTGTTAATACAGTAACTTCATTAGACTGGAGACAAGGGGGTTGCAGCTATAGTTGCACCCAAGGTGTTAACAGGGCTAGAGTTAAAAAAAAACAGCAGTAATGGCCACCCTCAAACCCTCTCCCGACTGCATCAGTCTACTTGGTCGAACACGTTTTCTTGTACAAACACTCCACTGTCCTTGACCTGGAGGTATGTAGTTATTGTTGAGATAAATGTGAGGGACCGTCTCAAGAGACATAAGTATTACTTTGACGGCTAGTTTAAAATAAGGTCCGTTTAGGTTAAAAGTAAGAAATTACTCTTGATTTATGTATTAGGTTAGGATGAATTATATTCATTATTGAAATATGTGAATAAATAAAGTTTATCATATTTGATAGACATTTTTTAATTAAGTCTATCCGATTCCCCAGCTGCCTCCTTCGCAGCAAAGTTAAATTCCACAGTGCACCTGTTAGTTAAATCCAAGGAAAGTATCCCATGAATATTCTCATGGTTTGCTTTTATCCTTCTGGGAAACATAAAATCTGCTTTATCTATACTACGCAAGTGTGTTAAACGCTAGGTGTCTTTAGTTTTCTGGTGTCAGGTTAATAACTAAACTTTATTTTTTTTAATTTCATAAAGCAAATTATAAAAGTTTAAAAAAATTGTTGAACATGATTCTATGTTCACTCTTAATAATCAAAGAGCATGATTGCTACGAGGGATACGATTGCTATTGTTTTCATTGATATTAGTATTATTCTCAAAAATAATTCAACTGCACATGTATTCTCTATTTGATTCAATCTTATTGTTTTTCAACTTTAAAAAATAGCCAATATCTGATACAAAAGTATGAACAATGTAATTATTGTAATTTATTTTTGTAATATCAATTCCAAGTTAACTATCCACAGCGGTCACTGTTATATTATATGGAGAGAAAGTATCTCACTTCGCACTTTATCCAGTTATCACCTATTTTCCTAAGTGAATTCTAGGAGGAATCCAAATTCTAATTCATTAAATATTTAAATTCCTTTAGGTCAGTGGGCATGACTCTTTTCCGTACACATTCCTCTTTAAATTGCCATCGTTTTTAATATAATTCGACATCTATCGACAGAACGGGTCAATTTTACTCGTCGTGTCGTCGTATTTTGATTCTAAATTGACGGAAGTATTGTATGGGCGACAACTCTGGATGATAATATGGAAGACTCCATTTCGGCTGAAGGGGTGTTCTAGTTCTACCTTTAAAAAAAGGATGTGTACCCTGAGTGTGTACTTATCAAGACTGTGCGGCCAGAACATGCAGACATTGATTCTTTTCTAGAATTATTTCAAACTAATTTCACTTATATGGATAATGTTTTAATCAATTCAACAACATGTTTAAACGCATTTGAAGCGTTTGTTAGCAACTTGATGGTCACTTCCAAAATAAGTGAGAATTTAGAGAAAGCTACATTTTAATGTAAATTGGAAGGACAGAAGTGTTTTCATTACAGCTTTAGTTATCGGGGAAGTTGTCAAGCGTAAAACATTTGAGCCTGAAAACTTTGTAAAATAAAAAAAAGTTACATTACGCTTCCAGATGCTGCGAAAAGTCTTCAATGTAGGCGCAAAAATGAAGCTATTGCAATTGAGGTCACACTTGAAAACCTGATGGTGATGATGTCCGTATTGAATCATGTGACTGTAAGTTAATCCCACCTATCTCTATCTTGTGTAAGTATTGATGGTCTTGTGGTATGTTCTAAGTGTGGAACTGGCATTGTTGAAGTGAAGTGTCTCGCAACGAGGATAATGCACATTGAAGGAAAATCAATTAATTGTGGCCATAATTTGTATCTGCCAAAAAAACGCGCTTGTTGTCACCTATAACTTTTGCTAAAAGTATATACCAATGTTTTTATTGTCAACAAACATACGTGTAAACAGTTTTATTGCATTGTCAAGTTTTGCAGGACGGTGAAAGTAGTCACGTGACCACTAATTTAAAACGAACATGAGCGATCACAAAAATGAAAAGTACAGGTTGAAGATAACCACGTTCAAAAGCCAACCAAGGAATACTAGACACTGCTAGGTTCACTTTAAAAGAAAACCGCTGTTACAAGTTCAATATTTACCTTTTTAATGGAAATCGTTTGATTTTTACGAGTAAAATGGCATAAAAAGGCACAAAAATACCCTCCCGAAGGCGCTAGTAAAATGATCCACAAATATTTTGATTTGTAACAGCACTTTTTATAAACTATAACATCTGCTGAATCTATACATGTCTGAAATTAAGTACTCATTGATCTTTTTAACCTGAACTTTTAGTATAAAAAGTAGTTGTTGCATTGTTTTTATTTTCAGAGATAAAATACAAACGCACAAAAGACGAAGAAAAGCAAAGACGGAATAGACAGGTTAACAAGTCGGGAGGCCGCAAACTTCAATTGTTATATATTTTTATAATTATTATTACCTTCGATTTTTGTGGCCCCCAAGGGTGACTGGGGAATAGAAGTATGGTCACCATTGGTCTTCCTCCGACCGGCAGTAAAACCCGTGCTAAAGTGGGGCGTCCGTTTGGCTGTGCGGGATGTACAAATTTGCAGCCACGTCCGGTCAGAATGGGGACGTTAAATCCGATGCCTCGTGTAAAGAGAGTGCCACGCTCTTTGCACGTTAAGAACCCTTGCAACAACTCTTTGAGGGGTCCGTAGGTGACCTGTTGCAAGGCTAAATTTCTGTCCCTATCCAATATACCCTCATTTCCCGTGGCAGTCTAAATTTCTCCGACCTTAATCCCTTAATCTATTACAGAACCTACCTATTGTATTTATTGTGAACTTGTTCTCGTCCTGAATATGCATGAAATATTTGCCACTGGACGTTAAGCAACCAACAATCAATCAATCAATCGATTTTTGTGTCAAAGTCATGTCTATATTCTTTCTTCCAAATTGGATTTTTTCTGAATAAACATGCTTTTAATTTCAAATAATTCAGAAGTTTAAAGACCAATAGAGCCTGTAAGAGGACAATCGTCCCAAAGTACAGTTATGTCAGTAAATGTTAACCATTGGAGCATAGCGGCTACTCTATTTATGATTGGCCTCCACAGAAAACATCAAACCCGGTTTGAAAAACCTTCTGTAAAAAAGAAGGACGCATGGCTCAAAATAAGTAAAGCTATGGCAGAGGAGAATCATATTATATGATTAATCCAGCACAATGTGAACAAAAATGGAAAAAACTTACAAAGGTATATAGAGACACAGTCGATCACAACAGAAAAACAGGAAATGAACGTAAGGAATGTGCATTTTTGAAGAACTTGAAGAAAGGGTACCGTCCAAATGTAACACCCCTCTACACAATAGGGTCAAATGCAGAATTCTCCTCATCCAGTCAAGCAGACATAGAAATGAACCAAAAACAAAAAGAAGACAGTGCTGCAGATTTAGAAGTACCGGTTCCCAAAAATAAACTCCACTAACGAAGATGTGATGAAAATGGTATCCACAATTAAGGATGGCCAACATGAATTAATGGATGTAATAAAGAAACAGCACGATGACAAGATGAAGCCAGAGGGGGGAAAACTTGATTTACTAGAGAAAATGATAAATGCATTTTCAAACACAAACAGTTGAGTTTATTTTCTTTTGAGAAAAACAATATCTTGCCTCTACATGTGAACATAATTTCTAGTTTGCTGAATTATGTTTGTTATGCCAATAAGGCATAATTTCTAGTTACCCCCAAGGGTGACTGGGGAATAGAAGTATGGTCACCATTGGTCTTCCTCCGACCGGCAGTAAAACCCGTGCTAAAGTGGGGCGTCCGTTTGGCTGTGCGGGATGTACAAATTTGCAGCCACGTCCGGTCAGAATGGGGACGTTAAATCCGATGCCTCGTGTAAAGAGAGTGCCACGCTCTTTGCACGTTAAGAACCCTTGCGACAACTCTTTGAGGGGTCCGTAGGTGACCTGTTGCAAGGCTAAATTTCTGTCCCTATCCAATATACCCTCATTTCCCGTGGCAGTCTAAATTTCTCTGACCTTAATCCCTTAATCTATTACAGAGCCTACCTATTGTATTTATTGTGAACTTGTTCTCGTCCTGAATATGCATGAAATATTTGCCACTGGACGTTAAGCAACCAACAATCAATCAATCCAGTCAAGCAGACATAGAAATGAACCAAAAACAAAAAGAAGACAGTGCTGCAGATTTAGAAGTACCGGTTCCCAAAAATAAACTCCACTAACGAAGATGTGATGAAAATGGTATCCACAATTAAGGATGGCCAACATGAATTAATGGATGTAATAAAGAAACAGCACGATGACAAGATGAAGCCAGAGGGGGGAAAACTTGATTTACTAGAGAAAATGATAAATGCATTTGCAAACACAAACAGTTGAGTTTATTTTCTTTTGAGAAAAACAATATCTTGCCTCTACATGTGAACATAATTTCTAGTTTGCTGAATTATGTTTGTTATGCCAATAAGGCATAATTTCTAGTTACCCCCAAGGGTGACTGGGGAATAGAAGTATGGTCACCATTGGTCTTCCTCCGACCGGCAGTAAAACCCTTGCTAAAGTGGGGCGTCCATTTGGCTGTGCGGGATGTACAAATTTGCAGCCACGTCCGGTCAAAATGGGGACGTTAAATCCGATGCCTCGTGTAAAGAGAGTGCCACGCTCTTTGCACGTAAAGAACCCTTGCAACAACTCTTGAGGGGTCCGTAGGTGACCTATTGCAAGTCTAAATTCCTGTCCCTATTCAAACTTCATTTACTGTTAGTCTTTATCAATCCGGAACTCTATTGAAATTTAAGGTCAAGGTCACCTGGTTAAGTAAAATTCAATATTTCAAGCTCAAGGTTCAAGTTCAAACGAAGGTCATCATCAATAGTCTCGAAGTTATCTACCCACATTCCAAATACCAGGAGCCTATCGCAAGACGAGTTGCCAAATTTGTTGAGCATTATCTAACACCCAAAATGTATTTACAGAATGATAAATGAACCTTTTCAAAAGGTTGTCTATAAAACAAAATGGATCAAAAAATTTGTAAATATAGTTTGCACGAGCTTTTGCTGTTATGGATGGTAGGTTTGAGTCCATCATGCATACTTCAACGTTATAAGTTAATACAGATCTGACTAATGAATCAAATAAGCTTTAATGAAATTATTACAACTTTAAAATCCTCTTAAGATTAGTCCTTTAGTCTATAACAGCTCGTCAGTCCGCCTTGCAGACGACGACATTGTTTTTTTCTCTAAAATTAAGACCTTTAAAGATGGAACGTATCTTGCTGACCGAACCTTAGCGAAGTGCTAACCACTATATGTCCTAGGAGGCATATGAAATAGCAGTTTTAGTTTGTCGTTGACCTACTCCTGCTACACTAGCAACAGCAAAATTAATTACTTTCGTACTAGCAACGACCAAATAATTTAAACTATTTACTTTAAAAAACTTGCCTGTGTGGCACTGTATGCCGACCATTCTCATGGTCGTGAATCACGTGAGGTACTTCGTTAGAAATTAACAAGCTATCGAAATTAAAACCTATGCATGAATCACTCGCACATTCACGTTAAAAATTATATAAACTAGTTTTTATTTAGAGGGACCCAATAATATTGCCGATGACAGAGGTGTTACTAGACTTTGCACGAGCTTTTGCTCTTGTGGATGGTAGGTGTGAATCCATCATACATACTTCAACGTTTCAAGTTTAAACAGGTCTGACTATTTTTCAAAATTTTTGACAATGATACACATGTACACATCATTCTGATAATAAAACTATATTGCTATATTATTATCATGCATATTCATGAGTAGCCACCTCCAAATGGTTTTACAGAAATAATGTGGGTATACTCTTCACCATATACATATCTCTGCTTGAAGTAATGTGGCGGTGTCGTTAAATTATCGCCAGAGGTTTAACCTTGAAATTAAGAAGTATTACAGCTTTGGGTACTAATAACCGGTCTCTAAAAACACGTCCGGTCAGAATGGGGACGTTAAATCCGATGCCTCGTGTAAAGAGAGTGCCACGCTCTTTGCACGTTAAGAACCCTTGCAACAACTCATTGAGGGGTCCGTAGGTGACCTGTTGCAAGGCTAAATTTCTGTCCCTATCCAATATACCCTCATTTCCCGTGGCAGTCTAAATTTCTCCGACCTTAATCCCTTAATCTTTTACAGAACCTACCTATTGTATTTATTGTGAACTTGTTCTCGTCCTGAATATGCATGAAATATTTGCCACTGGACGTTAAGCAACCAACAATCAATCAATCAATCTAAAAACACCGCAAAGGACCTCCTTTGTGCACAAAGGAGTATGATAAGTGCACAAAGGACCTGAAATTGTTTATTAAATGGGGGAAAGACATTTCTCACGAAAAAAATATTAATTTTTATTAAAATACTCGAGTTAAATCGGTATAAAGTTGAAGATTTACGAAACCGTGTTCCGTAACCGGTACGGATGTGCATAAGATTACGGCCATTTTCGAAAAGATGTTAGTATACCTATAATTATATATTGAAAAGTATTGAGAAAACATGAACATATAAATAAAGATTGGACATTAAACCTGAGAGAAAAAATTAAGCTAACACTGTTTGTAAAGATTTCAATTTCACAATTAATAAGTTTTGTATAATAAGGACTTGATTGCGCTTGGGATGAACAAAGCGTCATATATTCTTTACAGTTAATTATCAGCGTTCAAAGACCGTCTTTAAAAACAATAACATTGTTGAAAAAACAATTATATGTATTAATATATTAAAAAAAACAACAACAAAAAAACTTCAGACATATGCAAAATATACAAGTTTTTGCAAAATATACAAGTTTTCTAAATATAGATCTTACAAGCGTCGATCAAAGACGTCTTCTATTGAAGTTAAAAAGATGAGAAATATAAACCATTTTACTCAAAATTTTATCAGAAATAAAATAATATGAAATAAGAGAGTTCTTCACTGAAACATTCAAAGCTATACAAATTCAACATGAATCACTCTCAATACGACTACGTGTCAAGTTTATCTAGACTTCAACAGGTATACTTTTTTTCAAGTTTGTTTAAAATTATGTTGAATTTCAAAGCAATTTATAAATTTTAAATTAAATATTTTATTTTCATCAGCATTGCTTTAAGGAAACTGAACTCCTTATTTTTTTTATCAATTATCTCAATATATGATAAATCTAATTTACACTTACTTAGCGTAGACGATTCTTTATACGGTATTTATTTCAAAAAGTCTAAATTTTGATATTGCGAATGTTAAAATTTTCGAAATGATATATGATTTTTTTCAATTTTGAACTTTTTGGAAATTTTAAGAAACACAGAATACAACATTTCAAATGGCACAGTCTTTCCCAAATTGAAAAAGAAGTGCTTTACAGAAAGCTTGCCAGTGACAAAATGTTTAGTGACAATAAGTTTAGTGACAATATGTTAAGAGCGGCAAATGGTTTTGCGATACCGAAGGTTAAACGTCTCGCCAAGAAGCCTGGTCAACGTCACCGGCAAAGGACAGCTCAGTGAGGACAAAACCAAAATTTTAAATGCTATTGTTAAATCATATGTATTTATTTATCATGTTTGTTTTATCTTAATAAATCATAATTGGAAATATAAGGTTTTGACTTTTTTGTTATATTGCAAGTATTCTTATACTTCACTTAAAAATATTATCATACGTAAGAAAACAAATTGATGATATATGAGACAACAAAAAACAACAACACATTGCTATCCTATATAATTTTCGAAGTTTTGGTAATGCTTTACCCTTGAAAAATTACAACAATAAAATATCAAGAATAATAATTGACATTTTTATCATTTATGTTAATATATTTAAACTTTTTAAAAATTAACATAAACGAACTATCACTTAACCCGGATATAAAGTCGGTTCCAAACCGATACCGGTGATAACTAAAAATCGTACATTATTAAAATCGCAATTTTTATTGAAATTGATTTTTTTTACATTTTTCTTCATGAAATATATTTTTATGTTTTGAAATGGATTTCAGGTCCTTTGTGCTCATATCAAACTCCTTTGTGGTCCTTTGTGGTGTTTTTAGAGACCCACTAATAACGACCAAATTATTTTTTTATTTACCTGTGTGACAATACTTAAGACACGAAAACGTAACCCATCTAGATGAGTTACAAATCTTTCCCATTACTCCGAAAGAAGTAATTTATACCAATTAAAGGGCTCATGATGAGCAAAAGTAATTATTTACATTGATGTTAATAATTGTAATAAAGTCACAAATAAGTTTGTCAACTCTAGTTGTGGTATCGTGACGCCTCCTATTCCAAGGATACAGTTGCCACATGTAGCTGTTCTACACGACATTGTGGTTTCGAAGCGGAGAAAAACCACTGACAAAATTAAATATAGTAAAAAATCTTGTTGAGAATTGATAATATCAAGTATTTCCCCCAACACATAGTGTGGTCAATGCCCACCAGAACAGGGAACATATCTTATGATTGAAAGGCCGGTTGGAGGAAGGAGTTGGTTAGAGTAGGTGTAGTAACGGTGTTTCCTACCATTACTAAGAAGCAGGGTGTTGCTTCTATAAGAATGCTTTAGATACGGGGGAAAAGTCTGTTCATCTGGGAGCTTCAATTCTGCTGTTTTAGTCGTTATTCTAGCAATGTAATCTTCAACAGTAGATTACCCCCAAGGGTGACTGGGGAATAGAAGTATGGTCACCATTGGTCTTCCTCCGACCGGCGGTAAAACCCTCGCCAAAGTGGGGCGTCCGTTTGGCTGTGCGGGATGTACAAATTTGCAGCCACGTCCGGTCAGAATGGGGACGTTAAATCCGATGCCTCGTGTAAAGAGTGCGAGTGCCACGCTCTTTACACGTTAAAAACCCTAGCAACAACTCTTTGAGAGGCCCGTAGGTGACCTGTTGCAAGGCTAAATTTCTGTCCCTATCCAATATACCCTCATTTCCCGTGGCAGTCTCAATTTCTCCGATCTCAATCCCAGACGCATCTACTACAGAACCAACCTATCTATTGTTAATTTGTTCTCGTCCTGAATATGCATGAAATATTTGCCACTGGACGTTACGCAACCAACAATCAATCAATGAACAGTAGATTGGTTCTGAGTTACTGTATACAGTTCAGCAGTCCTTTGCCATTTAGTTCTGGGATCTGGTTGGAATCTTGCTTGAAATGATTCTTTCAATAGATCATAATCTCCTTTAATATCATCATCCAAACTAATGTACCACCTCATTGCACTGTCCTCTAGAAATAACGGTAAAGTAGTTCTGGCCTTTGCTTCATTCAGTCGTTTACGAAAAAGGGGCTAAAAATAAGCATTTTTCTAGTTTCCAGACAATAACTTGTGTTCAAGTGTATGGATCTCTCTGAAATTGTACTGCAAGGTACCATACCACAAAAGGAAGGCTGGGAATGATTTTGGGGTTAATTGCCTTAAAATATTAGGAATTAGGGGCCAAAAAGGGGCAAAAAACAAGCATTTTTCTTGTTTCAGGACAATAACTGGTGTGTAAGTGTATGGATCTTTATGAAATTGTACTACAAGGTTCCATATCACAAAGGGAAAGCTGGGTTTGAGTTTGGGGGTAATTGCCCTAAACGTCTAGGAATTTGCGGTCAAAAAGGGGCCAAAAACAAGCATTTTTACAGTTTCCAGACAATAACTTGTTTTCAAGTGTATGGATCTCTCTGAAATTGTACTGCAAGGTACCATACCACAAAGGGAAGGCTGGGATTGAGTTTGGGGGTGATGAATCATAAGGGTTTTCAAAAAATTGGGGGGGTGGGGATTTTTTTTTCTTTTTGTTTTTTTTTTTCCTTTTTAAGATGGTTATTTTTTATTTATATATAAAAGCTAATAATAATAATATGGTTTGATTTCATGAAAAATTGAAATATTGGGGTTCTTTGATATGCTGAATTGAACCGTGTATTTAGATTCTTAATTTTTGGTCCCGTATTCAAATTGGTCTACATTAAGGTCCAAAGGGTCCAAAATTAAACTTAGTTTGATTTTAACAAAAATTGAATTCTTGGGGTTATTTGATATGCTGAATCTAACCGTGTATGTATTTAGATTTTGGATATTGGAACATAATAGGTAAATTAAAAAAAATTAAGTTCTAAGACCACATTCATTCTGTGTCGGAATAGAGCTGAATCAAGCTTGAATGTTGTGTCCATACTTGCCCCAACTGTTCAGGGTTGGACCTCTGGAGTCGTATCAAGCTGCGCCCAGCGGAGCATTTTATTTTATGAAGTTGAAGTCCAATCAACTTGAAACTTAGTACACATGTTACCTGTGATATGATATTACTACTTTAAATGCCGAATTAAAGAGTTTTTACCAATTTCACGGTCGATTGAACATAGAAAATGATAGTGCGAGTGTGGCATCCGTGTACTATGGACACATTCTTGTTAAAAGGATATTCAAATAAAAAATAAAGAATTTGAAGAGTGATTATCATCCAAGTATGCATGAAAAAACATTAGGATTCAAAATAGCAGATTTAAAATTGCCAAATGTTTTATTCCCATTAGATACACCTTGAAGAGAAGACTGATTTCAAAGACCATTGCATGACCTTCTCCCTGAATGACAAAGATCTTCATTTTAAAAATGAATGCTGTGATCATCAACATTTAAGTGGTTGTTCTAAATGTTTGCAGCTGTCAGATTTGCTAGATGAAATAAGGAGAAGGGTTCAATTACTGGAAACTGAAAATATTGAAGATCGGTATGATGAAATATTGTTCAAAACTACCAATGCAATTGACAATATTGTGGAATGGAAAAAAACACATTGATCAAAAAATCAACTACGTGCTAAACATCATGTCACTTCTTCGCTTGATGAATCCAAAGCAATTGTCATGTTAGATTGGGCAATGAAATTTCTGCCCCGAAAATTCAGAGAGGGACAAACAGACTGGTTTGGTAAACGTGGGGTCAATTGGCACATTGGTGTATGCTTGATTAATGGTGAAAGTGGTCTTCAAGCAATGGCATATGTTCATCTGTTCCCAAGTCCAGTTGCTCAGGATGCCTTTACCACAGCATCAATTTTATGTGATATTGTTTCTGATTTATCAACTGTCAAGCCAGAAATCAAAGATGTTAGCTTTTGGTCAGACAATGCTGGGTGTTATAAAAGCCAATCTGGGACCTATCTTATCATCCTATAATTTCTCAGAAGCCCAGGATGGGAAAGGGGCCTGTGACAGGAAAGCATCTCATATCAAGGCTGAAATTAAAAGATATGTAAATGAAGGACACAATGTGTTGGATGCATATGACATGAAAAAGGTATTCATTTATGTATTTTGCTTTTAAGTTATGTATTTGATTAAGATTGTACATGAGGTTAAGTGATATAACAATTTCCAAAAAGACAGCAACTAAACAATACAAAAACTAAAATTTGGAGTTACAACATTGATGCCCAGTTTTAAGCCTCATCACAAATTAAAGGTCGTATGGAACAATATACAAACTAAATCCTTTAATCATCATTACACATAATGTCAGTCAAAACTGCTATAAATTTCACCTCACTTACTGGAAGACCTGTCTGGCAGGCCACCTGATTACCTGCCTGCTGTAGTATTGATTGATTGATTGTTGGTTGCTTTACGCCGCATTAGCACAACAAGGCTATATCGCGGCGAGAGCTAATTCGAATATTTTTTTACAATTTAAAGCATATTCTTTAAATCAGACAAAAGGTCCTTCAATAAACTTAAATTCTAGATTAAAGCAAATTGATTATTTACAAATAAAAATGAACATTAAGATAACGTGATAAAATTCAAAATCGTTTTAAATATAATAACATTTTTATAATTTAGAATATATTCCAACTTCTTTTAAAAATGAAACAATATTTGTAAATGAAACATTATTAAATAAATCATACATATTATTGACATTGAAATGCTTCTTACGAATATCAGCAAAGTCAATACAATTGATTAAAACATGTTTAATAGTATACTTGCAGTTACAAGGTATACATTGTGGTTCTACTTCATTTTTTAAAAGATATTCGTGTGTTATTCTAGTATGACCAATACGACATCTAGAAATAACACACTGATCTTTTCTGCACATAAAATTATTGAAAGGTTTACATAAATTAGGTTTAATTTCATGTAATTTATTACAATCTTTTTTACTCCATTCATTTTTCAATATATTAAAAACATGTTCTCTAATATTAGATTTAAAATCGGTATATGGTATATCACAGTTAGATAAAGGGTCACCCAGGGCATTCTTTGCCTCAAGGTCTACAGCTGTGTTTCCAAGGATTCCAACATGACTCGGCACCCATAGAAATAATATTTCTTTAAGAAGAATTTTTAAATTCCTCATTACATATAAAATTTTGAGAATTGTTGGGTTTTTAATTTTAGTATTTTGTATAGCTTGTAAGCATGAAAGTGAATCAGAACATATAATAAATTTGGATTTATCTGAAGAAGCAATAAATTTCAAAGCCAAAATTATTGCTTCTGCTTCAGCAGTAAAGATCGATGCATCAGATGGCAAACGGAGAGTTGCAGCTCTGTCCCTGAAGACAGCAGCAGATGCAACTCTGTCACCATCATTTGATACATCAGTATAGACAGTTGAAAAATCTGAATAATTGGCTTTGATTTCAGCATAGTGTTGCTGAATTAAAAGAGGATTTGTTTTATTTTTATTGTGTTCACGGAGATCAAATATCATTTTTGGTTTGGGAAGTTCCCATGGAGGACATTTGCAAGTTTCAACTTGAGCAACAGATTTTAAATCAAAAGAAGCTAAATGTGGTTTTAAAAGTATACCTAACGGAGGAATTTTATTTTCATGTTTTGCAAAAATATCTTCATAAATTGGATTAAAAACACAGCTGTAGGCAGGATTATCTGAGTAGGCTTTTAGTTTGACAGCATATTGAAGTCCAAGCTTCAAACGTCTGTTAGAGAGTGAGTGCTCATCAGCCTCTACATACAGACTCTCAACTGGTGAGGTTTTAAATGCGCCAAGACAGAGACGCAAACCCTGATGATGCACAGCATCGAGAATCTGTATGTAGGACTTCCTTGCAGAGCCATACACTACTTCTAAAATATAAAAATGTTATTATATTTAAAACGATTTTAAATTTTATCACGTTATCTTAATGTTCATTTTTATTTGTAAATAATCAATTTGCTTTAATCTAGAATTTTAGTTTATTGAAGGGCCTTTTGTCTGATTTTAAGAATATAATTTAAATTGTAAAAAATATTCGAATTAGCTCTCGCCGCGATATAGCCTTGTTGTGCTAATGCGGCGTAAAGCAACCAACAATCAATCATTCAATCTTTTTCAAGAGGATGACCTTTATTTATAGGATTGTTTCAATGACTGTATCACAGAACCTACCTATTGTATTTATTGTGAACTTGTTCTCGTCCTGAATATGCATGAAATATTTGCCACTGGACGTTAAGCAACCAACAATCAATCAATCAATGACTGTATCAATAATCACCTCTAGATCTGCAGACGTTACTTCATGTGAGTTTTGTTTTGCTTTATGTCAGAGACAATAGAGGTCAACAAAAGAGAAAGAGTTATGAAGAGGCTGTCAAGTGTTTTAAATTTAACATTCAATATTGCAAACATTCAACCACCATAGCTAATTTAATAAAAAAATGAATTTCTATTTCAGGCAATTAATTCGAGAAACAACAAAAGTTAAAAATGTAAAATTGTGGAAATTGATGGAAATGTTCTAAAACCATCTGTCAAGGCAATTCCTTCCATTTCATCATTTAGTAATTTAAATTATTCTCAACATGGTTTGACAGTTTTGAAAGCATATGGGATTGGAAAAGTAAATTTTTAAGATACTTTTACAAGTGTATTTTATTTACTTGTATAGGTAAATTATTTTAATGGCATAGTTTTGTCCCTTAGACATTCGTACTTTTTACTTACACTATCTTCTTTTCTTGAATTTCTCCAAACTTCTTTGCTCTAATAAACTTTTTAATTGTCTGTCCTTTGCAGATGTCGTTACTAATCATTGAAGTGTAATTTCATGGACAATGATATTCTCATTTGTCTTTTATCTTCAAAATACTGCTCATTTACAAGCCTCCAGGGTGCAATTTTTGAAGGCCTTATGCAAATACATAAGATCTTTGCTCAATTAGTTTCTTTGTTGATTTAATGAGATGAAAGGATGAACTCTAATTAAAAATTATGAGCTAACCAGAGAAAAATTGTTTAAGGCCTGTGTTTACATCTTAACACTTCAGAATTTTAGGGATTGTAAAAAAAAAATACGTGAATAAGTAAATTTTTTTAGAAAATTAAGGGGAGATTATTCAAATCTTATAAGAAAATATGATTATAATAAATTTACTTATATAAGTGTATTTTATTTACTTCTTCAAGAAAAAAAAATTAACTTGTACAAGTAGTACCCCTGACTGACCTGCTTTACCAGACCAGAATGTGATTTTCCAGACTCATGCATGCATGCCTCAAATTGCATTACAGATTTATCCTTGCAATACTAGACATTCGGTCTGGAATTCAACCAAATTTTACCAGACTGAACCATTTTATATCAGAAATGTCAGACGATCTGACAACTTTCGCGTTGTCTGATTTGTATCCATAATTATAGTCCCTAAGAAGAATTATTATAAGTGGGTGTAAAAAAAAGGGGGGGAGGGTATTTTTGCACAGAAGGTCACCAAATAAAATTGTGTATTTCGAGAACAGAAATATAAAAATAATTGCTTGCACTTTGCAGCGTCTTTTATCTTTTTACCAATTGCAGGAAACACAATGATTAACGAATGCTGCACATGAAATAAAAAATGGCACAACATGTTGCATAAATATAACCCTTTACAGCCCTCTTTTAGTTGATTAAAAAACGGAATTTTAACTGAAATCAAACCCACAGAAATGTGCCTATTATGACTTGTTTGCAATTGGCAAGCATGTATGCCCTACTGTTTCTATATTTTATATTCTTATACATTGTAGCTGCACAGAAACTGCATTTGGAAAATAAAGATGATTACAAACTAGTTTTGGAGGAAGACGGAACATTGGTAGATGAACAAGAAATACTTTATGCATATCAAGATAAAGTGTTCCTTTTACTGGCACCTGGTGAAGAATGGGAGCCAATTATAAATACACAACTGTCAACTTCAAGTGTAAATGATTCTTCATGTAGAAGTGAAGTAAATATACCGGAAGAAGAGGTTGCTGTCAGTGTGTCCATGCATATGGACATTAATAATGAAACAAATGAAGGTAAATTAAACTGTAAAAGTGAACTTTTTTATAAAACATTAACACCTAGGAGTGTATTATATTTGATAAGACACTTAATCCATCGTCCATCGGATTGGGATATTAAATCCAATGCCCCATGTACAGGGACAATTGGACATGTCAAGCCCTGTGCATGTAAAAGACTACTTCTGCGGATTTCGTTAAGAATAGGCGCTTTGGGACTGCTGCAGATGCAAAATTTGTTACGGACCCCTAAATTTATTCTTTGGCAGTGAAACTCAAAATTGCAGGTGTTGTAGTTATATATGTCTACATTGGTTAAAGGTGAAGGGGGAAGGTTGAGCTCTCACAAAACATGTTTAACCCTGATGCATTTTGGGGATTTGTTCAGCCAAAATATTTGTCATTAAGAATTTATAATACATGTATCATCTTGTTAATTACCATCATATATTAGTATCGTTGTGCAAATCTATTGACATAACTTTTCCTGATTTGCACTGTATTGACTATTTTAGATAAATCTAGAAAATTCAAGATCCAATACATATGAAAGTGTCTGTTTTGGGGAGGAGTCATCAACGAAATATTGATTGTTATATCCTGTCATTTGGAGCGGCGAGTGTTTGATTAGAAGCATCATTTTGGATGTGGCCGTGCAAAAGGGTTGATTTTCCTTCCTTGCATCTAATTGGTGATGATGAATATGAATAAAGTACTGTCAGAAATACTTGAATATTTGAAACCGTTATCAATTTAGAAGTTTCTTATACTTGAAGAAAGAATTTCTTATATTAAAAAAGGACAATTTATTGTTTATGAAATTAATTTTTTTTCATAATTTCTTTACATTCATTTCTTCATAGAAGCTGTCACATTGGTTGCTTATAATTAGAATTACTGTATGTCTACAAATATAATGAATTTAGTGTTTAATCCTCAATTTTTATTTTGAATCTTTTTAAAAGGTTGATGATATAAACAACCATGGACCACCATCTGCTTATATTGAGGACTAGTTCGAAAAGAATTATGGTCGAATCAGAAGTCAGCTCTTCATTCAGAACCAACATGCTATAAGCAGGGATAGTGCTTGTGCGTTTGCTGAAATTGTGATAATGAACCACCACATTTTGACTGGTGGTTTCTTTAAAGAAGGAAATCAGTGGTATGAAAGGATTGATTATGTAGATAGATATAAAGGCTTTTCAAATTTTATAATCTTAAACAGGAGATCATTTGGTATAGAAAATAGAAAGGAACAGAGGAATGTGTTAAAGAGACAACAATTCTGACCAAAGAGCAGAAAACAGCCAAAGAAAGCTGTATATATGCATGAAAAAAGTGAATAATAATTATTAACAATATTCATAAAGGAAAATAAATATTGATTAGTGCAGAGCTACAAAACAAAAACCGCTGCTAAGTTAACTAAACTTGTCACACTTGAACAATCAAATGAAAAACAAACAAAGGGTTATTTGCATTATTCATCTGAATGATTTCCTATGTAATTACTCTTTAACATGTAATTGCAGAGAGGCAGATGCACATTTCTTTACATTTTGACAGATATGGATAAAATGATAAGAAAGTTTAAAATAAACATGTCATGTATGACAAGAAATAATTAACTGGTATTTCAAATCACTACTAAAATGCTTCATTTTAAAACACTTTTTATTCTGTTTGATATAGGGTACAGACATCTCTGATTGTTCAAGAGTTGTTCAGGGAAAGTAAGGTGCTGAAGTTTCTAGGAGGTGTGAGTCAAATTGAAGATGATAATACTGAGAAAAACCAACTTAGAAAGGCTGAAAAAAACAAGAGCTGCAAGCCAGTGCGTACCTCATTCAGGGATGATGAGGCTAAATTAAAAGATAATGTTGGTTTCCCCTCGCCCCGACCGGGTAAAAAAAAAACATCCAGAGTCAAAAAAATATTTGCCCTAAAAAAATCGGAATTTTTTTTGTATTCCCGAAAATAATTCGTTTCCCTTCCAACATTGGTCCCGATGTTACCGGAAGTTTCCTCTCGGAACTTTCTGGAATTAACTATCATTTTAGCGGTATGTATCGAGAATAAACTGTCTGCTTGAAAGATGGGCGACAAGATCGCATTGTCGTCTACTGTGCGGATCAAGTACAAAGACACCTCAAAAGTATTGCCGATCGTGGTTAATCGTCTGTACAGCTTTTTTCAAAGGTGCACGTGGAGCGACGTGCTTTACGATTTAACAACTGATGATGGGCACAACATCGACAAATTGGATGAGGTTACAGTATCTGTGTCCGATAAGATGGCTCATGGGGTGGCTTTTGAGCCCGATTTTAATGAGGAAATACGAGTTGTGTATGAGTTTGACAAAAGACTAAAATTTGTCCAATTTGACATTTTAAGGGACGCACCCACCACCTTCGAGTTGGGATGACAATAACAATAATCGGACAAATAGTAACACACAAAATGCTTTTGACGTCCTGATGGGAAAAGCTACTACTAAGGCAAACTCGAAAATGCCTTCAAAACTGGACGAAACAGCACCAAGATTTACTGGTAAGTATGTTAAAATTATTTAAGGTAAGAATTTTCTTTATTTTCTTGAAGGCTTGAGATGGTGTATGATTCATGTCATTATAAATGAATCTGCCCCCACCATCTTTTAAGCAATTTAAAAGCCACATGAAAGTTTATTAAACTATGTAGATAATTTATTCATAAAGAAAAAATGTGGTTAACAATTTGATGACCTTATTCAAAGACAAAAGCTTGGAAAAAAATTTCAGTAACAGATGCTTAAAATGTTTTATCGTTTACTGAAACGTTTGGATTAAACCTTTAAAAGTAGAGGGTAAATATGAATCTGGATTAAATGTTCATTTTTAACAGTTATAAATAGATTGAATCTGAAAATAAAAAAGCCTTTCAACGGATGCTTTTTCTTCTGAAAGATTGTGTATTTCGGATGCAGATTTTCATGAACTTTCCATGTTTGTTGATGATATGCGAAGAATATGAATTTAGAACACATGAATTTACGAAAATCAAACAAAATACTGGCTCAGACGTCGACTAGTATAAAAAGATCTGAAATAGACGTCATCATGAACAGTGTCGTCTGATATGGCAGGTGTCCTCACAACAACAGACTTCACAAATATCCCTAACATGACACATGCAGATCATCATAATAATGACAACAGCAATAATCTACGCATTTAACCGTGTTCAGTTCTTTAAAAAGATATTTTGGATGTTGGTGTCTGAACATCACGGTCTCATTTCGGAATGTAAAGCCAAAGGCTCATAACATGTAGAATTTTAATAACATTAGCTCAATTTACGGATCGAGAACAGATTTGGTCTATTGGAGACAAAATATCCAAACACTCAATTGGCAATTGTCGGAATAATGAGCTCTAATACTTATTCGTTTTATTTTATCTTGTTATGATCTGAAAAATTACTCTTCGGTATCCACATTGAGTCGGTAACAATTATCATATATCCCTAGGTGTTAATATCATTTCACTGCTTCAGAATGCGAAAGGGATGCAGGATGAAGTTCAAGCATTCCTTCGAATTAACCAGTTATCTGCATCAAAGAATTTGCCAAAAGTAGGAGACAGCATATTCACTGATTATGTAGATACTACAAATGGTATCTCAGAAGAAGCGAGAGATGAGTTGACATCTTATCTCAGTACTTACGATGAAATAAATATGTCAGTCCTTGATATACCATCTATGGTCCATGATACTATATCATTCATCACTTACCAGACAGAAAAGGTATAACTGTATACATATAGATAATCGATACAAAAATGACTTCATAAGTGATTATGTGTGTGTTGTTAATTGTCCTAAAAATCTATTAATTTAATTATTAATTAATAAATCTATTTATTTAATAATGATAATATTTATCGTTATGTCTCAATCTATTAGGAACACCATTAATGTCTTATTTTGTCATGGCATTTCATGTATTTTATAGATTAGAACAGTGGTACGACTTCAACAAAGGAAATTCAAACGAGTGCTATCGTTCAACCTTCTCAAGCGAGTTGTGCAAAAAAAGAAAAACTAAATAACAGGGTAGAACAGAATCAAACGGAAGATCATAACCAAGTCGAAGAACAGAATCTAACGGAATCAAGTCGGAGAACAAAATCAACAGGTAGAAAAGAATCAATTTCAAGATTTAGAACAAAATGAATTGGAAAAACTAAACGAATTCGAAGGAGAACTAATCGATATGTTTTTAATATTAAATTAACTTTTAATTAGTATGAAGTCAATTATCACTGAACTAGTACTTATTTTTGTTTAGGGCTGAAGCACGCCTCCGGTGCGGGATTTTCTCGCTGTGTTGAAGACCCATTGTGGCCTTCGGTGGTTTTTGGTTCGTTTGTCAGGTTGTTGTCTCTTTGACACATTCCCCATTTCCATTCTTAATTTCATTAATCAATATCATAATTAAAGGCTGGACTAACATATTAAATGTAATGCAACTTTTCCTGTGGCGTTAGGTGTGGTGGATTTTGCGATTGGAAGTCTGTCCTTAACATCTTTAAGCCAAGTTGAACTAACTGACATTGTTATGAATTAATTACAGAACTGATCACCAAGTGGTACTAATTATTTCAACTTGATCTTTTCAGATGTTTTATAAATGGCTTACTTTATAAATCATGAATATCTGATTATAAATTTAGACTATTATGAAAATAAAAATCCTTGATTTTGGTTTTATTTAAAGCTGACATTTAAAATAATTTTTATTTATTTAGGGAAAATTGGGCTGCTAAAGAACAATGAGGGTATCTTGGATATATATAGAAATTTAGCCAGAAACAGGCCACCTACTGACTCCTTATAGAGTTGTTCCGATGGTTCTTAACGTGCTAAAATCGCGACATTCTCTTTACACGAGGCTTCTGATTTAACGTACCCGAGTCATTCTCAAAATAAGTCCCTTTTTATGTCTTTTTTGGGTTTTTTTCTGTAAGAAAACTCATTATACCCTTATTTAAAGATTGCATTTATTGGCTGGTATCATTTTATGAACATTGAAGAAGAATTTTATTTATATTGCAGGCATCTTCTATACAAAAAGATGTTTAAGGTGTAGTCAATTATATGGAATTCCTATGTCTTTTGTCTTTGTATGGTAGAAAATAATGTAAAATATGAAGAAATTAATGTAATTTTGAATAAAAACTTTTTGCTAATTAATGAACCAATCATTGTAGATTAATAATTAGAAAGAATAAATATTGTTTTCATTGATTTAAAAAAAGATCCATAGTGGTTCGTCCATCAAAAATTGTTCCTTCCCGTAACAATTTTAAAAAATGTGAATAACAAAGGATCCCATGAGTTTCTGATGCTGGAACTTCCTGCAAACCTCATTCTGATAACCCTGATATTGATGCATGCAGCTATGACAACATTGTGAAGCAGAAGAAAAATATTCAACATTCAGAGTAAGTACTGCTACAAAATATATTCTAATACTTTCCTTACTGTAACTGCTTAAAACTCTATTTAAAAAATCTTCATTTTGTAACTTCAAAGAAGTTTTATTACGTTGTTAGTTCTAAGACTTTCTGGCATAGGGGGAATCCCCAACAGGGAGCATTTATTTTTCAAAGTTCAGTAAAAATAGAATTATTCTTTCCTGTAACACTCCTTCCTGTAACAGTTTTTTGTTACAGGAAAGAAAGTTTTTGTTATTGGAAGGAAAAAATTAAGCTAATTTATATACTTGAAAGATTTAACTTTTAAATATGATTTGTTAGACTATGTACACCTAATCGCTGAATATTATACTGTAACTTACAGATGTTTTATAGTTGTATCAAAATAGCTAGTCTTTGAATATTCCATATTCTCATATTTTTGTTACGGGAAAGAGGAATATTGTTACAGGAAGAACAAATAGAACTTAAAGAAAGATGTTGAACGTTTATCAATATTGTTTTCAATATTTTTCCCCTTAATCTTTTTAGTATACTAAGTAATGCTTATTTGTTGACTTTTTTTCTTGTTGAAAATGTATTAACGTCAGATTTTCTTTTTTTCTGCATATTTTTGTTACAGGAAGGAACTGTTGTGTTATAGAAAAGACATTTTATCTTTTTTAATTAAAAAAAGTTATGGTTTGAACGAAATTTGTAGTTCTTTTGTTTCCAAAGTGGAACGTTATTCAAAGACGAATCTGACCTCTCTCAGAATCAAATGACTAATGTTTACAATAAAAGCTTACTTTTCATAACAGAAAAAAATGTTACAGGGAAAGAAAACTTTTGATAAAGGAAAGACATTTTCATAGAATTGCACATTATAAAATCATCTAGAACGACTTAATATTGTTATTAAATTTCAGTTAGATTCCTTATACATTGCTATAACACATTTAACAAATAATTTTCTCAAAATTATATACCATTACATAACACATCATAGACAAACATACTGTTACAGGAGAGAATACTTTGTTACAGAAAGGATATTTCACATAGTTACACGATTTAAAGCTTTTTAGAAACAAATACAACCAAACAAAATAGGTTGCTATACTTCCTATAGATTTTTTATGTGTTGTATTATATTTTTTAGGACAATGGCTATGTCAGATGCAGAACGCCAAAGAAAGTTCAGGCAAAACAGATCAAGATCCCCTTCAAAGACAGGCCTATTTGAGTCGAGAAAAAAAAACGATATCAGAAAGATAAAAAAGTTGGTAAAAAGAAATTGGTCAAGGATCTGACAGAAAGAGAAAAACGGGCAGCAAGAAAAAAGGTGGAGGAGACAAAAAACAGAAACTTAAGGAACAACGAAAAAACCAACCAGACCTCCTTACTCCGCCTAATTCACCAGGTTGTGAATCATCAAGTCAGCAAGATGTAAGCCAATGTTCACGTCAAAAAATTCAGAGCCAGAAGAAGAAAAAAAGAGAAAAGGCAAAATGTTATCGTGACAATGAAGAATTGCGACAAATGTTTGAGAAAGAGAGAAGAAAAACACAAATATACATGAAGAGATGGATACAAGAAAAGGAAAAGACCACCGGAAAAACACTGAAAGGCAAAATACCAGATACACCAAGAACCAAGACAAGAAAACTACTGAGAAATCTGTCAAAGAAGGAGGTCAAGAAAACATTAATTATTCATAACGCGTTGTTAGACCAGTTACAGGATTCATACAAAAAAAGGTTGAAGAAAAGAGAAAAACGCCAAATGTCCTCCATTTTTTCTGGATCAATTCTCAGAAAATATAAACTGAAAACAGTAGCAATGCAAACATGTGGTATTGATGTAAGAAATAAACTGAAAGTAAGAACCATTGTCTATCAAAAAGATTTTGCAAAGATGTCCGTGAATTTTATGAAAGAGATGATGTTTCGAGGATTAAAATAGGCATAAAGGAAACAATAACACAGAGAAATATTAAAAAACAATGCAGAATTTTGAAAGACACTTTGAAGAATCTTCATCTGAAATACCTGTCAGACGGATTACAGAAATTAAGTTTTACAACTTTCTGTCGACTGAGACCATTTTGGGTTGTATTTCCAAATGCCAGTGATAGGAATACATGTCAGTGCAAGCTGTGTGAAAATACAAAGTTTATGGTAACATCATTAAAAAAGACCCATGGAGTTGAAACAGATGATTTGGAGAAGGTAATCCAAGAATTGACCTGTGAGAACCCTGACAAGGAGTGTATGTTTGGAATCTGTGTCAAATGTAAAGACAACAGATTCAGTTTTGACACTGAAAAACAGTTTGAAGAAGTGCAATGGAATGAATGGACTACCAAGAAAGAAAAAAAGACTAATAAAAGCAGAAAAGAAAGAAGAGGAAAAAGATGTCACATTAACTGTGAAAGAAACCCGATCTGGAACAGTAACCGAGTTATTGGATCTTTTTAAGCTACAGATAACCAGATACAAAAAACAAATTTTCCTGATAAGAAAACAGTACAGTTATTACAAACAAAGAAAAGAGACATTAAAAGAAAACGAATGCATCATACATGTTGATTTTTCAGAAAATTATGCATGCAAGCTGGAATCTGAGATTCAATGAGATTCAAAGTATGCATTTTGGTGCTTCAAAAAAACAGCTGTCCCTTCATACAGGAGTTTATTTCATTGCACCAAATGCAAAACACACATCATTCTGCACAATATCAGAAAGCTTTAACCATGGACCAGCAGCAATATGGGCCCATATGAAACCAATTTTAGAGGGAATTAAGAGCCAATCCAAAAGCTAACACCTTAGAATTTTTTAGCGATGGTCCAACGACTCAATACAGACAGAAAGGTAATCATTACCTGGCATGTGAAGAGCCACCTAAGTTTGGCTTCAGTAGTGTAGTATGGAACTTTTTTGAATCGGGTCATGGAAAAGTAACCCCAGATGATATAGGCGGATCAATCAAAAGAACTGCAGACAGGCAGGTACAATATGGAAAGGACATTACTTCAGTAGAACAGTTTGTCAGCTTAATGAAGAACAGTGCTACTGAATGCCATCTTATAGAAGATTCCGAGATCATCAAAATCCAAAGAACTCTTGAAAAAGAAACATTAAAACCAGTTCCAGGCACAATGAAACTTCGTCAAATATTAGTATGCAACAATACAGACATTAAGGAAATTGCTCACAGAGAACTCGGTTGCATTTGCAGGTTGCAAGATGAGTGCAAGGGACATGATCTAAAGACAGCTAGATTGATAACTAAAATGGTGCAGTTTTCTCCAAATACCAAACCAAAGAGCAAGCAAAACCAATATACAACACAAGAAATCAAACAGAATATAATTTAAGAAAACATGAGACATCAGCAACATATTGATACAAAGACGGAACCAAAAACAAAATCAGAACATACCGTTTTAATAGACTAGTATGCAAAGATTATGTTGGAATTAAAAGCATGCAAATCTTATAGGCAACTGAAAAAGAAATGTGAACAGATTAGCTCAAACTGTGATGACCTTAAGCTTAATTCACAGCCAGTTGACATTATGGGTTATGGAATGGAAGTTGATTCAGATGCAATGGACATTTATCCAAATGATTGATTGATTGATTGTTGGTTGCTTAACGTCCAGTGGCAAATATTTCATGCATATTCAGGACGAGAACAAATTAACAATAACTACAATAGGTAGGTTCTGTAATAGGGGCGTCCGGGATTAAGCTCGGAGAAATTTAGACTGCCACGGGAAATGAGGGTATATTGGATAGGGACAGAAATTTAGCCTTGCAACAGGTCACCTACGGACCCCTCGAAGAGTTGTTGCGAGGGTTCTTAACGTGCAAAGAGCGTGGCACTCTCTTTACACGAGGCATCGGATTTAACGTCCCCATTCTGACCGGACGTGGCTGCAAATTTGTACATCCCGCGCAGCCAAACGGACGCCCCACTTTAGCAAGGGTTTTACTGCCGGTCGGAGGAAGACCAATGGTGACCATACTTCTATTCCCCAGTCACCCTTGGGGGTTTATCCAAATGATGTACCCGGTAAAATAAATATGTATCCATGCACAGTTCCTGCTGATGGAAATTGTTTCCCTTCCTCTGGAATTATCCTTGCATTTGGCTCAGCAAACAAAGCAGTAGAAATGAGGATTAGAATAGTATTGGAACTTGTTTTGCATGATAATCTTTATCTTGATGATGATGATTGTTGGTTGCTTAACGTCCAGTGGCAAATATTTCATGCATATTCAGGACGAGAACAAGTTCACAATAAATACAATAGGTAGATTCTGTAAAAGATTAAGGGATTAAGGTCGGAGAAATTTAGACTGCCACGGGAAATGAGGGTATATTGGATAGGGACAGAAATTTAGCCTTACAACAGGTCACCTACGGACCCCTCAAAGAGTTGTTGCAAGGGTTCTTAACGTGCAAAAAGCATGGCACTCTCTTTACACGAGGCATCGGATTTAACGTCCCCATTCTGACCGGACGTGGCTGCAAATTTGTACATCCCGCACAGCCAAACGGACGCCCCACTTTAGCACGGGTTTTACTGCCGGTCGGAGGAAGACCAATGGTGACCATACTTCTATACCCCAGTCACCCTTGGGGTTATCTTTATCTTGACAACAGTTTTCTGCTGAAAGGTCTAGATACGCAAAATACTAGAAAGAAATACTCATTACCAAAGATTTATGCGCAGTATTCAGATATGTACAATGTTGGCATGACTTTAGATGAAAATTCATTTCGAACCATATATCAAATGGAGATCATGAAAATAAGGCTTAACAAAACATACAATGGAACATGGCAAATCCATGCATTATCTAGTGTTCTAAATGTCCCAATCTTTTCTGTTTACCTATAGTTTGGTAATCCAAATGTAAGGAAAGACCTCCATCGTTTGATTTTACCGAGAAGAGACAACACAAGAATGAATCCAGTTTTTATACTATGGACAAGTACACGACATAAAGAAATGAGACCTGAACACTGGACCCCAAATCACTTTGTGCCAGTGCTTCCAATAGACAATGTTGAAATGCATTTCATGCATATTCAGGACGAGAACAAGTTAACAATAAATACAATAGGTAGGTTCTGTGATAGGGGCTTCCAGGATTAAGGTCGAAGAAATTTAGACTGCCACGGGAAATGAGGGTATATTAGATGGGGACAGAAATTTAGCCTTGCAACAGGTCACCTACGGACCCCTCAAAGAGTTGTTGCAGGGGTTCTTAACGTGCAGAGAGCGTGGCACTCTCTTTACACGAGGCATCGGATTTAACGTCCGCAGTCTGACTGGACGTGGCTGCAAATGTGTGCACACCCAAACGGACGCCCCAGCTTGTAAGGATTGATTGATTGTTGGTTGCTTAACATCCAGTGGCAAATATTTCATGCATATTCAGGACGAGAACAAATTAACAATAAATACAATAGGTAGGTTCTGTAATGTAGGCCATCCGGGAAGAAGGTCGGAGAAATTTAGACTGCCACGGGAAATGAGGGTATATATGATAGGGACAGAAATTTAGCCTTGCAACAGGTCAACTACGGACCCCTCAAATAGTTGTTGCAAGGGTTCTTAGCGTGCAAAGAGCGTGGCACTCTCTATACACGAGACATCGGATTTAACGTCCCAATTCTGAACGGACGTGGCTGCAAATTTGTACATCCCGCACAGCCAAACGGACGCCCCACTTTTGCAAGGGTTTTTCTGCCGATCGGAGGAAGAACAATAGTGACCATACTTCTATTCCGCAGTCACCCTTGGGGGCCCAGTACAGGATGATGGGACTTCCTTTGGTATTTATGCACTAAAGGTAGGTTTTGTTCAATAGAGTTTAAAACATAAATTTATGCTTTGAAAATGAATCTTATTGTAATGTGATTATTAAGGTAGTTGTTTAACAACAAGTCAGGGGTATATATTGCACCTGTTGTTTTTTGTCCCTCCATTTGATTGATTAAATTTTGGTTTCCTAATGACAGTTATAGAACACCTACACAAACCTTTTAACAGTTTATATTGGTACGTGCAAGCAGGAAAGAAAATATGTCAAAAATATGAATGCAGATATGATCCTATTTTACTATCAAACAGTGTTAAACCAATCAATCTGAAGCAATCTACTATTCCTGTGATATTGATTGATTGCTTGTTGGTTGCTTAACGTCCAGTGGCAAATATTTCATGCATATTCAGGACGAGAACAAATTTACAATAAATACAATAGGTAGGTTCTGTAACAGGGGCGTCCGGGATTAAGCTCGGAGAAATTTAGACTGCCACGGGAAATGAGGGTATATTGGATAGGGACAGAAATTTAGCCTTGCAACAGGTCACCTACGGACCCCTCAAAGAGTTGTTGCAAGGGTTCTTAACGTGCAAAGAGCATGGCACTCTCTTTACACGAGGCATCGGATTTAACGTCCCCATTCTGACCGGACGTGGCTGCAAATTTGTACATCCCGCACAGCCAAACGGACGCCCCACTTTAGCAAGGGTTTTACTGCCGGTCGGAGGAAGACCAATGGTGACCATACTTCTATTCCCCAGTCACCCTTGGGGGGCAAAATCAAAGGATCAAAACCTTAAAATTTGAAGTATTTTATTATAGTACAGTGTTTTATTATATTTCTTCGAACCCTAAAAGTGCCTATATGCTTTAACATCTTGTTTGTCTTTAGCTTAGTGCTTTGTTCTATCTTATTGTTATGAATATTTATTTGGTCAGTGATTGAGATAATAAATGAAAAACATGGAGAAATAAATTGTGAAATTTTAACAAACATATCACGACGGATTATCGCCCCTGTCATGGCGGAGCCCATAAACATTCAGAGCTGAAAAAATAAATATGTTAAGGGTAATTCATCTATCTAGAATGTGATTGTGAAGTTAGAAAAATAAAATTATTTGTTTTAATAGGTTTAATAATAAAAATGGTTTAAACTCAGAAATTTGTGAACACAAATACTAGTTTATATCATAGATTAAATGATAACATTGTATCGATGGGCGATGGCGACGAAGAAAGATTTCACTGATCTTAAAAGTATTCTGATGGGTAAAAATATTAAGGTAACCAAATTCCTATCTACGCTTGACTCCGTGAAGAAATATTTTACGCAGCTAATTGATGACATTAAATTCGAGGTAGGACAGGTAAAATCGGACCTCAGTTCACAAAAACTGAGGAAAAATGAACTGAGTCATGAACATTATGAGCTCGAGAGAATTGCAGGACACTTAGAATCTTAGTTCAATTGTTCTGAAACAGAGAAATTTGAAGCGCTCAAAATAGACTTGGACAAACAACTTGCTTCACTCAAAGAAGATCAGTTACGGCTTGCGAAACATGATAGGAAATATAACATCCTTATCTATGGAATCAAACAGAAACAAAATGAGATAGTTTGGGAAGTGCGTGACAATTTTCTTGTTAAAGATCTTGGCATAGTAAAGTTTTAAGCCGACAGTTTTCCAATTGCAAATGCAAATAGGTTTCCGTCGCCCCAGTCGTTGGTATAAAATCCCCGGAAGCAATTATTGTCAGATCCATGCATTATAAGGACAAGCGATGTGTTATGGCTAATGCTTACAAAGTTGATAACA